>NC_139038.1:9555974-10136905 GCF_964662115.1 Mustela nivalis | reverse complement strand
ACCTTTTGGTTCAGAACAAGCCCTCCGCCCAACTTCCTTCTTTTTCCCCGTGAAATAATGTTCTTCTCCTTTGCTTGTTGGACTTGTCTACCGTTCTGCTGCGGCTTGGTCGTGCTGGGTTGTAATCCTCTGCTTTGCCAAAGAGACCCATTTTTGCTGGTATAAGTAAGATCTCTGACTTCCCACTTTTGCCTAGATCCAACCGTTCACCACCATTTCATTAAGATGGGTCACAGCTCCCCGGGCGGGAGGACCAGGCGGTGAAGCAGGAGAGGAACGGATGAGGAGGCGGGACTTGCGGGAAGGGAGAGCGGCCCTGCTGAAGGCGTCCGGGACCACCGCAGGACTAAGAAGGAAGGGCGCTGCGGTGGGGCGGGAAGTGAAATTGAGTCCAGCGCTGCTTTGGGGCAACTTTTTGGTACCTTTGGTGCGGAAAGGCGGGTTCCTGGCTTCTGAGCGCAGACCTCCGGGGCCTGGATCAAGCCCGGATTGTGCGCCAGCTAGGGCGGGAGGGACCGAGGAGCAGGTGCGCAGCTCCGGGGGCAGCCTCCCTCTCCGGAAAGCAGCCCCGGCCACGCCCACACTGGGCGCTCCCAGGCCCCAGGGACCCCGGCCAGCTGGCAGAGACCCCCTTCCCCACGCCGCCTGTGCCAATGGCGACGAAAATGTGGGGAAGTCAGGCAGTGTCGCGCAGATCGTGATCCGTAGCGCAACCCCTGCCGGCCCCAGACAATGAACTCGGGAACGG
The DNA here is from genome assembly GCF_964662115.1 of Mustela nivalis. NCBI lineage: Eukaryota > Metazoa > Chordata > Mammalia > Carnivora > Mustelidae > Mustela > Mustela nivalis. Next base: position 10,136,157 of record NC_139038.1, on the reverse strand, counting down.
TTAGGGACGAGAAGCGAGGGGCGGGGTGGCAGGCCCCGCCCTCACTTGGCACCCCCCACCCCGAGCTGGGCGCCACTCCCGGCCAAGTCCTTCCTCCCCGGGCGCTCGGCGAAGGTGGGAAGTGGGGCCACGTCACTGTCCCCAGGCCGGGGGAACGGCGGCTCCGCCCCTCCCACCCCCGCCAGAGCTCTGGGCACGGATCTAAGACTCACCGGCCCCAGCCCAGGGCCAGCCCAGTCGCCGCCGCCCGCCCACAAAGCCACAGGCAGGTGCAGGCGCTGCCGAGGCGCGAGCGGGCAGAGCGGAGCCGTTAGCCCGCGCCGTCCGTGCGTCCGTCCGTGCGCCCGTCCGTGCGTCCGTCCGCTGAGGCCTCCGTCCGTCGGCGCGCGGCAGCTCCGGCCCAGGCGCAGCGGCCACGGCCCCTCGTCGTCCCGCACCCTGAGCCGCCCGGCAGAGCCGGCTTCGGCGCGCGGCAGCCATGTCCATGGGCCTGGAGATCACGGGCACCTCGCTGGCCGTGCTGGGCTGGCTGAGCACCATCGTGTGCTGCGCGCTGCCCATGTGGCGGGTGACGGCCTTCATCGGCAGCAGCATCATCACGGCGCAGATCACCTGGGAGGGCCTGTGGATGAACTGCGTGGTGCAGAGCACCGGCCAGATGCAGTGCAAGGTGTACGACTCGTTGCTGGCGCTGCCCCAGGACCTGCAGGCGGCCCGCGCCCTCATCGTCGTGTCCATCCTGCTGGCCGCCTTCGGGCTGCTCGTGGCGCTGGTGGGCGCCCAGTGCACCAACTGCGTGCAGGACGACACGGCCAAGGCCAAGATCACCATCGTGGCGGGCGTGCTCTTCCTGCTGGCCGCCGTGCTCACGCTGGTGCCGGTGTCCTGGTCGGCGAACACCATCATCCGGGACTTCTACAACCCGCTGGTGCCCGACGCGCAGAAGCGTGAGATGGGCGCGGGGCTGTACGTGGGCTGGGCGGCCGCCGCGCTGCAGCTGCTCGGGGGCGCGCTGCTCTGCTGCTCCTGCCCGCCGCGCGACAAGAAGTACGCGCCCACCAAGATCCTCTACTCGGCGCCGCGCTCCGCCGGCCCCGCCACCAGCACCGCCTACGACCGCAAGGACTACGTCTGAGGCGCGGCCGCGGGGAGACCCCAGCACCCCCACCCCTCGCGCGGGAGCGCCCACCAGCCCGGCGAGCAGCCTCCCGTCGGAGACCAGCCCACCCCATGCGCCGGGAGCTCTCCCACTGGACTGCGAGGGACCCCCGACCCGGCCGCCCCCCCCCCCCCGCGCAACTCGCCTCTCCCCCGATCCTCCCCCCACCCCCGGCCCCAGGGTCGGGGAGCGGGACCACGGCGCGCGCGCGGGGGACCAGCCCGCACGGACAGTGAAACCTTGTTCCTCCGGAGCGCGGGGCTTCGGGGGCCGCCGCGCCTGCCCAGCCCCGTCGGGCCGCAGCCCCGGAGCCCGCGTTGGGTGGGGGCCGGCTGTCGTGAAAAGGGCCAGTGGATATTTTTCAATAAAAGCCTTTTGTTTTGCATCTGCGGGCGCCTCCTTGTCCTGAGAGCCGAATCGCCCCCCACGCCCCCACCCATTCCCTCCCCGGCAGAGTCGGCCTTGGCTGGATTCTGCTAAGGGGGCACCCAGGAGTGAAGCTCAGAGAGGGCAGACGTTGGGTAACGAACGAGAAAGCGGGGTTGGAAACTGGGCTGGGCGCGCCTTAGGGGGCCATTTGGCCTCCTCCCTGGGGACCCGGTCGTTGAAGGCCCAATCTCGAGAGGCGAGTATAAGCCATAACGGCCTGCTCCGTGGACAGAGGCGTGGGGGAGGCTGGAGAAGGGTGTCAGGGGCCTCCCTCCCTAGCCTGTGCTATCTTGGGTCTGTACTCCTCGTCCTCCCCGGCTGGCTGCCCACCGAGTCTTCCCTGTGCGTGTGAGAGAGACGTTCCCTGCGATGATTTCATACTGGGAAGAGAACAAAAAGACCTATTGTTTTTGTAAAACACCGCCTCAAAAGGAAAGCCGGGCAGAATCTTCTCACCGGGAGGAGAGATGAGAGAGGGGTCTCATATTCTTCCCAGGACCCTTGACCAAGAGAGAGAGAGGGGACTCGGGACCCTCTTAGGGCTTGAGTTTAACCAGGCTTGGAAGCACCTGTGTCTGGGAGAAGGCGCCGGAGTTTCAGGCGGCAGGAAAGGGGGCCTGTGCCGCAGACCAGGAAAAGGGAGATCCCCACAGCTGGACAGATAGCTTGGTGCAAAAGCGAAGGCGATGAGGCCCAGGGGCCCAGAGGAGGCCGAGTCATCCAGACTCATACGTGGAATTACAAACTCTGGACCTTATTCTGGTGTTTCTGGGAGTCAGGGAAAAACACACCTGGTCAGATTTATGCTCTTAAATATTAAATTTAATATTGCTTCCCCACCCCCCAAAATAGGTGGAGATCCCATCCAAGAGGCTTCGTAGCCAACCCTGTTGAGATGGTGCAGGCAGAAAGAAGTCAGGAGCACTGGGGCCTAGAGCAAGGCCTGATGGGGGCGGGGAGGAAGCAAGAAGAGTAGAACTTGAGAAGCATTCGGATATGTGGGGTGAGGGAGAGCGGGAAAAATTAGGTTAATCCCAATCTTCTGCCTTAGGCCACTGATTGGATTGGTGGTGCCATTTACCAAAATAGGAGACCAGGTTACTGGGGCAAACCGATGGTTCAGTTTTGGGTGCACGGAGTTTCGCACCTGGGGGACCTCCGGGCAGAGACGTCCAGGAAGTGGCAGGACATGTATAGAGACCTGGGACTCGGGAGTGGTAAATGTGGCTCTTGTTAGCACACGGGTGGCACCCGAAACCAGGAGAGTAGATGAGGTCAGTCTAGAAACCAAAGAGAAAAAAGGGTCAAGAGACGGGCGTTGGCAAGGGTGTCCGAGGTGGCGGAAGTGGTCAGGCCTGAAACGGCCTAAGGAGAAAGCCCGGGATTCAAAGCATCAGGGTGGTCCCTGGTGGCCTGGGCAAGAGGTGTCGGGGCAGATGGGACGGGCAGAAAGGCGAGCGAGAGATGAGAAGTAAACTCAGAGTACGTAGACCATGAGTCCAAGAGCTTTGCTTATAATGCGAGTTTTGGCCAAGTTAGCAAGTTGACAGGGAGTGAGAGTCAAGGGCTTGGGGAGACTTGGGATTATTTCCAAATAGATACTGTATCTCAAACTGCTTTGTCTGCAGCAGAGCTAAAGCAGAAGGTCCCAGTGGCCACCAGACTTTTCAGTAGAATGCTCCGCTTGGCTGCCCCCAGATTCTCTAGTTAGAGAAAACCGACACGCTGTCACCCTTTATGACTCAAGGAAGAGGAAGGAGATTGTGGCTTTCAGTCCTTCTTTGTAGGATTCCGGGAAAGCATGAAGGGTTGGAGTCGGGGTCCTGATTAGTCTTTGGGAGACCAGTCTTCTAGCCTGGAGTGCGGGGCAGGGGGAGGAAAGGAGAGAGTGACAGTGAGTATAAAGGGGGGGGTGGTGAGTGATGGAGACACATCCTAAGAGAGCTGGAGAGAAGGGGTGTGGGTTCAGAAAAGCAGGACTCAGTGGGTCCTCCGTGAGGGGAGGACGGGGCTCAGTGATGGGAAGGGGCTCAGTGGGGGAAGGGTCAGAGAGGGAGGAGGGTCAGCAAGAGGAGGGGAGAGGGAGGGAATGAGAGAAGTTTCTCCGGGCCTGTCTGGGATGGAATTGGGGGTGGGGGGGGTCAGAAGGGCTAAAGGGATTGCATCTGCCTTAAACCTCCACAGTCTCGGGCCTTGGGTGTGCCAGGGAATGACAAGTGGGAACTGAGGGGCATAGAGTGGGTTCTTTGTCCCAGGGAGCCCTGGACGTGGAAGCAAAGTTATTCATTTACCAAGAGCTTCCAGAAGGCAGCCTGAGCATTACGCCTCCCCGCCACACTAGGACAGAGCTGCAGCCTGGGGCCTTGCAGCCAGCCTGCCCACCGCAGCCCACCCCCCACGACACACACACACACACACACACACACACACACACATCCTGGCCTGGCTTCGGGGTGCCTCCCCACTCAAACTCTTCTTATGGTTTTTGGAGTTTAGGGTCTACAGGGGGTGGTGGCGCTTGCGGGGTACAGACCGCAAGCTGAGGGGAGGCTCAGAGGAGGGATCTCGGAAAACCACAGGCTGGAGGACAGACGGGGAGTCAGTGGTTTCTAGATCCCTTCCTTTTCCTGGGGTGCCTTTGCTCACGCCTCCTCTTTCTGGGTCTCCGTTTCTCCATCATTTCAACAGGGGGTTGAACCAGAGGGTCCACCACGGCCTCCATGTTTACCCTTGCCACCCCTGCTGCAGAAAATTAGGGAGAACCAAAGGGGGCTGGCTGAGCAGGGCAGTTCACGCCTCTGGGCCTCAGCTTCCTCATCCACAAAATGGGTATGATATTAGCTTCAGGCCGTGTGGAGGACCAGCGATGCCATCCTCTGGGTTCCCAGGAGGGAACCCCATGATGGCACCGTGTTATGTGGCTTCCTGTCAGACTCCTCCAGCAGGAGGTCACCCCCAAAGTCAGGAAAACTGTGCTGACCTTCTATCCACCCGTAGCACCCAACGCAGGCCAGCACCCGTGGAAAGAAGACCTGCCTATGTGCTTTTCCACACGACGAGGCACACGACGGGACCTCTATGAACGTGAGCTGGTACTATCAATGCTTTGGTCTACAAAGCCAGGCAGGGGTCTGGGAACTTGAGGGCAGTGTCTGGGTCATGAGAAAGTTCTGGGTTTCTCCAAAATCCAGAGCCCTGGACACCCCCTGCCAGGCCCTGCGGCTCTGTCCCACTGCACCTCCCACCGTTGTGCCGCGGGGCTGCCCTGCTCCTGCCACACCTGCCCCAGCCCTTCCTCCTGCCGAGACCAAAAGCCAAGTGCTTTATCAAACAAACACAGCATTTATTGTGGTTCCGTCAAGGTCTGCGGCAGGCCTGCAGGAACAGACAGTACCTTCCTTCTCCCTCCACTAGCAGGGCTCCAATAAAGGTCATCTGTGCCAAGACAAGGAGGCTCCGCAGAGCCGGTGAAGAGAGCAAGTGTCCTGCTGGGGCGCAGGCTGAGCGACCTTGGACAAGTCACCGTCCGCATCTCACTCTCGGCTGCACAGGAAGCCATATTGTCACTGCTCCCCACCCCACCCCCCACAAAGAACCCTGCAAGGCACGCATTGCACGATGAAGCCATCAAGGCTCATAGGTGATGGGACTAGGCTGCTGGCCCTGCCGCATCCTGCCAAGGACCAGCCTCTCACCTGCCAACCTGGTCATGTTCTAGGTGAACATGGTCATGTCCACCTGTCTTCTTCCCCGCTTACTGCCATGACTCCAACCAGGCCACCACCATCGTTCAGGAACAGCCTCAAGAGGGTCTCCTGCTTCCAGGCTCCCTCTCCACACCTCCCCACCAGGCTACGCCCCATTCCAGGCCACTCACCTTGGCATAGCCAAGGGACTCCTCATGTGACGAAGTCCTGAATCTAACCACATTGGAAAATCCTTCCAGTCCCTTACCCCCCCACCCCCGATATGCCTCTTAGAATCCCACTCAGACCCCACGGCATGCGTTGAGAGCCTCTCCAGGGCCAGAGCCACGGTCGCCGCCATATTGTCTCCTGTCTTCCCCACCCCAAGGCCCGACTCGTCCGGACATCCTTCAATTCTGCATGAACCCTGCCCTCTCCGGGCCCTGGGCCTCACCACAAGCTCTTCTCTGTTCTTGGCAATTTCCCCACCCTTGCCTCACCCCTCCTGGCAAGCGTAGAGGTCATTTCGTGTCTTGGCTTGAGGGAAGCTTCCCTGACCGCCAGCCCGTCCCTACAGAGTGCCATCCATCCAGGACCCCATCTTGGCCTTTGTCGGTCTCTGCCAGAATCCCTCCTCCCTTTCAAACAATCCCACAGCGTTTCTCGTCAGCTGGCCATAACATAAGCATAATCAGGACAAAATGACCAAGGGGGCCTGGGTGGCTCAGTCAATTAAGCATCAGATCCTTGATCTCAGCTCAGGTCTTGATCTCAGGGTCGTTGAGTTCAAGCCCTGGGTTGGGCTCCACACCCAGCACGAAGCCTACTTAAAACACACACACACACATACACACCAGTGAGAACAAATGTTTCCGAACTACACTCTCAACAAAGGACACCTAAAAAAAAAAGAAGGAAATTACATTGTCTTCTCAACAATTTCTCAGTTTATTGGCCATTTCTACTTGAAGACACTTTGGAACAGAATAATATGATCTCCCCGAGCCTGATTCAAGCCGCGTGTTTTCCTGACTTCGTTTTAGAATGAATCTCTTCTGCATCATCTTAGCACGAGGGGCAGAGGTTCATAAAAGCCAATGATACAGCACTCCACACTCATGGCCACTTGCTCCTAAAGCCGCCGCTGAATCTGGGGTCCATGTGCAGGGATCTGGAGATGAGCCGTTCCAGCACCTTCCGTCCTCTGAGTGCTAGCCACAACACGCCATAGTGGAAACTCACAAAGACCATGCTAACTCACATGCTACCTCCCGAAATGACCTCTGAACTTGTCTTTCTCCTGCCCCTAAACCATCGGCTCTGCTGGGGCGGGGCTCTACGCACCTTGTTCACCTTTGTATGTCCCAGGCTTAGCCTAATGCCAGCACGAGCACGGAGCTGATGTTCAGTGAGTGAGAGACAAGGTTCAGATCCAGGGTGCCAAAAGAATGAAGCTGAAGGACCCACACTGGTAGACTCCAAACCTTATCCCAAGGCTAGAATCATCAAAGCAGTACAGTACTGAGAAAGAGACCAATGAAACAGAATGAGAGAACCCCAAAATGAACGGCCACGTATGTGCTCAAATGATTTCCACAAGGGTGCCAAGAACACTTGATGGAGAAAGAATCATCTATCTAGTCTTTGCCCCAAATGGTGCTAGGACAAGTGGATAGCCACCTCCAGAAGATGAAGCTAAACCTTTATATAATGCCATATACAAAAATTAACACAAAATAGATCAAAGACCTAAGAGCTCAGCTTTTCTGAGGCACCTGAGTGGTGCAGTCGGTTGGGCATCTAACTCTTGGTTTTGGCTCAGGTCGGGATCTCAGGGTCATGAGGTCCAGCCCCGAACTGGGCTCTGTACTCAACTCCAAGCCTGCTTAGGATTCTCTCTCTCTCTCTAAAATAAATAAATAAAATCTTAAACAGCAACAAAAAAAGAGGGGTGCCTGTGTAATTCAGTCAGTTAAGCATCTGCCTTTGGCTCAGATCATGACTAAGGTCCTGGGATTGAGTCCCACATCGGGTTCCCTGCTCAGCAGGGAGTCTGCTTCTCCCTCTCCCTCTGCTACTCCCCTTGTTATTTTTTTTAAGAGAGATTTTTTTAAAGAATTTATTTATTTATTTGACAGAGAGAGATCATAAGTAGGCAGAGAGGCAGGCAGAGGGAGAGGGAGAAGCAGGCTCCCTGGTGGGCAGAGAGCCCGATGCGGGGCTCGATCCCAGGACCCTGGGATCATGACCTGAGCCAAAGGCAGAGGCTTTGACGCACTGAGCCACCCAGGCACCCCCCCCCCTTGTTCTTGGTCATTCTCTCACTGTCTCTCTCTCTCTCTCGCAAATAAATAAAATCTTTTTTTTAAGTGCTCAGCCTATAAAACTCTTAGAATAAAACATACAATAAAAGTTTCACAATATTGGACTTGGCACCAATATCTTGGCTATAACACCAAAGGCACAGGTAACAAAAGAAAAAAAAATAGATGAACTGTACCCGATGGAAAATTGAAAAATTTGTGCACCAAAGGATACTATGGACAGAGTGAGAAGACAACCCACAGAATGGGAGCAGCGAATCATACAGCAGCTAAAGGATTCATATCCAACATATATAGAGAACTCCTAAAACTCAACACCTACAAAAAGAGCCAATGCAATAACAGGCAAAAGATTTGGATAGATGTTGCTCCAAAGACGATATATGAATGGCCAGTAAGCACATATGAAAAGATGCTCAACATCACTAATCACTGGAGAAAGCAAATCAAGACCACAATGAGATAATACTTCACCCTCATTAAGATGGCCACTGTAGGGTTGCCTGAGGGGCTCAGGTCTGACTCTAGATTTCATCTCAGGTCTTGATCTCAGAGTCATGAGATCAAGTCCTGTTGGGCTCCTCTCAAAAAAAAAGAAAGAGAGAGGGGCGCCTGGGTGGCTCGGTCAGTTAAAGCGTCTGCCTTCAGCTTGGATCATGATCTCAGGGTCCTGGGATCAAGTCCCACATCCAGCTCTCTGCTCAGCTCTCCCTCTACTTCTGCCTGCCTCTCTGCCTACTTGTGATCTTTCTCTCTCTGTCAAATAAATAAATAATCTTAAAAAAAAAAACTGATGTTGAAGATATGGAGAAATTGGAACTCTCAGGCACTGTTCGTGGGAATGAAAAATGGAAAACAATACGGTGTCCCTTCCAAAAACGAAAAATTAAAGAAATAAGAAGAAGATAAATTAAAAATTTTTCATTAAAAAATTAAAAATAAAACTGCCTTGTGATCAAACCATTCCACTTCTGGGTCTGTCCCTACAAGAATGGGAAGCGGGATCTCAAAGACATATTTGCACGCCCGTGTTCACAGCCTGTTGTTCACAATGGCCCAGGAGTAGAGACAACGCAGATGTCCATCTGTGGGTAAATGGAGAGCAAAATGAGGTCCACCCGTGCAATGGAATGTGATTCAGCCTTAAAAAGGAAAGAAAATCTGACACCTGTTGCAACAGGGCAGAGGTTTTACTGGGGGGACTCTGTCCAGAGAGGCACGTACGGAGTTAAGGGATTCCGTAAAGGACATGGAGGTGTCAGGAAACTAACAAACCGGGAGCTGGGAGAAACAAACAGCTCAGCATCTCCCTCTTCATAATTTTTTTTTTTTTTAGAGTTTTTTTTTTTTTATTTATTTTTTTTTTTTTTAGATTTTTTTATTTATTTATTTGACAGAGAGAGAGATCACAAGTCGGCGGAGAGTCAGGCAGAGAGAGAGAGAGAGAGAAGCAGGCTCCCGCTGAGCAAAGAGCCCGATGTGGGGCTCGATCCCAGGACACTGAGATCATGACCTGAGCCGAAGGCAGCGGCTTAATCCACTGAGCCACCCAGGCGCCCCCATAATTTTTTTTTTAATATTTTATTCATTTATTTGACACAGAGATCACAAGGAGGCAGAGAGTGAGGGGGAAGCAGGCTCCCCGCTGTGCAGAGACCCCCCCCCCATGCAATGTGGGTCTCCAACTGAGGACCCTGAGATCATGACCTGAGCCAAAAGCAGAGGCTTAAGCCACTGAGCCACCCAGGCGCCCCTCCCTCTTCATAATTTTTATGCTGACGAAATAGTGGTGTTTTCATCATCATCCCCATTTTATAGATAGGAAAACCAAGGCATAGAAGTGTGATATGTTTGCCCAAAGTTTGCACAGGGGATCTGGGGTTTGAACCCAGGCAGTCTGGCCCGCTAGAGCCCAGGCTGCACACCCTGCTTCTTGTTTCTCCTCCCCACCCCCCAACCACCCCCCCACCCCCCCACGCCCCTGGGCTGGGGAAGCTTATATTGATACAACAGCGTTAAAGGGCAATCTGGCCATTTCTATCAAATCAACCAAATCGAAGTCCTTTATAAAGATCCTCTGACACCCAGCAATTCCACTTGCAGATAACTTTGTCCTGAAGTACAGAGCGTGCAAGGGTATGCGATGCTCGTTTTACTCAATCCTCAGGTACCTACCGTTCTGGGGATTAGACGAAGCCAGTCATGGTGGCTGATCTCTTTTCCCTCCACGGTGACTGGTTTACGAGGCGCATGTGACAGTTGAGGCCAATGAGACAGGAGGAAAGATAGGGGTGGGCAGCAGGAAAAGGCTTCCACATTTTCTAAGACAGCACTCTGACTCTCCTTGGATGGGTGGTAGTGGCGATAGGATTCTATCGCCAACTTGAACCCCCAAAAGAATGAGCCCAAGAAGCCTGGAAACATTTTCTGCCCGGTAGTCACTGTCAGCTCCCTGGGTCCTCACCCTCCTTAGATCTCACTGCTTAAGCCCGTGTGACTTGGGGTTCCAGCCTGAGATATCCTAACCAGTACAAAGGGGCCGCCGTTTAAAAAAAAAAAAAAAAAAAATCAAGTACAACGTCTCTTGTGTAGGAGTCTTGCAGAAAAATAAATGAACCAATAAAATCCGAATCTGATCAATTTTCTAGATCTACTACCAGTTTACAGGACATGCAAAGGAAGGAGGAGCACAGCAACAGTATGGTCAGCAAAACGGCAACTGGATTCTTCAGTGACCCCCAAAAAAAAAATGCATTTCGTTTTCAAGGAAAGAAATTGAGATATAGGGGAATCTATAGATCAAAAGAGACTTAAAAGAGGTATCAACCAATCACGGTTGTGGCCATTCATAGATTCCTGATCGAGACTCTTAGAGCTAATAGCATATATGAGGCAGTTTGAGGGGCACGTGGGTGGCTCAGTGGGTTAAGCCTCTGCCTTCAGCTCAGGTCATGATCTCAGGGTCCTGGGATCGAGCCCCGCATCGGGTTCTCTGCTCAGCGGGGAGCCTGCTTCCCCCTCTCTCTGCCTTCTGCTCTGCCTACTTGTGATCTCTCTCCGCCAAATGAATAAATAAATAAATCTTAAAAAAAAAAAAAAGAATTATGAAAGAAAGAAAAGAAATACCTTCTTTCTCTTGCCCAAAAAAAAAAAGAAAAAAAAGTTTTCTTGACTTCGCATTTCCAAACAAAGACCACCCCAGAGGATTTTGCCTCCTCTGCTCCCACGGGCCAATCAGCCTCTCCCGCCTGCTCCTGCCCCCACTCCTTCAGCACTCCAAGCCGCTCTTGGCAAGGTCCCCAGTGGCCTGCAGGTTGCCATGGCCTATGGTCACTTTTCTATGCAGAGCTTACTCACTCTTGGCAACTTTTGACACAGGTGATTGCTTCCTCCTCCTCAGAACCTCAGTTCCCCTGCCCTCTGGGACCAGTCCCTCCCCCCGCCCCCCTCCCCCAGCTCTCCTCCTGCCACTGCTCAGTCTGTCCTCCTGGGCATTCTTCTCTTCCTCTGATGCTCTGGTGAACGCTTTGATTGTCTCACCCATTCCCAGGGCTTTAACACCCTCCGGCTTGCAGACCTCTCCTCCCAGCTCCCCAAGCAGGCGTCCAGCTGCCTCCTCGGGTGCGTGCGGGTGGTGGGGCACAGTGGTTAACAATGGCGTGGCCCCTGGAACCCAGCCACTTGGAACCAGATCCCAGCCCTGCAGCGTCCAAGCTTTGGGATGGTGGGCAGTTAATTAACCTGACTGTGGCTCAATGCATTTGGCTCTAAAGAGGGACCGACAAATAAAGTAATACAGCTCTTATGAGGACGAAATCAGTAAACAGATAAAGCACTTAGAATGGTGTTTAGCACATGGTAAGCACTCAACAAATGTTGACTATTACCAGTATCTCACGGGCAACTCGACCTTAACATGCGTCAAGTAGGACTCTAGATTGTGGGACGTCTGGGTGGTTCGGTCGGTTCAGCATCTGCCTTCTGCCTGGATCGTGATCCCAGGGTCCTGGAATCGAGTTCCGCATCAGGAAATCCTTCCTCAGTGGGGAGCCTGCTTCTCCCTCTGCCTGCCACACCCCCTGCTTCTACTCTGTCTCTCTGACAAATATATAAATAAAATCTTAATAATAACAACAAAACTCTAGATTGTCCCTCCCTAGTGGAAAGTTCCTCGCCAGCCTTCCCCAGCTCTGCAAACAGCACAGCTACCTGCCCAGGTGGTCCATCCAGAAACCTGGTGTCGTCCTAGACCCCTCCCGCTCCCTCCCCATTGTCCTCTCCACCCATCCAATTCTTCATCCAATCTTGCTGATTCTAACTCCAAAACATATCTGATTTCTACCTTTCTCTACCTCCATGGCCACCTCCCCAGCCAGAAGTGGACATCGTGTCCTAACTGGACAACCACAGTGGTGTTCAAGCTGATTTTCCTTCCCCTCCTCCATGTGCCCTTCAGTCTGTCCATCGTCCACTATGCACCCAAAGAGTCCTATAAAAACGCATGCCTGTCCCTCCTTAAACCCTTTCCCAGCTCTCCTTTTTCTTAGAATAAAAATCAAATTCCCTACCAGGCTCCCCCCACTCGGACCAACTCCAACCTACCTACCGCAAGCCTTGCTCCCTTTGTTTCCTCTGTGCGCCGCAGGGCCTTTGCATACACTGTTATCTCTGTGTAGGACACTTCTCCCCTAGCATTCCTATGACTGCTTCCTTCTTATCCTTCAGATGTCACCTACCTGAGGCCTTTCCCTACCGTCCTACTTAATATTGCCAGTTCCAATTACTAGCTAACACAGCATCCTGCTCACTGAACTTACACAATTTATACTTATACACTTATTTCTTTGCAGCCTGTCCCCCCCTAATGGAGACTAGAAAAGTAGGGGATTTAGGGTTTTGGTTTTTTGTGTTGCTTAAAGAACAGAGCCATATAACTGCCAAATCTTTAGTTTTAAAATTCATATTTGGCATTAAAAAAAGAAAAATCAGGGGCGCCTGGGTGGCTCAGTGGGTTAAGCCGCTGCCTTCGGCTCAGGTCATGATCTCAGGGTCCTGGGATCGAGTCCCGCATTGGGCTCTCTGCTCGGCAGGGAGCCTGCTTCCCTCTCTCTCTCTGCCTGCCTCTCCATCTACTTGTGATTTCTCTCTGTCAAATAAATAAATAAAATCTTAAAAAAAAAAAAAAAAGAAAGAAAGAAAAATCAGGCCACCTGGGTGACTCAGTCAGTTAAGCGTCTGACTCTTGATTTTGGCTCTGGTCGTGATTTGGGGGCCATGGGATCAAGTCCCAAGTTGGGCTCTGCCCTTACCCCACTGCTTGAATTGTCTCTAAATAAATATATAAATAAATAAAAATTTTTTAAAAATTCATACTTGGCCTTAGCATGTGTTCAGTAAATATTTGTTGAATGGATTATTGGTATTGATTTAAAAAGAAAGTCAGTTGCAGACGGATGTGCATGGTATTATCACAATTATGAAAGTCAGTCTCTAGACTTAGACATACAATGCCATGATTTTTGTGATGCCCGGTTCTGCCCCGGCAGTGGGAGTCACGTTAAACTTCAGTCCCTCTGGGTTGGGGCCACAATTCCAGGATATTCAGCATGCTCAAGTTTGTTTGAGATGGGGGGAGGGGAGGTTGGTGGCTGGAAGGACAGGTTGGACAGTATCCAGCCCTCAGGAAACAGTGGTCACTGTTGAGGCATTGTCATTTTGATTCAGTGGCCAGTTCAGTCCTGGTACTGTGTCTGCTTTGGGCTTGGGACCGGGGAGAATATTGCAAGCTGCCTATGGTTCTGCCAGCCCAGTAGACCCCTGAGCTGTTTCCTCTCTGGGGAGCCTGCCAAGAAGCCAAGAAGTGGGCGACAGACGCCTCTCCCATTCTGGGCCAAGCTCCGGTCTCTGCAGAAGCATTCCCTTCCCCTAAGGGCTTTAGCTCCTGAAACACACAAACCAGCTTTTCTACTATTGCATCCCCAATAGCAATGAGCATGGAAAAGTAGGAAAAGAAACCAACTAGATGAACCCAGAAATACATTATGTATTTGCAAAAGATCACGCTGACTACTGTGTAGGGAAATGGACAGGGCGAGGCCATCCCCGGGGAAGGGACGGGGTCGTGGATGTGGACAGCAGAGAATGGATATCAGAGTTATTTGGAAGATAAAAATCCATAGCAACTGGGGGAGAGATTGGGTGGTGGCAGGGGAGGTAAGGAAGATGCACCTAGAATGATTCCCAAGATTCTGCCTTGGGAGAGGGGAGGGCTCGGCCATTGCAGGGATGGTCCCAACTTCCAGAACAACCTCCTCCACTATAAGCCCTTCACCTGCCCCGACTCCTACTCATCTTTCCGACCTCCATTCAAGCATCCCTTCTGCACATTGGCACTACCTGGCCCCAGGGCCAGAGGCACCCCTTCTTTCTCTCTCCGCCTTCCTTTGCATATTTACTGCGTGTGCGATTACACATCTGATCCTCCCCACCAGACTGTCAGGTCTGTGAGTGGATCTGGGGTCATCCTTGGAACCCCAGTGCCTAGCACATAGTAGGTGCTCAATAAGTAAAGGGTCCCAAATGCAGATTGGGGGGGGGGCTGCAGTGTCCCCCGCGGGTTGGTGTTTTTCCCAGGAGAATGGAGTGGGCTGGGTCCACCCACTCCGCCCGGCTCGCCACCCAGACTCCTCACCCCCCTTCTTTAAGATCTGTGCTTTCGAGGAGGCTGTGACTGGGGGTACAGCGTGCACCTGGGGCTGGAGGTGGGAAAAGCGTTGGCAGGGTTGCAGCCAGCAGGGCCTGCGGGCCTTTCTGGAGCAGAGGAGTGAGGGGAGCAAAGCAGGACATGAAGGTGTGTGGCCTGGTGGGAAGCTCAGAGGGGAGGGGGCCTGCAGGTGGCTGCTAGGGGGCCCAGAGATGTTCTGGGCCCTGTGCACTCCCTGCCTTTTATCAGTATCAGTGGGTCTCCCCCACCTGCCAGGAAGAAAAGAAGTACTCCCCACCATCCACTGCCGTGTGGTTCCTTCTTCAGGGCTGTCTAGAAAGGTGCATACTTTCTCCAAAGCAGCTGTTATTTTTGAAGGGATGAAGGAAAAAGGGAACGTTTGGGAAGTGCTCGGTGAGTCTGGGGGAGGCACCGCCACCACCGTGCCCCTGGGGGAAAGGCTGCGATGGGGACTAAACCAGGTACTGCACAGAAAAGTCCCCGCAGCTTAAAAAACTCCGGATCCAAATCGGAGAAGGCTGAGTGGCCCCGACAGGAGGAGGCTGGGCGCAGAATCACCTAGTGCCCCCCCCCCCGTGGGGAAGCCTCGAGGGGTCTCCTGGGAGCCCCGCCACGGCGCGACGGACACCCTGGCCCCACCCGGCCGGCAGGCAGGAATTTGCCCGGCTGACCTCCCCTGGCACACTCCTGTCACCATGGCGACCAACCTGGAAACAAGCGGCCCGATTGTCCCTGCTCAGCGGGGCAGGTGAAACCCCGGCCACGTGACCGATACTGAGCCAGGTGCGGCGACCGGAGACCCGCCTGCCTCCCGGTCTTAACCCCTTCCGCCCTGCCGCCGCCGGCCGCACCCCTTCGGAGGCCTCGGATTCCCAGCCAGAAGGGCGGGGACTACCGGGAGCACTGCACGAGGAGTCAAATTCCTGGGAAGGAATTCGGGTTGGGCCACGCACGTGCTCAGCGGCTGGAGCTGGGTTACTCCCCTCCCGCGCCTCCATTTTCTCAGCAGTCAAATGAGGATGACAACACCCTCCCAGTTCACTGGGACCTGGGCACGGCTGGGAGCGGGGATGCTGGGAACAAAGACTGCCAGGGCCATCTCATTCACGCCCCTTTGCCCCCTCCCCCACATGACCTCAGCATATCAGGGGGCTCCAGAAGGCCTCCCCCCACCTCCAAGGGCTGGACACCCCCCCACACACTCCAAGAGAGACCCTCACAGACCAGTTAGGAGTTAGCCGGTTCCTAAACAAGCTGGGGAAGGGTGGGCAGCCCCCATTTTGACCCCTCCCCAACACACCAACACCAGAGTTCTTCCCAGGTGGCAACCTCCCCTACCCAGGCCCCACCGCTTGCTCCAAAGTGGAAACCTCAAGCCAACTGGTTTTTCCGCTTGCTCCCAGGCCCCAACCAGCCACGTGATGGGGCTCTGGCCCGGTCTCAGGAATGTCTCCAGACTGCTTCTGCCACAGACCCAGGGCTCTGAGCAGATGGTCCAGGGTCACAGGCCAGGCTCAGGTTGCCTGGCTAGACACTAGGCTGGGGAGGAGGTGGAGGGTGGTTTAAAACCACGTTTGGGGGGAACCTGGGTGGCTCAGTGGGTTAAGCCGCTGCCTTCGGCTCAGGTCATGATCTCAGGGTCCTGGGATCGAGCCCCGCATCGGGCTCTCTGCTCAGCAGGGAGCCTGCTTCCCTCTCTCTCTCTCTCTCTGCCTGCCTCTCCATCTACTTGTGATCTCTGTCTGTCAAATAAACAAATAAAAAAAATCTTAAAAAAAATAAAATAAAACCAACGTTTGGAATATTAACCTTCTGAATCACCAACGTTATGTCCACCCCCTGCCCCTTCATCCACCAATTCTAGAAAAACACTTGCTTTATGTCTCCTCCAAGGACCCCTCCCATGCCTTGGTCCAGCCCCCATCCAGGGCTCCGATGTGCTCATCAGTCCCCTAACGACTATTCTGGCAACAAACCATCACACCACCTGGTGTGCTTAGCATCCCCCCGTGACCTCAAAGCCCTTCTCTCATTAGAACAAAACAACTGCCAGTCCCCGGGCTGACTCAAGGTGGGAGCCATCTTATTGGGCAAGGTATTTATAACACCTTGGAGTTCAGATGCATCCTACAGGTCTTGACTCCATCAGGCCTGCCCTGAAGAGGGAGAGGCCTGGCTGGTCCAGATGTCATCTCCTGCAAGGGGCACTGACCCAGGCCCTTAGGTGGACCTTCACCTAAGCCTTCACCTAAGCCTCAACTAGTGCCTCGAATCTCTTCACAATCATTCAGTAAAATGATTACCATTGCACTTTGCCCCAGATAAACAAAAACGTGTCTCCAGTCCGCCAGGAGCTCCCAGACTGCGGTGGACACAGAGAAAGCCAGCTTTGAGAATATGGGCTGGAAGAGATGAGGTTCAACTGGGAAAATCCGGGAAGGCTTTTGAGGAGGTGGCCGTTATCCTGGACCTCTATAAAGCCGTGCAGGAGTTGGGCCATTGGCTCTCCGGAAGGCCCCCCGCAGCAGCCAGCAGAGGGAGTCCTGAGGCCGGAGAGTAAAAGGCAGGTGTGCAGATGCAGTTTTCGGGTTGGGGAGTTCATAGGAAGCATGGGTGCAAGAGCCGGTAGGATGGTCAGGGTGGGTGGTGGGAGACACGGACCAAGGGGGAAAAAAAAAAAGAACGTCACATCAGCGATTCTGGTTCTGCTGCTTGTGCAGCCATTTGCCTCAGTTTCCCCATCTGTAAAGGGCGGGCGTGGAGAGTGGCTGATGACCTCTCCAGTCGAGGACTTCAGGATGGGGAAGAGGGGCACCACCCGGCCTGCCGGGGCCCCCGGCTGGGCAGCACGGCGCCTCCAAGCCGGCGTCCCCGACGACGAGGGCCCCTCCCGGCGCCCCTCCGCGCCCGCCCGCGGCACTGAAGGTATGACGCCCACCCAAGGCGGTGCGTGAAGGCAGAGGAGCAGGCCAGCTGCGGGGCGGGCGCGGGCCAAGGCCGGACCTCCTCGGCTCGCCAAGGGACTTGCCCCACCGACGCCCAAAGCGCGCGCGCCCCAAATCCGGGACGTTGCGAGCGGCGGGGATGGGACTCCCACGCCCCAGGACCCTGATTCGCCACGAGGCTACGACGCCGGAAGAGGCTGGGCGGAGCTTCGCGGGGGCGTAACCGGGGAACAAGGCGGCTCCGCCCGGGGCGTGGTCAGGGGCGGTTCTCCCGCCTGCCGGCGCGGAGGCTGAGGGGATAGCGTAATGACGTAGGGGGCGGAGCTGGGGGACCAGACTGTACCCTGGGATTACGTAAGGAGACGAGGGCGAGGGCGGGGTAGTCCGTGCTAGTGGGAGGGGAAGAGGGCGGGGCTACAGTCGGAACTGGGCGGGGTCCTGAGCGAAGGCAGGAGGCGGAGCGAGGGGGGACACGAGGCGGTGAGCGCCGGTAGCCTTTCCCCGGGCATGCTCCGCTGGACCCGCTCCTGGAGGCTCCCCCTTAGGGGGCTCGGCCCCTGCAGCCTCAGCTTCTGCAGGGTGCCCGTCGCACCCAGCAGCAGTGGCCGAAGCGGCGCCGAGCCGAGGTCAGTCAAGGGCGCCATGTGGGAGGCCGTCCGTCGTTCCTCCCCGGTCAGTCCGGCCGCGGCGGCCCCGCCTCCTCCGTCTGCGCCCGCCCCCGCCCCGGCCGCTCCCCGGAACCCCTTCCCCAGCCCGCTTAGACCCCTCCACCGCCCTCGCGCCTCCCTGCAGGTCGGTGCGGCTTTCCTACAAGCTTCTGGACGGAGAGGCGGCGCGCCCGGCCCTGGTGTTCCTGCACGGGCTCTTCGGCTCCAAGACCAACTTCAGCTCCATCGCCAAGGCCCTCGCCCAGCAGACCGGCCGAAGGGTGAGCTTCCGGGAGAGGCGGGGCCCGGCGGAGGCGTGGCCCGTCCCCAGGCCGGCGTGGGGAAGGGGATGGAGGCCGCAGGGCACACCGGGGCCCTAGGTGTGGACCCCGGTTTTTCCCGTGCTTGCCCCCACCCAGTGCTTCATGTGTGAGAGCTGCCGTGCGTGCTCCACGCTGAGCTCAGCCGTCCAGGGGTGCGGTGGTCAAGGGGGCCAGGGTTCCTTATGCAGGAAATTCTTGGCACCTGCTTTCTCTGGGTGGTCACCCTGCCAGGCCAAACCTTCAGAGACACAGTCATGCTCCTTGGGCCTTCTCTTCTCTGGCGGAGCAGCCCCAGGTCCTCCATCGGGCCTCCTAGGTCTGAGAACTGGGCCCTCTCACCATCGGGGCCGCTTTTCCACTTCACGACCTTTCCCCCGGGCCTCTCTAGGCCCCTCAGCCCGCAGGAATGCCGCGCCTTGGGCTGTCTGTGCCCGGAACATGGATGCCGGCTCTGCCCGCCCTCTCTCCACTCCGTAGGTGCTCACGGTGGATGCACGGAACCATGGTGACAGCCCCCACAGCCCAGACGTGAGCTACGAGGCCATGAGCCAGGACCTGCAGGACCTCCTGCCCCAGCTGGGCCTCGTGCCCTGCGTCCTCATTGGCCACAGCATGGGAGGCAAGACGGCCATGTTGCTGGCACTCCAGAGGGTGGGTGAGGCTTCCCCTGCATCCAGTGTGGACCCTGAGTACCCAGCGGTCGACCTGGGACTTAGCCAAGCCTTGGATGGCCAGATTCAGGATCTGGGAACCCTGCCTGAGACTCAACCGTGCCTGCCGTAAGGCCGGTCCCAAGTGTGGTTCTCTTAAACAGCCGGAGCTGGTAGAACGCCTGATTGCTGTGGACATCAGCCCAGTGCAGACCACACCGAGCTCCAACTTCCCGTCCTACATGGCCGCCATGAAGGCTGTAGACATCCCGGATGGGGTGCCCCGCTCCTCTGCCCGAAAGCTGGCCGATGAGCAGCTCAGCACTGTTATCCAAGTAACACACCCATTCCCTGGTGGTGTTGTGGGCTGGGACCTGTCAAGGTCCCTGGAGACTCCCCTCCCCCAACTACCGGACCCACCCCCTCCAGGACTTGGCGGAGCGTCAGTTCCTGCTCACCAACCTAGTGGAGGCGGGTGGACGTTTCGTGTGGAGGGTGAACTTGGAAGCACTGGCCCAGCATTTGGACAAGATCATGGCTTTCCCACCACGACAAGAATCTTACCCTGGGCCCACCCTCTTCCTCCTGGGTGGAAACTCAAAATACGTGCTGTAAGTTAGTTTCAGCGGCGGTGGTGGGAGGGGTCCCAGCCTAGGGATCCTGCCTTGGGGAGGGCTTCGGTGTGGGCAGGGGGTGCCTGAGAATCCAGAAACACCCCTGGGCGTGTGGGCTCATGTGCTCTTGTCTCCCTGCTCTCTTCCGCTTCTCTGTGTCTCTCCTACCTCCCACTTTGACCCCTTCGGCGCGGCCTTCTCCGACGGACAGCCCCAGCCACCACGCTGAGATCAGGCGGCTCTTCCCACGAGCCCAGATGCAGACGGTGCCCCATGCCGGCCACTGGGTCCATGCCGACTGCCCCCAGGACTTTGTGGCTGCCATCCGAGGCTTCCTGGCCTAAGAGTGGCTGACGAGAGGAAGCAGGGAACCCCCGGCTTCCAGGCACTGTGGCCCCCTCCATGTTTCTGCGCAAAAGGACTCGGGCGGGCACCGAGAGAGCGCGAGGGGACGGAGGTGGTCAGACCTCAAGCTTTAATGAATAAAGACTCTGCTGCCAAGGTCCCGGGCTGAGCTCTGTCATCGCCAGCGTCCCCACCGACCCAGGGGGAACCGGACCCAGGGGACCCTCGCAGTTCGGGGGCCCAGGGGGGTGCCCAGAGTGCCCCTGGACTCTCTCCGCAGCTGACTCTCGACCCGCTGCCTCACCAGCTGCTGCATGTCCTCCTGGGGGCGGGAGAGCAGGTTCAGGGCCGACCTTGTGCCCTCTGCCTTCCCATGGCTCCCTGGCCCGGCTGGCGTTCCCACACTACCTCCCAGGCCTCCACCTCCTGCCTCAGCCTCAGTTTCTCCTCCAGGACCTCCAGCAGCTGGGCCTCCACGGCGCGCAACTTGGCTTTGCATGTGTCCAACTCGGCCTCCAGTGCCTGCTTCCTGCAGGTGGCGGGGAGAGCAGCACGAGGCCTGAACCCCGCGCGTCTGCTGCGTGGACACAGCCCCCTGCCTTGTGACAGGGTGAGCGTTTCCGTGGCTTTCCTTGCGGGAACACCTGACTTCTCACCTCCTCTCCTCTAGCAGGACGGAGCCCTGAGGGTGAACCATCCACTGCCCTCCCAACACCCCCCCACCCCCCACAAGCATCTGCCTCTCACTTGGCAATGGCTTCATCCCGCTCCTGGAGGACTTGGTCCAGCGAGGGCTCTGTCTGGGCGTCCCCCAGTGCTCCAGCCGCTTGGGATTCTGGGCTCTGTTGTAGGGTGACAGAGGAGGGAGTGGGGATCTAGAGCTTGTCTAGATGAGCTGTCCCACTTCTGGGCT
Organism: Mustela nivalis; assembly: GCF_964662115.1. Taxonomy (NCBI): domain Eukaryota; kingdom Metazoa; phylum Chordata; class Mammalia; order Carnivora; family Mustelidae; genus Mustela; species Mustela nivalis. The sequence continues at coordinate 10,115,398 of NC_139038.1, read as the reverse complement.
TCCCTTGGCTCTGATGCTAATGTCAGCGGAGGAGGGGTCTGGAACTTTCTCTTCCTGCCTCCTTCCCCCTTCCCATCCCCCACTGCCTCTCCTGGGCCTCTGAAAGTAATGCAGGGGGACTGGGCCACGCTGAGGGGTGGCAGCTGTGGCCCCCTGCCTGGCACAAGGCTAAGCAGAGGGGATGGGGCGTTTGGCCCCTCAAGGAGGAAAGTTCCCACCCAAACCGCAGGAAAGAGACAGGGAGGGTTTCAGAAGGACACTTACCCCTCTAGGGCCCCAGGACAGAGAGCGTGGCCGTGGCCGGTGGCCGGGTGACTGGGACTCTTGTCAGTGGGGTGGGGCAGGCGACGACTAGCCCTTTGCCCTCCCTTCCAGGCGAGGCACTCCCTGTCAGGCTCCGCCCCGGCCTGGCCGGCCAGCCGGGCCCCTCTCTCCCCTCCTGGATCCTGGAACCTTCCTGCGGGGCCCAGAGCTTCCTCAGGCCCTTCCTGTCCCGTCACACTCGTCCACCCCCCACAAGGGGGCGCTCCACCCACGCTGGGAGATGAGAACCGAGGGCCAGAGCCAGGACCATCGTGCACGGCGACCGGTGGGGGTGCCCCAGCACCCCATCTCGAAAGCCTGGCACCTTGGCATCAACCACGCATATGGCCGAGCTTAGCTCAGCAGGAAACAGAAGGGAAAAGGCCTAACCGTGCCTGTAGACTCTTAACATCGGGGATGTCCATTCTTCCTAGTAACATGGCTGGTCACTCCTCCAGGATCCCCAGCGTTCTGATCCTGGAGCCGGGCGGGGTCTGCTGGGGTGGGAGAGGGGTCATCTAGGTGACCCCCCAGGTCCCCACCCCATTCTCCCCCCATTTCTCCTCACCCCACGTGCTCACTGAGCACGCCAGTGACATCAAAGGTGTAAGAGAATTTGCCCCATTGAGAAGCGTCTTCAGCAAGGTATGTCCAGGGGAGTAGATCCTCAAGTCTGCCTTAAACATAAATATTTCTCCCAGGCCACCCCACCAGACATGACTCGTGGCACTGAGACATGGGTTCCTCCAACAGCCAGACCAACAGCTTCCTTGGTTGAGCCCCAGGCAAAGAGGTGAACTGTACCCCCCAGACACACCCTTCTGTTGAGACGGAGTCACTGTGTTTTGAGAATCTGATCTGTGCCATGATCCAGAAAGGGCCCAGGGACCTGGTCTCAGGGACCTCCGAGGCCAGCAGGGACGAAGCACAGATAAAATCAGAAAAGAGCGTCAGGGGCTCCCGGCACAGTAGGAGCACGAAGGAGGTCACAGGAGGTCATACCCAGCCCATCCCAGGAAGTTCCCTTAGGAGCTCATCCACAATGAACCCTGCAGGCCAGCAGGAGTCATTCAGGAGAAAGGCATTTCTTTTAACTTTTTATCTCGAAACAGTTTCAAAACTGCTCTTCAGTGTCCAAAAAAATATCTTTTTAGGGTAAAAAAAAAAAATCTAATACGGTATCAAACATTGTACCCAGTCGTGGCATCCCGCTGGTCCCCCTAGGTCTAGAACAATTTGTGGCTTTTCTTTGAATTTCGTGGCCTTGACATTTCGAAGATTACAGGGAAGTTATTTTGTAGACCATCCTCAAATTGGGCTTGTCCACGCCTTCCTTATGATTAAGCCTCTGTTAACCCTCTTTGGGCAGAGACATCACAGACAGGATGCTGTGTTCTCCTTTCTAATATTGTTTGGAACCATGACTGGTGGGACCAATGCTGAGTGCTTGACCACAATTAATAAGCACTGGGGAAGGGAGGTACTTTGAGACTATGACACTTCCTTTCCCTTACCTCACTTTCACCCATAGGGTTCGGCATCCATCTATGTTTCTTGCCCTAATTAATTATTCCTACAGTGGTTCACAAATGGGGGCGCCTGAGTGGCTCCGTCCATTAAGCGTCTGACTCTTGATTTTGGCTCAGGTCCTCATCTCAGGGTCCTGGGATCGAGCCCCACGTTGGGCTTGGGCTGAGTATGGAGCCTGCTTAAGATTCTCTCTCTCCGGGCACCTGAGTGGCTCAGTCATTAAGCATCTGCCTTCAGCTCAAGTCGTGATCCCGGGGTCCTGGGATTGAGTCCCGCATGGGGCTCCCTGCTTGGCGGGAGGCTTGCTTCTCCCTCTGCCATTCTCCCTGCTTGTGTTCTCTTGCTGTCTCTCTCTGTCAAATAAATAAATAAAATATTTAAAACAACAACAACACTCTTTCCCACTGTTCATCCTATGGTTCTGGTTCTCAGGAGAACCTAACTAATAGAATTTACATATATTAAGAAAAAGTTCACTGTTAGACCTGAATTGCCATCCACCAGGCTCATCCTAGCTTTCCATATTTTACCTTCTTTCTCCAGTTGTCTGCAGTATATTTTGTAATTAGTTCAGTCTTCCTGGGTGCCGCTAACCCCCCGGAACAATGGTGCTCTCCCTGATGTGGATGCCCTTCTTATGGGGGCCTGGCTTCTGCGGGGACTGCTAACCCCCACCCCAACTCCGATGCCACCCTCAGGCGTGGCCCTGGCTGCCACTGGGGTGTCAAATGTCTAAGAGCTTTACAGTCATTAAGTGAGTCATTCATCCCGCAAATATTTGCTGAGCACCTACTATGTTCTAAACGTGTTTCCGGGTGGTGGACATAAAACAGGAAGACAAAATTCCCGGACTTCATAGAGCTCACATCCATTTTTTTTTTTTTTAAGATTTTGTTTATTTGATAGAGAGATTCTCTCTGGGAATCTCCCTGGGGAATCCTGGGTTCATGCCCCAGCTGCCCCTGTCCAATCTTGCTCCTCCCCTGCTTCCCCAGGATGGCTCAGCCTCGGGGCTGAGCTGGAAGATGGACAAGATGGACAAGATGGTGCGCTGGGGTGGCGGAGGCTGGAAGTGGGAAGGAGAGCTGCCGGCTGGGAGGGGCCTGGGGGGCTTACCTGTATGTGACCTTGTTTGTGGTTCCCTCCCTGAGCTTCATTGTCCTCATCTGTGACACGGAACTAATGGGTCACCTCCCCGGTGGGATCGCAGGAAGGGTTAAGTAAGGTCGCTCATACAATGACCAGCGCTTTGCATAGTAATGGACCAGGGTCTGACGTCCCAGGAAAGGTGAGGAAGCCTGCCAGAGAGCACAAGAAAATAAAATTCTATACGAGCTGCCTCCTCGTCCTCCTCCAGACCCCTACAGCCCCTGCACTTCCCCATCATTGTCTTGTCACTGTCAAGGTGTCTCTCCCACCAGCCTGAGGGCTTCTGGAGGGCAGGTGGTGACTGTCATCATCCCAACCCCAGGCACATGGGTGCTCGGCGGCCAGGACGCCAGTGAAGCAGTACCGGCCTTGTCCAGCAGGTGGCAGCAGTTCCCAACCTCAGGGATTAGGTGCGCAAGAGGCCCTTGCCCAACCCTTCCAGCTTGCGGGATGGAAGCCCCAAACTGTCCCCAGGGGCTTTGGGCCCTCCCAAACGCCCAGCTTTTCCCTCAATGCTCCTTTATAGGAACACAGCTTATTCGCATGTGTAACATCTCTCATTCCACAAACCCACTTTCTGTGCCGGCCTTGGGAAATACAGTAGAAGTGACCTGGTTCCTTTCCTGTAGATGTCCCCATCCAATGAGGGGACAGACACCTAACACAGACCACAGCCTCACAGGACAAGAAGTGCTACAATCAGGATAAATACAGGTCTTTGCGGGACCACACAGGAGCCCGGCCCTCATTGCTGGGCAGTCAGGGATGAATTCCTGGAGGAGGTGATGTCTGGGGACAGAGTGAAAGTCAAGGGCCAGGTGCCTGGAGAGGAGGCAGGAAACAGGGAGGAGTGTCCCAGCCGTGGGGAACTAAGGCAAGTGCAGATTCCTAAAAGGAGCGTGTTGTGTGGGTGCGTCAAGGGAAGGTGGCCTCCAAGAGGTGACACAGGGCTGAACCACAAAGGAACTAGAAATCTCTACTGGGGTATCAGGATCCTCTCCCTGGGGGCGATAGGGAGACCTCACTGCCCTGAACAAGTAGAGCGCAGAATGCCACAGAGATGCCCTTTTGACTAAGGTGGGGACAAGGCTTCACAGGGCATTGGTCAGGACAGACTATCCACCGATTACACACCTTAAAGCATGTTCTGGGGCACCTGGAGGGTTCAGTCTGTTAAGCGTCCTACTCTTGATCTCAGCTCAAGTCTTGATCTCAGAGTCGTGAGTTCAAGCCCCACATTGAGTGTGGAGCCTACTTAAAAAGAAAAAAAGAATGGGATCGAAGTGATGTGTGTTACGGGGACTGCCCTGTCCCCACAGGGAACAAGCCCTGCTCTCTCCCCCTGTCCTTGTTCACACTGTTGGCCCAGAAGGCCTTTCCCCCCGTTCTCCACCCGGCCACCTCCTACTCATCCCTTAAGCCCCCACTGAAATGCCCCACCTCTGGGAAGTGGCCCCTGATCCCAGGGAGTTGGCCGCTCCAGGGCCCATGTCATCTTGTGCAACAGGGTTTTTTTGTTGTTGTTTTTAATTATTTATTTTATTACTTTACTTATTATTTTATTTATTTCTTATGTATTTATTTTAGTAATAAATACGTAAGCACCTACTATATGCTTGGTGCATTCCATTCCAATGTCAGCCCTTGTTTCTTATTCCAATCTTACACACACACACACACAGATGCATACACACCCGGGACTGTGGCCCCCCAACTTCATCTCCACCCCAAGCCAGACTACTCCTGCCTCCTTAGTCTCCAGCTGGCGTGGTACATGAACTCCTCACTGACCATCTGCATGTCTCCCCAGCTATCTGGGCGGGCACTTGAAATGCTCACGGGTGGGGGTCTGGACTCCTCCCCTGTCCCCCTGGGTCTGCTCCTCCTCCCGGAGCCAGCTCTGCCCTTACCTGCACGTGCCCAGTTATCAGCACCTGTTGCGTCTAGTTCATAATCTTTCACACTGTTTTAATGTCTTTTTTCGGATTTTATTTTTTTTTAAGTAATCTCGGCTTCCAACGTGCAGCTCGAACTCACAACCCCAAGATCAAGACCAAGAGTCACAGGACGCCTGGGTGGCTCAGTGGGTTAAGCCGCTGCCTTCGGCTCAGGTTATGATCCCAGGGTCCTGGGATCGAGTCCCACATTGGGCTCTCTGTTCAGCGGAGAGCCTGCTTCTCTCTCTCTCTCTCTGCCTGCCTCTCTGTCTACTTATGATCTCTCTCTGTAAAATAAATAAATAAAATCTTTAAAAAAAAAAAAAAAGATCAAGAGTCACATGTCCAGGGCGCCTGGGTGACTCAGTCCTTTAAGCATCCAACTCCTGATTTTGACTCACGACCCCACATCGGGCTCTGGATTTAGAGGGGTATGTCTACTTGAGGATTCTCTCCCTCTCTCTCTGCCCCTCCCCCAGCCCTCTCCTCTTCTCTCTTCGGATAAATAAATAAATCTTTAAAAAAAAGAAAAAAGAAAAGTCGGGACACCTGGGTGGCTCAGTGGGTTGAGCCTCTGCCTTCAGCTCGGGTCGTGATCTCAGGGTCCTGGGATCGACCCCCGCATCGGGCTCTCTGCTCAGTGGGGAGCCTACTTCCTCCTCTCTCTCTGCCTGCTGCTCTGCCTACTTGTGATGTCTCTCTCTCTCTCTGTCAAATAAATAAATAAAATATAAAAAAAAAAAAAGTCACGTGCTCTATGGACTGAGCCAGCCAGGCTCCCCTAATCGTTTTAATGTCTTACAACAAACATTCTTTACATAATTGAAATACAGTATAATAATATTAAATATGTCTCTTGAATGGCTTTGACCATTCCCTCCAGGCTGTCAGGTCAAGGTCTCTCTCCTAGACACCACTTCCAGGCTGTCCTCCACGCTGTCCTCTTCCCACGCTCCGAGAACTTCCTCGGCAGGCTGCTTTCAGCCCTGACTATTCCATGAAATCCAGATCACATGGGCAATGGGCTACTTGCCCTCCCCATTGCGGTGTCTGATGGACAACTCAAAATTAAGAGAGCCAAACCCCAAAACCTGATCTACTCCCACACCAGACCTACCCCTCCTCTAGTTCTTCCCCACCTTTGTGAGCAGTAACACCGTCTTTCCAGGTATTGAGGTCAAAGCTAGACTCCGCTCACCCTGGATTTCTCTCTTTCTTTCAGTTGGCTCTACCTTTAAAATGTATGCAGGGGGCGCCTGGGTGGCTCAGTGGGTTAAAGCCTCTGCCTTCGGCTTGGGTCATGGTCTCAGGGTCCTGGGATCAAGCCCCGAATCGGGCTCTCTGCTCAGTGGGGAGCCTGCTTCCTCCTCTCTCTCTGCCTGCCTCTCTGCCTGCTTGTGATCTCTGTCTGTCAAATAAATAAATAAAATCTTAAAAAAAAATGTATGCAGAATTCGACCACCTGTCACCACCATCACTGCCGCTGCTTCCTCCCCAAAGCCCTTCACGATCTACAGATGTAGATTTAAGACCGTTCGATTGATGATTTTTGACATTATGACGGTGCGAAAGTGAGATGCCTTCAGTAGAAACCATATCCTGAATTCCGAATCTGGATCTCTTCCCAGGCTGGCAATACGAGGCACGATCCTCTCTCGTGATGCTGGGTCGTGGCACCAGCAGCAATCACGAGAGTGAGGGGGACCCCTGTGCTGCCAGCCATCCACGCACCCAGACAGCCATTCTGCTTCTCACCCGCTGGCCAGCGTTCAGCACATCACTTCATTATAACCTAAGCTCTGTGCTGGACGATTCTGGCCAACTGTAGGCTAGTGTAAGTGTTCTCAGCACATTCACGGACAGCTCGGCTCAGCGCTGGTGCTCGGTCGCTTAGGCGTTACGACGTGCATTTTCCACTTAGGATATTTTCAATTCACGGTGGGTTTGTCAGGATGTAACCCCCACTGTAAGTGGAGGAAGACCTGATTTCTCCACCCAGCAAACAGGGCGATTCTGTTAAAGTCCCAGATGGATCTTGGCTCGGCTCACGTCCCCTTATCCGTGTCTGTGGCTTGCATCCCAGTCAGAGTAAAAGCCGAAGGAAGAGGTCTGGACCTCAACTCCTTTAAGGTCTTCCTTACCCGCTAGGCTCCAGGCATCCACGCCTCCTTGCTGTTTCTCCGACAGGCGAGGCGAGCTCCCTGCTCATGGTTTGCGCTTGATGTTGCCTCTTCCCAGAATGCTCTCCCCCCAGAGACCTACATGACTCACTCTCTCCCCTCCTTCAGATGTTTGCTCAAATGCCACCTTCTCATGGCGCCTGGCTGGACCAGTTGGTGGGGTATACGGCTCTTGATCTCTAGGTTGTGAATTCAAGCCCCACGTTGGGAACAGAGATTCCTTAAAAAACAAAACAAACAGACAAACAAAACACACACACACACACACACACACACACACCAAAACCTTAAAAAAAGAATGCTACCTTTTCAGCAAAGCCTCCTGGACTATCAAATTGCAAATTGAAAACCCCTGCGTGCCTGGCAGGCTCAGGTGGTTGAGTGCTGAGTCTTGATTTTTTTTTTAAGATTTTATTTAATATTTATTTGACACAGAGAGAGATGATCATAAGCAGGCAGAGAGGCAGGCCGAGAGAGAGAGGGGGAAGCATGCTCCCTGCTGAGCAGAGAGCCCGATGCGGGGCTCAATCCCAGGACCCTGAGATCATGACCTGAGCTGAAGGCAGAGGCTTAATCCACTGAGCCACCCAGGTGCCCGCTGACTCTTGAAGCCTCTGCCTTCGGCTCAGGTCATGATCTCAGGGTCCTGGGATCGAGTCCCGCATCGGGCTCCCTGCTCACTGGGGAGTCTGCTCCAGGATTGTCTCTCTCCCTCCCTCTACTCTCCCCCCTGCTCCCATGTACTCTCTCTCTCTCTCAAATAAATAAATAAATACTTAAAAATAAAATAAAATGAAATGAGAAACCTACCTCAAACCCCACACCCCCTTCCTCCCAACTTTGTCTTCCCCATAGCATGTTTTCCCGAGCAAGGATGCTATTTACTATCTCTTTCCTCTCCTAGACGTGGATTCCATGAGGGCAAGGACTTTTGTCTCTCTTGCTTTCTGCCGGTCTCCAACATCTAGAATAGGCAGTGCACAGTAGATGCTCAGTTAACATTTTTTTTTTTTTAAGTGGGCTCTGCTGGGCACAGAGCCCCATGCAGGGCTTGAACTCACCACCCTGAGATTAAGACCGGAGCTGAGATCAAGAGTTGGAAGCTTAACCAACCGAGCCCCCCGGGTGCCCTAGCTCCGCTGATTTTTGACTCCCCCTACTCATTTGACTCATGGAAGTCTGATCCTTGATTCCTTCTTCCTTGTCTACACAAGGAGGAAAGTTCAAAAAAAAAAAAGTTCAACATTCAAGGAAGGCCTCATTCAAGGGCTTCATCTTTTACCCATGCAGAGCCGTGGCCCACAGCAAGGTCTGAGGTTCTGCAAACACTCCTGGCCTGACCCCAGTGTCTGGGCACACTCCTTCTGTCTTCCTGCTGCAATCCCCACCTCCAGGAAGCCACCCAAAATCCCTCAACTACTGAAACCGTGTCTGTCTGTCCTACTAGATTACATCTTAAGTGCAAAACAGCGGCTCGAGCACGGTTTCCTCAGTCATGTTTGCGAACTGAATGAAGGCTTGAATGAGGGTAAAACCGCTAACAGAAGAGCGGAGTGAAGCGTACACATCCAGTCTTTAGTCATTGTTCATGCTACCTTTAATATGGACATTAGTAAGCGATGCTTGGTGTGACCCTGGGGTCCTGTGAGGTCATGAGCTGTGTCTCCCCCTCCTGCCCAGACACTGGGCTCTGGGGTTGCACCCATGACCCACCCCACCATTTGCCCTGCACACAGGAAAGCACTCTGGACCACCACGGGTTCCCTGTAACAAGCCCCTCCAGCAGGTGAGTCCTGGTTTTGCATCACCAGTGCTTACTCTGTGGGATGCTCAAGGTTGAGGTCTGGACAGCTGGGAAGGGCGTGGCTGCCTCTGATGCCAGGCCGCATCTAAGCGAGTCAGTCTCTGGCCGGATTTCCAGGGAAGGAAAGATGGCTGGAACAGTGTCTCTAGCCTGTCTACCAGCCAGCAAACCTGTGCCCACAGTCTGGGAGAAGCGCCAAGCTCAGACACACTGGGCAGCGGGAGGCTGGCCCAGCTCCAGAATGACACCTTGGCAGCCCTGGGGAAAGGAAGAGGGAGTGCTTGGCTTGAGGTCAAGAGGGTCCGGGCCAGGGCACAGAGGGGACAGCTGGGGGAGGGGGGGTGTTATATGGCTGCTATATAACAAGCTGCTGGCAGGGATTAGGAAAGGAGCATCTGTTCCTGACTAGCCCCCACCCACCGCCCCTCTACACACTGCTAAGATCTTTCCATTAGTGCTACGGTGAGCTGGGCCCCAGGCTGAGCTGCCCCCAGCCGTGGAGAGACACAGGACCTCAGGCCTGGGGCTGGGACTCAGGGTTGGGGCTGCAGGGAAAGGGGTTACAAGAACCGGCGTTAGCTTAGACCTCCCTTCCTCAAGGAGGGTCCCTGCATCCTGCTGGGAGTGGAAGCTAAAGGATAAAGGTGGTCACCCAGCATCACCAGGGATCGGAGAAATCCCGGGGAAAGAGGGGCCAGAGCCTGAGTCGGGACGAGGTGTTGGGGGGAAAGCGAGAAGGGTGGGGGGCTCAGCGGATGAAACTCTGGAGCAGGGTTTTGGGGGCGAGTGCCAGAGGTTCCAAGGAAATCGAGGGGGTTCCGACCTCCAGCAAACCCCCAGGGATGGGAGGAGCTCTGGGGGCGAAGATCCAGGGTCCAGAACGAGGGCGGAGCTGCTGGGCGGCTGAGCGCAGAGAGGGAGCGGGGGCTCCGGGGGCCCCATGCCTGGCAGGGATCACGCGGCGTGGGGCTCGCGGGGGCACGGGGCGCACGGGGTCCCCGGGCTCCGACCCCGCTGCGGGCGCCGGGAGCCGCCGGGGCGGGGCGGGGCCGGGGGCGGCGGCTGGGCGGGGCCGGGCTGGGGGCTGGGCCGGGGTCCCGGGGGCCGGGGCGGGGCCGCGCTGGCGCTGCGCAGCCGCGGGGCGGCCGCCGCGCATGCGGGGCTCACACGGCTGCAGCCGGCGCCGCTGCCACTCCCGGGAGCATGAAGGACCGAACCCAGGAGCTCCGCACGGTGAGTCCGGCCCCCGCGCGCCGCCGCTCGCCGCTCGCCGCCCGCGCCCCGCGCCCGGCGCGCCGGCCGCTCCCCTCGTGGCCTCGGCGGCCACCCGGCGACAGCCCCCTGCGTCCCCGGCCGGGCGGGAGGGCGCGGCGCGGAGCCCGGGACCCCGACCCCCCTCCGGGTCCCGCCCCTCGGACCCACTGGCGGCCACGGGCTCGCGTGAGCTCGGCGCCGTGGGCCCGCGGGCTGGCGGCCGCAGCCCCGGGTCCCGGATAAACTTTCCCGCGCCCCCTTGTTTTGGGGGGTCGGAGGGCTATTACCGGATATCCGCGGCGGGACGGAAGGCTGACCTCGCCCGCGGCCCGCGGAGCTGGTCGCGTCTCTGTCCCCCCCCCCCCCCCGTGGTGCCGCATCACTGACCCTCCTGTCCCCCCGCACAGGTGGGGGCAGAGGGCGGGACCGCAGTGGCAAGGGGCCGGGGGCGGTCCCCTGCCCAGAGCCCAGCGGCGGGGCGCGCTGCGGAAACCGGGCCGCCGGGTGGGGCCGGGCCCCTCGGGCGGGCGCTGTCCCGCGGGGCGCCCCGTCTCCTCCGTCACCTGTAGCTCCCATCACCTGTGGCTCCCCACCCCCGTCGCGCTCGGGGGTAGGTGCCCGCCCCGGTCCCTGAGGGGTCGGATTCGCCCCCGGTCCACCTCGCTGGCTTCCCGGCAGCCCCGGCTCGCGGCGTTTTGAGATCTTCCGGGGTTCCCTGGTCTGAGTCCAGCCTGAACCTATTTTTCCACCTGTGTCTGGGCCCCCGGGGTGTGGCTCCTGGGGCGGGGTTTGGGGGAAGTAAGAGGATGCGCAAAGGCTCTGACCAGACAGAGCCCACCCCTGACTGAGACCCCTGCCGCCTGCTCCTCACTCACCCCTACCCCCTCACCCCTGTCTCCCCTGGACTCTGACATTTATGAGGACATTCTCACCTCTGCCCCCTTACAGATGGCAAGCCTGGGGGCATGTAGGGGCATTGAAGGAAATGAAGCCTGCCTGTGGGGAGGGGGGCATCAGGACTTTCCCCTATGGGGAGGGGGGCATCAGGACTTTAGACCAAGCTGACTCTTGTCGGATCCCCTAGCTGACCACCATGCTGGCTGGCAGGTGCCCTGTCCACAGTGCTGATCTGGGGTGGGGGTGGGGCAGCTAGCTCACTGGCTCCTCTGAGCCCTCCCTCTGCTACCCAACTCGGAGCCAGAGACCGAGGTCCTCATATGGAAAGTTTCAAGTGTACTTTGGGTTTTTGAGCCCCTGGCTTGACCTGTCTGTCCAGAGGCTCACTGCATTTGTGCCCCATCTCTTCCATTGTACCACTCTTGTCTCCTAGGCAGCTGGAGCTGGGACCTGTACTCTCCTGCCTCCATCTCCCCCCTTGCTCTGGCTCGGACCCCCCCCCCCACCCTCCCAACAGACCTTTTATTCCTGGCCAAATGCCCAACTCCCAGGGTAAACCTCAGGAGGTTTCAAAGGAAGAAGATGGTCCCTCATGTCATATATGATGTCTAAACACTTCCCCCGCCAGCCCTTGCGGTTGCCCTCAAGCTTCCTGTGCTGTGTTGAGTCAGAAAGAATGTTATCTCGGCGATGAGTGGCTTTGCGGTGCACTGGCTGATGTTCGGGCGCCTGGTGGGTCAGACGGGAGTGTATGTGGGAACCAAGTGGTCAGGGGAACACAGTCCTTTACATGTGACAGGCTGTCCGGCGTATCAGCGGTCCCCTCTCCTAAAGGGGAAACTGAGGCATAAGAGAGCAAATGGCACGCCTGGTAGCTCAAAAGGGACAGTAGAAAGGGGTTTTGTCCCAAAGACAGTCAGACTTAGGCCTGGCTGGGACTGGAGGCCCTTGCGCGGGGCACGGGTTGTAGGGAGCTTGAACCCAGGACTGTTGCTCTGTGGTGTGTCTCCGTGACTCCCTCACCCCCATCCCCGCACATAAATACATAAACAGTAGCCTTGGGGCTCCCTTAGATGGCGAGGCCTGGCTTCTTCTCTAGACTCCACCCCGCAGGCATTCAGAGCCAGTGAAGGCTGCTGTCCTCATTGGCAGGTGGTCCTGCCCCCTGGGGGTTTCCGGCAGCCCCCAGGAGCCCACACAGGGTGGGGTCCTAGGCAAGTGGGGGGGGAACCTCTCATTCCCACAAGTCTCCCTCTGGGCCTTGGCTTCCCACCTGTGAAAGGAGAGATAAGAAAACCTAGAGCCCAGTGTCTCAAGGCAAGGGGTGGTCCCCTGAGTCTGACTCCATATTTAAGAGAGACCTTGAACCCCAGGAGTCAGAATCCCCAGGAACCGAGAGGCCGGCGTACAGGCTGGGCTGGACAGAGGTGGTGCTCGGGCCGGTGACTTGCAGCCCCGCCAGCCTCCCTCCCGCCTCCCCCTCCTCCTTCCACATCCAACGCCACCACATTTGGAAGGAAAGCAAAGGGAGCTTATTTATAAAAGTCACACTTGGGGAAGGAGCTGGCGCATTTCCTCAGCGCTCTGCAGGCCGGGCCCAGCCCTCCAGCCGTCGCCAGCGCCTCTCCTCACGCAGCTTATCCTGCGGTTGTGCACACGGAGCGAAGGGATCATCGGGGGCCCTCCGAGATCAGAAGGGCCACCCAGGGGTCTCAGAGGGGCAAGGACTAGCCCAGGGTCACAGAACCAGAGAGACAGGGCAAGATGCCCCCCACCGGGCAGCCCTACCTGGCATGCTGCTGCCTCCTTCCCCCCTATTCGGAGGCCTTCCTGGTTTTCTTTCTGCGATCTGGGAGCTCACCCACCCTTCCCGGGGTCCAGGAGGGGGTTTACCTTTGTGCTGAGCCCCATGCAGGACCTGGGGCCTGCCGCGGGAGCCGGAGGGCAGAGAGGAGGGAGCGCGCGGGCCGCCAGACCCCGGAAGAAGGGAACCTAGGTGGCCCAGAGGGAGTTGGATAGAACTGGGGGGAGGGATTCACGTGAGTAAAGGCAGAGAGGCTGGAATGCCCAACCAGGAGAGGATGGGGGGTGGTCTGATGCCTGCTCACAGCGGTGGGGGGGGCAGGCCTGGGTGGGGAAGCCCACCCGTTCCCGCGTTCTCTCTCGCTGAGAGAAAAGAGACTGGGGGTCCTGGGCAACACCAGGCACGTTCTTGCCTTAATCCCTCTTGCCCGTTTCACCCTACAGTGCACCTGGCCCGACCAGCCTTGCAGCGTGGAAGACTAGGGATGAAGAGTAGGCTTCCTCCCTCCCCTTAGCTCCCTGGGGTTTCCCAGAAGAAACAGTGGGTTTCTCTTCCAGAAGAAACCTGGGGTGCAGCCAGAATGATCTTCAGGGATGATCTAGTCTTTCCTCTTTCGCAGATAGGAAAAGTGAGGTCTGGAAGGGGCCAGGGGTTTATCGAAGGTCCTATGGTGTGTTGTGGTTTGGGGCAGGAGGGTAGTGCGGGGCTGAAGCCGGCTCCTGTCCAGGTGGAGGCTGCCTCCTTCAGCTGCCCCGGGGCCCCCGCTCAGGGGCAAGGATCTGGAGGTGAAAGGCAGACACCAGGTGGGGAGGGGGCGGAGGGATCAGATGGGGGTGGGGGGAGCCCCTCTTTCCTGGAGACCCGGTTTGGCCTCACATGCCCCTGACTCAGCGCTGGGTCTCTCTGCTCTAGTGGTATTGACGAAGTCGTCATCAAAAACAAGAAGGGGAAAAAAATGAGCCCTCGAGGCAGACAACAGCCAACTCCTGCTCCAGAGGAATGAATCAACACAGGGGCTGGCCTCGCGCCATCCATCCCCAGGGACGGGCCTGGAGGCTGCTGGCCTCCAGCCTCTTAGAGGAATCACACTTCTGTTTCCAGGAAGGTATCCCGGAATCCTGGGCCTCCGCCCGCAGAGACCACCAGGGCTGTCTGGCCTCCTCTGGAAGTGCAGGGCTTCTGGCCAGGGTGGCCTTCATCCTGGATGGCTTGTCCCAGAGACCTCACGAGGCCAGAGCCTATCAGAGAGGAGAAAGATCAGACCACTGGTTCTCAACCCCGGGGTGGGGGGCTTTTTAAAAACTTAGCCTTACCAGCCCCAAACCCCTAAATACTGATTCCGTCTCTCTGGGTAGAATCTTGGAAGCTGGGTTTTGGGTTTTGGGTTTTTTTTTTAAGCCTTCCAAGGGATCATGGTGCTGGACCAGGGTTAAGACCCAGTGAAAAGGACACTGCAACAAGTCAAATGTTGGATGGATCGGAGAGGAAGAGGAAGAAAGTAGATGTACCTGGTTTCTGATTTGGGGGGACCCTTGGGAATGGGGGTTTCAGAGGAGGAGCTCAGGAGAATGAGGCAGAACCTAGTTTGCGCCAGATGGCTGGTAGGTTGCTCAGATGATGACGGGCTAGGTTTGTCCTGAAGATGCTTGCCGTCCCACCAGGTCCAGCTGCCACCTCAAGTCCCCAGTCCAGGCCAGCCCTCTTTCTGGTGCTGTGACTGTCACTCACAGAGGGCTAGCAGGTTTTCAAGGGAGCTGGGCTCCTCAGGATTCTAAACCATCTGGGTGCTCCCTTGGTGCGTGTCAGTGATGCCCGCCCTGACCACCCCCAGGACACGAGGACATGCCAGCCCAGTTCCTACTTCGTTTTGGGTCCAAGTGTGTCTGGGCTTGGGGCTTGTCATTTATTTAGATTCCAGTGAAACTTGGCTGGGATCTTAGTTAATCTGGGCGATGTCTCTAGAAAGGTGCCACAGGGCTCCGGCTTAGATACGGACGAGGTTGCAGGGAGCCCCAGAGTCATGAGCCATCAGATTCTCACCTACTGGAACAAGGATCAGAACAAATGAAGACATTAAGCAAAAAAAGTCCTTCCCTTGAGCCTAAAATCCAACCAAGTAGACAGGGGTGGGTAAGGGTTTGGGGCTTTTCTGGCCAGGAAGTGCTGTATGATCACTTATACTGATCTCTGGTTGCATTAATGAAGGTAGACCACATAAAAAGAGGGAGGGGAAGGGTCAACTCTTTGGTACCGCTTAGACCACCATCAACAACAGATTGAGTTTATATCATGTACCGCAGAAGAAGAGAGAGGCTGAACCAAACAAGTCTGGGGCAGGGGTTGCAACTTAATTTAGGGTCCCAGGAGGGATGTGAGGGGAAGGGAATGGTCAGCTTGAGGAGGAGAACCCAGGGAAGGTGTGGATGCTGCCGTCAGATCTCTGGCAAGTCCAGCCAAGGGAAAGGGCACCAACAGGTTCTTCATGGCTTAGGGCCACAAGAAAGGGACATTTGGGGCAGCCCAAGGTAGGCAGAGCTGCCTGGGGAAGCCTCGTGAGCTCACCGTCACAGGACGTATGCAAGCTGAGGCCAAGGTGGCTTTTCATTGCGTGGCTGTGGTTCCAGTCAAGATGTGAACAGTGTGTGGGGAACCAGAGGAGCGAGATACTGACCTGGGGGAGGCTTCTGGAAGGAGGTGGCATGGAAGGATGGCAGGAGTGTCTGCTCCGTGGAATCAGCATTCCAGGCAGAGGGCATTGCACTGGGGCGGGGAAGACAGCGGGTGGGTTGTGGAGGCAGGGAGGTGGTTTAGGTGGGGTGTACCAGGGTCCGGTTTCGGGCTGCGCCAGCGAGGTGGCGAGGGGCAGTGGGTACAAAGTCCTGTGGAGGAGGAAGCGCCAGGACGTGGTAAGGAAGGGGTCCCCACGGAGAATCCCCTCCAGGGTTTGCTTGGAGTCACCACTGCTGTGACCCGGGCTGCGAATTCAGGCCCTCAGTCCTCCGAGCGGCTTTGGGGCCAATCCGAGTGCCACCTTCGGGGAGTAGCCCAGCCTGGGAGCCCCAGTCAGGCCCTGGCCCCTGGTGTCGCCTTCCTCAGCTCTGCCCTTATGGCCTGGGGGCCGGGCGGAGAGTGTGAGCGGCCTTCCTGCCAACCCTGTGTGGGAGAAACTCCCCGACTCCAGCTGTCAGATTTCTGGGGAGGCCCAGGAGGGGGCAGGTCGGATGCCCTTGTCTTTGGCCCTCGCTGGTCATTACTGTTCTTGGGAGAGGTCCTGGAACCTTCTCCTTCTGTCCTGTCCTGTCCATCCCTCTGCTTCTCTAGATGCCAGGAAAGACAGACAGGGCAGGCCGCTGAAGGGCAGGAGTTCTGGGGCCACCTCCCAACCTAGCAGGCTGCCCCAGAGGGGGACCTGGGCTCCTCCAGACTGCACTCTGCCTCGGTTTCCCTAAGGAGTGCTCCTCTAGCTTACGTCCTGCTCCTGGCAGGGTTCAAAAGTGTGGAAACGGCTTCTAGATTCTCTTTGTCTATAGGTGGGCTTGGCTGGGGGGAGGGGGCCACCTGGTAGCAGCCACAGGCACTTGTGGGAGCAAGGATTTATTTTAGCTGCTGGGGGAGGAGGTGTGATCTCCTGATGAGGGGGCCTGTGAGAGCCGCCTCTGCCTCCGTAAAGCTCCCAGCCAACCCCTCTGCTGTCTGGTCCCTCTCTGGGGGGGCAGTGGGACCCCAGGAGCCACAGGGGCACAGCCCTTTACGGAACATGCGGTGCCTTCCCACCTTCCTCAACCTGCTGTCCCTGCGGCCAGGCGTCCCTGTCCCCACCGCACACAGGAGCAAACAGACTCAGAGGGCACGTCCCTCAGCCAGTCCCTGTCTGTGCTGGGCACAGAACCTGGGTCCCTCCGCAGCAGGCCAGCTGGGCCCAGCCTCCGGGTCCCCCAGCGTCCCCATCCCTCAACCGCTGCCTGGTCCTTGACCTGGACCCTGACACAAGAGAGACCAAGGTGAAGGCCAGTGCTGAGCCTGCTCGCACCTCCTCCCCATGGGTGCCGGGACCCGAAGGGCTGTGATCAAGCCCGATAACCCCAGCGCGAGGGGGCCCCTGGCCTTGGCCGTGGAGAGGGACTTGCCCTGGCCAGCAGAGCGGGCTGCCCCTGGCGAATCGGAGGCGTGTAAGGCGGACAGGGGCGAGCGCGGCCGGCACACTGGGAGTCACAGGTGTAATTACTCAGCCCCATTGTGGGTGGCTTTTGTCCGGCTGCTCCCAGGGTGGCGGGGTGGGGCCTAGGGCAGGCCCCGAGCCAAGCGACATGACTGGCCTCTCAGGCTGGGGGAGCCCAGCTCTGGGCCTGAAGGGAAGGAGGATGGAGGTCTGATGTCGCGCGCGACGGGGAGAGCTGGGTTCACAGGGCTGCGCACACCGGGGTCTCCCAGGCCTGCTTCAGGCACTGTGGGACGGCGCCGCAGTCTGAGCCCGCCTGCCTTCTCCGAGGCAGGTATGGACGGCCTGGAACCCAGGCCGCCCACGCCTGGACTGCCCCCCACACCCCCCAACCCTTGCCAGAAAGGAGCTTGGGAACTTTGGGCTCCATCCTACTTAAAACCACTGGGGAAGGGGGGGTGCACCTGGGTGGCTCAGTTGTTAAGCGTCTGCCTTCAGCTCAGGTCATGATCCCAGGGTCCTGGGATCGCGTCCCGCGTCGGGCTCTCTGCTCAGCGGGGAGCCTGCTTCCCTTCCTCTCTCTCTGCCTGCCTCTCTGCCTACTTGTGATCTGTCAGATAAATAAATAAAATCTTTTTAAAAAACCCAACCTGTCGGGACTAGGAAGTAGAGAAGGCCAGCTTCTAGGCAGCGTGTCCCAGGCAAGGTCCGTGAGTTGGGGCCGCTGGCCAGGGGCCAAGCGTTTCAGCTGCCCCCTGGGGTGAGGGCCCCGGTTCTGTGGGAAAGGGGCAAGCAGCTGGGCAGGGGAAGGGGTCCTTGGCCTAGAGGTAGAGACTGGGCCCTCTCACCAACTTGACAGGCAGGGCCTCTGTCCTTACGCTGGGGCCTCAGGGGTCCTCCAGGTCTCACTGTGGCTGGGAGCCGGGGCACAGCCGGACCTTGTCCCTGCCAAGAGGACAGAGCACAGAGGGCGGCAGTCAGGGCCCCGGAGCCGAGCCCGCCGGCCTCCTGCTTGTGACGCCGGGCAGTTTGCAGTGCCGGGCCCGGCGGGACCCCGTGGGGCCGCCGCCGTTCCACTCACGTGCGCACACCCCGCACAGGCCAAGGACAGCGATGATGACGACGATGTCACTGTCACGGTGGACCGGGACGGCTTCATGGATGAGTTCTTCGAACAGGTGGGAGCCGGCACACCCCACACCCTCGAGTACACCGGGAGACCTTGGAGGTGGGGGGGGGGGACACCCACGTCACACCCCCCCACCCGAAGCCTGGTCCAGCCCCTCTGAACCTGACCGCCAGCCTCAGTCTGGTCCAGCCCCGGGGCCCACGAGCGCCCTCCCCGGTCTGCTCCTGACCGAGGCCCCGGCGCATAGGTGGAGGAGATCCGCGGCTTCATCGACAAGATCTCGGAGAACGTGGAGGAGGTGAAGCGGAAGCACAGCGCCATCCTGGCCTCCCCCAACCCCGACGAGAGTGAGTGTGAGGGACCCAGGCAGCCGGGGGGCCTGGGGGCCGGGAGGGGGCGGCGTCCTGCCGGGGAGGGGCTCCTGGCTCCCCAGCACCCGCACTGCTGGGCCTGCCCGGCGTGCGGAGGGCCCTGTGGAAAGCTCCAGGGAACGCAGCTGGCCCGGGGCAGGGGTCAGTGCCCAGTATCCCCCGCTGGCCCCGGGTCTCCACCCAGGCTGGCATGGGTGCACCGACCTTGAGCCAGGTAAGCTGGGTCAGGGGCTGCTGCCCGGCTCAAAAGGAAGCCTCTCTGCCCAGCCCCTCCCCTTCGCAAGCCTCCCGGGGGAGCAGATGGCCACGCCGAGCCTCAGCGCCGTGGGAGGGCGAGCCGGCCAAGCGGGAGGCGCTTCCGGAAGGAGCTAGCAGCCCTGGCACCTGGCCACTGGTACCCCGGAGCCGGGCCTTCCCAGGGCTCCAGGAAGTCACCTTCCTCCTGCACACAGGGAGCCTCTGTGTGTCTGCATTGCACTCTGTCCCCAGACATGCCCCCCAACCCTCCTGTCGCCGTTCCTGGCAAGGTATTGGTGACTGCCCAGCCCTGTGCCGGGCTGACAGCACGCAGGTCCCAGGTGCCTTCCCCGCGGCCCTGGGGAGGCAGTGACAGTGCGGGTGCGCAGGCCTGTGACCTGAGCGGGTGTGCTCTGCTCCTGCCGGCTGGCCTCCTTCCCACCCCGCCTCCAGCCCAGGGGGCCCCAAGAATGCAAGGGGGAGGGTCCCGGCCCTGGATGGCCCACGGGAAGCCCTTAGGGCTGGGTTTGCGTGTGGCCTCCCGCTGCGTCTCCCTATCCCTGACCCCTTGGCCCGGCCTGCAGGCATCCTGAAGCCCCCAGAAGAAATCTCTCCGCAGCCCCCAGAGTGCACTGGAACTGGAGGCCAGGGCCAAGCCGAGCTGGCCCAGGCCCTTAGAAAGCGATATGAGTCTGCTGGGAGCCGGGAGCCTGCCCCAGGAATGGGTGGGAAGGAGACGGGGCCCCTCCAAGCCAGGGCCCGAGTTCAGTGTGGCCGTCGCGCGCTGCCCCTCTCCCCAGAGACTTGTCTCAGGTAGCAACGTGTGACGTCATACGTCTTCACACACGCGTGTGTGAGTCTGGGTGTGTCCCCGTGTGGGTCCCTCCTGCTGAGGGTCGGAAGGGGGCTGACAACCGGTGCAGAGTGCTGCAAAGAGCTGCGGCCCTCCCCTGCTGGTGGACAGGCCGAGCGTGGGGCCACAGAGACGCCAGTTCCTTCCTCTTGTCGCACCTTCTGCACAAGGTGTCCCCACGTCAGTCAGTAGCAACCGGCTCGGAACTGCCACTGTGAGCCAAGCAGTCAGGACTGGCCCGCGGTCACTGATGAGAGCAGGGGGCTCCCCGGTAAGGCTTCCAGACCAGAGGGAGCAGTTTCCGGGGAAGGACAGCAGCGAGGGGGCGGCTTTCCCCGGGCCGAGGCCTGCTCTGCCTTCCCTGGGGGCTGCCATCTGGGCTGGGCTGTTTTGGGTCTGAGCAAAAGAGGCAGAGACATCAGAGCAGCTGATAACCAAGTTTCTCCTTTGTTTGTAAGAAAGAGGCGCCTCCTCCACTCCCTGAAGTCCCCTACCTCACGACCTACTTAGGAGGTACCCCCCAAACGATCAACTGCTGTAAATGCTCCTCCCCCGCCCCCAGGAGGGGCCCAGCCCCAGAGGAAACTAAGGCTCCCCCAGGAGCTCCGCGGTTTCTCCAGGAAGTCAGAGTCCTGGGGTTGCCCGGAGGCTGGGGCGCTGTCACCAACACCCCAGAGGGAAGCAGCCACCTGGCCCCACTCGGCCAGCCTGCCACTTGCGGGGGGTGGAGCAAGCTGGGAACCCCCAGGGCTTCTGCCAGCTTTAGAGAGAGGTTCCAGTCGGAGCAAGGGCCAGAAACACTAGGCTGTGGCCTTCCCCCAGCGTCACTGTCACAGGACTGGCCACCTGCTGCCCCGGGGCTAACCATGTGCCAGGGGGCCGGCCTCTCTGAGCCTCTCTCTGCCAGCTCCATCCAGGCCTGGTGCCTCGTGCCCCCAGCCGCCCATTGGGTATCCAGCGCTTGCTCTCCTCTGAGCTCAGCACCCGGGAAAGGGCACCCAGTAGAAGGTCTGCCCCACCTAGGGGGCTCCGTTGACGGGAGCTTGCTTCAGCCTCCCCGGCCCCTGGCTCTGTCCCCCTACTGGCTGGACATCTGGCCCCCCTGGCCACCCCAGAGCTACCAGGTAACTCTAGGTGAGCCCGCAGCGCCCCCCCCCCTTTCGACTCAGGCAAGCATCAAGTCAGTGTTCCCCAGCGCCAACTCCAGCATCGCCAGCTGCTCCACAATTATTTCTGCCTTAAATTTAGACCCATCTGTTATCTGCAGGGGGTGGCAGAGCCAGTGAAGGAGGAGGGGAGGCTCCTTGGAAGGCAGCACCGAGGGGGTGAGGCTGCAGCTGGCGTGGTCCCGGCCCAGCAGCAGAGGGGCAGGCAGAGCCTTAGCCGGGGCCCGGGGGGAGACCCGGGACCCAGGGTCTGCCCGGAGCCCCGCGACGGAGCCCCCTGTGCCAGGGGCTGAGCCTGACTGTCAGGCAGCAGTGGGGGCGCCCCGGGGCATCTACCCTCTGCCCCTTCCACCTCCCCAGAGACGAAGGAGGAGCTGGAGGAGCTCATGTCCGACATAAAGAAGACCGCAAACAAAGTTCGCTCCAAGTTAAAGAGTGAGTCCGGGCTCCACCCAGGCCCTGGCTGGAGGGGGGGGGGCGCGCCGGGCCCACTCCCTCTGCGTCCCACGGGTCTCCCCAGCTCGGAGCGGGCCGTTGGGTCTCGCTTTCCTTCATGAGGGTGCACTGCTACCTGGTAAGGCTTGTTTGCACCGGGCTTCACTCTGGGAATGTCCCCACTTAAGCTAAAGAGGGTTCAAGGTATGGCCAGCACCGCGTTTGTGGGAGTGCAGAGGTGCACGGGCTCAGGGACCAAGGGCCTGTAGCTTGGGGCCACCAGGTCCTCCCCGGCTGGCCCTTCCTTCCTGAGCAGAAGGCAGGGTGGGCCTGAGCTGCCAGACCTAGTGCGTGGTAGGCACACACATACGCGCGCGCGCGCACACACACACACACACACACGCAGCTTGCAGTGTGCCTGAGGCCTCACGGGTGTGCATATGTGCACACGCCGAAACCCGCAGCGCGCCCGGATGGGCCCCTGGCGACCCTTCCCCAGTGTCTGGTGCGTCCTGTCCCTCTGCTTCCCGTGACCACCGCCCCCACGCCCAGTCCACACTAGACCCTCCCCAGGGGAGGTCTGGAGCAGATCCTGGGTGTGTGGGTCCAAGAGGGAGAAGACAGTGGCGAGGCGGACAGGTCGTGGCTCAGCGTCCCCCCCCACCCCCGCCCCGTCCGCCCAGGCATCGAGCAGAGCATCGAGCAGGAGGAAGGCCTCAACCGCTCATCCGCGGACCTGAGGATCCGAAAGACACAGGTGCTGCTGGGGGTGTCCGGGGTGGGCTGGTGGGCGCTGGACGCCCTGGGGCTCTGTGGAGCTGGGCCTGACACCTGCATTCCCACGTCACGCCCTAGCACTCCACGCTGTCCCGCAAGTTTGTGGAGGTCATGTCTGAGTACAACGCCACGCAGTCTGACTACCGTGAGCGCTGCAAGGGGCGCATCCAGAGGCAGCTGGAGATCAGTGAGCTCGCAGGGTGGGGTGGGGTGGGGGGCAGGGCTGGGGCCGAACCCTGCGGGTGTGCAGGGCTCAGTGCGATCCCTGCTTGCAGCCGGCCGGACCACGACCAGCGAGGAGCTGGAGGACATGCTGGAGAGCGGAAACCCAGCCATCTTTGCTTCCGGGGTGAGTGTGAGCCACCCACCGCCACCGCCAGCCCACCGCACCCCGGCAGGGACCCCTGGTGTGTGTGCCCAAGCTGGGCCTGGGCTGTCTGTGGACACAGCCACCTTGAGAGGCCAGCTTCAGGGACCCAGAGTCCCAGAGGAAAAGGGCCCGGACTGAGGCCACACGGATCTTAGTGGCACAGGTAGAATGAAGACCACCGTCTCCTGGTTCCTCAGTCCAGGGAAGTGGGTCCCCTTCCTTGCTTCTCTGGTTTGCCCCTGGCCAGAGGCTCCTTCCACCGTCCTCAGGGCCTTGTTCCTCCTCCTGGGAGACATGGTGCCCTTGGCCGTCTCTACATTTAAGTGACACTGGAGCAGGGGGGCTTCCCGAAGGAGGCGGCCTGCAGAGTGGAAGGCAGCTAGGGGCTGTGGGTTCCAGGAGAGAAGGGAGGAGTAGTTGCCCTCTGGGAGGCTGACTGGAGGGCGAGGGCAGGGGGAGGGAGAAAGGAGGTTCAAGGCCTGGGTCCTCGGGGGCTGTCACCTTGGCCTCCCTACAAGGCTGCTGAGCAGTGACTATGTGGTGGGCACAGGGGGCTTCACGTTAACACCGAGACGTCCGTCCCGGAGAGATCCAGTAACAGCTAATAGGAACCGAGCGGGAAGTGGCGGAGCGCTGTGGCTGGGAGGGAGCAGTCACGGTCCCCCATCCCCGCTGCTGTTCTGGCCGAGGCCCCCTGCCCTGCCCGAGGCCCTCCGCGGCAGGTTCCCAGGTCACAGCCCACTGCTCCCACCCTCTAGATCATCATGGACTCCAGCATCTCAAAGCAGGCCCTGAGCGAGATTGAGACACGGCACAGTGAGATCATCAAGCTGGAGAACAGCATCCGGGAGCTGCACGACATGTTCATGGACATGGCCATGCTTGTGGAGAGCCAGGTGAGAGCCCGGGCCCGGGGCCCTCGGCCCGCCAGCCCCCAGCAGCCCCCAGGGCTGCACTAACCCCCACCCTTTCTGCCTGACACGCTGCCCTGCCCGGGAGGGACCGAGTCTCCAGGTAACTCACTCACCCCCGCTGTTGAAACCACCTCTGGGGCTGGGCCCACCTGAAGGACCGTTGTCCTTTGCATGGCTCTGCTTGGCCCACCAGGCCCCGCATGGCCCCCCACCCAGCCTTGTCCAACTCACCAGCCGTTTGTCTCGGAGGCACAGTGGACGGCTGCCTTCTCGGGAGCCGGAAGTACAGCAGCGACTAGGACAGCGGGGTCGGGGGCGGGGGGGGCGCTGCTTCCTGGAGCTAATGTCTGTGGGGTAGGAGGGCAGCAGAAGGGAGTGACAAATGGAATGTTCTCTGGTTGTGCCGGGTGTTCAGGAGAGGTTAGCAGGAAGCAGTGAGATAAAGCGGGGCTTCTCCAACTCGAAAATGCCCAGGAATCACTTGGAGGAGCTTGGAGGTTTCCTAGTCCCCATTCCCAGAGATTGGTAGGTTGGAGGGTGGCGGGAGAATTTGCATTTCTAACAGGCTCGAGGCTGTTGCTACTAGTCCCAGGGCCACACTTAAGGTAACACCGTAATAGCGTCCCTGCGGTGGCTGCTTTGGATGGGGGTGGTCAGGGAAGGCCTCTCTGAGGAGGTGGCCTTTGAGCTTGGAAGACTTCCCGGGTGAGAAGAGCGGGACCAGCAGAGCCCAGTCCCGAGACTGGCAAGAGCCAGGCTCACTGAGGAGGTCGTGCGGCTGGAGCTCGGGGGGTAGTGAAGGTGAGGCAAACGGGGTGCTGGCCTTCTGCATTTCCCGAAGTGTGGGTGTGGTGTGAGCCGAGTCAGGAAGCCGGGAGGCCACCAGGAGGCTGCTGGGGCGGAGACCATGGCGACGCCAGCAGGACACCGGCAGGGGCAGTGGACTCGGAGAGCGCGGCCGCTTGTCACGGCACCGCTGGTGGTAGTCTCGGGCAGCATCCTGGTGGGAGCGGCCTTGGGGGGCTGCTGGGACCAGATTACAGGGCCCAGGAGGGCTAGGGGCGTAGGCAGGGATCCTTGGATGTTGAAGACCGAAGTCAGCCGGAGCGCAGTGGAACCTGCATGTCTGCGAGGAGGGAGCGGGACCCTGTCCCAGTACCCGCTGCCGCCCCTGCCTCCCCCGCCTCTCCTGGCCCCGGCTGAGCACCCTCTGCATGGTCTGCACCCCTTTGGCTGGAACTGCATGGCCCAGCCCCTCCCCGGGAGCCTGGCCTGAGGGGCACAGGTGACAGGCTGCACCCCATCCTTCTCACGCCCCCACTTTTCTTTCTCTGACCTCAGGGTGCTTCCCCAGAGCCCTGCCCTGCGGGGGGCCGGCTGGAGCTCACGGGCCCCGGCCCTGCAGGGAGAGATGATCGACAGGATTGAGTACAACGTGGAACATTCGGTGGACTACGTGGAGAGGGCCGTGTCTGACACCAAGAAGGCCGTCAAGTACCAGAGCAAGGCGCGCCGGGTCAGTAGCCCCCTCTGCCCCTCGGAGCCCTGGGGACCACCGCGGAGCCCTCCCCACTCTGCCTTGACCCCATCTCTGGGCTCTGACCGGAGCCCTGACCCCGAGGCCTTCAGCTCCCCGCAGCCACTGCCTCCCTGGGTACATTCCAGGCGGCACCTTCCCCAGTTCCAATTCTGATCCTTGTCCCCGGGCCCCCCGTCCTCAGCCCCCCCTCAGGGACCCCTCTCCCTGGGTGCCCTGGCCCCGAGCCTCCCCTGAGTCTGAGGCTGCCCCTTCCCGCCCGCCCCGTGCAGAAGAAGATCATGATCATCATCTGCTGCGTGGTCCTGGGCATCGTCGTCGCCTCCACCTTCGGAGGCATCTTCGGGTAGAAGCCACCCCACCCGCCGCTCCGCTCGGGACGGTCTGTCTGCCCTCGGGAGGCCCGCTGGCTGCCGCCGCCTTCTGGCTCGGAGCCCCTTCCTTCCCACCCGGTACCGCTCCTTTCTCGGCCGTAGGGCCCTCCGTACCCCCGCCCTGAGCCGTCGTGTGCATGATCTCTGTGACCGTGTGTGTCTGTACCGAGGAGCCAGTGGGTGGGGGCAGGTCCGCAGGGAACAGACTCCGGCCCTGGCCCAGGCCGCCTCACCCCTCCCGGGTCGCGCTGCCCAGGGTAGCCATGCTCCCCTTCCCGTGCCACCCGCAGTCCCAGTCCAGCCCAGGGTCTGCCCTCTCCTGGGACCAGGGTGCTCGGTGGACCCCCAACCTTGCCTCCTCCTCAACGGCCCATCCGCCCTGACCTCTGTTCTCTCCAGCTGTCCCCCAAAGCCGAGCCCTCTGAGGGGTGGGGGCCAGCTGGCCACATGGTGCTGCTTTTCAGGTCAGGGGAGGGGTGGCCCTGAGAGACAGCCCAGCTCTAAGCCTCTAACAGCTCATCACTGCCAGGGAGGCTCAGGGTGTCGTGGCCAGGTGGCTTCAGGTGGCTTCTGGCTCGTCAAGACCAGGCTCCCTCCCCGGCCTAGGGGCAGAGGCCAGCAGGTCTTGGCTGCCTCTTCCTCCCTTCCCCCATTCCTACAGCCCCAGGAACAACCCCTCCGGGCTGTGCCTGACCCCAGGTAACATTCTAGAGAGGTCGTCCGGTGCCTGGTTTCCAGCACCCTTCGAGCTCTCGGGAGGCAGATGGGGCCCGCCGGGCCTCTGCCCTAGCCGGAGCCCACACCCTGCGCCAGCCACCCTCCCCGGCCAGCCTGTCAGGTTCTCAAGCCATCGTGTGTTGCATGTTTGGGACAGGGGTCCCTGCTCTCTTGTGCCCTGGAAAGTCAGACGTCACCTCAGGCCTACAGTCACGTCCTGCCCTTGCTGTCCCCCCACGGACATGCCACGTGGGTGTCTGGCGTCTGGGATGCAGTACTCGGCCGCCAGCCAGGGAGGCGGACCGCCCTCCTCCCCGTCTCGGGGCTTCTCCAGTCAGAATCGTGCCCCCACCCGAGAGCCCGCCCCCTCGCTGATTGGCTGGGAGTGTGCCTGCGAGTGCATGCGGCAGGGGGCGGGGCCGCGGCCGGGCCCCGCCTCCCCTCAGCTCTGCTCCTGCCCAGTGACTGTGACCACCCTCCGTGTTGCCTTCTTGAACAGCGACTTCCCTCCCCTCCTTCACCCCCTCACCAAAGGTCTTGGTACAACCAGCTGCCCATTTTGTGAAATTTTTATGTAGAATAAACATTTGTATCTGTACCCTGCCTCTGCTCTGGATTTGTCCCTGTCCCGGTCTTGGAACTTCGGGCCCCGCGTGCACAGCATGGACAGGAAGGAGGGACCCGGGCAGAGGATCCCCCGTCCTCCCTCCCCTTCAGCCTCCAGATCCTCGGGCCCCTCCGCCCCAGCCTGAACGTCTCCACTCCTGCTGGAAGCCTGATGCCCGCACTCTGTACTGCGGGCCCAGAGCTCTCCCCTCCCCTGCTTTTCCCAGAAGTCACAAGCAACCCAGAGCAAGACTTGCCTGCCCTCTGACCACTGGAAATCGGACAGGAGACAGGCCCCAAAGGCAACCACGTGCTGGGCCAGTCAGCAGTTGGTGCAGCTCAAGGCCAAGGTCAGCCCAGGCCATAGGCTAGATGATGCCTTTAACCGAGGGGCAGCCAGAAGCTGCGCGATGGCCTCAGGTCAGCGGGTCCCGCAGATCCTCTCATCCGGCCCTTCGTCCCCTCATCGGCCTGTGCTGGATCGGTAAGCGGCCTGAGATGGAGTCCTGTGTTCCCTGTACACTTCAAAGTTCTTCAAGCCTCATTTGGACCCGGGGCATCAGGCAGTAGCCCTGACCAGTAGAGGAACTCAAAAAATGCTTTTAGGGTCGGAGCTGGAAAATACCAGAACCACAATTCCACGGAAAGTGGTTTATTGCTTTTAGAACAAGAACTTTTGTTAGTGAACAACAATGGTTAGAACTTGAGAACTTTCCTCTAACAGTATCTTGTCAGCTGACGAAGTAGGCACTTCAACAGAGAGAAGTCCCGGCGTGCAACAAGGCGTGCGACAAGGTACGCGACAACGGGCACAGCCGGGCCGTCCCAACACGCCCCGCTTGCTGCTCAGAAGCGGGGCTTGCGCCTGCGGCCGGTGTACGGGGTGTCCGGTCTGACCTCCCTGTGGCAAGAAAGTCAGAGCCCAGTCTCAGAAAACAAGGACCAAAGAACCCCCAGTACCCCTACAAATGCAGGGGAGCCGTGAGCAGCCCCGACCCCGTCCTCCCCAGCAGCCCGGCCCGGCCCTCACCTGCCCTGCCGCCTGCGGCGCGCCTTCTTCTCCAGCACCCACTGGCGGCTCTTCCTCACCAACCCGCGCCTGGCCATCCTGTACGGGATCCTGTGCGGGAGACACGGCTCTGAGGGGACGGAGGGCCTGCTTCGGTGTGTTTACTGGTCAGGCGCTGCCCGTGGGGCAGGCCCGGAGGAGCCCCACTACTTTTGGGGCAACACAGGCCTGGGTCAGCTCCCGAGAGCCTGGCACCATCCAAGGAGAGCCAGAGGCCCCGTCCCCGGTGCGGCCACTTGAGCCCCCCACGTGGCCGTGGGGTCGGCACGCCTGGGACAGAGCACACGCGGGCTCCCGGCAGCTACGGTGTCGGAGGCCGGAAAACGCGGCTGCCAGCTCACGGCAGCCCCGACAATGCTCCTCCAGGGCTGATCTTGGCCTCTGGCCCTGGCTGAGGAGAAAAGGGACCCCTCACACAGCCCCGTGGGAGAGAGGCCCCGAGAACACGGCTGTTTGCCCCCCCCAAACAGCTGGGGTCAAGCGGCTTCCAGCCTAACTCCTGCCACGGAGGGCTGCTCGCCACCTGCGCAGCCACCACTCCCCGAGCACCTGACCGCACGACCCGGGGACGTCCCGTGGCAGCTGAGAGCCAGCCTCGGCCCTGAAGAGCCCACGGCGGGGCTATGGCAGGGGCAGCCACACCGGGCAGAGCGCATGCAGAGGCCCAGCAGCTGCTAAAGGAGCGACACGGGAAGGCAAAGCGGAGCCTAGGAAGAACAAGACGGCTGCTGAGGTAAGCGGGAATCTCTACAGGCAGAACGTGGGGCAGCGCCGGAACCTCGGCGCCATGGGGCAGGGAGGCCCTGAAAGGATAGAGCAGAAGCTTAGGGGACAGAAGAGTCCTGTGCGCCCGGGACGAGAAGGAAGGGCACCCAACGGGATCCCACGCGTCCAAAGCCCACGTTCCCTCCTTGCCTGGGGGCCAGGCCACTGTCCACCCCGTCGCTGCTACAGCTCATCTGTTCTCACCTAACACTGACGTCCGAATCATCAAAAGTCAACCAACCAACCACCCCCCCGAGGCGCCTGCGCAGCTCAGTGCAGCACGTGACTCTGTTTCGGCTCAGGTCACAATCTCGGGGTCCTGCCACCAAGCCCCAGCCCAGGCGCTGTCCTCGGTGTGGTCCGCTCGGGATTCTCTGGCCCTCCCTGCCACTCCCGCTCTCTACACACTCACACGTATCAATACACAATAAATACATTTAAAAAACCTACTTTAAAAAAAAAAGTATCTCAGAATCTCACTTGCCTTATAAAAGGAGCAAGCGTTGTTGTCCCTTAAGTAAGCAGGGGTCAGGGACAGAAAGCGATCTAGACCCTTCGGTGTGTGCAGGCGGGGGGGGTGGGGGGCACAAAGAAGACGGGAGTGCGCCCCTGACCGGGGGGCAGGAGCCTGAGGCACCAAGTGCAAACCAGGAGGCAGCTGCCACATGGGGGCCGGAAGGGCAGGACCACGCAAGCGGGAGCCTGGGGGAAGGACGAGCTGGGGGGCCAGCCGTGAGCCACAGAGGGGACGGGAGAGCCGTCGGGGCAGACGAGATGGCATGTGCCCCAGACGGAAGGTGCCGAGGGCAAAGTTGGTCAGAAGCGGCAAATGCCACAGGTGGACTGTCGTCAGAGCCAGAGAGAACGATCAGAAACAACAGGAACGGGAGAAGCCCCAACTATGCGCCCCACAGAGCAGCACACATCTCGGAGAGCCCCCCAGATCCCCGTGGGAATGGGCTGAGGAAGCTCAGGGAACCGATCACGGTGGGTGGGGGGGTTCCGGGGGATCAGAGGGCTCCAGTCTGTGGCGGACACAGGGACACACGCGTGCTCTTCGGCACTGCGGCCTTCCAAACTCATTCATTCTCGCTCATTGTTCCTCTTAAAAATATCCATCTTAAAACCTTGGGGCTTTTCACTCCCATCAACCACAACAAAGAAATAACCACCTCTGCTGCCTTACCATCCGTTATCCAGCCAGGGAACCCTGGACACCGCTCACGGACCAGACCTGCTCTGACATCAGGGACATGCCCGCGGTCCCTGAGTTCTCCTTCCGGGTGGGGAGACCCCCGACCACCCAGGAAACAAAGGTGTGGGCTTCAGAGCAGCGGAAGAGGGAGGGAAATAAGGGTGAGCAGAACTCAAGCAAGGACACTGGACAAGTGCCGAGATGGAATCGCCTTTGGTAGAAAACGAAGGGACAAGGAAAGGACTCGTCCTGCCGCGGACGGAGGAGAAATCCAAAGGGGTAGGGAGGCCCGCGCAGCAGTGTCTGCATCAGGCAAGGGCGGCGGTGGGGGCTCAGGCCGGGGACGGGGCCGCCGCCTGTCCAGACGTGGGCACCAGGGGCGACAGGACACGAAGGACTGGCTGGAGCGGACATCAGAACGACAGGACCGGGGAGGGGGAAGAGTGGAGGGAGGGAGGCTTGGGGTGAACGGCAGGAGCTCGGCTTGGCCCCACACACGTGCGAAGTCGGGAATGGACACTCTGTGGGGCGGGGGGGTCAGAGGCTGGAGGCGGGGCTAAGGCCGCAGGCAGAAATCTGGAGCGAGGGGGCTAGGGCTGGAGGCTAAGGCAGCAGACAGAGAAGGGGTCCATGCTGGGCGCCCCAGGGTGCTCGGAGAAGGAAGAGCCAGCGAGCCGAGGACCAAACCGGGGTAGCGGGTGGGAGGCCGGGTGAGGAAAGCGTCAAGGGAGCGAGAGGCCGCGTCGGTGCCAACGGAGCAGGGGGGTTAAGAGGACAGGAGAGCGCAGACCCGGCAGCAGCCACAGGTTTGGCAGGACAGAGGCTGCTGTGGCCTTGACCACAGTGACCGGTAAGGACAGGGAAGCAGGAGTGAGAGAACAGGGTGGTGCAGCAAGAGGCAGGTGTGAGATCGGATCCACGGGGGAGCCCCCACTCAGGGACGGCGAGCGGTTGGCGGCGGGTTCGGGACAGACGGCGCAGCCCGTGTACGAGCGCATGGGAAGGAGCCCGGAGAGCGGACAGGAGCGTGCGGGAGAGGGGGCACGGGGGCGTCCAGGTCGCAGGTGGGGAGGGAAAGCAGAAAAGAAAGCCGTGTGGCTGTCCGGGGACATCCAGCAGGGCCCAGCCGCCCAGACTGAGGCAGGGGCAGGCTCAGGCCTGGGAGGGCTCCCACTGTCACCACTGTGGCGCCACTGTCCCACTTGGACCTGCGAGACCTCGTGAAAGCGGAGCGTCGCCGCCTTCCTCCAGCCCCGCCTGCCAGCCCCGGCAGCCGCTTTACCTCTCACTCGTGAACTCGGACTCCCTGGTCTCCTCTTCGTCATTGCTCTCGTTCAGGGCCTGCAGGGACCAGAGTGCTCTTAGATTGTCCTGGCGGGCTCCACAACTGCCTGTCCCACCCCAAAGAGGCCGGGCCACCCAGGCCTAAGCCCTTCCAAGGGCTCAGCCCCACAAGTGAAGAATCCTAAGGCCACGAGCCTGCAAACTCTGGGTCCCTCACCTTTGGCAGAAAGGTTGAAGGCCCAGAAAACAAGCAGAGGTAGAACCTGAAACCAGAAAGTAGAGTGAGGGCTGGGCTCAGAGAGCTTCCGTGGGGGGATGCTGGGGAGAAGACCTCAGGCACCCTCCCTCCCACACACAGGTGCAGAACGTGACGGCCCTGGGGACCCAGCCCCGCTCGCCTCTGGCCGGCTCATCACCCCAACACCCTCTCTGCTCGGCGTGGGCAGCAAGCGAGGCCCCAGCACTCACTTCTTGGCCTTGGCGCTGTTGGGGAAGTCCACCACCACGCCACCGGTGAAGCCAGCCTTGGTGGCCTGGGTCGTGATGAGCTCTAGCTGAGGAGAGAACAGCGGCGAATTTTGTGCAGACCAAAAGCTACACGAAGGAAAAGGCAGGCTGGAACCAACAATGCCCCTATCTTCTCTCTAGCCCAGGGACCCATCCCCCCCGCGCCCATCTCAGGGATGAAAGGCCACCACGGAGGCCAACACGGAGGGCAAATTGGTTCACGTGAGGACTGGAGACCGCTCCCCACCTGTCTTTCAGGATCTGCACCTCTACTCCTCAGCCCCACGGAGGACACTCCACAGCACAGACAGCTTTGCTGTCCTCTCAAATCCTCCCCAATTTCTGTACCTTTGATTACGGGAGCCAGAACTAGCCTGTTAACTGTGACACGCGTCTGTTGGCAGACAAACGTCCTTATCCCAACTCTCTGCCCAGATACCACGACGCTCTTCCCTAGGATGACGGGTCATAAAACGTGCCAGCAGGGGCTGGAGGAAGCCCTCCCAGAGGCTCGCTCCCTAGTTCCCCTACCAGTCAGCAACAGGTTCCTTGTTCTGTCCCCTCCCAGCAGGAGGCAGGTGAGTGGGGAGCAGGACAGCTTCTGGGGGCCCCTCTTCCCTAGCCCTCTAGGAACCGAGGGGCTCACCTGCTCTGAGTTCTCAGGGTACAGCTGCAGGACGGCCCGGGCTCCACGGACCTGCAAGCGACAGAAACATCACTCTCCTACAAAACCACCATGGGCTCAGGGCCCAACGCTTCTCCGCTCCTCGCTCACTCAACATCTGAAACCTCACTTGCTACAGACGCTGTTCCTAGGGCCTGGGATACAAGCTGGGAAGAGAGCGAGCCCCGGAACTTGCGGAGCTCATGTTTGAGAGAGAAAGGCTGCCAATTTACAGTCCCGATTTAGTGCCAAAAAAAAGAATATTACAGCAAAGAACGGTGAGTGCCAAGAGACTGTTGGGTTTACTTTTGGTTCAAGGAAGGCCGCTCTGAGGGACACCTGAGCAGAGGCCTGAAATGTAGCGGGCGGGGAGCTGGCTACACACAGGAGGGAAACCACTTCGGCAGAAAGGCAAACACAAAGGCCACCAGAACCTCGGATTAGCTCCCGCGCGAGTGTGACGGAAACCACACGCCGCACAAGCCCAGCCGGTCGCCTGCAAAACCACCCATCCTAGGAAAACCAGGATGAGGTGCGGAGATGAAGAAGACCAAGAAACATCTAGGACCATTCAAAAAAGTGAAAGAACTCAATTTTCGGACTTAAAATCTCAAACTATCTTCTAATCCTGTAACACAACCGAAATCAACAGTATCAGTTACGAGGACAAAGTAAAGCTTAATAAAAGCTCTGTGATAAACCACCACCCCGCTCCCCATCAGAGCATTAGCAGTAGGGGAGGGAGGGGTGGGAGTCAGAGGATGCGGGCACACTGTGAGCCTTGGACACGAAGTCTCTGTCCTCGCTCTGGGGACTCCATGCCCCCAAACCAACTTCCGATTAAAATACAGTGCGGGGGGGGGGGGCCACCTGGGTGGCTCAGTGGGTTAAGCCTCTGCCTTCGCCTCAGGTCATGATCCCATCGTCCTGGGATCAAGCCCCGCATCGGCTCTCTGCTCAGCCGGGGGCCTGCTTCCCCCTCTCTCTGCCTGCCTCTCTGCCTACTTGTGATCGATTTCTCTCTCTGTCAAATAAATAAACAAAATCTTTTTTTTTTTTTTAAGATTTTATTTATTTGACAAACAGAGATCACAAGTAGGCAGAGAGGCAGGCAGATAGAGAGGAAGGGAAGCAGGCCCCCTGCTGAGCAGAGAGCCCGATGTGGGACTCGATCCCAGGACCCTGAGATCATGACCTGAGTCGAAGGCAGCGGCTTAACCCACTGAGCCACCCAGGTGCCCAATAAATAAAATCTTTAAAAAAAAAAAATACAGTGCAGTGGGGACACAGAACAGTGATCGGTCTCAGATTTTGATACCAGCATCTTCTACGTTTCGTTAGGGATGTCAGACCACTGAGCTTTCCTCTTAAGACTAAAGACCTGGACAGAAGTAACCATAGTAAAGTCCTGTCACCGTTCTTGGGTCCTGTGGTCCCATCTGAAGGGCTTTTCCTAGCGCGTCAGTACCTGCAGGAGGGATAAGCCGCCAGCCCAGACGGGAAGGAGACCTCTACTCACCAGCACAGAGTACAGAGAGGAGAAGAAGCAGTACAGGCGCTTGGCAGGGACGTCCGACTTCTTGTTTGCATTACAGAGCCACTGAATAGCAGAAATGCTGAGAAAGGAAGGGACCCCGTCAGGAGAGGGACCAGCACGCGCGGCTCCCTCCACCACCTCTTCGAGGCACTAACATCATGCATGTCCTTCAGCCCCAACCCTCCTGCCCACAGGTCTCTTTCTGGGCACGCGCAGATCCACTCCAGCTCACCATTCTACAACAGGGCAGAAAGGAGTGAACAGGAGGTCAGCACTGACTTCCTTGTAGCCAGTCCGAACAAGTATTTTCTCAACCTTGTTTCTCCACGCATCTCGAATTTAAATTTACACAGCATGTCAAGGCTCCCTGCCACCTGCCCCTTCATTCCCTTCCTCTGATCAAAGGAGAACCCCTTTATAATACTTAACGCAAACACCCTCATTCATTCATCCTCCTCAATCGGTTCCTTTAACTGTACTCACTCGGCGTCTTCACCATCCACAGACCTAAAAGCCTCAAGCGCCTATTAGAAACCCCTCTCAGGTAAGTCCCGCTTCACTGCTGTGCACGCACATATCCACCGAACCCCAAACCCCGCTTGTCCGTCCAAATGCCTCTCCCAGCTTTTACTTCCCTCTACCTCTCTCCTGGGTCAGCGCCCCTCACTGCCTCACTTCTTCAACCATCTCGCTTCTCTCCTCTTAAATAATCTTCCCAAAGTACAGCTCTGATCTGGTCACTCCCCAGCTTCCCATCGACTACTCAATAGAGGCCACAGTTCTCAGCAGAGTTTAAAATTCCTTATCCTTCCCACGCGACCCATCAGACTCCTTTCCCCGGCCTCTTCTGTTCCTTCACTCAGAAACCCTCCCCATGACTATCCAAATTCCGCAGGGCCCTCAAGGCCCAACCCAACCCCTCCTCCTTCTAAAGGCTTCCCTGTGTTCTCTGGCCTCTCCTCAGCACTGTGGTGGGCTCCACAACTCCCCAGTCACACTCCACACTCGACTTCGTGTTTAGTTGCCATGTCTTACAGCCCCTAATACGCCATGGAGAGTCTTAAAAGCTATATATCTCCACAAACGCTTGCTACCATGTCCTACATGTAAGCAATGCCAAAAAAAAAAGTTTCCCATGCCATCTCTAAAACAAACAAATAACAACTTACTCCTCAAACACACAGACCTGATGGCTGACTGTTGGTTTTCCGCAGCTTAGAACAGCTCACCCAATCATTATTAAAAAGCCACTGCCATCCTTGAAACGTGGTTTCTCCCCAGTCTTGTTCCCAGATGTAAACTAATCCCTAACCCTAAAAAACCTCTTCAAATCCAAATTTTCCTGCTCACCCAGATCCCCACTGTTCAGGCCACAATCACAGGAGGAGGCATCCCCCCGGGGAAGGATTAAGGTTATGACTTCTTCCTTATCCCCTTACCTCCACCCCCTCAACAACACAGCACAGGAAATATTCAACAGAACTTGACCACAGAAGACAAACTTCACATTTCAGTCATTTCAATGTTCATGTTATCAAAGTACTATGTAAATGTCCCAAACTTCACCCTGACAACCCAGAAAGGGCCAAGTCACTGAAGAGACTGGAAAATTCTGGGCCACTCTCCACTACAGAGCTATTCAAAAAGAAGGCAACAAGATGGCTGCTGGGGCCAACAAGATGGTCGCTGGCGCCAACAAGATGGCCACTGGCACCCACAAAATGGCTCCTGGAGGTGTGAAAAGACACCCCCCCCCCAGCAGACAGAGTATCTATGCCAGGAGTACCTGAACCTGGCAGCGTAAGATGATCAAAGAACTAGACAGCTTCAAAATACCAAAAAAACTGACATAACTGGGGACACTGGTCTAACCTGGGGATGTGTATTTTTAAGTATCCCGGGTAACTCTGCAGCACAGCCAATTTGGGAAGCACCGATCTGCAGGACTAAAAGTAGGATGCAAAGACTCTTCTCACCTGATACATCCATCAAAGGAACCTGGTTTGAAGGGGATGCCCTGGCCCATGTCCCCCAGAAGCAGGTCTCCCTCAGTGTCTCGGTCCAAGGCCGCATCTACATGGGAAAAGAGAGTATCAGGGAAACAGACGATGCCCACTGCTCCACACTCATGAAGAGCAGTCCGTTCCAGGGCGAAGCAGGTCAGACTTACCCAGCATGGCAGGGCTGATGTCGATGCCTACCCAGTAGTGCCCTTCATCCGAGAGATAATCTCCACTCAGCCCAGAACCACAGCTGAAAGGCACAAACAGGAGCTCAAAAGCATGAGCAGCAAAGACACTCCACCACCACCTAGACAACCTGAACTGGGCCCCAGGATCTCACCCAATATCCAAGAGGTAACAGGGCTGACCCTCGGGCAGACAAAGGAGCTCCAAAGCTCGCCCAGCCATTTTGGTCTGGACATCAATCATCCGTGAGCTGGGAAGGCAAAAAACACAAACAAGCGATAAAAGAATTCTGAGCTAAAAGATCACCCAGAGCAAAAGAAAAAAGGAAAAAAAAAAAAAAAGGCAAAGAGGAAAAGGAACAATCCCCCTGAGGTACTTTCCCTGTCACCATACTCAACTATTTAAAAGTGACCCCCAGGGCGCCTGGGTGGCTCGGTGGGTTAAAGCCTCTGCCTTCAGCTCAGGTCATGGTCCCAGGGTGCTGGGATCGAGCCCCATATCGGGCTCTCTGCACAGCAGGGAGCCTGCTTCCTTCCTTCCTCTCTCTCTCTGCCTGCCTCTCTGCCTACTTGTGATCTCTGTCAAATAAATAAATAAAGGTGACTCCCAAACCCATATAATATCACAAGTTTTTTGGGGGGACACTAATTATAACTCAACCAGTCGCAATGCTAATGTGAAGGGAACAAATCACCGAGCTCAATGACTAATCATTGGGGATTTTCAACTCAGTGAAGTTCTGATATGGTTGTTACTTAAAAACACACTTTCTGGGCATGTGGGTGATTCAGTCGTCAAGCATTTGCCTTCAGCTCCGATCATGATCCCAGAGTCCTGGGATCGAGCCCCACGCTGGGGTCCCTGCTCCGCAGGAAGCCTGCTTCTCCCTCTCCCCCTGCTTGTGTTCCCTCTCTTGCGCTGTCAAATAAACAAAATGTTAAAAAAAAAAAACACATTTTCTGGAAGAATTAGCCAACATAGTAGCTCTGTTGTGCACAACAAAAGTCTCTATCAGGGGTGCCTGGATGGCTCAGTGGGTTAAAACCTCTGCCTTCCGCTCAGGGCATGATCTTGAGGTCTTGGGATGGAACCCTGCATCAGGTTCTCTGCTCAGTGGGGAGCCTGCTTCCCCTCACACACACACACACACACACACACCCCGCCCGCCTCTCGCCTACTTGTGATCTCTGCCAAATAAATAAATAAAATCTTTTTTTAAAAATCTGTATCATTTTGTCTATGAGATATAAAGTGCAGGCCACATCGGACGGTGATAACAATGAAATACGTAAAATTAACTGTAGTAATACTTTACCCAACCCCATATACCTGATAACATGCCTTCCTTAACCCATTATGCTCTAAACATTCCAACACATCCGTTTCCTTCATATTAAATAATTCAAACTAAGTATTAATAAAATATTAACGTTTCCTTCATAAGAAGTGATTCAAACTGAGTATTAGTTCAGTCGATGACGACCCCTAAGAAAAACCGGGTCTCTAGTAGATGGGTCTACCCCAAGACCAGGACAGAGAATTCCACACAGCTTTGTAGGGGGAAGAAAGTTGACGCCGCTGCTTAAGGACAACCGGGCCGGCGATTTCTGCCGACCTCCTGGGTCTCGGGCTCGAGTTTAAACGGGAGCAGAGAACAGTTCTGTCCACAGCAGCGAATCCCAAAAGGAAGGCTTGCGGGTCCCTGTTCTAGCCCTCCGTTCTTCCCCGCTGCGGGCCCCGCACCCGCAGTTCTTCGAGAACCCGAGACCGACAGACGTTCTGTGAATGCGCCTTCCTTCCCCTCAGCAGCACCCACGGCCCCCTGCACGCCCCCACGGCCCCCTGCCCATTTTACCCCGCGCTTCCAACAAGCGGTCACTTGAAACTCTGCAAACCCCCGGGAGACAGCACGCAGCATCCACCCCCATCTGAACGCTACTTGACGGAGGCCCGGAGGATTCCGAGCTTTATCTAACGCTGACTCTCCCACTGCCCAGAACTGGAATCAGTCCCTGTCCCTCCCTTTCCCCGCAGCCCCCCAATTCTGCGCGCTTTCCCAGCCATGCCCGCTGTTGGGTCAACCTGCCGGTTCCCCACCCCCGACAACATGTGGGCTCCCCTTACTTGCGCACGTATTTCCGGGCTTCATTCTTGTCATAAAACTGCGGGAGACAAAAAAGGAAGAGCAGTAGAGGAGGAATCAAGACGCGGCAGCCCCACCCGCGGAAAGAAGGGGATTCGCCGAGCAAAAGCCTCTCACCAGCTCCGGGGGCCCGCCGTGCTCCGGCCTCTTGCTGCGAAACGCCATATCCACGCCTCAGCCTCGAGACTGGAACTGGCGTCCCGGAAATCCGCCTTTTATGTCATCGGCTCCACGCCCACCTCTCAACACGCATGCTCCGCCCCTCTCCCCGCCTCCGCTTTTATTCGATTGGCTACAGGGCGGACGCGCTGCGAACAACGCACGCCTCCCATTGGCCAGTTCGTCTTGCACCGCCCGCATGTCCCATCCAAGATGGCAGCCAGGCGCGATCTGAGGTGTTCGCGGCGGTTACTGTGGAGGTTGTGGCTGGTCCCGACCGGTCCACAGAACCGGGGATCCGGCCTGGGCCTACAAGCGAGGACTTACTCCCAAGGCGACCGCTCATACTCGCGCACCGCGCTCTACGAGCTGCTCGGCGTCCCCTCCACGGCCACGCAGGCGCAAATCAAGGCAGCTTACTACCGGCAGAGCTTCCTCTACCACCCGGACCGCAACTCGGGGAGCGCCGAGGCTGCCGAGCGCTTCACGCGCATCTCCCAGGCCTACTTGGTGCTGGGCAGTGCCACCTTGCGTCGCAAGTATGACCGCGGCCTGCTCAGCGACGAGGACCTGCGCGGACCTGATGTCCGGCCCTCCAAGGGGCCCGCCGGCGATGACCGCTCGCCCCGCGCCCGGCCACCTGCCTCTTGGGCCCACGACCGCGGTCAGGCCGCGGCGGGCGCCAGCCGCACCATGTTCAACTTCGACGCCTTCTACCAAGCGCACTACGGAGAGCAGCTGGAGCGCGAGCGGCGCCAGCGGGCCCGGCGAGAGGCCCTGCGCAAGCAGCAGGAGGACCGGGCCAGGAAGGGCTTCCGCTGGGACGAGACCCGAGACACGACTTTTGTGTTCCTTCTCCTCACAGCCTTCGTCCTCATAGGCTTTCGTTTTTAATCGGAGAGAGGAGGAGGAGGAGGAGGACAGGGCAGCCCCGAGAAAATGGCCTTTCCTGTCTGCTTGAACCCTTTGCCTTCGGTAGTCTACCTCTGCTGGGGTCCGGAGGAGCTGCCTACCCCCCTCTTCGTCCCCGGCCGCCCAGCTTAGCCATCCACCGGCACGCCCCTCCCCCACGGCCCCGGGAAGAAGGCTTTCGGATGCCCAAGAAAGAGGCCCCGAGAAGAAGAGTCCCGAAAGCCCGAGAGGGAAGGGTTTTCTGGAGTCCCTTGGGTGCCTGCTTCCAGAGGTTGCCTTCCTGATGTTGTCAACTTCTGGAACACGTGCTCTGGCTTTGTTCTAAAGCTCGGGGCAAGCCCTGTCTGCTCCTGCCCCCGCGTTCGTCCGGTGGGGCGCCTGTGTAACCTTGAACCGTGCCGTGTGACCCATTGTTGGCTGCCAAAAGAAAAATCCTGGGGTTGTACGAACCTTGTCTTTCTGTGAGTTCCCCAGCCACAGGTGAGACGTGACGTAGGGGAAGAATGGGACCTTTGGAAACCTTGCCACTCTTGATCAGCCCCAGGCCCCACTCCCCCTTCCGCTGGTACCATGTGGGAGCAGGAAAGCAAGGTCACCGAGCGTAAGGGACCAGAGTGCCTCTGTAGGACCTCGGAGAAATTACTCGGTGGCATGGCCACAGAGGAACAAATCATTTTGCTCTCTTGAGGTCTGTCACACTTTATTATCCATAGTTCTAATGGGCTCAGGGATTAAAACATGATGTTAGAGTCCAGTTTATCCTTGGGACAGTGTGCCCCTTGCTAACTGTACAGTCCTGTCCCTTCCCGGAAAGACCGCAACAAACTGGAAATTTGAATCCGGCAAACTGGGATGGCGGCCTGTCCTCTTGTTGAACCTCACAAGTCAAGTCCTTGAAACCTGGCAGCTTGAGCGTGGCGTCGACGGTACTTGTAAGGGAGAGGAGGCATGTGGTGGAAACTTGGTTCTTTATTCAGAGCTGGCTGGGGCTTTTTTCTCTCTCGGTGTCTAAGTCGAGCTAAGCAGTACCGGTCACCGCTTGGCTGGAGCTGTAGTAGTCAGGCTCTTGATTCTGTGTCCCTGATCATCGTGGTGGGGGGCAGGGAGGGGGGCTGTGGGAGTTCAGCAGCTCAGGTGTTCATGCACTAGGGCTAAGTGGAAAGCTGTAGGATAGGAAAACCTTCGCAAGAGATCTACCACAAGAGAGAGGACAGAAGTGTAGGTTCTAACCAAAGCCAGCGGTGCCTAGGTATATTAGTAAGAACTGCTCTTGAGAAATCCTAATAATTAGGATAAGGCCACAGCTAGTTCAAATTGGTGTCTCAGAAATGATTTTGATTTTAGCCTTGGAGGTTGGGGCAAAATCTTTGGACTTTGCTGTGACCATACGATTCAGTGGTAAAGATTTGAGCAGGCTTTGGATTCAGACCTGGTAGGCTCAGTTAGCCTTGGTTTGGGGGGAGGGGCAGATGTACTTATAGAGAGAACATTTAATGTTACTATGTTTCATATTTGGAAAACAAGTCCTTCTTGG
Source organism: Mustela nivalis (assembly GCF_964662115.1). Lineage (NCBI taxonomy): Eukaryota > Metazoa > Chordata > Mammalia > Carnivora > Mustelidae > Mustela > Mustela nivalis. The sequence continues at coordinate 10,074,937 of NC_139038.1, read as the reverse complement.
AATACAAACAACAGGAAGTGTTTGGCTTGGTAGAATGTGCCAGAAACCAGTGGTTTGCAACCAGGCACCTGGACGAATAATGGAGTGTCCTTGGGCCATGATTCTGTCAGAGTTTCTATCAAAAAGGATTGGGGTTCTTTGGGGGTTTGTATAAACACTAGTGGTCTGTAATAGCTGGGACCTTTCTCATCGGTGGCTGTATATAGACCCCCCGAGTCTGTGTTCTGTCCGTGAATGTCAAAGCTAAGAACATTCCCTGGGGTCCCAGAACACGGAGGTATATAGGAAGTTCCAGAAGGTTGGGGGAGGGGCAGACCCTTTGAAACTTCTGGAACATTCCATGCAACTCCAAGGAGGGTGGTCAATAAAGTTTATTAATCATCCAACTGTAAGACTCTCCTTAGGCCTTAGAACCAGGCTCACGTTCTTCTCACAGTGCCATCCTGCCTGCCTCAGGTGTTTTGTTTTCGTTTTTGTTTTTTAGCCCAGAGTGAACTCTACTCTCCCTAAGATGGAGTCTGGGCCCTTTATGGAAAGGGAGATGTGTGGGAGGCTTTCTCAAGGATCCCCAAACTGGTTCCCATCATGTTCCCCCCTTCCCACCTTTCCCCCTTCTCCTGAGATGGCCCTAAGTCGTGACTTTCTCAGTTTCTTACCTGCCCTACAGAGGAGAGGCAGAACCAGGCTGGGGATATCATCCCCGCCTTCTAGGGGCTGCTGTCCAGTTACGGATAGTGGAGGAAGGCTCAGACATGTTCAACTCTAGACCCTTTTCTCCTTTTGATCACAAACTAAAAACTACCTCAAAGGTCGGACCTAGGACAGGAGAAGGGTAAGAGCAGCCCAGCCCACCTCAGGCTGCGTTCATCGGGGTGGGCAAGTACGGTGTGCCGGTGAGTGCCACGCATATGAGTCCCAGACGGGGAGACACGGACAAGACAGTAGTCAAAGGTATACTTGTGTAGGCAATTCCAGTACTGTCTTTGGACTCGATCGGGACTTTATTTCTCCTGAGCCAAACTTTGCCCTTTGTTACGTTTTTTCCTGTTGGGTAACTGATCCTTTACAGACCCCAGCGCTGAGGGAGTAGGATTTCTTGCTTCCCTTCTGAGGTTCTGGCTTTTTGTTCACTTGATGCACCTTTCCTTCCATAATGATCCTAGCATGAGCCAAGATGAATACGAATAACCTCCCTTAGACCAATGAGTTGTCCATTTGGTCATTAATATATAACGTAATGCACGCACGCACACACGCGCACGCACAGAGTCCTTACGGTCGCAAGCCTCGGCACCATGGATGGAGCCCAAGTAAATGGCCACCATACTCGTTTTGGGGGAAATGGCCTCAGGGTGAAGGTGGCATATCTCAGACCTTTCTGGAAGGTCACCAGATCGCAGGAAGAGAGGCTAGGAAGTATTGGTGTTCCTTCAATCCACTGTCTTGAATTCAGTGCCCTAGAGAAGCGGGCTCTATCCTGGTTTTTACCTCTTCTCCATGCCTCAGCCTTGTGACAAGATCACACACTGCCACCTGCCATGGTCAGGATCATAGGAGAAGGCCCGCCTTGCCTGCCCTCAGTACCTTGGTTCTCAGGCCAGCTTGTGGGTCTGGTGGCCGTACGGTTTGTGCAAAGCAGTTGAGGGTCCCTCTGTTACTGTGTCAGGATGACCGCGAGACCTGAATCTGGGTCTTCGTGGTGAACTTGTATATACTGAGAACGCTCAGTGCCGTCATCCCCAAGAAGCAGGTGCAGAGAGCACTTGCTCTGAGGTCATGGTCATGGTGTTACGCAATCTATCTCTTACGGCTGGGGTCCTCTGCGTTCTCCCTCCCATCCGGCTTTGGCCCCTACAGAATTCACACCCTCAGTTCTGGGAGGGGGCTTCTGGTAGACAAGGCAAGGCCTGTTTCAGGAGGACCAAGAATGGGCTGCAGTTCATGGCCCCAGAGGCCACACAGCCAACCTGCACACCGTGTTTCGCTCTGACTGGCACCACATCTTCAAAAACTTCAGCCAACTTTCAAAACGGAAGACTATATAAAAAAACAGATTTCTGACTTCTCTCAAAAAACGAGAAAACTTGCTGCCTTTGTGCTCACTTCCACACTTGTACTAGCACCTGGGAAAAGCTGTTAACATGTGCCTTTTAGGGAGGACATGGCTCCCGGGTTTGCGGCACACCCACCCACAGTGGGGAAGCGTAAAAGACTGATCCACACACTTGGCCATTTTGCTCATAATAGAGAAATGTCTCTCTATGCTCCGTGTCTGTCGAGAAGGGAAAAAGAAGGGACCATGCATTTTTTTTCCAAAAAAAACTGGAGAGGGTGTATTTCTTTGTGGAAATGGGCAGCTTTGCCCCTCTGTGAGCCTCCTAGCGCGGCAGCCCTTTGAGCTTGCAGATAACATATGTTGTTACGAGAGCTCATGCTCTAAGCAGTGAGACAGAGTCTAAACCTTATTTTCATGTGGGACAAGAAGAATCTTTTGAGAAGTCTACAGCAATGGCAAGGCCCTGGACAAAGGCAGGTAACATCAATTCCTGCCCTCGATCATTTGTGTAAAATCCTTGTATAAATTGGAAGAGACCAACAGCTAGTCCAGCTTGAACCACTTGTCTCTAGCCTTGGAAGTCAGGGACAAGTTGTTAGCCCTGGCTCTGCACTGACCACACCCCAGTTCAGTAGTAAAGATTTTTAGCCCACTCTGGTTCAGGCCTGCTTGATTCAATAAGCCTTAGTCCCTCCCCTCTCCCTCGATTATGTTTTATATTTCAGACATAAGGGGGGAAGCTTAGAATAATGCCCGAGATAGTGATTCTTGAACAAGAATGTGTACATAACAGACTTTCTTAAAAGGGCAGGAATTCTTTGTTATTACAAAAAGGGATAGAAGTTTTGCTATTTGGACAACTTTTTGGGTTTGGTTTGTAAAAGCCCTGGTGGTTTGTAATAGGTGGGACCTTTCTCAGGGGCCCCTTGATGTAGACTCTCAGGTTCTCTCTCACAGAGGATTGAGCTCAGGGACATTTCCCTGGGGTCCTGGAACCTTGAAACAGAAAGTTCCAGAAATTGCCAGGTGGCAGAGGAAAAGCCCAGACTGGCTGGAACCTTCCAGAGCCTTCCAGAACATTCCATGTATCTTCAAGCATGAGAGTTAATGAAGTTTATTAACCATCCATCTCAAAGACTTTCTCATGGCCCAGAACTGAGCCCACTCCACTCTGTTGGTATCTATACCCACCAGCCTCAAGTCTTTTTCATGCCAGAGCTGAACACTACAAGGCCTTGTTCCCTACCCCTTCTAAAACTGAGTTTGAGCTCTTTAAGGAAGGTGAGAGGTGTAAGACCTGCAGAAAGTTATCATCTGGTTTGCTTGAATAATATTTTTCTCCTCTCTCAGCCCCTCCCCTGGGGTTGGTCATTCCTTTTTTTTCTTACCTGTCCTGGGGAGGGGTGGCTGAGCGACTAGGGAGTGCACATTAGCCTCTGCCTTCCAGAGGCTGCTCGCTAATTCCCGCTAGTGGAGGAGGGTTCAGACATGCCCAGTCCCAACGCCTTTTCTCCTTTTGGTCACAAACCCACAACCCTGGAAGCAAGGCCCAGGAATGGAAAACCAGGACAAGAGGGGCCCAGCCTGCCCTAAGCTGTGCTGAGGGTGTGGGAGGTCTTCAAAGCCGTTCAGTCTTGTCTCATGTCAGGCAGGTACCTTGTGATTCTGGTGTCCCTCAGCCTCCAGCAGCTCAGGGGCTAGCAACAAGGACAGTGGGAGAACCAAGGCCAGTGTGGGGTAGACCTTCTCAAGTGGACACTCTGCACAAGCTTTGACTGCACCCCTAACTGGGGTACCTCTGTCTAGACCTTCAGGGCTCTGGAAAGCTCAGATGGGCCAGGCCCTCCGACCACTGCTGAAATCTCTACAACTCCACACGGGCACTGCTCGCTCATTTTTGTGGATGGACCCCATCCATCCTATGGTTTCCACCCACCGGTCTTGACTCTGACCTCTGGCTCTACACCTCTAGCCCTTTGCGGGTTCGGAGGCTAATCCTCGCCCGTATCTCAGATGGCTCTCAACTCCTCGTTGTGGGATTTAGTCCCAGTCCCCGTTCTCATCGAGTGCATTGGGGACATGCCCAGGAGACCAACGATGGTGGTTTGTGACGGGGGTGAGTCCCTCCTACAGTATAAAACTTGAGTGAAGAGTAGAGCCAATGCAATATTTTCCTCTTTCTAGATGGTTCTGTCCCATGGACCACGATCACGTTCGCTTCTACAGCACTCTGCCTGCCCCCTCCTGTTTGCCAGACCTTGCAGGCCTCCCTGCCAATCGGCATCTCGTCAGACTTGACCTAAGCTGACCCAGGGCCTCTCCTACCCTCATCGCCTAAGCTGGCTACCGAGTATTCACTCTAGCTGAAAACATGACCTTTAGCCTCACAGAAGCCCTTCCACCCCTCACGGGAGGTGGTCATTCAGCAGGCCAGAGCAGGAATAGGTACCATCCGGCCTGGGCTTACAAACCCAAGAAGAGAAGGTGCATACAGGTGAGGCGGCTGGAGAACAGTGATGGAGCAGAGTGTGCTTCTGGCCACAAGAGTTAGGGAAGACTCCCGTGGCTTGGTAGTCAGAGAAGGCTTCATGGAAGAGGCATCAGCAGTGCTGGACCTGAAGGACAGCTGGGCTTTGGATGGGCAGAGAGGAAGGGAGGGCATCGCAGGAGCTCGGGTGTGAAGGCCGTGACAGCAGAGTGGCTGGTTGAGGGAGCAGAGACGAGTCGGGCAGCATCGTCATCCTCATCATCACATTTATTGACGGCCCCTGGGAGGTGGGGCTGGGGACAGAACATACAAAGACAAGGACCTGCCCTCAAAAAGGTTCCATTCTAAGGAGATGGGGACAGAAAAATACAGAATGGTCTTTCCTGGGGATGGCCCACTCGCATCGGTGCAGGTCAGGAGCCCCTGGCCTACCTTGCCCCAGGGTCCGGAGCAGGAGTGGGGCACAGAGTAGCCCCAGGGCCATGGTGTCCCTGGCCCAGCAGCTGGGGCCTGACCACCTGGCTCCTAGGCGGTAGGCCCCAGAACTGGGGAAAGGTAGGAGCAGGACGTGATGGAAAGCGCTCCTGTCGGCCTTGGCATTGTGCTATAGCCCAGTGGAGTGGAAGGGTGCAGTCAGGCCTCCTGAGGGAAGCAGGCACCTTCCGGGGGGACCCCCAGCAGGAAAGTTCTTTCATTGGAGCTGGCCCATTACCCTGGAGGCCCCAGCCGGGGAGGAAAAAAAGGCAGCGTTTCCTCAGCGCCAGAGGCACCCTGCCCACCCCACCTCCGGCCTCTCTCTGGGCATCTTCTAGGTGACCCTCCTCCCCAGCTCAGCCTCCAGGGCCAGGGCCTGCCTGAGGCCAGGGGGAGGGGCCTGCCCCTCCCCCCACCCAGACAGTGGGGGAGGAGGAGGAGCCACAGATCAAGTTTGTCTGGGCCCCCCACTGGGGGGCCATACCCTGGATCCTACCGGTGGGGGGGCTCTGGCTGCGAGGGCCGAGGGCTCAGCAGCGGGGCTGGGCCAAGGGGGCACCCGGGGGAGCCCTTCAGAGGGGGCACTGGGCGGGAGTCCAAGGGAGGCAGGCTCCGGGGCACTGCTGGCGGCCCCCGGGCGGCCCCGGTGGGCAGGACGGCTGCAGCGGGGAAGGGTTTGGGGGCGTCCGCGGCAGCAGTGGGGGCCGGCTGGGCTGACCGCTCCCGGCGCCGCAGCAGCTCCTGCAGCTTCTCCGCCTGGGTCCGCCTCAGGTGGGCGAGGGCGCGGCCGCGCTGGAAGGCGGGCAGGAAGGCCTCCAGGCTCTGCTCGCCCAGCAGCAGCTGCTCCATCTGCTCCTGGGATGGGAGGGCGGGGACAGTTTGAGAAGAGCCCCGCCAGACACCTTTCCCCTTCTCACCCCGAATCTCTTCCAGGGGCGCCCACCCCATGGCTGGGAGATGGGGCCCCTGACTTCTAGCCTGGGCCTGCCTGGGACTTGCCAAGGGACTGGGGACGCTGTCCTCTGCTGGGTGGAAGATGAGGCAGAATCAGATCAGTTTACCTGGAGTAAACTTAGGTGTCTCTCATCAACGTCCCCCTCTGCTACCTCCTGGGACTCCCTGAGCACTGTGCTCCCGACCCAGCACGGAGAAGTTAGCCCCAGCTCCTCTGCGGACCCAGTCTACACTGTCCTACACTGAGACATTCAGAGCTGGGGAGGATGAGCCTCGCTGTCCAAGGTGGACAGCTGGACAGCAGCGTAGCGGGCTCTCCCAGGGCCAGGCACTCAGGGAGGGCTTCCTGGAGGAGGGGCTCACAGCGCTGCAGTGTAAGAACGGAGGGGGGGGGGCGATGATAGGCTGGGTCTCCCTCCCTGCCATCCCCAGCCCTGCGGCCCCTTCCCTCACCTCAGCCTCCTGCTCGGCCTCTTCCAGCTCAGCCTGCAGCCAGCCCAGCGCGCAGTGGGGGCTCCAGCGATGCACGCTCTCCTCTGAAGGCCACAGAGGGACAGAGGAAAGAGCGCCTGCCTTCAGGGCCCGTCGCCCAAGACAAGCCAGGCCAGAGACCCAGGGCCCGATCCTGACTCTCCCTGACCCTGTGTGTGACTCTCTGCTTCTCTCTGGTGCCTCAGGGTCCTGCCCATGGGATCAGTTTGTGAACCTCCCCCGGGGGGTCTGCCCCCCCCCCCCCCCGTCCTAGCGCAAAGGAGGAAGCAGAGGCTTTGCCCCCTAGAGCACCCCAGGGCAGCTTTTCTTCCCCTACTCAGAGCCCCCTTCTGGCCTTTCCAACCCAGGTCTACTCCTGGACTGCTCACTTCCCCAACTCCGTGTTCCAGGAGCGGCACCCCTAAGACTTGGCCAGGGAGGAGGGCTGCCCAAGACCTGCCCTTCAGAGCCTCGCCCTTCCCAAACCCGGCCGGCCAGAAAGCCAACGGCGCCCGTCGCCGACGGTTCTCCCAAGTGTCCCTCACCCAGTCGCTGCAGCTTGTCCGCACAGCTCTCGGCCACCTCTCGAAGCTCCTGGTACTTGATGGCCAGGGCAGCCCGGCCGGTCTCCAGGCGGGGCCGCAGTGCCAGGTTCTCCTTGGCTAGTGCGTAGTTGGAGGCCAGGCATGCCTCCCGCTCCAGCTGCAGGCCCTGGAACTGCCGGAAGAGCCGGGAGGCCCACTCAGGGAATCTGCCCAGATCCCCCTACTGCCCCCCCCCCCACGCCGGGCATAGGGCCCAAGGGCCAAGCCCTAGGAACCTCGCCTTCAGGATGGCCGGCTAACAGGTGGAGGGACTCCAAGAGGCCTGGACGGGGCTTTGCCTTGAGTTCACTCTCTGGGCCTCAGTTTCCTCTTGTACAAAGTGAGCGGAAAACAGCTACCTTCCGGGGTTGTTGTGAGCCCAAGTCAGGAAAACGATGACCGCCTCCACAAATGTTAGTTAATTTTTAATTTTTCAATTAATATGTCTGCTCAGGTCCCTGAGGAGTCCCCCGCCCTCCTCTGTCCCATTTTCCATGCATGGGCAGCTTCCCTCTCGTTCCAGGCCTTTGTCTGCTTCCTCCTCAGGTGTGTGTGCCGAAAACATTCCCCCCTGCTCTCACTCTCCAGAGACATGTCTTCGCCCTGTCCCCGCACGGGACCCGCCTCAAGCCACCCTCTCTTCCCTTTGCACCCCTCCTCCTGCCCTCCAGTGGAATCCCCACACCCCAGGGGATACACACCCCCTTCTCCTCCCGGATCCCCAGCACCTGCTCCCAGCTTCTCCTTCTCTGGCAGAAAGCAGACCCCCTTTCTCTCCTGGCTCTTGAGAATGCTTCTTCCTTCTGTCTGTCGGAGGGCTAAGCCCCCCTCCCTGCCCCTGGAGAACGCACTACCCTCCATCTGTCCCCTGTAGGATGCACAGGCCCCTCCTGTCTGCCTCCCTCCAACAGACACTTTTCCTTTCTACCCCCCACAGACCAGCAGCCCGGGCCTATCTCCCGTGAAATATACAACTTTCTCTTATGGTGGCCTACGGAATACACGCCTCGGCTTCCAGCCCCCCTCCCCAACGGAAGCCACAAAGCCCCCTCCGGCACCGTTAGAATGCAGACGCCCCCCGCCCAGAGGTCCCCCCAGGTGTCAAACAGGCCCCTAGTTCTCCCCTATGGAAGGCGCCTCCCCTTTCTGGCCCTACAGAACGTGGGTGTGCGAGACAGGGCCCCCCACAACACAGCCAGTCCCTGTCCCCGGAACACACCTCCCCGGAGCATCCGCTGGAGGACACGCCTCGCGGCCATCCCGGGGGTGCACGGGCGCCTCCCTGGGTCTCCCGCGCCCCACCCGCCCCAGGCCGGCTCCGGGCGCCCCCTTCCCCGGGGGCGGCTCCGCGGGGCCCACTCGGACGTGCCAGGTTCCCGCGGCCCCGCGGCCCGGCCCGCGCGGCCCTTCGGTCGCCCAGCAGGTCCGGCAGGCCGCGGCCCGTCCCCCGCGCCCCCCGCCCGCGCCCCCCGCGCTACCTTCCTGCTGAGCCGCACGATCCGGTCCAGCTTGGGCTCATCCTGAAGCAGGTCCCGGAGCTGCCCGGTGCTGAGGATCCCAAAGCGCCCCGGGCTGCCGGGCTCCGGCCCCGCCCGCGCCGCCCGGGCCCGGTACATGCCGCCCGCCCGCGCCCCCAGCTCGGCTGCTGGCTCGGCCCGCTCGGCCCGCTCCGCCCCGGCTCCGCTCCGCTCCGCTCCGGCTCCGGGATCCGGCTCTGGCTCCCGCCGCGCGCGGCGCTCCGCCGCCAGAGGGCGCCCCGCCCGCTCTTAAAGGGGCCGCGGCGCTGGGGCTGGGGGTGGGGCGGGAGGGGGCGGGCCGCACCCCTGGCGGCCCCGGCAGAGCCGCGCCTCCCGCACCCGAGAGCTCGCTGCAAAGCCATCCTCCCGCCGCCAGGCGGGTATACCCGAGGCCGTCAGTCTCCGCACCCGGTCTCCGGCCGTCATTCACCACGCCCCCCCCCCCCCCCCCGCCCCGGGCGCGGACGCTCCCACCCCAGGCGTTTACAGTTTGCAGGGCTATTTCACATTCCTCCCTTGGATTCGCACAACAATCTCCCGCGTTTGGCCGGGCGCCGGGAGCTTCTGCCCTGTTGCTAACTCGGACGAGCCATGTACCGCCCCAAGACTCAGTGTTCTCTTCTGTAAAATGGGGCGATGACGCACACCCTGAGGATCCGAGCTAGTGAATGCGGAGGGTCTTACACGCAGCCAGTGAATACCCAGTGCGAGTGATTGTTCTGCCAGAGATGGGGGAAACAGATGCACACAGATGATGTCATCTCCCCAAAGTCACATTACAGGTACATGATAGGCGGGCTCGGTTCTTCCTGCCTGTGCAGTGTGCACGGAGCACGTGGTGCCTCTCTGAGCCGGGCACTGGGCGAGGCTCCGCAGGGGCATGGTCTCTGCCCTCAGAGAGCTCTCGGATTGAGGCAGAGTCACATTCTCAGCTTCCCTTCCTGCAAGGGAGAATGGCAGGTGTCACCACGGGATGTCTTCCTTTGTGATTCCCACGTGATGCCAGAGGATGTCAGGTAGCTTATATTTAAGCCACTGCCGGGGTCCAGAGACAGACACTCAGAGATGAAGTCGCTTGTCTAAAAATCAAGCAGCAGTGACTGGAGCTTGATCCAAGTCACTGCCCTGAGAAAGCGCAGAGGTGGGACCGGGGCACTCTGAAAGCCTCACAAGGGGTGGGGGTGGGGCCGGTGGGGGGAAGACAACAGCAGAGGTGATATTTGAGCTGGGTTTTGAGGGATGAATAGGAGTTCTGAAGCTGAAGAGAAAAAAAGCAATGAACCCAGAGAGAACTTCCTCTGCCAAGGAGTCTCCCAAACCAGCCAGCGCACCCTGGGCATGGCAGAAATATGTGAGAAGGAGAGACAAAAACGGGCCGTCCATTGGAGAGGTGCCCAATGGACTTGAGCAGGACAGGCTTGTTGACGGATTGTGATGACAGTTTTCCTTCCACGTTTTTTAAAAACATTTATTTATTTATTTATTTATTTGACAGATAGAGATCACAAGTAGGCAGAGAGGCAGACAGAGAGAGAGAGGGGAGGGGAAGCAGGCTCCCTGCTGAGCAGAGAGCCCGATGCGGGGCCTGATCCCAGGACCCCGATATCATGACCCAAGCTGAAGGCAGAGGCTTCAACCCACTGAGCCACCCAGGCGCCCCCATCCACATTTTTATGACAACTGAAATTTGATTTTCCCCTTCAAGACTGAGCTGGAAGAGCACCACCTCCAGGAAGCCGTCTCTCCCTCTCCAGGGTGGGTTGTGCGCCCCTGTCTTCTGGGCTCCTACTGTCCCTGCTGTTCCTCCACCCTGGTCCTGGTCACTAGCAAGAACACCTCTGGACTTTCCAGTTTCCCGGTTATGATCTCCCTGGTTCTGCTCTGCCTCCTCAGGACTCACCATTTCCTCTAAACTTCCAGAGTGCTCCTAGACATGCCCCCCTACCTGCCCTGCTTTGCCCCTTCCCCCTCTGGGCTTCCCGAGGAGGCGCTGGTTAGATCCCATGGGAGACGCTTGGCTCAGCTCGTCCCCTCTTTCTTACCAGTCCCCCCCCCACCCTTGCTCAGTGGACCCTCTGTTGAAGCCACCCAACAACACATCCCGTAAACCTTGCCCACACTCGGACCCTCGCACCCGCTCCTGCCCTCTCGGGAGATAACTCTGCCGCCCATCCCATGGAAAAGCTCCCACCAACTTTCTGCCTCACCACTTTGGGTTTTTTTCTGCATCTGCCCTGGAGTCCTTCCTTCCCGGCTGCGTCCAGGAAGAACAGCCCCCCTTGTTCCGAAACCAACCCAGATTCCTTCGCTATTGGTCTCCCCTCCACCTGCCTCCCTCGAGATGCCTTGACCCAATCTAGTAGTTAATGTCTCGCTTCCCATCTCTGGCTCTTCACCTTTCATCTCTGCCTCTAGACTGCCCCCTCCCTTTCACCCCCCCCCCAATATTTTGAAGGAACTTGGGATGAACTGAGTACTTGTGTATCCGCCCCCCAAATTCATACGTCACAGCCCGAACCCCCCGTGGGATGGTTTTTGGCGGTGGGCCTTTGGGAGGTGCTCGGATTTAGATGAGGTCGTGAGATTGGGGCCCCGTGATGGGATTAGTGTGCTTATAAGACGGGAAGGAGAGACGGAGTTCTCTCTCTCTCAAGGACACAAGAAGGTGGCTTTCTGCAAGCTAGGAAGAGGGCTCCCACCAGAAGCCCCCGCTGCTAGGACTTTGATCTAGGACTTCCCAGCCTCCAGAAGTATGAGAAAGAAAAGTCTCTTGTTGAAGCCACTCGGTCTGTGGAATTTTGTTTCTGCAGCCCCAGCAGACTCAGGCATCCCCTGTACCCTCACTGCCCACTTCCTCACCCTCCTTATTCCTTGATTCAGGCTGACGGCACTCCCTTTTCACCACTTCCAGGGCAGTGCTCAAAGTCAAGGGCAGTGCTCAAAGTCAAGGTCATCGGCCACTTCCTTACCACCAAGGACTACTCTCGCCGACCACTATCTTTTTCTTGACCACACTGTGGTCAGAGCCCAGATATTTCATCGCCGTGGGGCTGGTGAAAATTAAAAAGTCAGATAACATCAAGTGTTGGTGAGGGTGGGAAGCAACAGGAGGTCTTATGCCCTGCGGGCGGGAGAGAGAGAATCGATTCTTCGCTCCAGAGAGCAGTCTGACAAGCTCACGATTCAAAGACACCCCCTGCCTATCATACTACCCAGCTCTTCCCCTCTGTCCACAGCCTAAACCCTAGAAAACGGTGAGTGTGTTACTTTACGAGGCAAAAGGGACTCATCTGTATCAGATAGTCCAGTAGAAATAACAACAACAACAAAAATGAGGCAAAAGGGACTTTGCAGATATGATTAAATTAAGGGTCTCCAGATGGGTTGGGGGGTATGGTTCTGGATCATCTAGGTAGACCAAAGTCATCACAAAGGTCCTTATTAAAGGGCGGCAGCAGGCTCAGAATCAGAAGACTTGTGGCCGGGGAATCAGAGAGCCGGAGACGGAGAGAAGCTCCAGGACACTGTGTTGCTGGTTTTGAAGATGAAGGAAGGAGCCTCACGATAAAGAGTAGAGGCAGCTTCTAGAAGCCAGAAAGGGAAAGGAAATGCATGGAGACTCTGGAGGGAGCGTGACCCTGATGACATCTTGACTTCAGCCCAGTGAAACCCATTTTGAATTTCCGACGTCCAGACCTGTAAGATAACAAATTCGCAGGGTTTTAAAGGCACGAATTCGGTAATTTGTTACAGCAGCGATAAGAAACTAATACAAACTTATTGCTAGGAATTTTTGGTCCCCTGGGCTGGGAGACAAGAATGGGAACGCTCGCAGTGGCTCTACTTGTCGTAACAGAAACCTGGAAACAACCCAAACGCCCAAGCCCCGGAGAGTGGCAAAGGATCCAGGGGACCGTCCTACAGTCAGTTCTTTGTACTAAACACCAATGGACGTGAGCAAATTTTAGCTACCCCTGTCGATTTCAGTGAATCCACAAACAACGCTGAGCGAGAAGAGACCTCCTCCCTGCAGGGCTGTTTTTACAAAGTCTAGAAACATGCAAAACTATAGTTCCTGTTGCTTGCAGATATGGACAAAGTAAAAGTGGGAACAAGAAATACCAAATTCAGGGGCGCCTGGGTGGCTCAGTGGGTTAAGCCACTGCCTTCGGCTCAGGCCATGATCTCGGGGTCCTGGGATCGAGTCCCACATCGGGCTCTCTGCTCAGCAGGGAGCCTGCTTCCTCCTCTCTCTCTGCCTGCCTCTCTGCCTACTTGTGATCTCTGTCTGTCAAATAAATAAATAAATAAATAAATAAATAAATAATCTTTAAAAAAAAGAAATACCAAATTCAGGAGCATGGCTGTCTGGCAGAAGGAGGACAGAGGGGAGGAGCCTGGGTGGCTCAGTAGGTTGAGCATCTGCCTTGGGCTCAGGTCCCGATCCCAGGGTTCTGGGATCGAGCCCCCATTAGGCTCCGAGCCCCGCATCAGGCTCCCTGCTCATCGGGAAGTCTGCTTCTCCCTCTGCCCTTCCCCCTGCTCATGCTCTCTCTCTCTCTCTCACTCTCAAAGAAATAAAAAAAAATCCTTAACAAAGAAAAAAAAAAAAAGGATGGAATCAGGGAGGAGATCAAAGGAAGTTCAACAGCATTGAGAGAGAGTTCAATTTCTTAAGCTAGTGGGGGTACCCGGTATTATTCTTTATATTTTTATTAAAGTCTGAAAACTCCCCACATCAGGCTCCCTGCTTGCCGGGAGGCCTTCTTCTCCCTCTCCAACTCCCCCTACTTGTGTTCTCCTCTCTTGCTCTGTCTCTCTCTGTCAAATAAATAAAATCTTTAAAAATAAAATAAAGTTTGAAAACTTTCATATAAAATTAGTAATTTTAGGGTCTATTTTTAGACATAGAATCAGACAGACCTGGATCCCTTTCTGAGCTCTGCCACTTTTTGTGGGACCAAGAGTAAATGCCTTCATTCCTTGAGACTCAGTTACATTATCTGTAAAATGGGTAGTTGAAGGATATGTCCTGACATGTGTCTTGCATGATGCCTGACATCTAGTCAGTGTTCCAAAAACAGCAGCTGGAAAGTGTTTCTCTTTCTGGAAACACTCCATTGTTTTTGTTTTTGTTTTAAGATTTTATTTATTTGACAGAGAGAGAGATCACAAGTAGGCAGAGAGGCAGGCAGAGAGAGAGGAGGAAGCAGGCTCCATGCTGAGCAGAGAGCCCGATGTGGGGCTCGATCCCAGGACCCTGAGATCATGACCTGAGCCGAAGGCAGAGGCTTAACCCACTGAGCCACCCAGGCACCCCTCCCTTGGTTTTAATTTACGGGGTACCTACTATCGGTCATGAACTTCCGGGGCTGGCTATACGAAGGGGATGCTTCATCTTCATGGTTCCGCTCCCCGGTTCAGTGTTTAAATTCATTATTCTCCAAGAGCCCAATCGCTACCCTCTTTAAACAACAAAACAACAAAAACAATTCTATCGAGATATAATACACATGCCATACAATTCAACAATTCAATTTGTACAGTTCAGTGATTTGGGGTACATCAGCACAATTTTAGAATATTTCCATCACCCCCGAACGAAACTCCGTAACCATAGGCAATCACTCCCCATTCCTGCCCCAGCTGAGATCACAACCCAAGCCAAAATCAAGAGTCAGTCCCTCAACCAACTGGGCCACCCAGGTGCCCCTGTCCTCTTTCATTTAACATAATGTTTTCAAGATTCATTTACACTGGGGGCACCAGGGTGGCTCGGACAGTTAAGCGTCTGCCTTCAGCTCAAGTGACGATCCTGGGATCCTGGGATCCAGCCCTGCGTCTGGCCCCCGGCTTCTCGCTTGTGCTTTCTCTCACATGCTCTCTCAAATGAATAAATGAAAAACTTTTTATGTTTTTAAAGATTTTATTTATTTATTTGACAGAGATCACAAGTAGGCAGAGAGGCAGGCAGAGAGAGAGGAAGGGAAGCATGTTCTCCACTGAGCAGAGAGCCCCATGTGGGGCTCGATCTTAGGACCCTGGGATCATGACTTGAGTAGAAGGCAGAGGCTTTAACCCACTGAGCCACCCAGGTGCCCCAAATGAAATCTTTAAAAAAAAAAATGTATTCATGGGGCGCCTGGGTGGCTCAGTGGGTTGAGCCTCTGCCTTCTGCTAAGGTCATTGTCTCAGGGTGCTGGGATGGAGCCCTGCATTGAGCTCTCTGCTCAGAGGGGAGCCTGCTCCCCCCCACCACCGCCCCTGTCTGCCTGCCTTTCTGCTTATTTGTGATTTCTGTCTGTCAAGTAAAATAAAATTAATCTTTAAAAATATTCATTCGCACTATAGTATTTATTACTACACAAGTCCTTCTGATTTTTTTGGGGGGGTAAAATATACACAACATAAAACTTACCATTTTAGTCATTTTTAAGAATACACCTTGTGACACGAAACACATTCACATTGCTCAGTGACCAACACAACCATCCGTCCCCAGAACTTGGTGATCTTCCCGAACTGGAACTCAATGTCCATTAAATACGAACACCCCATTTCCCCCTCCTCCTAGCCCTTGACACCCACTATTTTCTCCTCTCTGTCTCTGTGAATCCGACTGCTCCAGGGAACTCATATAAGTGGAATCTACAATCTACAATATTTGTCCTTTTGTGATTATTTTATTTCACTGAGCATAATATCTTCAAGATTTATCCATGTTTTAGCGGGCAACAGGATTTTCCTCTTTTTTTTTTTTTTGAAGACTTTATTTATTTATTTGACACACAGAGATCACAAGTAGGCAGAGAGGCAGGCAGAGAGAGGGGGGGAAGCAGGCTCCCCGCGGGGCTCGATCCTAGGACCCTGAGATCATGACCTGAGCAGAAGGCAGAGGCTTTGACCCACTGAGCCACCCAGGCACTCCGATTTTCATCCTCCTTAAGGCTAAATAATATTCTGTTGTCTGTGTACACCATGATTTTGTTTATCCGTCCATTGCTGATGAACATTGGGGCTGTTTGCCTTTATTGGCTATTATGAATAATTCTCTTATGAACATTCACACACAAGTTTTTAGGTGACGCGTGTTTTTCTCTTGGCTATATACCAGCGAGTGGGTATATGATAACTTCGTGTTTAACCTTTTTGAGGAAAGGCCAGACCACTTTCCAAAGCAGCCTTGCCACCCTTCACTTGCACCAACAAAGGACGAGGATTCCAACTCCTTCGCCGACACTGTATTGTCTATCTTTCTTATTATAACTATCCTAGTGGATATGAAATAGGATCTCGTGATTTTGATTTGAATTTTTCTGGTGACTAATGAGGTTGAACATCTTTTCATGTACTATTGGTCATTTTTTTTTTAAGTTTATTTATTGAAGTAATCATCATGGGGCTCGAACTCACAACCCCGAGATCAAGAGTCAGCTCCCCACCTGCCTCGTCCTGGGAGGCATAGATTTTACCCGTTATCCTGAAGACAACAGTCTGCTGGCCAACACCAACCCCCCTAACCCCCAGGGGGTGGGTTAGCATCCTGCCCGGCAGTTAGGCTCAAACCAGGAAAGACTTTCTCAGCCCCGCATCTTCCATCTAGCCCCAAATCCTTTCCATGCAATTCACATGACATTTACAAGCATGCTAGTTCTCTCCTGGTCCTGCTCTGGGGCTGGATCCAGAGCTGAAGGAGACACAGGCTCTTCGGAGAAGCACCCTTAAGACATCACGGTGACAAACTGTCCTGCTCTGCATGCAAGTCATTGGTTCACCTCCCCCCCCAGGTCAGTCACACAGGCAGCGCTGTCCTTCCTGGGCTGGGGCACCCACCCCCATGCACCTCCTGCTTCCCTCTTTGCCACAATTTCTGCAAAGCCCCTGGTTCTGCCTTTGCTCATCATTCTTCCATGGCTCCCTGTTATCTCTCTGCTGGTCTTCATTTCTTTGTCTGCATCTGTGTTCCTCCATGATTCCGTCCCTCTTTCTTTTCCCCGGTCTCCTACCTGACTCAGAGACCCTTTCCCAGTCAAGCCAGACGCCTGACTACCCCCCGACTTTAGGATGCATTTCCATACCTCCCCTGCTTTTGCCCAAGAGGTCCTTCCATCTCAGATGCCCTTCCTCCCCATGCCTTGTCCGAAAGCTGTTGAAGAACCGACCTTGGCCTAGCACATACCTACTTCTTCCTCCAAAGGTAGGATCAGTCCTTCCTTCCTGCCACTTCCGGTCACAGCCTGGATGCCGGCTGGACCTGTACCAGAGTCACTAAAGACTCTTCCATGCCTCCCTGTTAAACTAGAGGTCCCCTGAGACCAGGAACAGCATTTAGGTCATCTTTCCCAGTCCCTAGCCCCCCAGCAAAAGATCTATTACACACCAGGTGCCAAGCCAGGACATCCGGGCTCAAACTCCAGCTCTGCCAACGAACACCTGTATGAACCTCCCTGTGTCTCTGTTTCCTCATCTGTAAAATGGGGAGAAAATATCCATCCCATCCGGTCTCTGAGGGAATTCAATGACTTAACCCACACAAAGGGCTTAAGAAGTGTAGGCAGGACCCTGGCAAGTAGTCAAGGCTGGGCAAACATTAGCTAGAAGTAATGATTGATCAAGTTGAAATGAGACCCTGCCCTTGCTTTAAAGAATCTTCATTTGAAGGGGGAGATGCGTTCTGTTGATCTTCAGGAGACTTTCTTAAATGAGGAGACCCCCCCCCATGTCTCCCCAGCTTCCATCAAGAGAGGGGAGCCAGTCACCAGAAGCCATCAAAGTCATCTCCTTCCTTTCTTAGCATCAGAGGAACCATGGATTCCTTCCAGGAACTTCTTTCCTCTGCCTTTCGTGGATGTGAAGGCCCAAGACCACCGCCATCCCCTCTACCACGCGTCCCATCTGGCACTGGAGGAGACTTAAGAGGAGAGGCAGGAGGTTAGGAGGGAAAGGGAACTCTGCAAGGGCACAAGGCTGTGGAGGGGGAGGGTCGTCAAAGTGGAGAAGGGTTTGTGCGTGTCCCAGAGAGAGTGGGGAGCGGCTCAAGGAGGGGAAGAGAGCCCAGCGAAGGGAGGGGGTGCTCCTGAGGGTCGTGGGCAATCAAGGAGAGGGAGGGAGCTTGGAGGCAGAGGGAGCTCAGGGTGGGGTCCGGGATGGAGCTGGCACCGGGGGAATGAATGGGGTTGGGTGAGTCGGATGGGAGCTCAAATGGAGGGAGGGAGGTTCCCTCAGGGGCCGGGGCTCAGGGAGCTAGCCGCCAGGTCCCAGCCTCTGTCTCTGCCCACCCGGGCCGGGGCCCCAAACCTGTGGCTCCTCCCTTCTCAAACCCGGGATCGCGGTTTGGGAGCCCCGCACCAAACCCCCCGGGGAGACCGGGGGTTAAAGGTGAGCGGGCACGAGCAGGTCCCAGACGGGGATTGGCAGGCGCCTGGGCCCGCGGCCCGGGCCATGTCTGTCCCACAGGCAGCCAGACGGGTGAGCGGCTGCCATCCACGTGCTAAGGAGAGAAGGAGGCACCCGATCAAGGGGCAAAGGACATCTCGAGCGGGCGGAGGCCGGGCAGTGCCCGCGTCCACACCCGCCGCTAAAAGCCGGGCCCAGGGCGCGGCGCACAGAGCCCTCTGCCGCCGGCGCGGAGAAGACGCGGCCGCTGTCGGCTGCCGCCCCGGGAGCATCCCGCGTGCGCCCCGCGGCTCCGGGGGTGGGGGGGGCCGGACGCCGCCCGAGCGGACCCTGTGGCGCTGCCTGGGACCCACCCCGCCCGCCGATCGCGCGGAATCCAGGTGAGGGGCGAGGAGGGCATCAGGTGGGCGCAGGTGCCTGGCGCAGGGGGAGTCACATCGTCCCCCACCCAGGCTGGACCTCCGTCTCTGCACTTGTCAAAGGGGGAGGGACACTTCTCTGGCTCCGCGCGCGGCTGCTGGGGTTGAGGCTCTTGTGTACCTGTCCCGGCCCAGCAGCCAGGAGGAGGGGGAGGAGGAGGCTAGCTCAGACCCCAGAGAGGGCTCAGGACTGAGAATCTGGGAGTTCATCCTGCAGGTTCTCACAGGTGCACCCAGGTTCCCACGGCCTCCTGGGGTCCCACGGGCTGGGCAAGGATTGAATGGTGGTCTGGGAACTCTCCAGGGAGCTGAGAGTGGGCTATGGGAGGCAAAAAGGAGGCAGGAGGGAGGGCCCTCTTTCTCCTGGTTGCACCCTCTGCCCTGGACAGGTGTGGGGGCCGTGAGAAGCTGGCCCCAGGTGGGCCCTAGGACCAGGAGCAAGGGCTCAGAGCTCCCCCTGGCTGGGCAGGGAGAAGCCAGATGTTCCCGTGTGGCTGGGAAGCCGTGTGCATTCGTGACCACCAGACATCCAGCCAACAGGTGTAGTTAGAAAAGTGGCCAAGGGCACTCCCACTGGTCCGGGCCCAGGAAGCCCAGGCCTTCCTTCTGCCTCTCAGCCACCCTCTCCCCGCCTCAGTGTCTCCTGAGGGCACCCTAGTGGGCAAAGAACCTGTGGTCAGGCCTGGCCTGGCGTTCGGAGCTGGGAGTTCTTGTCTGCATCGGGCTGTGTGACCTTGAGCACGTTACTTCCTTTCTCTGGGCCCGGCTCTCCCTCTGTGATATGGGGAAACTCGTTTCTGGGCCACTTGGAGTGGAGATAGGGCCAGGATTCAACGGGACACCGGGATGCTTTGGAGGACAGGACAGGCCACTCCAAGCAAAGTCCCTGTGGTCTGTCGTCGCAAGGGACGGCGGGATCAGGGATCGGGTGGGGCCGGGGATCCGGCCCAGGCCTCCATCTTGTCCAGGTGTGTCTCCTTCTGTTCTCTGCATCTGGCCTGCCCATCTCCTGCCCAGGAGCCCCAGATCCAGGGGGAGGAGCCCTGGGGCCTGGGGATCTCAGGCCCGGGAACCTGAGCAGCGCCTTAGCCTTGGGACAGGGGCAGCTCCTGGAGGAGGTAGGAGAGTCCCACTGAGGGGTCCCCCTCCCCTGACAGGGGGATCCTTCTGGCTGCACCCCGATCCCCCACCAAGGACACGATCTACCCCAGGCCAGGACTCAGTCTGGAATCACACTCAGGGCTCAGGCTGCGGGATCAGGACTCGACCTGGGGCCGGGCGAGGGGGCCAGGGTGAGGGACCCACCTGGGGTCTTGGAATGCTGTAGACGAAATCCCCTGGCCTATGTGTATGCGTGTGTGGCACCGGAGGAGGTGACACTGGGAAGCTGAGGTGGAGGGCAAAACGAGCCTTGACAAATGCGGAGCGGTATGGAGGCGGGAGAGGCTGTTCTCGGGGCTCCCGTGGACCCCACCTGCCCCGAAGCCCACTTCCTCCTTTCGGGCAGGAGCCCTACCTGGGACCTCCCTCAGAGGCTGCCCTTGGCCCTGCTGCTGGTTCTGTGGGGGGCAAAGGCGAATGGAACAGGCCCTCACCACTCCCCGATCAGCACGGACGAAGGGGTTTGGGTGAGGAACAGAAAAGAGGCTCCCTGAAGCCCAGGGTAGCTGGGAGGGGGGAAGGAGGGCCTGAATTTTGCTGGGCACCTACTGTGTGCCAGCCACCGCGATTTTCTGTCTCTGTTTCCTTCTTCCTGATAACCTGAGAAGGGATGTTGTCTTCACTTTATAGATGAGGAAACACATTTATAAAGATCAGAGACTCAGAGAAGTCAAGGCACGGGCTCAAGGTCACACAGCCTGGAAATGACTGGGCTGAGATTCAGAGCAAGGCACCCTCATTCCAAAACTCCGATTTCTGCTCCCACTGTCGCCTCTGGGCCTCACTCTGCTCGTCTGTCACTTGGGGTTAAGTGGGCTCGCGGGGACTGTCGGCGGCAGCTGTGGGCAAGCTCTGCGTCGGAGGGGGTAGGCTCATGTCAGGCTCATCATCTGACCCAGCTAGGTCCTTTCCAGAATCCCCAGGCCTCCCTAATTCTGGGTAGCCCCGGGAGTCTCACCAGCCCTTGGCCCACACAGCCCCATCAGCCAGGTGACCCTGGTTGAGAGATATGCCTCCCTGGGACTGGTTTCCTTGTCAGTCCAAGGACCCAAAGCCCTGATGGGGCTGGTGTGACTCTCACAGCTACCCACAGCTGGTCTGAGAAGCTTTTTTTTCCATCCCCAAGTCCCCTGGGGGAGGTGGTTCCCACCTCGTCAGTCCCATAGCACCCGGTTCTTTCTCTCACACCGTGCTCAGAAATGCTCGCTCAGCACGAAGGAAAACAAGAAAGGGCAGGGATGGAGGGAGGGAGCAAGGAAATCCACACTCATGGGCCTGCCACTGGCTGTCACACCTGTCGTTTGATTCTGCCAACAATCCCGTAAGGTAAACTGTCCACCGACCATATCCCCACACCCGTGTTAAAGGTGACAAAGCAGCGTTCAAAGCCCACGGTACCATTTTTCCTTGTATAGGAGTCACGGTCAGAGAGGAGCCCAAGGTCACATGGGGGGCAGGTTTGAGCACCACGTTCCACACCCTGTCCCCTTGCTTTGGCGTCAGGGAGCTGTAGATGGCAGGGGTGTCGTCTGACCCAGATGTTCCCACAAGCAGGCCAGGGGTCTAAGGAAGACCAGGGGAGCTCCTAGCCCCCTGACAATCATTCCACACCCTCCAAGGCACTCCCCATTCTACTCTCCCGGGGCTGACTCTGAACAACCAGGCACAGACCCGCCCCAGCACACTGAGGTGACCGGAAATGGCATCCAGCCACAAAGAAGGAGACTCCGCTGCAAGGCACACCTGCTCGCCGACCCTCTGTGTTCTCATCCGCAGCATGGGTAGACTAACACGGTACCTGTTCTACTTCTGGGGTTTCTCTTATGAGGCTCTGATAGTGCAGTGTGGAGGGGTCAGAGCTGGGAGGCAGAGGACCTGGCTTGGTCACTGATGGGATACGACAGGTGGCCTGATGCAGTCCGAGGCTCCAAACTGAGCCCCCTCCTCCTCCAATAACAGGAGCCTGTTGCTCCTGCTGACTTCCACAGCTCAGTCCAGTCCTGACATGCCAAACTTACAAGCAGCGGGTGTAACTCCTACGCAGTGTAAGGTCTTGTCCTTTGTTGCTGGCGCCCAGCTCCGAAAACCCTCTAAAACCCTCGGAAACTCCAGAGCCCTGAGTGTCTCTTGTATGTAACGAGATGTCTGGTGGCTGGCAGCCCCTGATGGTTTCAGGGTAGAAGCGGGGTCACCAGGTGGGATTAGATGGGCTTAGAAGGTCGGAAACTTCCACCCCACTGTCCATCTCTCCGGAGGGAGGGGAACGGGGCTGGAGATTGTGTTCAATCACCAGTAACCAATGACGTATTCATGCTACCTACTGAGACCTCCAGAAAAACTCCTAAATGAAGGAGTTCGGTCAGGTTCTAGGTCGGTGAACACATCGAGGCACTGGGAGCGTAGGGTACCTGGTGGGGGCAGGGAAGCTCCCTGCACCCCCTCCCCCACCCTCCAAACCTTGCCCTGTGCCTCCCTTCCATTTGGCTTTCCCCGGTCGTATCCTTTATGATAAAGATGGCAAACGTGAGCAAAGGGCTTCCCTGAGTTCTGTGCGCCTCTCTAGCAAATCGGACTACCTGAAGAAGGGGCGCTGGGATGTCCCCGATTGACAGGCGGTGGCCAGAGGTCCACGTAGTAACCTGAACTTGACGTTGGTGTCTGAAATGGAGCCAGTTTTGTGGGTCTGAGCCCTTAACACGTGGGGCTGGATGCTAACTCCCAGGAAAGTGTCAGAATGGACACGAACCACAGTATTCTCTGGGGGTTAAAACGGTCCAGTGGTAAATGGTGGCCAGGAACATTTTTGTAGACTGAGAAGACTCTTGGCATGATGGTTCTTCTTGGCAGAACCTCATCTCCTTGGCTCTACCCCCCACCCCCAATCCCTGCACTGCTGTGTACAAGATTCTACCCCCTGGCATTTCATAACATACCTAGGGGACTAGACTGCTTCTGCCCATGTTGTGGGGGGCAGGGCAGCTGAAGCCCAGAGAGGGTGAATGCCTTGCTTGAGATGACCCACAGGTACCTGATGAGCCCAGCCCCTGGGCTTTGTGTCCTAAAGAGAAAATGTCCCCCACGGCATCCGTGGGCTGCGTAGAATCAGAAAGAGTGTTCCTAGGGGCTGGGGTGGGGGGCTGTCCCTTCCCCGCCCCCAGTGCCTGGTTAGCCAATCAGGAACCCTTTTACTTTTTTTTTTTTTTTTAAGATTTTATTTATTTATTTGACAGAGAGAGAGATCACAAGCAGGCAGAGAGGCAGGCAGAGAGAGAGGAGGAAGCAGGCTCCCTGCTGAGCAGAAAGCCCGACGCGGGCCTCGATCCCAGGACCCTGAGATCATGACCTGAGCCGAAGGCAGAGGCTTAACCCACTGAGCCACCCAGGCGCCCACCTTTTACTTTTGTTTAGACACTTTTGATTCTGAACGTTTTGGTCCTTATGAAGACAGGAGGGGGTTCCCATGCCATCACCTGCTCTACTCTCTCGTCTCCTTTTCTGTACGTTTTTTGGAGAATTTTTTTTTCTCGTTTCAAGAGTAATACACAGGGCTTATGCACCTTGAAAATTTATGGAAATTTACAAGCGAATGTCTGTTTCCCACCTCCCCTAAAGACCACCGGCGTCGTCACTGGATGGGTGGATGTCCTGATTTTCTTCCCTTTTCACATGTGAGTGTTCACTCTTGTTAGTTTCTTCTCAAATGAGATCACGCTTTGCACATTGTTCTGTAACTTTCTTCTTACGTCAGCATTGCTTCTGAGCTACCTTTTACTATTTCTACACTTGCTATGATGACGATTGCTAGCGTTTACCATCTGTCCATCTGTCCCGCCTTCCTTCTACCCATACATCTACCGAACCTTCCATTTCTTCATCCGTTTCCCACCCAAGAGCCCCCTCAGCTGCCCACTCGGCACACATACCGCTGGTATCATGCCCTCAGTTACACCGGGGGTGCAGGAGTTCAGCCGGAGGGATGTTCAGACACTTGGATTCCTGCCTCCAAGCAACTCAGCATGGGAGACTGAGGCATGCCTCCCCAGAGACTCAGAGAGGGGCAGAAATGTGCCCGGGACTGTGCAAGTTCAATAGAGGGAGGGCTGACTTGCATCCTGGCCGTGGGGGGGGAGCATGGTCAGAGCAGGCTTTCTAGAAGGTGTGCTTGAGGTCATCCTTGAAAGACAAAGTGGGCATCAGACATGCAGAGAGGGGAGAAGGTATTCTGGGAGGGAACACCGGGGGTGAAGGCAGGGCTGGGGAACCACAGAGAGGCAAATCATTCAAGGGGCCGGAGTCAGGATGGGGACCCATAGCCCGCAAAGCTGCCGTGCTCCCCACCCCCGGCCCTGCCCCCAAGCCCAGCTCCAGTGGGCACTGAGGCTTCTAAACTAGTGCTCCCCGAAGTAGGACCCGTGGACTACAGCCAGGCCACGGATTCCCTTTCCAGTTGACAACCAGATAAGATTTTTATTTATTTATTTGACAGAGAGAGAGAGATCACAAGTAGGCAGAGAAGCAGGCAAAGCAGGCAAGAGAAGCAGGTTCCCCGCTGAGCAGAGAGCCCGACGCGGGGCTCGATCCCAGGACCCCGGGGATCATGACCTGAGCCAAAGGCAGAGGCTTAACCCACTGAGCCACGCAGACCCCCTGACAAGCAGATAAATACATAACTTGACAGCAAGTGTTTAAAAACATATCAGTCTAATAGTCATCTGCTACCTGTGGAATATGATAATAAAACACTAGGCTTCTAGCTTCTTTGTTCCTTCAATTGAATTTTTCTAATAACTCACTTTTTTATCATGTCCTGCCTACTTATAGAGCCGTGGCAGATTAAAAATAAAAGCGGGCCCTTTGCTCAGTTCATTTGGGCTGCGGGTAGTTTGAGAAGCTCTGGTAGACGACACATACCCTTGGCCAAAGTGGCTTCGTGGTCATTGTCTTATTTCCGGGAGAGCAGGCCAGGCCTAGAACTTTCATCACCATTCTACCGCAGGACCTGCTGTTCTCATGAATGGCCCCGGGGGCAGGGCAGGGCAGAGATTTGAACCCAAGGCTGACATCATGGCGGGCAGCCTCCCAGGAGCTCCTGCCCCAGGCTGGACTGAGCTGGC
The DNA here is from genome assembly GCF_964662115.1 of Mustela nivalis. NCBI lineage: Eukaryota > Metazoa > Chordata > Mammalia > Carnivora > Mustelidae > Mustela > Mustela nivalis. The sequence goes on along the minus strand of NC_139038.1, from coordinate 10,050,303 downwards.
ATGTGGGGTGGGGAGGGCCCAGGAGAGGAAGAGAGAAGCAACTGGAAAAAGACCAGCAGACAAAGAGGGAGCTGGGATGCAGAGCCTGTCCCAGAGTATCTCTGACTGAGGAAGGACTCGAAGAAGAAGAGATGGGCCGGAGGGTCAGCCTGCGCTTCCCCAGATGGTTCTAGAAGAACCAGTGCCAGGTCCCTGGGATCTGGGGGAACATGCAGTGAGGCTAGTTTCAGCCCCAGCCCACTTCAGTCTCTCTCAGGTCTTCTTCCCTCCTCTCTTTCTGTGTCCCCCTCCCCCCATCCAGCTTCCCAAGGCCAAGGCCCATCACCTGTGCTTCCAAAGCCTGCCCAACGTTTAGCCAACAAAACCACCAGTCTCTCCGGAGCCCAGCACCCTTAAATGCTTCTCTCCTCTTGTCGCTCAGGGAGACTAGAAGAACAGGGATTATGATTCCTTTAATCTATGCGGGAACAGGCTCAGAGAAGTTAAGTCACTTCTTTGAGGTCACAGAGCAAGTAATTAAAGACTCTAATTCCTGACCCTGTACTTTCTGACTAGTACGGTTGAACAGTGAAGAGGAGAGGGGGAGCCATTTCCACAGGGCCCTGGGGTGCAACCAAGGGAGGGGTTGGGGGATGGGGTCGGTGATCTGCAGGGAGAGCTAGGAAGGAAGAAATCAGTGGTGTGACCGGTGAGGGTGTCTCTCTAGAAACTTCTTCTCCAGCACTTTGACTGCTTCCAGGCAGCCTTAAAACCCCCTCCCAGACCAGGAAAAGACAGAAATGATGTGGGCGGGGCAACCCGTCTTTTCCCTACTCTGTTGGTAGACAGGTAATGTCGGGATTATATTTTTGGATGACCCTATGGCAAAATCTGTTACAGCAAAAACATTTCTATTCCCCTTCCTCATTCTTGTCCATCCCTCCATCACCTGCTTCTTCAACCCACTCAGGGATCCCCCCGCATCCTCTTCTGGACTTGATGTGCCGCCTGTCCCCTCCCCACACCTAGATCCCTAGTCCACCCCCAGCTGGGGCAGGCTTCAGGTAAATCGCTTCGAAGGTTTAAAAAAAAAAAATAGCTTCGAAGGTGATTCAGAGGTGGGAGTGACTGACGGGTGTGTGTGCGTGTGTGTGTTTGGGCACACGCATGCAAACTAGGTTTTCAAGTGCACCCATCAGGGGTGCCTGGGTGGCTCAGTGGGTTAAGCGTCTGCCTTCAGCTCACGTCATGGGCTCAGGGTCCTGGGATGGAGCCCTGGGTTGGGCTCCCTGTTCAGGGAGGAGTCTGCTTGTCTCTCCCTCTGCTTTCTCCCTTTTTTCTCCCTCATTCTCTCTCTCAAAAAATTTTTTTAAAAATCTTTATTTTTTAAGGATTTTATTTACTTTTTGACAGAGAGACATAGCGAGAGAGGGAACACAAGCAGGAGGAATGGGAGAGGGAGAAGCAGGCTTCCCGCTGAGCAGAGAGCCCAGTGTGGGGCTCGATCCCAGGATCCTGGAATCATGACCTGAGCCGAAGGCGGAGGCTTAATCACTGAGCCACCCAGGCGCCCAAATAAATAAAACCTTAAAAAAAAAAAAGTGCACAGATCATAAGTATCCAGCTTGATGAATATTCACTGAAAACGCACCTGTGTAACCTGAACCCAGATACAGGAATGAAATGTTAGCAGGAGCCCAGGAAGCCCCTTTTTGATTCTTCCTGTCACCTCTAAACTAAACACTCCCCTGACTCATAAACCACAGACGCGCTTCTTTTGGAACTTTATATACATGAAGCCTTACAGGGATGCTTGGTGGCTCGGTTGCTAAGCGTCTGCCTTCAGCTCAGGTCATGATCTCAGGGTCCTGGGATCGAGCCCCGCATTGGGCCCCCTGCTCAGCGGGGAGCCTGCTTCTCCCTCTCCCTCTGCCTGCCACTTCCCCTGCTCATGCTCTCTCTCGCTGACAAATAAAAAAATAAAAATCTTTTAAAAACAAAAGATTGTTTAAAAAAGTGAAGCCTTTAGCACGTACACATCCATGTCAGGTTTCTTTGGTCAACGCATGGTCCATGAGATGCGATCATATGCTTTCCTCCGGCTGGTGGGGGTTCACTCCCACCGCTGCGTTAATATCCCGTAACGTGGCTGTTCTGCCTTGCATTTTGCACTTGCACTTGCCAGTGATAGACATTTGGGTTTTTCCCAGTCCGGAGCTGATGAGAATAATGCGTACAAATAGTCGCTGGTCCTTCTACCGTGAGAACGGAGGTTCTGCTGGGCAGGCCGGCTTCGGATTGACTGTGTGTGAATCTCGGCTCTCTTCTTACCTTGTGATCTTCGGCAAAGCCTGTTTCCTTGTGTACGAGACAAGTTGAAATGAGTTGAAACAGTTCCCTGAGCTGTTAGGAAGATTCCCTGGACCGGTTAGGGTAGGGTCCTAACCTAAACATTAGCCGTTTAGGGTCAGTTCTCACAAAAGCACTCTGAATCGCCCGTGGAGAGCCTCACTCTTCGCTTCTGTAAAATGGCCATGACCATCCTAACATATCCACACACACACACACACACACACACACACAATTGAGGGGACAACCAGGAATGGAATAACGTCTAAAAGTGCTTAATTTTATGCAGATATAATACATTGATCATACAATTCACCCTTTCTCAGTGGCCTTTTTTTTTTCCAAAGATTTTATTTATTTATTTGACAGAGAGATCACAAGTAGGCAGAGAGGCAGGCGGCGGGGGAGGGGGGAAAGCAGGCTCCCCACTGAGCAGGGAGCCCGATGTGATGTCTGGCTCAATCCCAGGACCCTGAGATCATGACCTGAGCCAAAGGCAGAGGCTTTAACCCACTGAGCCATCCAGGCGCCCCTCTCAGTGACTTTCAGTATAGTCACAGAGTTATGCAAGTATCACTGCTGTCTCATTCTAGGACATTTTCCTCACCCCCAAAAGAAACCCCATACCCATTGGCAACCATTCTCCCATTTCCAACCCCTGGCAGCTGCTGAGCTACTTTCCATCTCTTTGGATACTACAGGTGCCAAATCTTCGCTTTTCTGTATTTTTGAACTCTTGCAAAAGCTAACTACTTAGTACTGCAACAGGCATGTAATATACACTTAGTGAATGTTGTCGCGCGCGCGTGTGTGTGGATGATGTCATTGTGTGTGTGGATGGATGGATGGATGGATGGACAGAGCACACATAGTAGACAGATGTAGTATAAACTCATCCATTCGACAAAACGCCATTTGCACATTTGCACTGGGAGGAAAAGAGTCTATAGAGAGAAATCAACCATGATTCTCGCGTTCAGGTCATTCGCCATCTAGTGGGACAGGGAGGAATGTGCACCCCTCCTTGAAAAGGCAGAGCCGGATGCAATTAAGAGTTGTGTTGGAAGAGGGTCGTGGCACTTCCAATGAGATCGTGGAGGTGGAGGTGGCCCTTTAGGTCTGGGGGAACTTTCCCGATGAGGAGGGGCAGTCTGGGTCAAGGATCCAGAGAACTAAGGCTGGGACACGGGGCAGGTGTGATGTCAAGCAGGATCTCTGGCCATATGGGAAGCAGGGCTTCCCATACGGATGGGGACCACGTCTTGGACCTCCGTGGGCTGTGAACAAGACTTGGCTGTAGAGAGAGGCTGTGAACGCTGGGGGTGGCAGAGGCCAGAGGGGGAAGGGAGCACGAGGGGGAGCCAGGCCAGCTCCCACAAGCCTGCACCGTCCTCTCGGCAAGGGCACCCTGAACTGGCTGTGCCCACGTCCAGGCATGCCAGGCAGGGCCCCCCTGCCAACAGCTCGTTTGACTTCTCCAGTTGGCTGTGGCTGGAATCTTATTTAAGAGGGGAGAGAGGCAGCCTCATAAGTAAAAGAGACGGGACTTCAGAATCAGGCCTGGCTCTGCCCTTTCTCACTGTGGGAACTTAAGCAAGTGCCTCACTTCCCTGAGCCTGTTTCTTCAACTATAATATGGACGTAATATCACTTACTCCAGGATAGTTAAGGGACGATGACTGGGGGAGGCCGGACAAGGGAGATGAGGTACGCATTCAAGGTGCCAGCGAGGTTGGAGTATTTATAATTTATTAAAGATTTTATTTATTTATTTGAGAGCAAGTGCGTGCACACACACACACACACACACGTATGAGCGGGGTGGGGGGAGCAGAAGGAGAAGCAGGCTCCCCGCTGAGCAGAGAGCCCGATGCGGGGCTCGATCCCAGGACCCCGAGACCATGACCTGAGCTGAAGGCAGAGGCTTAACCCACTGAGCCACCCAGGCGCCCCTAAATACATTTTCTAATAAGCAGAATTTGTGAACTTCCTTGCACTTAGGGTACAATGTCACATTGTTTTGTTCTGAATTATGCACAGAGGGGTTGACTTTTCAGGACTTAGTCCTCCAAAGGAATTATCAGGCCCCGAGGAGGGCAAGACCAGGGTACAAGATGCTTGTCGAGAGCCGACTGATGTCTAGGGAAAGGAGGTGACACACACAATCCACCCTACTGAGACCCAAGTCGCAGGAAAGTCTCTCAAATCACAGGAGACAATTCTGAGATTTTTTATCCTGGGGACGGAAGGCTAGCAGGAGACTCAGAACCAAGGGTGTTAACAGTTACAGAATCCTAAAAAGATCATTGAATTAAAGGGCCTCATTTTACAGGCAGAGAGAAAGAACCCCCATAGATAAAGATTTGTTGGGGTGCCTGGGTCCCTGAAGCTAGGAGTCTCCAAGGGAGAGGAGGCCCCGTGTCCCACCCCTGTCCCCCACAGTGGTACCAGCCCTGTTCAGTGTCATGCATTCCCCAAGTCCCTCCCTGCTCAGCTTGGGGGTTCCGGCACCAGAGGAACAGTCCTGCCTCCAGGCCCACAGCCCGGGGGCAAAGCCAGTCAGGCGCATAAGGGATAAGTAACAACTCTGTCCTTCTCTGTGCCAAGAATGCCAAAAGAGCCACTTAGGAATGGCTCCCTCTCCAGAGGAGGCGGGCTGAGGCGGGCACCTGAGGCCCCCAGATCTGGCTGAGATGAGCCGAGAGAATGCACCTTCTGCAGAAATCAGCAGGAGACGGGAGGAGGGCGCCCGGCCCGCCCGAGGCTCCAAGGACAGAGAAGCCACTGTTTGTCAGGGACAGAGGGTACCTGGCCAAGGGACGGGGGAGGGTGGATGAAAAGCCTGGCTTGTGAACAGCCTGGGGCCATCATTTTAGCATCTCAGATGGTCACAGGGCCCCTCGTGGGTCCTGCCATTTGATTTCGGGATTCTGGGCAGGAAGAAAGCCCTCTGAGGGAAGGTCTTCCCAGCTTCCAGCCCCCAGCTGACTACCTCCCCCTCTTTCCCTCCTGTGACCACACCTAGGCCACACCCCCCGCCATTGGCCTCTAGCCCTCCCCTTCCCCACCAGAGATAGCCCTGGATGGGAAGTCTGGAATTCGAGAGACCTTGGCTGGTCCTCTGTAAATTCTCAAGTGTGTTTCCACTCCTGTGGACTTTGGGGACACCGCCTGACGTGGGTCAGGAGTCCCACCTCTGAAGATTGTTAAAGGGGCAGTGAGGTGACCGTGTGAGTTCCCCACACCAAACACCCCGGTTCGTGTTCTCAGGGTGAGAGAAGGGAAACAGGAACTGGCGCTGGACCTCAGGGCGTGGGGAAAGGGGGTGCCCAGAGCTCCTGAGCAGGTGACCTGCCTGGGGGATGCCCAGGGGAGGGTGACAAGGCTCCATCTTGCCGGCTGTCAGCCAGCACCGCTGGATTCGCACTCATTAACCCTCTGGGGCCTCTGTGCAGGTCTAGCGATGGTCATTATGGCAACTGGGGCTGCTGAGACCTTCCCGTGGGCCAGGCCACACAAGACTTCTGAGAGGTGGGTGCTTCCAGTCGTGTGCAGGGCCGAGAGGGCGTGAATGCGAGCCCAGAGATCAGAGAGGGCGGGAGGGAGGCGTGTAGGTAGGTGAAGGGCTTCATGCGGGGCGGGGCTGGGGGGCGCCCCCTGGAGGCAAGGAACCCCAGGCACTGAGGCGCTTTCAGCCTCAGGTGTGAGCTCCTGGTTAATCAGCTCTTCTGAAGACCCCTTTCGGGCGAAGTAGGGGCACCACAAAAGGAAAGGCGGGAGGAGACACCAGGACCTCTTCCTCTTCCAAACTCCAGATCTGCAAGCAGCTCTGGGACCCGGACGCTCACTCGGAGCGCCTTGATTATGCTAATTTAAGCCCCGCCCCGCCCGCCCCGGAGGCCCCGCCCCTCAAGCGGCGTATTGTGGTGGAGGGGCGGGGTCATGCTAATGAGGCCAGTCGGGCCTCGCTCGCGGTGCCCGCGGCTCCTCCGAGCCCCGGCGAGGCGGCGGCGACGAAAGCCATGGCCGGGGCGTTGGCCGGTCTGGCCGCGGGCTTGCACGGCCCGCGGGTCGTCCCCAGCCAAGACTCGGACTCAGACACGGACTCGGAGGACCCGAGTACTCGGCGCAGCGCGGGCGGGCTGCTCCGCTCGCAGGTCATCCACAGCGGTCACTTCATGGTGTCGTCGCCGCACAGCGACTCGCTGACCCGGCGGCGCGACCAGGAGGGGCCCACGGGGCTCGCAGACTTCGGGCCGCGCAGCATCGACCCCACACTCACCCGCCTCTTCGAGTGCATGAGCCTGGCCTACAGGTGAGGGCGGCTCCGGGGCCCGCCAGCCTCGGCCCTCCGTGGCGGGACCACGCGCTGGGGCCCCGGACACCCGACCCAGCCCCAAACTTTGGTCCCCGGCTGCTCTCGGAGACTCCGACCACATCCTGAACACCCCTCTGCCCCGGCCCCGAGCGTCCTCCGGCCCCGGCCCAGCCCACCGCCCTCCGCCTGGAGTGCACCCCTCCAGGTTCCCTTTGCTGACCACCTCCACTCCCCTCTCGGGATGCAGACAGCCTGCCCTCCACCTTGACCGCCATAGGACTGTCCCGGCTCCTCTGCCCCCCCACAGAGAAAGGCCAGGGCACCCCTCACGCGCCCAGGACCCTAAGCTGTCCCTACCCTCCACTCTGGGGCCGATCCACCAGACCACCCCAGGCCTCCGCGCCCTCCCCAGCACCCCTGGCCCAGACCCACTTCATTCCTGCACTCAGGCGACACTCCTCACGCCGTGACTGTCCGGACTCATGGCCAATGTCGTTCGAAACCCAGTCTCTCGTCCACCCTGTACTCCCCAATTGCCGGGACACCTGTCCTTGACCTGCTAGATGGAGGGTGCCCCGGGCGGCCCAAGGAGGACGCGGCTGGCAGAGCTCCCCAGCGGTCGCCCGGCAGGGGGTGCTGCACGCCGCGTGGGGGTTGGTGCCCGGGAGGCCTGGGTTCGCCTACCCCGGTCTCCCGCGCTAGGCTGAGCGCCTAAGGCCGCCTGGGACCCCGGCTCGGTGCGTCGCAGAGAGTACGTACGGACCGCGCCCGGCCCTAGCTCCACGCCTGGGTCCCAGGGGAGGGCGCGAACCGGGGTTCTGGCCCAGTGCCCTGGAGCAAAGTTCCCAGGAGCGGAGGGGCCAGGATAAATTATCAACCGAAAACCGTGGAGGTGAAAGGGGGACCGGCTGGCCTTGATCTTTTCTCTGTGCAAATATTCCTCTTCCTCTGCGGCGTCTCCTCCCCTTCTGAGAACCGCTGGATACAGAACAGCCCTTGAGGCTCCGACCGGGAGCCAGGGCTGGGGTGGGGATTGCGAGGGTGTTGCCCACCCCCCAGCCGCGGCAGCCCAGCCGAGACCCCATTGGCTGGAGGCGAGGTAACCTTGGCCCACATGCTCTGGCCCCAGGCCCAGGTCATGTTGCAACCTGATCGTCCAGTGCGCTGGACCGATGTGGAAAGTTCAAATTCCCGTCCCTTTCTTCCCTTCCCCCGCCTCCTGGGACATCACGGGACCCACTGGGAGAGGGCATTTAAGGTCTTGGTGCACCGGATGTGGGCACCCCTCCTCCCCAGGCTCTCCCAGGGCGCCCCATTTCTCACCTGCCCCCAACTTTAACTTCCTGCTTTATACCGCATCCCACCCAACCCCAAACCATGGGTGGCCAAAGGGAGGGGTTTCGGGGGAAGGGGCAAGGTTGGGGCTAGAGCGTGCTCCAAGATCTGACCCCACTAAGGGGCTGACTAGAATCTGGTGTGACCCAGGGCAGCTGGGGAGGAGAGGGCTGTGCGTTCTCCCTAAACGCCCAGAATATCCCATCTCTGGGGGTGTCCAAGTGCCAGGGATGGAGGTGGCTCAGTACTAGAGGAGACTTTCCCCTCTACCGTAGAGGGGAAAAATCTGAGGTTCAGACAGGGACAGTGTTTTAGCTCTTGAATACCCCTAATTATAGGGGTTCGCTGGAAGGGAGAGTATGGGGGAAGCCAGGGTGACCCAAGAGAGTGACTGACTGGATGGGAAAAGACAGCAAGGCAAGGGGTCTAGGGGCGCTTGACCAGGAGGACCGGATGAAAGACCAGTTTCATCCCCGGCAGGGCAGTGTGGACTTCCCTTCTAGGAGGAGAACCAGAGTTCACAATTCTGTGGGTGGAAGCCCCAGGGAGACAGGTTCTGGAAGTTCCATAAAAACAGTTGTTCATGGTCAGAGCTGGCTAGCTATGGAAAGCCTGGCATCCAGCAGAGAGCAAGGAGGACCCTGTTAGGGAGACTCTAGGGGAAGCCCTATCAGGGAGATTGGGGACCAGGTAAGGGGTAGGGAGTCAGTCGGGCTGAACTAGGAGTCCTAGGTTTTCTCCAAGCTATCCCCAAGAGTCCCAGACTTTCTGTTGGTCATGAGAAGCCCTCGAACCCTGGTGCCAGGCTTTTTCCTCCGGGCCGGGCCCCTCGGCTCCCCTACCACCCAGCAAGCCCGGCACAAGCAAGATGGCTTTCCTCCTACCCTTGGATGTTGTCACTGTCTCATCTCCCTAAACACTGCGTTGGCCACACACACACCATAGCCTCAGCGGGGAAGCAGGGGGAGGGCAGGCAGGCCGGGGCCCTGGGTGATCAGAGTGCTAGGAGGTTGCTGGGATACAGGTGGGGGCAACAGACTCAGAGGTTCCCCCCGCCCCGGGGGTGCCACAGAAGAAGCTGGCCCAGGAGGTATCAGTGTATCCCCGCTAAGTCTCCCTACTAGACAGATGGTGTTTATCTAACTTAGGAAAGAGGAGGCCAGCCAGCAGGCATGGGCTATGTACTCTATTTGGGTAATGAGGCCTGTGGTACCCTAGGGTAGCAGTCCTCCCCTGCTCCCTACCTGGAAACAAACATAGGAGCTTGGAGACCAGAGAGGAGAGGGGACCCAGTGACCCATGCACCTAAGGGGCTGTAGGAGCCAGATTGCCCCCCTCCCCACCCACCCCTTAGCCCCAAGATGACAGAGAAGCCTTGGAAGAAAGCAGGCCTGGGGTTCTGAAAAACTAAGTCTTGGGGCCTCAGCCTCCCAGGTGAGCGAAGGCTGAGAAGGTGGGCCAGAGCGGGCTGGAACATGAGGAGGGAAGGGAGAACGGAGGGGCCAGTGGGGGTCTAGACCCTGAGGATCTGGTCCTCCTAGGTCAGCTCCTTAGCGGTGGTAGACTTGGCCTGTGTCTAGCACATCCTGACCTTGGGAGTCAAGCCCCACACCTGTGTAGGGCCCTTCCATCTCGTGGATTTGATTGACTCCTCGGATTAGGGCCAGGGTTAGGGGTCGGGATCGGGGTGCTGCCTCCCCGCTGCCCACCGCTCCAGCATCCCAGCTGTCTTCCTTTGGAGCCTGATGGCTACGGTCTTACGCACATCCCTGAGAGGGGGCACCCCTTCCAGCTCAGCCCAGATCGCCATCCTGGGATACTGGAGTGGGCAGCCACCAGAAGGGCAGTGAAAAGGCAGCAGCTGGCTGCTTGGTGGCCACTTCTGGCAAAGAGACTCCCTCCCCACCCAGGCACACCTTTCCCCATCCCCTGGAGGCTGATGGGGGCCAGTGAGACTGAAAGCCACAGGGCCTGAGTGCATCTCTACCATGTGACCTTGGGAATGGCCCTGCACCTTCCTGACACTCAGTTTGAAAATGGGTTTGCGAACCCTCCCTAGCGGGCCCTAGCAGGGACCTATATGGAAGGTCCGACACTCTCGACTCTCCGGGTGGGAATTTCAGGCAGGTAAGAGGGAGGGGTGGGGGAGGGGCCCCTCAGATGGCCCAGCATGGGTGAGTACCCAGTGCACGGGGGGAGAGCGGGGAGCCAGCCCTGCAGCAGCACCCTGCCCCCCAGCTTCCCCTTGCCCACCCCCCTGACCTAGCCCTCTCCCTCTGACAGCGGCCAGCTCGTGTCTCCCAAGTGGAAGAATTTCAAAGGCCTCAAGCTGCTCTGCAGGGACAAGATCCGCCTCAACAACGCCATCTGGAGGGCCTGGTACATCCAGTGTGAGTGCGCGCCTCGAGCCTCACAGCAGGGGGGCCGCAGGTGGGGGGGTGCCCAGGAAACCCCCGCGGCCATTAGGGGCCAGCGCCAGCATCTGACCCCCAGAGGGTCTCGGGGAACGCATCCCAAAGGGTGCTCTCCACGAGGATGCTAAGCACAGCAGGGGTCACCCCTTGGAAGTCCTGAGATGGGCAGAGAGTTGCAGGATAGTTCAAGGCCCTTTCTGCCTTGCGTCAGCCTTGTCAGTGCGTTGAATGCCAGGGTGGAAAGAGGTGTTAGGATGCTGTCCGGGCCGGTGGCATCACGTCGCAAATGGGGAAAATAAGGATCTTGCCTGGATGTCCCCCAGCCTTTCTGAAGTCCTTACTGAACTCCCAGCAGGTGCCCCCATGGAGTTTGGGGGCTTGGGGGGGCCAGAGAGGCCATGTGGTAGAACAGAGGGGGCTGCAGACTTGGGAGTTGCCCAGAGCTGCTTTCCTACCCAGTCTCGGCTCTTGCTCGCTGTGTGACCACAGGCTGTGTGACTAACCTCTCTGAATCTGTTTCCTCATCTGTAAAATAAGGCCAACAGTCCTACTTTTCCTGGTTGGCCCCGGGGATGACACGTACAAATGGGCCCAGCACGAAGCTGGTGCTAAATAAATGATGGTTGAATCTGATATGCCCTTGAGAAGGTCACGGTCATTCATTTGGGGGTTTGAGACCCACCCACCCACCATGGCAAAGCTGCAGAGGCTGAGCTGCCTCGGCCCCAGTCGGCCGTGGGGTGGGATCTCGTCCAGAACAGCCAAGTCCTGCTACAGGATCAAAGGCTCCCCGGAGCTGGGAACACACAGCCCAGGAGGGAACATATTCAGTGTTCTCTGCCCGGGTCCCCTGGATTCCATCCAAGCGCAGGGGAGGGAGGGTTTCTGGTTTCCATTTATCTCTGGCGCCCAGTACTTCACAAACCATCTTATGTGAGGCTTCCTGGCAATGCTGGTGATAGGTATTATTACCCCTATTTTATGGATGAACAAGTAAAGCCCAGAAGGCCAGTAACTTGTTCAGGGTCATGGATCATAAAAGGAACAGAGCTGGGACTGGTTGGAGGTCCAGAGCTCTCCGACTCTGAGCCCAATGCTCCTTCCACGGCTCCCAGTTGGCCGGCTTCCAGTCCTCCCCGGAGAACACGTGGGATGGCTCACCTGAGAACACGTAGGACCGGGCCCTACCCTAAGCAGGACGCTGATAGGCCAGAGGGAGTCACAGCCACTGCCACCGCTGCCTCCACTGCCTCGCACTCCCTACCCTTCCCGCACAGAGCTGGATGGGACGCAGGCCTTTCTCTTTGCAGAAGAAACTTCTGATCCTCACCCAGACAGCCAGACCCCGTCTCTGGCTATTGCCTGAGTTGCTGGAAGCACCCAGGGTCTGTGTCAGACAGAGAGGGGGCTGAGTTAATTTTCAGGATGCACTCCCCCGCAACCAAGCCATGTGACCTTGGGAAAGTCCCCAGCCTCCCTAATAAGGATCACTCATCTGTAGAGAGAGAGTAACAGTAGGTCCTGCTCCGAGGCTTGCTTGAGTTTCCAGAGAGATCATTCATATCTCACCCCACGGCCGACATACACCAGGGCTCCCCAAAAGTGATAATATTATTGTGATAATAGCGACAGCCCAAGGCAAGCCCCTTCTCCCTGAGCCCTGAGGGCTTGAAGGTGGGCTTTGGGAAAGGGAGAGGGGCGGGGACAGATGGACCGCTGCCTGCCTCATCCCCCTCGTACCTGCCATCCCTCTGCAGGCTCCTGGCCTCCAAGATCCCCTCCTTTCTAACCCCCCTCACTCCGAATCACCTTGGTGTCCTCTGGGCTCCCAGAGCCCTGCGCCCCTCTCATGGGCAGGCTCCCTGCTTTGCATCAGCTCATGCTATGGTGTGCTTTCCTGATCTCTCCAACTAAGCTGGGAGTCTCTGATTCACCTGCGGATCCCCTGTTCCAGCATCCGTCCCAGCGCAGGTGCAAGGGGCTAGGTGGCTTCCTGAATGGATGAGCTTATCAGTGTTAAATAAAGCCTGTCCCAGCCCCAGGAGCCACGTGGTCACTGCCCTTCTGTCTAGAGCACAGGGTCAACGGGGTTGGGGAGGGGAGGTCCAGACAGGCCTCTGGAGACAGCCCACCTCTTTGTTTTCCAAGTCACACTCAGCCACCAGCACAAACCCCTTCCCCTAATCTCATGGGGATTATTTTGCAGACTGTTCTTTAGGACAGAACTTTGTAAATGAGTCCAAAGGGCCAGATAATTTCACATTTGGGTGGTCGCCCTTGTCTGTTAATGATCCTGGAGGAAGTTTGCTGAAGGCTGAGGTGGGAAAAGTCACTGCGTGGGGGTCCCAGGATTCGGAAGCCCTACTGTGTGCCAAGCTGTGTGCCAGGTTCAGCGATCTGAGCCCAAAGGGTAACAGTTCCTGCTTTTACTCCTGGCAGGGAGGCCAGCATGCAGAGAAACGGCCAAGGCCAAGTGGAGAGCCAGGCAGATAAGACTGTGGGATTTCAGAGGAGGGAGGGCTTCCTGGAAGAGGGACTGCCCTGGGCTCTCCTGATGGGAGGGCAGGGGTGGGTGAAGCAGAGGAGGGAAGGGAAGCCAGAGGGTGGGCTGTGGTAGGAGGGAGGCTGTTTGGCTTCAAGGTGGGGCCAATGAAGGAGGTCACCAGACCCTGGGCGATCGGTGACAGAAAATGGAGGGGAGGAGACAGTGGGTGAAATACCACACATCCTCAGGCGTGAGATGATTAGTCCCTAGTTCAACAGGAATGCTGGGGGTCGATGGGCAGTTAGTGTGACTGGGAAGCAGTGTTGGCTCTCCAGCAGAGACATAGGCTTGGGAAGGATGTTTCTGGACATCTGAGAGTGTCAAGTTTTGGGACAGCCCCCCCCTTTTTAAAAAAAATTCAACCCCCCCCCCAAGTTTTGGGACATCCCGAGAGTCTATGGGCAGCTGGAAAATGTCTGCAGCTGGAAAGGGGCAAGAGGAGAGAGGTTTGGGGGCGCGCCTCAGAGAAGGGCCAGTGAAAATAGTCACGGAGGCAGGAGAACCAAGGGAAGGCTCCTTGGCGGAGGGAGGAGGGGTTGGGGATGCTCTGTAGTGAGGTCCAGGAGGTTGGGCCTGGGGTGGGTGAGGGCCTCGGGCAGGCAGTGGAGTCGGGTGCTGGGTCAGAGGAAGTGGAGACCAGGGGCGGAGATGCTTATGACAACTCTTGCAGAACTGGGGGCAAAGCAAAGTAGTGAAAGGGAAGATTCGCTTGTTGGAGTAGCGAAAGAAGGGAAGGTTTGGGAGGTGAAGGGGAGACTGAAAGGTACTTGTGGGCCCCGAAGAAGGAGCCTGGGGAGAGAGATTGGATTGGAGATACAGAACGGAGTGGAGGAGGTGGAGAAAGGGCTCAGCTAGGTGGCCGAAGGGGACAAGGAGTGGTTCTCTGGCATCAGACAGGGCAGTGCCCAGGAGCTTGAGGCAGGAGACCAAGGGCTCCAGGTCCTGGCCTGCCCGTCTGACCTTCTTGGAGCAGCTCACTTCCTGTGGTTCCGCAATCCCATTCAGCCCTGCACACCTACTGGGCTCCCAAGGAAGGCAAAGGAGGCGTGGGAGGTTCCTTTCACAGGATCCCATAACAGAGGGAGCTCTGGGTGGGCTAGAGCAGGCAGGAAGGCTTCCTGGAGGAGGTGGCACTTATCTAAGCATCTGAAGCCCAGCAGGAATTCATAGTGCGGCCCTGGAGGCCCAGTCCCCTTGGGGTGGGAGGTGAAGAAGCCGGGTACCCCCTGACCTGAGCCCCTTCTCTCAGATGTGGAGCGGAGGAAGAGCCCCGTGTGTGGCTTCGTGACCCCCCTGCAGGGGCCTGAGGCTGATGAGCACCGGAAACCGGAGGTAGCTGAGCCGCGGGACCTCCTGCCTCCCTGCCGAGCCCGGCCCCTCCGTCGGGTCCCCTGTAGCGCGCGACACGAGCAGCGGCCCAGATGCGGATCGGGTGCGGGGTGGGGTCCGCGCCCGCCGCTCACTGAGCCCCCTCCCTGACCCTACCCAGGCCGTCGTCCTGGAGGGCAATTACTGGAAGCGGCGCATCGAGGTGGTGATGCGCGAGTACCACAAGTGGCGCATCTACTACAAGAAGAGGGTCAGTGCTGGGGGTAGGGGGGCCGGGGCGGGGGTGGGCCGCGGGCCACCGCCTCTCCTGGGAGGGCCCGCGCGGGACTCCCCTGCAACGCCCGGACCCCGCCTCCCAGGAAGACCCAGCTCGACAGCGCCACCGTGTGGCCCAGAGGCTCCTCGCCGCCTCCTTACCTCCCAGCGCGCAGGGGCTCCTGAGGGGGAAAATGGGGATCCCTTTCGTCCTGGGGAGCTTGTGAGTAGGGGAGGCCTGGCGGGCAGTGATGGCAGAGGGAGACAAGCGATCCAGCGCCCACCTCTGTGTGTTCCTGCAGCTCCGTAAATCCAGCAGGGAAGGGGATCTCCTGACCCCAAAGCAGGTGGGTGATCCGGGGACCCAGAGAATTGACAGCTTCCCTTCTGGGTGGGTAAGGCGGTGGCGGGTCACCAAGGCAGTGGGTGTGGCCTCTGTCCTCTAGTTCCTCGAGAGCCTTTCTCCCCGGAGGTGGGGGAACCTTTGAGCGTAGTGGTGGGGGAGACCCAAAGCCTTCTGGTTAGCCCAGCAAGCGGTGGGAGGCACGGGGAACAGAAGTCCCTAAGAACCGGGGTTCCAGGCAGGGAAAAGTATAGGGGCAGGAGGAGGACCCTTATCTGCAGGCCATCCGGCTCCCTCTGCTGGGGGCAGCAGTTAGAGGCCAATGGGGTGACCTTAAGCCTTCGGGGCAGCAAAGTGCGTCCTGCAGAGAGAGGTGAGGAGGGCCGTGCACACGGAAGCTTCCGACCCGCTGACCACTCCATCCCCCAGTGGGAGGCCCCTGTGTCCCTCTCGTGGCTGCTGAAGTCTCCGTCTCCCTAGGCCGAAGGGGGTTGGCAGCCACCGGAGCGATGGTGCGAGCAGCTCTTCTCCAGCGTGGTGCCCGTGCTGCTTGGGGGCCCAGAGGAGGAGCCCGGCGGGCGGCAGCTGCTGGACCTCGATTGCTTTTTGTCCGACATCTCCGACACGCTCTTCACCATGACGCAGCCCAGCTCCGCGCCCCTGCAGCTGCCCCCTGAGGACGGTAAGGGCCTGCACCTGGAAGGGGAGGCCTGCGAGAAGCCAGGCAGCCCAGGGAGCATTGGCCAGGGGTGGGCGGCCCCCACCCCGCCCCGCCTGCGGCCCCTGACGTCACCCCTGCCCCTCTGCAGCCTACGTGGGCAATGCTGACATGATCCAGCCAGACCTGACGCCTCTGCAGCCCAGCCTGGACGACTTCATGGAGATCTCGGGTGAGGCAGCGCCCCCTGCTGGGTGGGGTGGGCGGGACGGGCCAGTGCGAGGAAAGTCCCTGGAGGACCACCAGCCCTGGGGGTGGGGGGGGCTTCCCAGGCTCCTCTGGGAGGACGGATGGTCCAGGTGACTTCTGAGGGCCCTTCCTGGACTCCCTTTGTCCGGATTTGGGATGCAATTGATGTAGCCTCAGGTGAGAGCAGAGCCAGACTGGACACCTGGGCGGGTGCCAAGGCCAAGGGCATGGAAGCTACAGGCTCTGCCAGCTCCCAGGACAGTAGTGGAATCTCAGGAGAGAAAGAGACTTTGATTTTGGAGGGCCCGTTTATTAATTGACATAATTCCCTTTAAAAACTGTTAAAGAACATTCCAGGGGCTCCTGGGCGCCTCCATGGGTTGAGTGTCTGCCGTGGGCTTAGGTTATGATCCCAGGGTCCTGGGATCGAGCCCGGCGTCGTTGGGCTCCCTGCCGAGCGAGCAGTCTGCATCTCCCTCTCCCTCTGCTTCTCACCCCACTCGCGCTCTCTCTCAAATTAATAAACAAATAAAATCTTTAAGTAAATAAAAAAGAACATTCCAAACACACACACACACAGGTAGAGAGAGCGTGGATCACCAAACCCTCCTACAACCATCACCGACTTCAAAATGTATCCACCCTTGATGGGTCTGGTGTCACGGAGGCCTCACCCACTTCTCCTTCTTACGTTGTTTTTAAGAAAATTCCAGGAATTATATCTTGTAAAGCATTTTATTTATTTATTTTTTTAAAGTAACATGTTTCTGGGCCTCTGTCTCCTGACCCCAGGGCTGCTAGGTCACTGGTTTCTTGTGTCTTCCCAGAGATACCTGTGTCTGCATGGGCCCCTGTGGACAAATGTCTCTTTTTGTTTTCACAGGAGGCTCTGCTTCCTTTACTCAGCTGGAGAGCTTGTGAGACTGTCCCAGTCATCATATTTTCAGGGGACTCCTATTAGAGGTTTGGCTTGTCTCAGCCCAGGCCCAGGGGGTAGGAAGAGGTTTTCTGGGATTAAGGTTTAGTTCCATGACCCCTGAACTTCTTCCCCATAGGGTCCTGGGCCTGTCAGTCAAGGGGGAGGTGGGAACCAGGGAATGAGGAACCACCCCCACCCCTGCCTCAGCCCCGGGCAGGGTGGGGGCGGTGGGGGCAGAAGTGTTGATGGCAGTACCCAGAGAGCGAACCAGTCTGGGAGGGCAGCGGTCCTGTCTGGGCACACGTACCCCCACCACAGGTAGGAAACCTTCTCCAGGTGGGACTCTGGGCCAATTCAGGGGCTAGGAAGCCACTTCTCTCCATCCGGGGTGACTGCTAGAGTGGGGGTGAGCTGGGGTAACCAAAGGTAGGGGATGTCGGTCATGCAGAGGTGGCGGCTAGGGTTGCCCTCTCTGGCCTTCCACGCACAGGGAGGGCCGGAAGCACCAAGGCCACCCGGGCTGCTGCCTTCATTGTCCCCCAGAGCCCCCCCACTTGAGAGAACTGTATGGAGGGAGGGGGCTTGGGAGGGGTGTTCAAGGAAGGGCCATGGGCTTGGAGCAGGAGAGGGTGTCAGAGAGGGGACGCGGGCCAATGGCGGGACAGAAGCTTGGGGCCACTAGGGCTCCGTGGGTGGCCGGTTAGGGTCACGAAGCAACTTCTCTCAAGGGGGGAAGGGACAGCTGAGGGCAAACTATAGCAGGGGCTTGGTGGTGAGCGGGCTGGGAACCCCGTGAGCCCTACAGAGCACCGGGGAGGAAACAGCAGCAGTGAGCCGGGAGCAGACCCCTGCGTGGCTGGTTCTTGAGTCTAGGCCTCAAGGGGCCTAGCGATGAGGCCCACGGTCCCCGCGGGCTGGGAGGGTAGCGGATCCGTGACCACTTGCCCTCTGCCGCCCGGTCCCTCTGCTTAAGGGAGGCGGTAGGATAAGAAGATCTTTCAGATCAGGTGAGAAGGAAAGACCCACACGAGGGCACACGTACACACACGCACACGCACACACACAGGTGCACACACCCGGCACACGGAGGGCCTCCCATCAAGGCAGGCACACAAGGACTCAGACAGAGCCAGGGAGACCGGGTCACACACGCGCAGATGGATCCCGTAGGAGGTCACCCGCTGATAGCCGCCTAGCGACAGCCTTCCAGGACACAGGGGCACCAGACTCACAGAAGAGGCACCCACAGCGTTTAACCCCTTCAGGCTCTGGCTTTGGCGTGGGCTCATCTGTCTCGCTCCTGGGTCTCTTTCAAGGTGGCCTTTGGGAGAGAGGCCCGACCAGCTCCCCTGGCTGGGGGGAGCCAGGGCCTGTCCAAGGCCAGTGGGGCTGGGTCGGGCCAGACTAGGAGGCCTCGGGAGCTGGTTCAGACCCAAGGCCGGCCAGGGTCAGAGAAAGGTACCCGGAAGGGAGCGGGTGGGCGGGCGGCGTCCAGGCCCGGGATGTGGTTAGGCCGCAGGCAGCTGCTTCCCAAAACCAGAATAGCCTGGGCTTACACAACCCGCATCTCAGACGATCTGGCCGCCCGCTCCCGGCCCTCTTCCACGCTTTCCAGCCCCCGCTCACTCCTGCCCCGACTCCGAGCCCACCCTCTGACCCCCGCCCTGACCCCCTAAGCCCTTCGGCCCACTCCCAGGCTCTGCTTTTGAGGCCCTGTTTGACCTCCCCACAAACCAACTTGTCCCAGACCCGCTGACCTCCCGACCCCACTCACCTCTAGCTCACCCCTAGGACTCCCGTCACCCTGCGGCTCATCCCCATCCTGGACCTCCGCCCCTCGCACCCCACCCCTTTCGCTCCCTGGCACTCTGTCACCCTGCCCCTTTCCATGTGGCCCCGGCTCTGTCGGTCACAGGAGGGAGAGGGGACTGCCAGGTCCTGGGATGGGGAAGGGGACCCCGTGAGCAGGAGGACTGTTTCCCGGGGTCCTACTCGCCCCCCCCGCAGCCTCTGCTGGCCTGCAGGCAGGCCCATCCCACCCAAACCTCTGTTTCGCTGCTTCCCCTGAGTGAGACAGAAACTCCCCCAATTTCACAATCTCCTGTCGAAGCCCCCCCTCCCCCGCCTTCCCCCCACCTCATTGCCAGCCAGGCCAGCCCGGCCTGGGGACAGGGCACGAGGCCCACTCTCCGCCCACTGCTTCCAGCCATGCCTGGCCCGATCCCTAACTGCCACCGCCTTGTGTGTCCGAATTACAGATTTCTTCACCAGCTACCGCCCTCCACCGACGCCCACGGCTTCACATTTCCCGGAGCCCCCCGGCTTTGGCCCCATGGCTGACCCTTTCTTCAGCAGTGGGGTCTTGGGCTCCGAGGTGCCCCCTGCCTCGTCAGGCGTGAGCCACGTCTCGGGGCATAACCGTCTGCAGGTGAGCTCCCGTCCCCTCCCCACTCAGCCCTGCCAAGCTCACCTGCCCGTGTCCTGTGCTTGGTCGACTGAGAGGGACCGGAGGGGGAGAGAGACCCATCTCTGCCCTCTGAGAGGGAGCAGTTCAGCTCAGGAGGAAGGAGGAAGGGCCCTCGTGAAGCAGAATGGGACCAGGTTGTAGAGGGGAGACTGAAGGCAGTGGGGGATGGGGGAGAAGGGAGGGCACGAAGCAGGACACCGCTGAGGACCGGGTTGTTGATGGAAGGCTTCCTGGAGGAGGAGAGGTTCTGGACTTAGTGAATGTTTGGGTTTAGACAGAAGAAGAGACCCGTCGAGGGCAAGCCAGATGGGAGGGGAAGCACCAACGAGCGCACAGGGAGACGGAAAGCTCAGTGCGAGGGCTTAGGACACAGGGAAGCTGCCATTTTGGATCAGGAACCTGCGGGCTCCATTCGGAGGTCGCCTCCCTGCTGCTCGGTCAGACGCCTTCTGCTTCTGCCATCTGACGGTTCGGGCGCTCCTGTAGCTCCTCGTTGAGAGGTCTCTCTCCTCAACCGGGCAGTGAGCCCCTCGCTGAAAGAGCTAAGCCTTGCTCACCCAGCGGAGTGGAAGCCTTGGGTGAATGGTTGCCCAGGGACTGAGCTAGTGAGCCAGTGAGGGGGGGTGTGTGGATGGAGGGGCGTGTTGGTGAATGGATGGGGGGGGTGGTTGTAGATGGGGCTGGGTGGGTAGGAGAGGGGTCGGTTGGATGGATGGGCTGGTAGATGGATTTGGGGAGGGATAGTTTGGCGGGTCCGTGAACAGGCTGGCGGCTGGAGAAGGCACGCGGGCCACGGAACCCACAGTGGAGAGGTTTGGGATGGGTTGACGGATGGGTGAAGGAGAGATGGCCGGATAGATCGGCGAAGGGGTTAAAACCTCGTTGGCTGGCGGAGAGATAAGGGAGAGGACAAACAGGTGGATGGACTGGTGGCTGGATGGAGTCATGCTCCTGCAGAATTTGCGCATGCGCGTGTGTCTACTCCCTCCCCTCGCTAGACCACAGTCTCCCTTGGTGTGTGGGAGGGGGGACAGCGGGGACCATTTCTCCTGTCTGTCTCAGGGCCCCCGTCCAGAGCTCAGCCAGGGCAAGAGGCTGCGGGGGTGGCTGCCGAGACTAGCTCACTCTCTCCTGCTCTCTGTCTGTCCCCCAACCAGGCCCGGAGCAGCTGCCCTGGCCCCCTGGATTCCAGTGCCTTCCTGAACTCTGATTTCCTCCTTCCTGAAGACCCCAAACCCAAGCTCCCACCCCCGCCAGTCCCCCCACCCCTGCTCCAGTACCCTGCCCTTGCCAAGGGGCCTGGCCTAGAGCCCTGTCCGGCCCCCACCTTCCCTCCCATGGCGCCGGCCCCTGCTTTGCTGCCGGAGGAGCCTCTCTTCGCCCCCAGATTCCCCTTCTCCACTGTCCCTCCCGCCCCAGGAGTGTCCCCATTGCCTGCTCCCACCGCCTTCCCATCCACCCCACAGCCAGGTCCAGGCCCGGCCCCTGCCCCCTTCCCCATAGACCTTCTGCCCTCGGGGTATCTGGAGACCCCTTTTGGGCCCCACTTCCCAGTGCCCCAAGGTATGCAGCCCAGAGGCAGGTCCCCCACCCCTAGAGGGCGGAAGCCCAGCCCCCCGACCTTGGCCGCCACCACTGCCAACCCCACTGCCACTGTCGGGGGCAGCAACCCCTGCCTCACGCAGCTGCTCACAGCAGGTAAGATGGGAAGAGCCAGAACGGGGTCCACGGAGGGGAGGGCGGGGACCCAACGTGGCAGTGGGGAGCCTGTGGGAGCAGAGGGCGAAGATTGAAGGGGCGGGTTCAGGCTCAGCTTGAGGGGGGGGAGGTGGGGAGGAATTAGAGACATGGGTTCTGAACCCAAAAGGGGATTGGGCTTTTTTGGAGGGGAGTGATGGGTTTGGGGAGATGACGAGATGACTGGTGGCCCTCACACTTCTGCCCGTCCGCAGCTAAGCCCGAGCAGACCCTGGAACCGCCGCTTGTGTCCAGCACCCTCCTCCGGTCCTCAGGGTCCCCGGTATGATGGCGGGCGCTGGGAGGCGAGCCCTGGGAGGCGAGGGTGGGCCCGGGCTTTGCCCCAACTCTCCACCGTTCTCCACCCCAGCAGGAGACGGCCCCTGAATTTCCCTGCACCTTCCTACCCCCGACCCCGGCCCCCACGCCGCCCCGGCCCCCTCCAGGCCCGGCCACACTGGCCCCTCCCACGCCCCTGATTGTCCCCAAAGCGGAGCGGCTCTCGCCCCCAGCGCACAGCGGTAAAGAGGGCTTGCAGGGCGGCGGGGGGGTGCCCGGGGATGGAGAAAGGGGGACTCCATCCGAGGCCAGGACGAGAGGGACAGGGCCATGGGACCCTCTCCCCTGTGTTGGTCTGTCTGTGGGTATGTCTGTCCCTGCCACAGGTGGTGAGCGGCGGCTGTCTGGGGACCTCAGCTCCGCACGGGGCCCAGGGACTCTGAGTGTCTGCGTCTCTCCCCCTCAACCCATCCTGAGCCGGGGCCGTCCAGACAGCAACAAGGTGGCACTTGCCCTTACCCTGAGATCTGTTTGCTACCCCGAGGCCCTTCCGTGCTCCCTCCTAGGCTCACCCCACTATCTGCCCCCCAAGACCGAGAGCCGGCGCATCACCCACATCTCTGCCGAGCAGAAACGGCGCTTCAACATCAAGCTGGGCTTTGACACCCTGCATGGGCTGGTGAGCACCCTCAGCGCCCAGCCCAGCCTCAAGGTGAGCCTCCAGCGCAGGCCGGCGCCCCCAGAACCGGCAGGGCTCCTTGGTCAACAACCCCCCCTCCCCTCACCTCCTGAGACCAACTCCCAGGATCCTCTGGACACCCGGTTTCCTCCTCCCACCCAGTGCCTCAGTGGGCCCCAGAGGGGGGGCCACCGCCAGCACCTGAGCCCACCCTGGTGATGCCGTAGGTGAGCAAGGCGACCACGTTGCAGAAGACGGCCGAGTACATCGCCATGCTCCAGCAGGAGCGGGCGGCCATGCAGGAGGAAGCGCAGCAGCTACGGGACCAGATAGAGGAGCTCAACGCCGCCATCAAGTAAGCGGGGCGTGGGGGGGACCCGTGGGTGCCGCGGGCGAGGGGGCATGCTCCACGACTCCCCAGCCCTGACCGGCCCCCCTACCCCCTAGCCTGTGCCAGCAGCAACTGCCTGCTACCGGGGTGCCCATCACACACCAGCGTTTCGACCAGATGCGAGACATGTTTGATGAATACGTTCGCACCCGGACGCTGCATAACTGGAAGTTCTGGGTGGTATCCTCCCCCGGCCAGCAGTGGGGGCAGGGGAGGGGAGGGACACCGTGGCCAGACCCCGCTGTGCCCGACTGACCAGGCAGGGGCTCTCGGAGCTGCGCCCCGGGGGAAGGGCCGCAGGTTCCGCCCCCTCCTTCCAGGGGCTTGACATCTTGGCCAGCAGGAGTGCTCAGGGACTCGCTGGGAGCAGAGGGAACCCGAGGGAGGAGCCCCTGGTTGAGGGGAGCACGGCCCTGCCCACAGAATGTCCCAAGAGGAGTTTGGGAGAACCTCGAGTTTGAGGGGCGTGAGTGGAGTGGGTCCTGAAGAAGGTGTGGGGTGTCTCACTCCCTTACCTGGTCAAGCTCTTGGCTGGGCCAGGGCAGGACGCTCAGGGATGTGGGGGAGGCTAGTGCAGCCCAGGAGATGCACACAGAGGGGCCGGGCAGGCCGTGGCAGGTGGGCGGGTGGCTGCAGCGGAAGGCCTCCAAGTTCAAGGTGCCACCATGGCCAGGCCCTTCCCCGGGTTTGGCCCAGATGTCAGGGCTCCGCGTGAGCTGGGGGAGGGTACTGGCTGATCAGCAGCCCTGCTCCTTGACCCGGGCCCAGTTCAGCATCCTCATTCGGCCTCTGTTCGAGTCCTTCAACGGGATGGTGTCCACAGCAAGCTTACAGAGCCTCCGCCAGACCTCACTGGCTTGGCTGGACCAGTACTGCTCCCTGCCTGCCCTCCGGCCAAGTACGTGAGACACCCCTCTGCCCACCACCAGAATATCCAGGAATGTCCATTCGGCTCAGACCGCAGGTCCAGCCTGTCTTCAGAATAGCCTTGAGTTTTGACCATCCCCACCACGTACCCCGGATGGTCCTCCAGCCCCCAGGACACCCGCAGACAGAGGTCCTGGGAGGGGCTGACGGTCTTGCCAGCTCGTATCCCTTCCTTACCCTTCAGCATCCAGAGGACACCCCTGGACCCCAGGAGGTATCTCTCCCTCCCTCTCTCTCTCTCTCTCATTCTCTCATTCTGTTTCCCCAGCTGTCTTG
The DNA here is from genome assembly GCF_964662115.1 of Mustela nivalis. Lineage (NCBI taxonomy): Eukaryota > Metazoa > Chordata > Mammalia > Carnivora > Mustelidae > Mustela > Mustela nivalis. The sequence continues at coordinate 10,026,854 of NC_139038.1, read as the reverse complement.
AACTCTCTCCGCCAGCTGAGCACATCTACTAGTATCCTGACGGACCCAGGCTGTATACCCGAGCAAGCCACGCGGGCAGTCACAGAGGGCACCCTTGGCAAACCGCTATAGTGCCGGCTGGACACTGCCACTCGCTCGGCTACCCCAGAGCTGCTTTCCCTGGGTGTGGGCTCCAGGGACAACATCTGGGCACTCCCTTCCTGCCCCGGGCCCCGGCTGTCCTCTGTCCTGAGGGTCTAGCAGGGCCCAAATCTCTTCCACCTCCTGAAAGCCAGGAAGAGCTACTTTCTAAGTCGCTGCCCCACCAGTGATGAACACTGTGACCTGGGAGACTCATGCTGTCTCTTGGGACCTCCATTTTCTAGTCTGCAAAATGGGGCTAGGGAAGATGCCACAGATGATGATCCCCAAGGCCTTAGTAGCTGTGACCCTTAGGACCGAAGCTGGCAACTCAGGGAGCTTGGAGGAGGAAGGGGGACGATCCTGTTACCCTGCTCCCTGCTTCCCAACCCCACCCCGTTAGGACACAGGCCTCTGTTTCTCAGCAGAGAGGCAGAAAAGGAGGTTCCCACTCTCGGCTCCTTCGCTGGCCGCCCAGTGGGGAGTGGGGTGCAGCAGGATGGCATACCTGGGCGAGGCCAGGAAGGTCAGATCCCAGGAGAGAGCAGGGCGGGGGGTGGGGGTGGGGGGTAGCCAAACCAGGGACAGGCATCTCGTGTGCATGTGAATGCGTGTGTATAGATTTTGTAAAGAATCCTTGCCAATAAAACCAAAAACTGTTGGGGACTGTCCGGGTGTCTCACTCTGGGATGGAGAGAGAACTAGCTGGCAGTGGGAGATGGCCTTGAAAGGGCCTTAGCTTTTCCTCCGAGCCGGAAGGCACTGGAAGGTTTTGTGTAGGGGTAGAGTCGAAGGGGCAAGGCACTCTGATGGAACCATCCAGAAGGAGAAGGTGCTGCCACTGGAGGATAGTGACCTTCCCATTAGGCGAGATGTGCGAGCAGAGGGTGCGTAGCCGCTTGGTGGGAACGTCTACTGTGAGCACCTTATGTGTGTATATTAATTCACTTATTACATATTACTCATCTACGCTACAGGCCAGTTGTGAGCATTTCAGGGTAAGTGTAAAGCACTTAAAACAGTGACTCGCATGTAGCACTATAGAAGTTATAATTATTCATAATCCCCATCTCACAGATGAGAAGTTGAGGCACAGAGAGGTCAACCAGCCCAGGGCTGCTCGGTTACCGTCTGGACTCTAGTCTCTGCTTTTAGCCAGTGCTCTCTCTGGTGCAGGGAACAGGGGCACGCGGGCGTGGAGTGCTTTGTCGCTGCAGACAGAGGTTTGAAGTGGCTTTCTAGGAGGTAAAGTCCTAACGGCGCGCTCTGCTGTTTTTCCCCCACGCACACACCTCCAGGAAGGTCCCCATGCCGTTAGGACTTTACCTCCTAGAAAGCCACTAAGGTCACTTGACTCCCTCATTGCCAAATCCAATGACCAATTTGCAGTGCTATTCCTGACTTCCCCTGGGCCCTTGGATCTCACCTTTTTTTTTTTTTTTAAGATTCTTTTTTAAAGATTTTATGTATTTATTTAACACAGATCGAGATCACAAGTAGGCAGAGAGGCAGGCAGAGAAAGAAGGGGGAGCAGCTCCCCGCTGAGCAGAGAGCCCGATGCGGGGCTCTATCCCAGGACCCTGAGATCATGACTTGAGCCAAAGGCAGAGGCTTAACCCACTGAGCCACCCAGTCGCCCCAGCTTGGATCTCATTCTAGAACAACCCTTTCCTGAATCCAGAATTCTCTCCAGGCTCTCCCTCCTCCCTGGCAGTGCCTTCCCAGTGTCTGCTGTGGGAATCTTTCACTGCCCCTTCCTGGCCCACTTCCTTCTCACTTCGGGGCAAGCCCTGGGCGATAGCGTTCCCTTTGGCCTCTTTGCCAAGGATCCACTCCTCTTCTGTATCAAAAGCGCATATCTCGCTGCCACCCCGACCCCTCCCTTCTAGGTGTTTCACAGCTCCCTTTACCTTGAAGGAACCAAAGCAGAACTCATTTCTTTCTTTTTTTAAAAGAGAGTTTATTTATGTAATTGACAGTGAGAGAGAGAGAGAGAGAGCGCACAGCAGAGGGAGCAGAAGACAGAGGGAGAAACAGGCTCCCCACCGAGCAGGTAGCCTGATACGGGGCTCGATCCCAGGACTGCGGGATCGTGACCTGAGCCGAAGGCAGACGCTTAACAACTGAGCCATCCAGGTGACCCAGAACTCATTTCTGAGACCACAGCCCACAGTCTCCCTCCTCAAACCTGGTCCTCTTTGTGTCCCCATCCCCAGGAAGGGCGCCACCATCCACACACTTGTACAAGCTGGGAACAGTCATCTTGGGCCCCTGCCAACTTCCCATCGCCCTGGGGCACCTGTTACCAAGGCCTGGCCAGGCGACCTCGTCAGCATCCACCCCCACAGCCACCGCCCTGGGCCAACAGAACATCCCTTCTATGTATAGCCTTGTATCAGTCTGCTGTATCCCTGACAGCTGCTTCTCAAACTTAAATGTGCACCTGAGTAACTTGGAAAGGCTTTAAAAAGCCTTCACGACCAGGTCTGCTCTAGACCAATTAAATCAGAAGCCGTCAGCGTGGAAGCTTGGACCACCAGCATTTTTAAAGTGATTCCAATAGGGCAACCAAGGTTAAGAAGCACTGTGAGAAGATGCTTTGAGCTGCACACAGCACCTGTTTGGAGCTCAAGTTGGTTAAATCGGTGTGCTAAATCAGTTAAATAATAAATAAATTTAAATCAGTTAAATCCCCATACTATGTATGCATCAGAATCACTTAGCTAGTGGGGCTTTTTAAAATACAGATTGCCAGGGACCCCCATGTCCAGAGTTTCTGAGTCAGCAGGTCTGGAATGGAGTCTAAAAATTTACATTTCCGGGGCGCCTAGGTGGCTCAGTGGGTTAAAGCCTCTGCCTTCCGCTCAGGTCATGATCCCAGGGTCCTGGGATCGAGCCCGAGCCTGCTTCCCTTCCTCTCTCTCTGCCTGCCTCTCTGCCTACTTGTGATCTCTGTCTGTCAAATAAATAAAATCTTTAAAAAAAAGAATTTACATTTCCAACAATGCTGGTCTGCAGCCCATACAACCAAGTCTCACTGGCCCCCACAAACCCATGGGTAGAGAGAGAGCTCCCTCCCTGATCTGCCCAGCCTTCCCAAATCTTGCTTTGTCACTGGTTGTCCTTCCACAAGCTAACCTCGGCTTCCCGCTGTGACTCCTTCGGGTGAGAGGCAGACCTTATCATCACCCAAGTGGCAAGGTAGGCGGAGGATGGGTCTTGGAGTGTAGCCGACCCCAGTTTACCACCCACCCCAAGGAGATGTATCTCTTGCTTCCTTGTTGACCTTGGGTAAGTCAACTGACCTGAGCCTAATTTTTTTTCATTTGTTTAATTTCATAGCATCACTGGCCTTAAAGGCCGCTAGAAAAATCAAGTAACTCCTGATGTGGGAATCCTATAGTCTTGACTGAGCTCTCCGCAGAGCCCTACTCTTTCTTCTTGTCCCCCACATCCGTAGATTATGGAGTCACAGACCTGCATGTGTCCCCAGGTTCACTCTTCAACCCTGCGATCTCTGCAAAGTCACTTAATGAGCACTTCCTAGAGCATTACTATCCTAATCTGTGGGATGGGAATGGGAGATTAAATGAAAGGCAAAGCTCCCAATCAATGAATGTCCTATGCAAAAAATGCTTGGTGAATGAAGTTCTTAAAGGCACAGCTTTGTCGGGGCATCTGGCTGGCTCAGTCAGAAGAACATCTGACTGTTGATCTGGAGGTGTCATAAATTTGAGCCCCACAATGGGTGTAGAGATTGCTTAAATAACTAGGGAAAAAAAGCACAGCTTTGTCTCTAGGTGATATAGTGGTTCATGGCCAGTCCGATAGTTCTAAATAGCAAATTAAGGAGGAAAAGCCCCAGGATGTTCTGGACACCCCCAGCTGTCCCCACCCCACTGCCCACAGATGAGTCAATGTCAACCCCACCCCACTCCACCCCACCCCCAAGGACAAAAGGGAAGGAAATGAGACCACACTCCATTTGCTCTCTGACTGGATCTATGCCCTCCACCAAGCTTACCGGTCTGTCACCTGTTCTCTGCACAGCCCTTCTCCTTAGAGGGTCCCTTCTAAAGGCCCGAGATCCTGCACTCTCAGGACACGTTCCCTGGTGGGCATGGAAACCTTTGAATCTGGAATCTCTGACCCTGGTATTTCAAGTCACTCTGGGTTGCAGGGCTGGGAGGTTCCCGTCCTGGGAACCTTTCCTTGCCAGCCAAGCAGGTCCAATTTAAACCTCATCAATTAGTCTTTCAGAATGTCTCTTTTTTTCTTTTTAAAGATTTTATTTATTTATTTGGCAGGGACAGAGGGAGCGCAAGCAGGGGGAGTGGGAGAGGGAGAAGAAAGCTTCCCTTGGAGCAGGGAGCCCAAAGGAAGGGCTCGATCCCCAGAACCCTGGGATCATGACCCGAACCCGAGGCAGACACTTAACGACTGACCCACCCAGGCGCCCCGAATATCTCCTTTTTGGTTAAATCAGAACGAGCTCCGTAGACCTCTCCCCAGCCTCCGGGTTTTGATATCGCACAATAAGCTCCGTGAGCTGTCACCCCTGGGGGAAACCTGGTAAAGGTATACGGGGAACCTTCCTGCTGGTTCTCCCAAACTCCTTGCGACTCTCTAATTTCAAAATAAAACTCTCTCGTTAAAAGTCTTTTCAAGTTCCTTTCCACTCCCCAGGCCACCCCTAAGTCTAGACCCTTATCACCTCCCTCTCGGATCCCGGCAGCCGCCTCCCGATTTTCCTTCTGTCTTTCGTCCTGGCACACACTGGTCCATCCAGACGACCTCAGCCCCGTGTTGCTTCCTCGAAAGGATCCACTGTGGTGATGGCTGGAACAGCGCCGTTAACGAACGATTATCAGTAAACTGCTCGGGAGGACTCGGCAGAACCAACAAACCCAGCCTTTGACCTGCGAAGGCGACGCAGCCAAACCCGGGAAGGCGCAAGCCCCGCCCCTCGGAACGCTCCGACGATCAGGCCCCGCCCCGCGACACGTACCAACGGCCAAGCCCCGCCCCTCGGGTACGCTCCAACGCTCAGGCCCCGCCCCGCGAGCCGGGCACTGCCAAGCCCCGCCCTTTCGGTCGCTCCAACGCTCAGGCCCCGCCCCGCCGGGTGCCCAACGGCCAGATCCCGCCCCTCGGGACGAGCCAACGGCCAGACCCCGCCTCGCGTACGTGCGCGGCCCCGCGGAGACGTGCTGGTGCCCGCGTCGCCGGAGGCTGAGGTGGCAGCGGGCCTGCCAGCATGGAGCTGCCGCAGATGCCGGAGCTGATGGGCCTGTCGCTGCTGCTCGGGCTGCTGGCCCTGATGGCGACGGCGGCGGTAGCGCGGGGGTGGCTGCGCGCGGAGGAGGAGACGTGCAGCCGCTCCGCCGGTTAGTGGGGCGGAGCGGGGCGGGTGGGGACGACCCGCGGGGACCTCCCCGTCGTGCGACGGGCGGTTTGGGCCCGGCAGGGGTGCCGCGGACCCCCAGTGTCTCCTTCGGTGAAGTGAGCTTCGCTTCCCGAGACGAGGGAGCGGCTCGCCGGGCTGGTCGCGCCCGCAGTTGCAGGCTGCGTCCCGCGCGGCCGGCGTCTCGGCGGCGGAGGCCGAGGAGCTGTCCCGCTCCGCCTCCGCGTCCCCCCGGGGCCGCTGCGAGCTTGCAAACTCCGCAGCGCGCCACTAGCTCGCTATTTCAGGAAAGCGGGGAGGGGTGAGGGGAGGCGGACCCGCATTTGTCAGCGCTCCGGGCTGGTTCTTAATAGGTGGTGGCGGGGGGGGGGGGGTGGGCATCCTCTAGGGAGCGCGGAAGGCAGAACCCCCGAAAGTGTAAGCGAAAAAGAGAGTGAAGTCGGTTTCAGGGAGGAGGTCGGTCCTAGCGACTGGAAACCCGAGGGTGGGAGCGGTCAGCGCTGCTCTTTTCGTTGGGGGCGGTGGGGGTCAAGGAAGTCTCTGAGTAGGCAGCACGTGGCGTGGGGTCTGGCAGGATGGATGTGTCCGTGGGGCCAAGGAGGAGGGAAGCGCATCGCTGGCAAAGGCGGGCGGTTCTCGAAGGGCATTTGATGGGACCCTGATGTGAGCAGAGTAGGGCGGGTGCTGGTGGGACGAGGAGGGAGAGGGCAGATCGCGCTGGTCTCCGCGCTCGGGCCTCAGTCGCTGTATTTCCTGGAGGAACTGAGGGGCGTCTGCAGGAACCTAACAAAGCCAGCTTTGCACCTGGCCTGCTTCTCTGCCGAAACAGCTGTTTTATGCAAAAGGGCACGGGGTTGGAGCTCCACAGGTGTCCACTCCCTGCCTCTCATTCCCGAGTTCTCTCTGGGAGTCCAGTCGTCCGAGCCTCCATTGCTTGCGTGGGGGTCATCCTCTCTTCTCTTTAAGGAGACGAAAGCCCAGAGCCGTGAAGCAACTTGCCCAAGGCCGGGGCCGCCAGATTTGGTCGTGCAGGTTTTTCCCTACTTAGGGATGTGTGGCCGGTGACCTGCACTTGGGTCCTGTGCCGTGTACCCGCTGAGCTGTGCGGGGCCCAGAGAGGGCGCCTTTTCTAATTTGCACCATGGTGCTGTATGGACTAACAGATCACTCGGTGGTACAGACACAGCCCCAACCCAGCCTGATCCCAAACCCAGTTTGCCCACATCCCAAGCCTGGGACCCTGTCTGGTCACCTCTTGCTGCTGCACTCCACGTCTGGCCAGTCACAGATGGTCAGAAAGGCCGAGGGAGCGAGTGAATGCGTCCATGACACGGCCTCTCCTCATAGGCCAAAAAGCGAATGGATTGCCACTTGACAAGTCCTTGAGATCCAAGAAGCAGAAACAGCATCAACGAATTCGCAAGGAGAAGCCTCAACAGCACAACTTCTCGCACCGCCTCCTGGCCGGGGCACTGAAGGTACGTGGGCACCCGTGCTCAGCACACACACACACACACACACACACACACACAGACTCACACCTCCCCCTCCCCCCGCAGACTTTTCCTCACTAGTATTCCATGCACGTGACAGACTCTTCCGCCTCTGACCCAGATCCGTGGGGATGCCCCGTTCCCATTCCTCCTCACGACACCCCATCACCAGCTTGCGGTTAATCCAGGCAGCAGACCCCGTCTGCCCAAGGGGTCCCTGTTCATACTTCCTGCAACCCTTCCCTCAGAGCCACAGTGGGAACATATCTTGCATGGACTTTAGCAGCAATGGCAAGTACCTGGCCACCTGCGCGGACGATCGCACCGTCCGCATCTGGAGCACCAAGGACTTCCTGCAGCGGGAGCATCGCAGCATGAGAGCCAACGTGGAGCTGGACCACGCCACCCTGGTGCGCTTCAGCCCCGACTGCAGGTGGGACGCGGCTCTGCCCGCAGGAGCCCAGCCCCAGGCTTTATGTCCTTCCCACACCTGACTTGGGATAGTGACGGGGGTGGGGGGGGGGACACCCTGGATCTCCCTGGGGTGTGGCAGAAAGCAGATCCGGACAGCTTGAGCACCTCCCGGGGCTCCGTGGAGGTCTCTGCATTTTACACAGCCAGGAAGCAGAGAGGGGAGAATGTGTTCCTTCTTGGGAAGTACCAGATGAAGCCCGGCTCCAGAGTCGTCTTGGAAGCCATGATAATGGTTTTCTAAACTCTGAAGGAGCCAAAGCTACGAGAGTCATATCTTCTGAGGAGTGTTAAGAGGTTTTGAACAAAGGGGTTAAGTTGCAGGGCTGAAGGAAGACCGTGGTTTTCCTCAGAGCCTAGCCTAGAACCTGGCGCACAGGGGCCTCCAAACGAACGAGTGCCTTGTCTGCTACCTGTCTCTAGAGCCTTCATCGTCTGGCTGGCCAACGGAGACACCCTTCGCGTCTTCAAGATGACCAAGCGAGAGGATGGAGGCTACACCTTCACAGCCAACCCGGAGGACTTTCCTAAAAAGCACAAGGCACCCGTCATCAACATTGGCATCGCGGACACGGGTAAGAGGCGTTCAGAGGGTAAGACTAGAAGAAATAGCACCAGTTACCTGCTGAATGCGTTAGCGCTGCCTAGAGTTATGCTGGGTTCTACTGTGACGAAAAGTCTCTGGCTCTGGGCTCCCCTGGTGTCCCAGAGCCACAGCAGGTCCCCAGCGGAGGCAGGTAAGACCCACAGTCTTGAGCAAAATCCTGATCTTTGGGGACCCTTGGCCCAGGAGGGGAGCATGGAGATTTGAGACAGCAGAGGCCTTTGTAAGTGTCTCCTCAGAGAATGACACTTGCTTAGGTCATTGACCCCAGTTCCTGTCACCACCCCCCTGGTCTTTCCCCTCTCAGGGAAGTTCATCATGACTGCTTCCAGTGACACGACTATCCTCATCTGGAATCTGAAAGGTCACGTGCTGTCGACCATCAACACCAACCAGATGAACAACACGCATGCTGCTATCTCCCCCTGTAGCAGGTGAGGAAGGAGGGACTTGGCGTCCGGGGTGGGCAGAAGTTGTGGCCAGGGACAGAGCAGAGAGGCAGCTTCAAACAGGGGAAAGAGCGTACGGTGTGGAATCAGGACACCTAGATCCAAGCCCTTAGTCTCTGTTCATCTATAGTTTTTAGAAGGCTGGGCTGGGGGTATTACCTACCTTACAAAGTGGTTACAAAGATGGACTGAGTCCTGCGTATAAAAGCGGTTTTAAAAGACACGGTGTTATTTACGCATAAGATGATTAACTCTTATGAGGTTTAGCGGGATGGCAGAAATGAGATGCCCTTAAAGTGAAGTTGTAAAGGAACCTGGTTGTGTGGCAGGTTCGTGGCCTCGTGTGGCTTCACCCCAGATGTAAAAGTCTGGGAAGTGTGCTTTGGGAAGAAAAGCGACTTCCAGGAGGTCGTGCGAGCCTTCGAACTGAAAGGCCACTCTGCGGCCGTCCACTTCTTCGCTTTCTCCAACGACTCCCGCCGGTGAGTGCCTCCTCTCTGGCGTCTTACCGGTGCCTCTCAGCCCCTCTTGGCAACCAGGGCCCTCTTCCCTATCTCTGCTGCCGCTCTGAAGTGGGTAGAGTGCCTGGGCTTCAGCAGGAGGTAGGCCTGGCCGTGCATTTGGCTTCCTAGCTGGAGTCCCTCACGCCATCCTGGTGCCCTCCCCGCTCAGGGTGTGTTGGGGCTAGAGCCGTGATTTTCCATGCTGCAGGATGGCCTCGGTCTCCAAGGATGGTACGTGGAAACTGTGGGACACAGACGTGGAGTACAAGAAGCAGCAGGATCCCTACTTGCTGAGGACAGGCCGCTTTGAAGCTGCGAGCGCCACGCCGTGCCGCCTGGCACTCTCCCCAGACGCCCAGGTCTTGGCCTTGGCCAGTGGCAGCAGTATTCATCTCTACAACACCCGGCGGGGTGAGAAGGAGGAGAGCTTTGAGCAGGTCCACGGGGAGTGTATCACTGACTTGTCCTTTGACATCACTGGCCGGCTTCTGGCCTCCTGTGGGGACCGGGCAGTGCGGCTTTTCCACAACACCCCTGGCCACCGGGCAGTGGTGGAGGAAATGCAGGGCCTCCTGAAGCGGGCCTCCAACGAGAGCACCCGCCAGAGGCTGCAGCAGCAGCTGACCCAGGCCCAGGAGGCTCTGAGAAGCCTGGGCGCCTTGAAGAAATGACTCTGGGAGAGTCTGGCAGGAAAGATCTGGCATGCTGCTGCCGCCGTGGCTGCCCTTTCTTCCCGGGGACTCCCCAGCTGGGAACCTTTTGAAAGGAGTATTCTGATTTTCTCAGTGGCGGCTCCTCTGTCCCTTTTCCCCATTGAAACTATTCTTGCCTACTTTGATCTTTCTCTCTCTTCTTGCCGGTTGTGACTCCTGGCCTTACTTGACCTCCCAGACTAATGACCAAGGTGCTTCTCTTTCTCCTGGGCCCGAGGGAGGGACTCTGTCTTCACCAGGCACAGGGAAGGAGTAAATTGGAGAGAGAGAGAGAAAGAGAGAGGACATGGCCTTGACCTTGTGGCATCACACCCTGCTACCCAAAGGAGTTTGTTATTGTGGAGGCAAAACCTAGGGGACACCTGAGTACTAACCAGCGGTCTTGGCAGGGCTGGAAGCCTGGCGTATTTTCCTCTGTGCTGTGGTGTCAAGGAAGGGCTAGTCTTAATCCGGGCGAAGCTCCTACCTCCATTGAAGGGGAATTAAGGGATTCCATTCTGTGCCTCAGTTTTTTTACTTGTAAAATGGACATTGGATTTTCTCTCGACCTACTTATTATAGAGGTGTTGTGAAGGTATGCACGTATAAAGTCCCTCGATGTGGGAAAGAGTACTAATAAGTGTTGCCTGTCGGCCAATCTCACTTACTAACAACCAGGTGAAAGTGGGACTCAGTGGAGTTTGAAAATAAATGAAAGGAAAGGAATACATTCCCTTGGGAAGGCGAAGTTTCTGGAACTTGACCATACGTGTTGTATCTGGTTCTGCTTTAAGTTGGGTAGAGGAATCCTAGGATTCTAGGATTGGACTCCTCTCTTCAAGGTTACATCCCGTTTTCAGTTTGTCCTGTATTTCAGTGTCCGCCCTGTGTCCAGCACAGCACTAGGCACTGGAGATAAAAACGAACAGGACACGATTACTGCCGTCAGTCATGGCTAACGGGAGAGGGGGCACGTGGCTGTCAAGCGCTTTCTGCTAGTTAATTCATAGCTGTGGACGGCTGCTGTCAAAGTCAAGGCCAGAGAGGACTGAATCGGGACTCAGGCAATGGATCTGAAGTTGAAGTTGGTAAGAGATGCCGCATTTCGAAGTTCAGATGTTTTGGGTTTGAGACTGTTTCGGTGTGGGAGAAGGAACACGAGGATCCAGAAGCCTTGAATCTTGGCAAAATGCATTCATCTGAAATCACGTTCTTGCTGTCTCTTTCCCTAAAACCGAGGCCTCCCCAAATATCCCCAACTCCTAAATATTTGAACGAGGCATAACCTTAGAGTTATCCTTTTTCATTAATCCCTCCGGCCTACTCTCATCCTACCATTCCACTCCACCAGAAAATTCTTTGGGTTGGACTCAAGATGATATCCTGAATCTGTTTCTCTCCATCTTTTCTGTTATCATCCTGGTCCTGGCCGCTGTCACCTACTGGACTGTGATAAGGTTGCTTCCTCACGGGTCCCACGACTTCCTCCCTTGCCTCGTTAAGTCACTCTCTACGTAGCAGAGTGATTTTTGAAAATGGAAACCAGAACACATTGTTCCCAAGCCTTCCAGAGGCTTCCCATCGCACTTGGAATAAAATCCAAAATTCTTGTCGTGGCCTACAAGGTCCTATGTAATCTGGCTTCTTCCTTCCTCTGTGATCTCGTTACCACTCTGCCAGCCACCCTAACCTTGCTGTTACAGATTTGGCCAAGTCAAGTTCTGTCCCAAGAAGCTGTGCCCTCTGCTTGGAAGCCTTTCTCTTTGCTGTTGGCCGATGTAACAGGCTTGTCGTAATTCAGTCCTCTGTCCAGTTACACTTGACAGAGAACCCTCCCTGACCACCCAGTCTGAAGTAGCCCTTTCCACCAATCCCATCACACCTGCCACATCAGCTTACTTTATTTGTGTTTTGTATTTACCTAAGGCCGTCTTGAAATTATCTTGTTTGGATACTTGTTTGCTCCTGGGGCTGAATACTTAGGAAGGTCAAGTGGAAGGCGCAGATGCAGGCATGGGGCCACACCGGCCCGGGTGCAGGACGATGGGAAATGGGGGGAAACTGAAGTGATCTCCGGAGGGCCCGTGTTCGGGGTGAGGCAGAGGGAGGGTGGCTGCTACTTACTATTCAGGAATCCAGCAGAAATTGCTTGTTTGAGAGAAGCTAGAAGCTGGTGATTTATTGGAAAAAGGCAAAAATTAAAACACTGCGGACCAAACGGAACACTAACGTGGGCCAAATGCAGCCCACCGGTCTCTCGTTGGGACCTTCTGGATTGTTCATTAAGCTCCGGAAATGTGAGCTCCACAAGGGCAGATCTTTGTCCGTTTTCTTTGCTCTGTATCCCAAGCACTATACCAGGGACAGAGTGAGCACTCAATAAATATTGAAGTCAAACTGTGGGGCCGGTTAGCAGACATTTCGATGCCCTCTGTGTGCACTGTCCCTCTCAATGTCCTTTGTGGTTTTATACTCCTGATAACAGACTTCTGGTTCATAATGCTATGCACAGGGGTCCCGGTGAATATTTGCTTTCAGGGTGTCAGAAGAACGAAGCTAAAACACTTCTTTGCACATCTGTCTGGTTCTGGCTTTACTCTCACTGTGCGTCCAGGAGGCGAGTGAGCGTAGTATGTTGAGTTACTGAAGTCAGAAGTCTTTGGCTCCAGGTTTGGCCGGGTCGCTGACTGACTTGAGACCTTGAGCAGACGGATCACAGGGCCGCTCTCTGAGTTTGTTTCCTCATCTGTAAAATGGGAATGAATCCTGTCCTGAGGGTTTTGTAGGGCCGTGAGTGTCTCATGAGACAAGTGAAGCAGAAAAAGCCTCAGGACTTCCCGAGGACACCGCTCCTCTCACAGTGTCACTAATGTCAAGGCCGCTTCTCTTCTCAGCATGGAAGAAGGTATCTGGACATGAACACAGAGCAGAGGCCGCTGTGGGTTTCTGATGAAAACTCTGTGTGTGAAGGCAGCATTAATATTTTAGTATTACTATCTCAACTTCTGTGGGTTTGCAATTTTTCAAAATAAAAAGCCGGGGATATATTTTACATGGTGGTACATAGCCTATTTTTATCAGTCATCAAAAATAGAACATGGTGTTTAAACCACAAAAGTGCACAATTAAAAGCCTATTAATAGCCTTGGTCAGTTTCCATCAAGGTAGGAAGGCGGCTCCTCTGCAAGATGGCCACGTAATCAGAGATGAATGGGGGTAGGAAGCACATACTGTCGCGATGAGTCACCAGTGATAGTGGGCTATCTCAGTGTTAGGTAGACCGAACATTGCCCCCAATTGGCCACAGATCTAGAAACGTAGTAATTTGGGGGTTCATGTACTTCTCTACCAGAGGCGGCGTCTTGTTGGTGAGCGTGGCTTGGTTCCACACCCCGCTCTCGAGGCGGAGGCGCATGGAGGGGCACGGGTTGGCATTGCAGGACTGGCCACAGCGACTGAAGGCCCGATTGCTGGGTGCAGTTGTGCTGTGGCTTCTAAGCGCGTCCGGGCATTTCCAAGTCTCCCATTTCTTCAAGCTGCCAACTCTGATTCCAGAGTTCTGGGCTGCTGGAGAACGAGCCTGGCTTCCACTTTTCCACACGCACACCCGGTTTGAGTCCTTCCGCGTTTCCTTTTTCTTTTTTTTAAGATTTTATTTATTTGACAGATGGATCACAAGTAGACAGAGGCAGGCAGAGAGAGGGGGGAGGCAGGCTCCCTGCTGAGCAGAGCGCCTGATGCCGGGCTCCATCCCAGGACCTTGAGATCATGACCTGAGCCGAAGTCAGAGGCTTTAACACGGAGCAACCCAGGCGCCCCTCATCCGCATTTTCTTGATCACTCGAGTAGCGGCTAACTTGAGTACTAAGCCTTTGATCCCCGCAAACCCATTATTGTTTTTGCCTCAGCCGACCTCCGGCATCCACATCTTAATTCTCATTTGGTGAACTACACTTCCCCGACTCTTAATCCACAATCCACGCGACTTAGAGGAGAGAGACGGAGACCCTCCATGGTGGGCATGTAACTGATCATCAGGTCCCTGGACCGTGCCAGATCTTTAGAAAAGATGTAATTGTCCACAGGACTGCTTAGTAAGTAGGATTAGGCGTATTACAACGGGCAGTCCTGCCCTAGGAGGAAGCTAACACAGGGGGGCAGAGACCTCGTGCTGAGGATGCCAGTGAGGCTGCGGGATCCAGACACACTGAGGTGTCTGCCACGGGACTTGTCAGTTACAGGAACCAATAAATTCCTATTTATGATGAAGTCCGTTTGAATTGGGATATTCTTGCTTGCAATCGAAAGGCCTTAAACATCGGTATTATTAGAGTTAAACCGCCCTAGGCATATAATCCATGGCACACCCCAGTATTTCAGCGGCCTCTCTGGTACGTACCTTTAGCCATCAGGCACATCCCCAACATGTATAAAAGCCAGAAGCAAGAATACCAATGGAGATCCCCGCACCATGTCATAAGATTTCAAAGTTAAAAAACCCAGCTGAGCCCAAATATGCCCCACCGTCCTCAGCGAGACATAACATTCTGGAAGGCCAAGTTTGAATTAGAATTCTGAGTCCAGTCTGTGCCACAGTGTGCTGTCACAGCGTCCGCCCCCCCGCCCCCCACGTGGTCTAGGCCTCGTCTCTTCCCACCTGGTTCTTGGCCACATTGCAAGGGAAGCCCCAGCGCACACTTCCCACGTGTCATCATATTGCTGCAAACCATGACTTCCTACCCCCCTCCACCCCCAGCACTTGGGCCTTAGGGTGTGTACCATGGGGCAGCGCCATCGTGGAAAGGGCCCCAGGGGAGAGGCTCCGGTAGGCCTTGGAAACAGGCTTGGGTCATTCTGGACAGGGATTCCAAGATCTGAGGTGGGTGCCTGAGCTATTGTCTGGTGAGTGAGACGGGAACACAAGTGCTCGCTGTCTCCGTTTCCCTGGTCCCGCAAATCCTGTGCCTCACGGAGAGGGACATAGCCAGAGGAGGCCAGGACAGGTTCCCCAGAAGGAGGTCTCTTGGCCATATCCAGCATTGTTAGCCTTGTTAACCACCCTTGGTGTTTTGCCTGCAGTTTCAAGTTCCCTAACCTCAGCTAAGCTCTCAACCCATCAGAAATGAAATGCAGGGGTGCCTGGGTGGCTCAGTGGGTTAAAGCCTCTGCCTTTGGCTCGGGTCATGATCCCAGGGTCCTGGGATCGAGCCCTGCATCAGGCTCTCTGCTCAGTGGGGAGCCTGCTTCCCCCTCTTTGCCTGCCTCTCTGCCTACTTGTGATCTCTCTCTCTGTCAAATAAATAAAATCTTTAAAAAAAAAAAAAAAGAAAAGAAATACAGTGAGTATTGGGAGTTGTCAGGGTTCAGCCAAGTATGTCTTCTAGAAGTTCTGGGTATGTGAAAGCAGCTGGCACCTGGGGCCTGATTCCTGCCTCTCCAGTCGCCCCTTTAAGTTCTGCCAAGTGTCCCGCAGAGGAGTTGCAGCCAGGGCACCTGTGGAAGGCATCCACAGCTTGACCATTCCTCTATCACGCCCCAGGATCAATCCGACAGGTCAGGAAGGAAGCCACAGGGTGGCGGGGGGCTGAGCACCCCAGCTTTCTCTAATAGACTGATAGAGCTTTTCCTCCTCTTGTGAATGCTCTCTGCAACACCGGCGCCTAGTCTCTCGCTCAAACATCTCAAACTGCTCACTGGCTGGTAGCGTAGTCTTGCTAATTGAGTAGGATTTTCTGATTTTTTTTTTTTTTTTGGTAAGAATTTCAGTTAAATATATCGAATATTTATTGTGTTTTACCCTCTAATCCCTTTCAGTTTTTTTTTGTCCTCTCTAGTGGCCCCCTTCTGCCACAGCTGAAACAGGTCTGAGAATAAGGGGTACCACTCCCAGCGCACAACTTCAAGTCCAGCCCCCGTTCTCAGTGCGGTGCTGGTAACCACTCCCTCTGCCCTCGCAGCAGCTCTGAGATAGGCAATAATTAGATTCTAATTCTAATTGTACTAAATTAGAATGTCCCTATCACGGCATTGCCACAGTCGCCGAGCCGGCGCACACCAGGGCTTGGATTCAGCTCCACACGATCCGTGTCCAGAGCTCACGTTCTTGGTTCCCAAGCTGTGGCCAGTGTCAGAATCCCCCAGGGCCGGGGTATAAACACCAAGTCCCAGGTCCTATCCTGCTTCAGCAGCCCTGGGCCTCTCTGTTCTTTATTAGCTCCAAAATTAGCGCACAGGGGATTCCTATACGAAAGCATGGGAGGCGCTGCCCTGTACTCTTCTGCCTTGGTTTAGAATATTCTTCCGAGGCTAGGGCC
The DNA here is from genome assembly GCF_964662115.1 of Mustela nivalis. Classification (NCBI taxonomy): domain Eukaryota; kingdom Metazoa; phylum Chordata; class Mammalia; order Carnivora; family Mustelidae; genus Mustela; species Mustela nivalis. The sequence goes on along the minus strand of NC_139038.1, from coordinate 10,010,804 downwards.
TTGCCCTTGGGCATGTCCTGAGTGTTTTCCTGCTTGTGCTCAGCAGAGGAAAAGCTACGGTTAACCAGCCAGCGACCCCCACGGGCTATCCCATTCCCTGCTTGGCCCCAGAAGTCCTCCGGCTCGTGTCCCCGGCCACACGGGCCCGACCTCCACTGGCTCAGGAATTCTTTGGAGACTGCTTTCCTCCCATAGCCTCAGACTAACTTAAAAATGGCCCCTCATGGTTTTCACAAGCCTTCACATTCCTCTGTCCCTGCCCCACATTGTGTGCCAAGTGCTTTGACCGTCTGGAGGACAGGAGGACAAGTCTCGTTCATTTCGGCATTCTCACTGCCTAACAGAGAGCCAGTCAGCTGACTAAAAGGACTGCCACCTCCCTGGAACCCTCCCCAGTTGCCCCTGGGGCCTCGGGCTCCCCGAATGCCCATCTGGGGGCTCATTCTGGACACCTCCTGTCAGAAGGGGCCTTTCCCACACCTGACCCAGGGACGCGGAAACCTTTAACCAGCCTGTGGTTTGGGGCACAGCCTTCGAACTCCCAGAACCTGAAGCTGCTTTAAGAGGAGGGTCAGGAATAGAGCTTGGCTTGTAGGGTTTTTTTTTGTTTTTTTTTTTTTTCAAGATTTATTTATTTGACAGGCAGAGATCACAAGTAGGCAGAGAGAGAGGGGGAGGGAAACAGGCTCCCTGCTGAGCAGAAAACCTGATTTAGGGCTCGATCCCAGGACCGCAGAATCATGACCTGAGCCAAAGGCAGAGGCCTTAACCCACCGAGCCACCCAGGTGCCCCGGCCTGTAGGTTTTTAAACCACACAATACATGGAAGGATTCAGACGGAGTTCTCATCCTAATGGCTTGCTGGTACATCCCAGCGACTCCCCCTGCCCTTCCTCCTCTTCACGCCGGCACCTCGCTCATTCTGACCGCCCTCCCGGGGCACTGGGCTCTTCCCACTGCCCTCACCCAGCCCCTCAGCACCGTGCAGGAAACCCGCTCCTTCGTCTGCTGATCTTTCTGGGACACCTGAAGCCCAGGACTGCATCTTGTGCGTGGATGTGTTTTCCTAATTACAGCTACTCCGGTAAAGACGTGTTTCAGAGGCTAATATCTTGGGGAAGCGTACGTAAAGTTTTAGTCCGCGTTTGTCTGCTTTCTACAACGAAGGCGCACTCTTAGGAAACCAGCAAGACCATCACGTGATCCGCTGCAGACATTCACGATACCCTGTCATTACATTTCCTCGTTCATCTCCCAGCAGCCCTGGTGAGGTATCAATTACTCCCTGTGGCAGATGGACACACAGGTTTGTCGAGGTTAAGTGGCAAGTTAAGAATTCAGCCCTGGGACAGAGTCTAAGGTTCAAGGTTGTTCTTGGTGTCACCTTCCCCCTGCTTCTGACCTTGCCATCCAGAGGCAAGCTCCTGGAGGGCGGGGACTTTGTCGTATTAGGAGCCCATCTTCGTGCCTCCTTCTGTTCTTAGCGCACGCGTGCAAGCGAGTGTTCGCTACGTTTGTTGGCTAACACGGTGATGAACGCATACACTTGGTGCTCAACTGTTCCTGAGCCCACCGTGGCCTCCACTTACCCCCTCCACCGTGAAACTGTGCTGCCAGCAGAAATCATTCCATTACTTCTGGGATTTCGGCTCACCTCCACCATGTCCAGACAATCGGAACTCAAAGCACTAGCTATCAAGAAGACTTTGTGCCCATGCTGTTAGGGTGGGGTGGGGGTAGCTGCAATCCACCAGACCCTTCAGACCCCAGAGACATGCTTTGGCTCCGTCGGTCTCTCTAAGACTTTCTAGGATCCCTGGAACCCAACACCATTGTCTCCTGTAATGATTCTGAATCAGCAGATGGGAGCAACGGGGGAGGGGCATTCCTCATCAGCGACAAGACATCCAGAGGCCAGGGTGATGCGGCAAGATTCAGCAATCCATGCCCCGGTGCTTGCTGGACAGCATCATCACTTTGCCTTGCGTCCAGAAAAAGGTCCCCCTTCCCATTTGCTATCGTGTCTTTCAGATCCAGCTGATGCATCAGATCTTAAATGAGTGCTAAGTCCTCTGCCTTGGCATTTACAGGCTATAAAATGATGGCCAGGCTGGGACACGGACATGCACCCAACCATCCCCATACAGCCAGAGGGTGCAGATGGGTGAGTCAGTAGATGGAGGGAGCCTGGGCCCCTGCACGGCTCTGTGGAGCGGATTCTCCCCAATCCTAGCATTGTGTTGTGACCATGAACAAGAAATAAATTCATATTGTGTTAAAAGGCACGGAACAAGGGGGGGCTGTTTGTTACAGCAGCTAACCTATCCTGATAAACACGCTCAGGACAGAATGAAAAGGACCTTACTTTTATGGAGGAAAGGAAGAACCTGGGAGGGGCTGTTGACAAACGTTTAGGGTACTGACGGGCTTCCATTGGCACAGAGACTTCCTGTTGGGCTCTGTGAAGGTAGCTTCCTGCTGTTTGGGGGCTGAATGGCAGTGCATTGAGGGCTCTCCCTTCAGAGCTTCCCAACTCCAATTTTAATGATGTTGCCCTTATTTTTACGCTGCTTTGTTATAAAGACAACACCGGCATCTCTCTTTAGTTACTACTCCTGTGTTGTGATTTATAATAAGACATAATACAATTCGGTCTACGATCATGCTCTGGCTCACGGCTCCCATAACCCTTGTCCTTTTCTAAGTGTTTAGAGCAAAAGGGGCAACTTTTTGTTATGATATTTGGGGTTTTGAGGCTCCGGAAATAGCCCCATTATTCCTTATGCCACTGCCCAGCCTGAGGGTGTGTCCTGTTTGTACAGAAGCTGGAGAAGAAGCGAGAACAGGCTCACTCGGGGAGGCAGATGGAAAACTGGGCGGACCCAGTGTCAGGAGGATGGGAAGGAAAGCTCCCTCGCTCCCTTTCTCTTCTTCTCTTATTTCTTCCACACACAGTTGCCGAGCCCTCTGAGGACGGTGTGTGGAGTATACGAGCCTTTTCCTTCCTGTGGCTCTGGGGAGACGGCAAGCCTGGCTGTACACGTTTAGGGTACAGATCGCCACGGATATTTTTGCTTGCTTGTTTTTTATGTAAGGAGAATATTTTTTTTAAGATTTTATTTATTTATTTGTCAGAGAGAGAGGGAGAGAGAGCGAGTACAGGCGGACAGAATGGCAGGCAGAGGCAGAGGGAGAAGCAGGCTCCCTGCCGAGCAAGGAGCCCGATGCGGGACTCGATCCCAGGATGCTGGGATCATGACCTGTGCCGAAGGCAGCTGCTTAACCAACTGAGCCACCCAGGCGTCCCAGGAGAATATTTAAATAAATAATGAAACCGGGTCAGGGCTCCCTACTCAGATGTGGATACTCTTTCTGAGCCGGGGCCCAATCTGACTTCCAAACCGGGCTACGCATAAGATTGTCTTTTAAAAAATACATCCTAAATAAATAAAATCTTAAAAAAAAAATTAAAAAATAAAAAATACATCCCCCTTACCTCCCCTAGCAAAAAAAAAAAAAAAAAAGGGTGGGGGAGGCACCTGGATGGCTCAGTCAGTTAAGCATCCTGATCTCCGGGTCCTAGGATAGAGACCTGCATCCAGCTCCTGGCTCAGTGGAGGGGGGCCTGCTTCTCCCTCTCCCTCTGCTGCTCCCCCTGCTTGTGCCGTCTCAGTCAGCTCTCTCTCTCAAATAAATAAATAAAATCATAAAAAAATAAAAGGCACAAATACCATTCAGAAGGGCTCCACCCTCATGATCCAAGCATCTTCCAAAGACCCCGCCTCCCAACAGCATGGTGGGGATGGTGAAGAGTTGGAGGATTTCAACACAAGAATTTTGCAGGGACACATGCGAAAGGGGAATTAAGTAGCACATGGCATTGAGGTCGCTAATCAACTCGCTTGAAAATAGGGAGATTATCCTGGATTATCTGGGTGGGCTCAATGTCATCACAGTGATATAATGTCCTAAAAAGTGGAAGAATGAGGCAGAAGAGGGAATCAGAGATATGGCAGCGTGAAGATGACTCACCCCCGGGGACTCCCAGGTGGCACAGTCGTCATTAAGTGTCTGCCTTCAGTGCAGGTTCTGGTCCCAAAGTTCTGGAATCGAGCCCCAAGTTGGGCTCCCTGCTCAGCGGGAAGCCTGCTTCTTCCTCTCCTACTCCCCTTGCTTGTGTTCCCTCTCTCACTGTCTCTCTCTGTCAAATAAATAAATAAAATCTTTAAAAAAAAAAAAAAAAGGAAGACTCGCCGTGATGTTGCAGGGTTTGAAGACGGAGGAAGGAGCCATGAAGCAAGGAAAGTGGGCAGCTTCTAGAAGAAGCTGGAAAAAGAAAGGAAAGCGATTCTCCTTTAGAGACTCTAGGAAGGAATGTACTTTGATCTTAGCCCAGTGTCAGACTCCTGATCGACAAGGTGTACACTTAGGGGACTTTAACACTCCACTTACCTCAAAGGACAGATCATTTCGAACCGAAAATCAACAAGGAAACAGTGGCTTTGAATGACACATTGGACCAGCTGGATTTAACAGATATATTCAGAACATTCCACCGTAAGACAGCAGCATATACATTCCTTTCTAGGGCACGTGGAACATTCTCCAGAAGAGATCCCATCTGAGGCCACAAAACAAGTCTCGACAAATTCTACAAGAGCGACAAAGTCGTTCCATGAATCTTTTCTGACCACAATGCTAGGAAGCCAGAAATCAATCACAAGAAAAAATTTGGAAAGAGCGTTAAATACAGGGAGGTCGAATAATATGCCACAAAACAATGAATGGGTCAACCAAGAGATCAAAGAGGAAATTAAAAAAAAAAATACATGGAAACAAAAGAAAATGACAACACAACAGTCCGAAATCTCTGGGATGCAACAGAAGTGGTTCTAAGAGGGACGTTTATAGCAGTACAGGCCAACATCAAGAAGCAAGGAAAATCTCAAATAAATTTCAAATAAATTACAAAAAAAAAAGTCAGAAATCACTCTGGAAGGTGAGGCCGTGGAGGCACGGGGTGACTATGGGATGGGGGAGGGAGAAAGGGAAGGGCTCATTTTATTGTTTTAACCTGGGAACTTCACAGCATACCTCTTAAAAAGTGTTTATTATGGAAAGTTTCAGAGTGGGGCGCCTGGGTGGCTCAGTGGGTTAAAGCCTCTGCCTTCGGCTCAGGTCATGATCCCGGGGTCTTGGGATCGAGCCTGGGGTCTCGGGATCGGGGATCGAGCCCCGCATCAGGCTCTCTGCTCAGCAGGGAGCCTGCTTCCCCCTCTGCCTGCCTCTCTGCCTACTTGTGATCTCTGTCTGTCAAATATATAAATAAAATCTTAAATAAATAAATAAAAACAAAAGCCTTAGGGACAGGGCCCAGGAATATGCACTTTAACGAGCTTCTTAGTGTGTGTGTGGGCGGGGGCGGGAGTGTTTTTCCTCATACTTGGGGGCAGCCCTGGGCTCTTTCTGCCTCTGACTAGCCCGTACTGGCCATATTCTTTTTTTTTTTTTTTCCTCTTTAAACTACCTCTGGCTGTTTGATGAAAGAGAAATTCTGTGTGATTTTCTTTTCCCCGGTCTGTCCTGGCATGATTCTAATGGTATCAGTAGGACTGGGTCAGTAATGGCCACTGTGCAGTCTGTAGTATTTCTTTTTCTTTTTTAAAAAAATTTTATTTATTTATTTGACAGAGATCACAGGAAGGCAGGGAGGCAGGCAGGGAGAGAGAGAGGGAAGCAGGTCCCCTGCCAAGCAGAGAGCCCAATGCGGGCCTCGATCCCAGAACCCTGTGATCATGACCTGAGCCGAAGGCAGAGGCTTTAACCCACTGAGCCACCCAGGCGCCCCTATAGTATTTCTCACACGCTGTGCCCAGGTCAACATTGTTGCCACTGTAGTGACGGACACCAGGTCTGGCCAACATGGCACAGTGTTCTATGTCAGATTCCCTCCAGGCTGGGCAGCTGTTGGCAAGGATGACTAGTTTTGCCAAGTCCCATTGTTTTCAGAATCTGCTTGTACCCCAGCGTGTATGCTCCACTTTCCAGAATGAGTTGGAGCAGAGTTGATCAACTCCAGCAGCCTTTGTCATCTTCTTTTCTCTTGCCACCGTCCTGCCTTAGGTCGGGGAGGGCCGCCACCAAGAGCAGTGGGCGAGATGGCCGGGGCCGGGGCTGGGGAGAGCTCGCCCAGCGCACAGCTCTCCCCTCCTGGCTGTCTCCTTGTTCCTCACTTCCCGGCACTGCTCACCATCAATGCGTGAGGGACCCACCGTCTGGGAATGTTTTGAAGCCCTCGCTGAACTTTCCATTTTTAGCCCATACGAGCGAGCTCTCAAAGAATTCCAGAAGGTTCACTGTCCCTGCTTGCAAAGGCACGGGGGAGTCCTTCACAACCCCCTATAGGATTCCCTTACTCCTTGGGACTGGTTCTTGGGCCTCTGTGGCCTTATAAAGGAACATAGCTCCCAAGTGCCTTTCGCAGAAGTACGGCCCTGATTCTGGTCCACTGTCTTCTCTCTCAACAGGGCTGTGGACAACCCAGGACGGAGGGAAGAGAGAGGACCTCCTGCCGAGTTCAGGCTCTTCCTCCCCAAAGCTTGTCTTCCAACAGGTTTTCGTAGCTGCCAGTGTGGGAGACGGATGCCCAGGGCTCTAGACTGGAACCAGTGGGCATCCCAGCTTCCTTGAGCCCTGCCCTCCTCTGAAGCAGCCAGGCGAGGAGCTCAGCTTTGGGAGGTAAAATAAAAAGAGAGGGCTCACGCGTGCCAACTCGGTGCCCCGGGGTTTGATTAAGGGTGAAATTACACGCTTTGGGAGCAACTGTGTAGAAGGCGGAGTCTTGAAAGGTGGGTATTTTGGGGGCGCCTGGGTGGCTCAGTCAGTTAAGTGTCTGCTTTTGGCTCGGGTCATGGCCTCAGGGTCCTGAGATCGAGTCCCGCATTGGGCTCTCTGCTCAGCGGGGTGCCTGCTTCTCCCTCTGCCTCTCCTGCTCCCCCTGCTTGTGCTCTCTCACTCTCTGTCAAATAAATAAGTAAAATCTTTAAAAAAAAAAAAAAAAAAGAAAGATTTCAAAAGGAGGATGGTGAGCAGGAAATAGAGAGCAGGTCTTGTTTAGCTGAAACCGATTACAGGCACCGAAAACTGGAAGGTATTTGTGCCTGTGAGGCACTTCCTAGTTTCACAAAGTTCATCCAGTCCCCACCTCACCGGGTCCTCAGCGCAACCCTGGGAGGGGCGAGGCCGTTGTTGGTGAACTCATTTCCCAGAACCCTAAGACGCATGTTCTTCTGACTGAGCCAGCCAGGCACCCCCAAGCTCTGTTTTAGATGTTACCAGGGATAATCATTGAACAAAATGAAACAGACCATGCTGGGCCTTCCCAGAACTATTGAAAAGAGGATAGATAATATGCAAGGGAGACAAGAAAAATAGTATTTCAGGGGGTGAAATTGCTTTGGAGAAAAATAAATTGTGGAAGGAGTAGAGGGACAGATACTATATTCTTTGATAGGTGGCTAGGAAAGGCTGCATTGAGAAGGTAATATCTGGGGCGCCTGGGTGGCTCAGTGGGTTAAGCCGCTGCCTTCAGCTCAGGTCATGATCTCAGGGTCCTGGGATCGAGTCCCGCATCGGGCTCTCTGCTCGGCAGGGAGCCTGCTTCCCTCTCTCTCTCTCTCTCTGCCTGCCTCTCCATCTACTTGTGATTTCTGTCAAATAAATAAATAAAATCTTTAAAAAAAAAAAGAGAGAAGGTAATATCTGACTAACGATCCAAAGGATGTGAGAGAGTGAGCCATGAAATATAAATGGGATGGGTGTTTCAGGTAAGGGCTGCCTGCCGTGCAAAGGCCCTGAGGCAGGAGCTTTACTGGGTGTTTTCAGATGAACAAACAAGGCCAGTATGGTTGGAGTAGAGACAGCAAAGGGTAGAGTTATAGGAGGTGAAGAGGTGTGGAGATAGTTGGGGCATTGTAGGCTACCAGAGCTTTTACTCTGAGAGCAGAATTCACTGCCTTGAGTGCAAATGCCCAAGGGAAGTTCTGGGCTGACTCATTTCTGTATTCCCCTCAGCATCTAGCACAGGGCTTTTTTTTTTTTTTTTTTTTAAAGATTTTATTTATTTATTTGACAGAGAGAGATCACAAGTAAGCAGAGAGGAAGGCAGAGAGAGAGAGAGGAGGAAGCAGACTCCCTGCTGAGCAGAGAGCCCGATGCGGGACTCGATCCCAGGACCCTGAGATCATGACCTGAGCCGAAGGCAGCGGCTTAACCCACTGAGCCACCCAGGCGCCCTAGCACAGGGCTTTTACCTAGAAAATATCAAGATGCAACTTTTAAAATTTTTTTAAAGATTAATTAATTTGGGGCACCTGGGTGGCTCAGTGGGTTAAAGCCTCTGCCTTCATGCTCAGGTCATGATCCCAGGGTTCTGGGATCGAGCCCGGCATCAGGCTCTCTGCTCAGCGGGGAGCCTGCTTCCCCCTCTCTCTCTGCCTGCCTCTCTGCCTACTTGTGATCTCTGTCTGTCAAATAAAAAAAAAAAAAAGATTAATTAATTTATTTTAGAGACAAAGCAGAAGGAGGGGCAGAGGGAGAGAATTCTTTTTTTAATTAATTAGTTTTTAAAAATAAACATCTAATGTATTTTTAGAGGGAGATAATTTTTTTTAGATTATTTATTTATTTATTTGACAGAGAGAGATCACAAGTAGGCAGAGAGGCAGGCAGAGAGAGAGAGAGAGGAGGAAGCAGGCTCCCTGCTGAGCAGAGAGCCTGATGCGATGCGGGGGCTTCATCCCAGGACCCTGAGATCATGACCTGAGCCGAAGGCAGCGGCTTTACCCACTAAGCCACCCAGGCGCCCCAGAGGGAGAGAATTCTTAAGCAGACTCCCTGCTGAGCATCGAGCCCAGCATGGAGCTTGAACCTAGAACCCCAAGACCATGACCTGAGCCAAAATCAAGAGTCAGACATGTAACCCAATGAACCACCCAGGTGCCCCAAGGTGCATTTTTTTTTTTTTTTTAAAGAAAAGGACGTCAACAGAGAGCATTTGTGTGGCCTGTGGGGAGTAGCTGATAGGTACCTACGTTGATCATTCTCTTATGCCGAGAGCTCCAGTAGAGATGAGGTGGGGAATATGGCTAGGTAGACAAATGTGGGCAGAAAACAGGGAGCTCTTTGGGTGTTCAGGGCAGGGGAGGACGGTGGCTGACTAGCAGGGTGGGCTGGAGGAGAGATGGGTGTAGGATGCTAGTTCACTGCTGGAAGGAGCAGTGGGCCTTGGAGTAGAGAGAAGCTGCAGGCAAGAGACGCCAACCGGGAGGCTGGCCAGCACTTGGACGAGGATGAGAGGGAAGCTGGGTCTAACTGCCTGGCGTTGTTGAGCCGCGTGCTTACACCAGGGGGATCTGTGAACAGACTGGAGAATCCTAGAGAGCTCGCCTCTTTCATGACACTTAGCGTGCTCTGCCGTGTGTTGTCTTTTCCTCCTGCTTTCCTTACCCTCACCTCAAGGGCAGGGAGTGTCTTACTCATCTTGGCATCCCACAGCGTCCTGTATGCCACAGAGCTACAACAGGTGCTCAGGCAGCACTTACGGAGTTGTTTTAGATAAGCGGGGCTTGAGAAACGGATGCGCCACCTTTGATCCCATTAGTTCTAGAATCATCCCGTCCCTCCAGCACGCTGGTTCAGCTCTTCCAGTCCTCCGTCGGGCAGATGTTATTCCCGGGTCTCTCATGAGCAAGACAGCATGCATGTGCCTGTCAAATCGCAACGTTCGTCAGTCACGAAAGCCTGAACACAGACACTGTGTCACGTTCAGAATTAGCTAGGCATTTCTCTGGGGCACAGAGAAAGAAGTTTCTCTAGAGGGCGGAGAAGTAGCCACTACCAATCCATCAACGCAAAGGGTCTCCTGCCTCCTTTGTATCTCCTGAGGCAGTTACTATACGACCTCCCTAAATACCGCAGGCATCAATAAATGCCTGTGGGGCGGAAGAGGTAGGGAGCAAGGGAGCTGCACTCAGAATGAAACATTCACCCAAATATTTACAGAGCATGTTCTACAACGTGTGGACACAGGCCCCGCATGTACCCTAGTTTCAGAGGTCAGCTTCAAGGTTCTATTCTTCCCAAAGCCTCTGGACGCCCCCCTCATGTGGATTAGGGCTGTCATAGCACCTTGAACTTACTTAAGCCTATCATTTATAAAAGGACATTTTAAACGCCCGTTTTCTGGTCGGCGTGTTCTTCCAAACTGGACGCTCTCGGAAGGCAAAACCCGGATTTTGTCCTCAGCATTGACCACATCGCCCTTGGACGACACCGGCACCGGATTAAACCAGACCAGGACGTAGAGAGCGAAATGGAACCTGAGATCAGGGCAGGGCTTCTCTGAGTCGGATCTGGACGTTGCAAGGGTCACTGGTCAGTTCGCCAGGTAAAGCGACGCGAGAACTCCGGCTGGGGAACAGGTGTGAGCCAAGTTCGGGAGGCATTCTTGAGAAAGGTGTGAAATTCTGCGGTTGGAGCCCAGCAGCGCTATCTGGAAAGCGAGGGTGCTGGACACCAGACGGACAGAACCGCGCACCTGTTAGGGTCAAGGGCCTAAAACGTAAGTCAAGGCAGCAACCACGGCCAGAGGACCAAGGTGCCAACCCCCAAGCCCCCTGGCAGCCAGGGACCCCACTGGGAGCGCCTCGCACCTCGCCTTGCCCGCAGCACGTGCCGCCCGCCTGCCGCGCTCCCCTGCCCGCTTGGGGACCGAGGGGACTCCCAGGGCGCCCAGGGACAGCCGCCCGGGGCGGGGCGCGCAGGCGCGCTGAGGCCTCGAGCCCCAAGAGGCGGGCGGGTGCGCGCGCTTCCTCGCGCACGCGCGCACGGAGGGGGCGACGGCCGCGGTGACGCTGCTGCGGCGGGCGGGCGGCGGCGCGTGAGGCGCGCGATTCCCCGTGTCTTGGGAGCAGTGTCCCGGCCCCCGCCGCTCCCGCTGCCGCCATGTCGGGCCGGTCGGTCCGGGCCGAGACCCGCAGTCGGGCCAAGGACGACATCAAGAAGGTGATGGCGGCCATCGAGAAAGTGCGGAAATGGTGAGGGGCCGGACCCCAGGGTGCCGCCGGGGTCGCCGGCCCAGGCCCACAGGAGCGCGGGACTGGCTGGCGGGGTGGGAGCCGACCGGCGGACGCTTGGGGGGAGGGGGGAGCGCGACAAGGCGGGAGGAGGGCGCAGCTCGCGTCGGCGTGAGGTCAGAGGGCGCGCCGGCTCCCACCAATCAGGGGGGCGCCCGGCTCGTGGGCCCGCCCACCTGCCCGCGGGCCGCGCGTCTCCCGGCGGGGCTGCGGGCTTCCGGCTGCGCGGGGGGCTGCGGGGCTGGGTCCGCACGCAGGACCCCGCCGCTTCCTCCCCGCGGTCGCGGGTCTCCGGAGCCCTTCGCGATCCGAGCTGCCCGCTGCAGTAGCTGACGTGTCCGGGGGGTTCCCGCCGGCCGGACCGGGCGCTCTACGTATCCGTTCTAAGTTTGCCGAGAGCGGCTCGCGGAATTTGCCCCGAGCGCCGGCGTGGCCGTCCCGGCCTCGGAGCCCCCCTGTCTTCCCCCGGTGCTGGGCCGCGCGGAGCCTGCGGGGCAGGCTCGTGCTGCGCGCTGGGGAGGGAGTCGAGAGCTGCCCTCGCTCGGGAACGGCTTGTGTCCTGTTCCTTGCGGGGCCGGTCGTCCGCCTGTCCTGGACCAGGAACTCCGACGGTTTACGCCGTTCACGTCTAACACCCACTGCTCTGCTCCAGCCCTTTCTCTGGCTGACTCCGAGTCAGAGCTTTAAAGCCCGGTTAGGGGTTAGCTCCCTCCAGGAAGCCTTCCTTCCCAAGACCTCCACCCCTATAGGGGGCATCATTACCTGGGGTTTTTTTGGGGGGGGGGGTTGTTTATTTGTTCAATTCCCCACAAGTTCCTTATCTCGTATATAAGGGTTCTATATTGGTTAAATAATGATTTTTTTTTCCACCTCCAAATCTAGGATTTTTTGGTGAAACCTAAGAACCACCACACCTTTCTCTTTGGGCAGTCTCTACCCGCAGATCCTCCCACCCCCAGCGCCCAGCCCCCAGCAGCCTAGGCCAGATGACCATCCTCTCTCCCCTGGAACTCTTAGCTCGCTTCAGCTCTTGCCCCATTACCCAGTCCATTCCTCACACTGCTCTCAGAGTGATTTAACTTTTTTTTTTTTTTTTTTAAGATTTTATTTATTTATTTGACAGACATATCACAAGCAGGCAGAGAGGCAGGCAGAGAGAGAGAGGAGGAAGCAGGCTCCCCACTGAGCAGAGAGCCCGATACGGGGCTCGATCCCAGGACTCTGGGATCATGACTGGAGCAAAGGCAGAGGCTTTAACCCACTGAGCCACCCAGACACCCCCAGGGTGATTTCACTTTTCTGGAGAGTAAATATTGCCATCGCCCTCCCCTGCTGTAGAAACAAGGCTTCGGTGACTTCCTGATCTTAGGTTAAAGACCAGATGGTCCTTGCCATCTCACCAGACCAGCCTCAAACTGCCCTCTTTCTGGGAGTTTCTTGTCATCTTTCAGCTGGAGCCACATGCTGCCTGACATCCTCTACCCTCTTTTCCTCCCTGCCTAGTTAACTCCTAGCTCTGCATAAAACTTGCTTTCTTAAAGGACACCTTTTAAGATCCCTAATCTAAATCAGGTCCCCTTCATAGAACTTTCCACGATTGTATTAGATTGAATTATAAGACATTTCCTGTATTTGACTTTTTAACTTAACAGAAGGGGCGGTTTGATGTTGTCAAACGTAATGATTGACTATGGAATGAATGAGCTGTTTCCAACTTGGAATGAGGCTCTGTGAATCTAGGGTCTGCACATCTTGCTGCCTGTGTCCCCAGGGTCTAGCACAGGGTCATGTGTAGTATTCGCTGAGTAAAGGAGGAAGTGGAATGGTCTGTCCAGGAGTGGATTTTGATTTCCTAAGTCTGTTTGCTGAACAGCATCGTCAATATCAGCATTCACAATAGTTCCTTTTTTTTTCTTTCTTTCTTTCTTTTTTTTGTTCTTTTTTGTAACCTTACATTTGGACTTGAAACTTTTAGGCTCCCCAACTCTGCTTGTCCATTATCTGGTTCTTATTCAAGAATGTCACTTGCATGTCCCCAAATGGGGGAAATTTCTTTTAGCCTTAATTTTTTTAAGGCTTATCTCAAACGTAGCTTTCTCTGTAAGATAAAACCTTAAAGCAGTCTTTGCTTTAAGGTTTCAGAAACCATTGTAAGGCTTGGAAGCACCCCATCCTGTGCCTGCAATTCTTTCTTTCTTTCTTTCTTTTTTTTTTTTAAGATTTTATTTATTTATTTGACAGATCACAAGTAGGCAGAGAGGCAGGCAGAGAGAAAGGAGGAAGCAGGCTCCCCGTTGAGCAGAGAGCCCGATGTGGAGCTCGATTCCAGGACCCTGAGATCATGACCTGAGCTGAAGGCAGAGGCTTCACCCACTGAACCACCCAGGTGCCCCGCTGCAGTTATTTCTAAGTGGAATCATGTTTCAACCACAGTTGCACAGAGGTCCTAGGAACTCCTTCCATGCCATAGCCCAGTCTTTCAGCCTTCTTCTCAACTTCCTTTTTTTTTTTTATAAGTACTACAATGATTTGATGCTTTAAAGTTTCTCTCACTCCCCCCCTTTTTAAAAAGATTTTTATTTTATTTATTTGACAAGAGATCACAAGTAGGTAGAAAGGCAGGCAGAGAGAGGAAGGGAAGTTGGTTCCCTGCCGAGCAGAGAGCCTGATGTGGGGCTCGATCCCAGGACCCTGAGATCATGACCTGAGCTGAAGGCAGAGGCTTTAACCCACTGAGCCACCCAGGTGCCCCTTTTCTCAACTTACTTATCACCATGTATCACGATGATGCCCTTACTTAGTTTTTTAGTCCTATGTGCTGCTATGTGGGACCATATCTTATACATTCTTTATCTCCTGTAGGGCCTTGTGTAATAGGGCTTTATAAATATTAGTGGAATTGAATTACTTTTTTTTTCAAGATTTTATTTATTTGAGAGAGAGAGCACGAGTGGGGAGGAGAGGGTGAAGCAGGGTTCCAGCTGAGCAAGGAGCCCATGCAGGGCTCAATCCCAGGACCCTGGGATCATGACCTGGGCAGAAGGTAGCAGTTTAACTGACTGAGCCACCCAGGTGCCCCTGAATTACTTTTTGAAAAATAAAGAAATAATTCCAGGTAGATACCTGAGTGTGCTGGTACTCAGTACGGATGTAGTGTGTGAGGTAAAAAGGGCTTTGGGGGGCGCCTGTGTGGCTCAATGGGTTAAGCCACTGCCTTCGGCTCAGGTCATGATCCCAGGGTCCTTGGATCGGGTCCCGCATCGGGCTCTCTGCTCAGCAGGGAACCTGCTTCCTCCTCTCTCTCTCTGCCTGCCTCTCTGCCTACTTGTGATCTCTCTCTGTCAAATAAATAAATAAATTCTAAAAAAAAAAAAAAAAAAGGGCTTTGGTACACTGAGAAAAGGGTAGTAGGGGGTACAGAGCCAAAGGAATTTGATAGGAAAGTCTTTCTGGAAGGGATGATTTGCAAGGTAGGATATAGGTATAATTTGATGGAAAGAAGTTTAGAAGATGTTTAAGATTGAAGGAGATTGGGGCACCTAACTGGCCCAGTTGGAGAGGATGTTCCCCTTGATGTTGGGCTTGTGAGTTTGAGCCCCACGTTGAGTATAGACATGACTGAAATAGAATAAACTTAAATTTTAAAAAATATTTAAAAAGATTGAAGGAATGATCCACTGAGAAGTAGCAAATCACATGAGCAAAAAATCTGTTCCATTATCGGTTTTAAGAAGTGTTTTTCTTTCAGGGAGAAAAAGTGGGTGACCGTGGGTGACACGTCCCTTAGGATATTTAAATGGGTTCCTGTGACAGACAGCAAGGAGGTAAGTGTGGAAGAAAATCAAAACAACAAAAAGGTACCGTTTATTTCCTTTGGTTCTTTCCTTGGTTGTCTCTTAATTATAAAGGAATTTATTACCCAAAATTGAGTTGAAAGTACTTCAAGGCACCCTTGAAGGTGGTCGATCCATGCAAAGCCTCTCTTTCTGTATTATTTCCCCCCTTTATTCCCTCTTCTTAACCCTTCCTTTTTTTCCAAGGCTTAGTGAACCACAGCCCAGACCTGCTTCTTGTGATTGTCAATATGGTTTTATTGGAACACAGCTATGCCCAGTGGTTTCCTCATCGTCTGTGTCCGCTTTTGAGTCGTAACAGCAGAGGCGATTAGTTGCCATAAGACCTAAACTCCTGCAAAGCCTAAAATATTTCTTATCTGGCACCGTAAGAAAAAGTTTGCTGACTGCTGCTCTTACCTGCCTAGCTATCCGCTATAGTGTATTATACGTGTTTTATGTATGTATATACTTTTCTAATCCCTCTTCCCTGGGTTTATGTGGATAGCAGTGTATTCTTGAAAGCTACATAGTGCTGGGGCACATGGGTGCCGCAGTCAGTTGAGCGTCCAACTCTTGGTTTCTGCTTGGGTCATGAGCTCAGGGTGGTGAGATAGGACCCTGGGGCGGGGGGGGGGCGGATAGAGCCCCCTGGGCTCTGCACTCAGTGTGGAATCTGCTTAACATTCTCTCTCCCTTTCCTTCTGCCTCTCCTGCTCATGTGCTCTTAAGTGTTCCGTCTCTCTCTCTCTCTCTCTCAATTAAATAAATCTTTAAAAAAGAGAAGGAAAGAAAAGTACATTGCATTGCATGGTATTTGTATCTTAAAATTTATAGAGCATTGTGCTAAAACTTGTTTCTTTTCTTTTGTTCAGCCTTGTTTTTGAGAACCGTCCGAGTTTCTGTAACTGTAAATAGAGTTACTGCCTTTGCATCTTGCATTGTGTTCTCTTACACGCAGTGACCGCATTCACCTACACCTTCCCCGCGTGGTGAAGACCCAGATTGTCTCCAACTTGTGTTCCCAAATTGTTTTCAAAAAGCTCAGATTTAAAACTCATACAGAGGGCGCCTGGGTGGCTCAGTTGGTTAATTGACTGCCTTCGGCTCAGGTCGTGATCCCGGAGCCCCAGGATCGAGTCCTACATCGGGCTCCCAGCTCCGTGGGGAGGCTGCTTCTCCCTCTGACCTTCTCTCCTCCCGCGTTCTCTCACTGCCTCTCGCTCTCTCTCAAATAAATACATTTTAAAAATAAATAAATAGAAAAACACACAGAAAAGAATGTAAGTCCTAAATATAGGGCATAAGGAAGAAACATAAAGCTAGTACCCTGGTAAAAATCACGCAGGTTAAAACATAGAGCATTGCCAACTTCCCGAGAAACCTCTGCTGGACTCGTCCCAACTTCCCCTCGCTGGCCCGAGGGTCTTTCTCCTACTTTTGCTTTTCTTACCACTTCTCTACTCATTTGTAAACACTTCTTTCTTTCTTTTTTTTTTAAATTTATTTATTGGTCAGAGAGAGAGAGCGCACAGGCCAACAGAGTGGCAGGCAGAGGCAGAGGGAGAAGCAGACTCCCCGCCGAGCAGAGAGCCGGATGTGGGACTCGATCCCAGGACACTGGGATCATGACTTGAGCCGAAGGCAGCAGCTTAACCAGTTTAACCAGCTTAACCCAGGCATCCCTGTAAACACTTCTTTAACTTTATATATATATATATATTTAAAGATTTTATTTATTTATTTGACAGAGAGAAATCACAAGTAGATAGAGAAGCAGGCAGAGAGAGAGAGAGGGAAGCAGGCTCCCTGCTGAGCAGAGAGCCCGATGCGGGACTCGATCCCAGGACCCTGAGATCATGACCTGAGCCGAAGGCAGCGGCTTAAACCACTGAGCCACCCAGGCGCCCTCTTTAACTTTATGTAAACAGCATCATAAATGATCTGTTTCGTGTCTTTTTCTGCACAGTGTAATGTTTGTAAAATTGATCGATGTTTGTCCCTCTCCAGTGCTGGGTGGGATTTTATTATGGGCCCGGACCATGAGTTACCTCTCGGGTCCTCCTGTAGATGGCTATTTGGGTTATTCCCAGAAATCATGCTCCTGTGAACATTCTTATTCATTATATGGGTCAGCAGATACGTGGGTTTTCCTAGGATACGTTCCTGGCAGTGGAATTGCTGGGTCTCGGAGTCTGCCTATGTCGACTTACAGTCGTTCATGCCGAACTCTTTCTCAAAGTGATGGCACCAGTCTATTCCCACCAGAAATAGGAGAGTTCTCATGACTCCCCATCCTCATGAACAGTTGGTATTGTTTTTTATAGGTAAGGAACTTGTGCTTTTAACTTGGTGACTAAGTATGTAATTACTAACAACATGGAGCACCTTTTCAACGTTTAGGGTTGAACGTCTCCGATTTCCTGTTTCAGGAATTGTCTCTTTCATCCATTTGCTTGTTTCTTCCTTGTGACTTGTAGGAATTCCCTGTGTTCTAGACACAAAGTTTTTATTGATTCTCTACTAGGCAGACCTTTTTCCATTCCACGTCTGCCTTTGCACTTTCTTTAGGCTGCCTTGAGTCACGGAAGTTGCTAATTTCAATGTGGACAAAATAATCTTCTCTGTTACAGTTAGTACTTTGAAATGTTTAAATTCTCCTCTTCCTTCGAGGCCACAGAGGTAATCTTCCATATAGTCTTCTACAGGCTCATTATTCAGTTTCCCTTTACAACACACCTGGCATTGATTTTTGTGTATTTTGAAGTAGGAGCCCGATTTCATTTTTTCCCACCTGGATGTGCATTTGTCCCAGTGCCATTTATTGAAAAGACTGTTCTTTTCCTCCTACTCTATAGAGCCCCTTTGTCATCTTTCTTTCTTTTTTAAAATTTTACTTATTTATCTGAGAGAGAGAGGGAGAGCACAAGCCGGGGAAGCAGCAGGTGAAGAATCAGGCTCCCCACTGAGCAGGGAGCCAAACATGGGGGTCAGTCCCAGGGCCCTAAGATCATGATCTGAGCCAAAGGCAGATGCCCAATCAACAGAGCCACCCAGCTACCACCCGCCCCTTTGCCATATTTCAAGTGTCTGAGCGTGGGTCTGTTTGTTGCCTCCAGCTTTTTGGGAGCACAGATGACTAGAGTGACCAAACCTCAGAGCATCCTTCTGGATGACTTGTGGGGTAGATGCCCGGGAGTGGGAATGCTATGAAGGGTGTATATACCAATTGTTTTTAATAACTGCTGCCCAAAGTGGCTCAGTTGGCTAAGCTTCTGCCTTCTGCTCGGGTCATGATCCTGGGGTCCTGGGATCAAGCCCCATGTTGGGCTCTCTGCTCAATGGGGAATCTGCTTCTCCCTCTCTATCTGCCTGCTGCTCCCCCTGCTTGTGCTCTCTCTGTGTCAAATAAAAAAATAAAATCTTCAAAACAAAACAAAAACACAGCTGTTGCCTGATCTCTCCCCAGAAGGGCTGCACCAGTGTAGTTAGTACACTTCCCCAGGAGTGCCAGGGCCTTCCGGCTTCTACAACTTCATTGGCATATGGTACGATCAGTCCTGCCATCCTGTTAGTTGTCTTTTTTTTTTTTTTTTAAGATTTTTAATTTATTTATTTGACAGACAGAGATCACAAGTAGGAGAGATGCAGGCAGAGAGAGAAGAGGAAGCAGGTTCCCTGTGGAGCAGAGAGCCTGATGCAGGGCTCGATCCCAGGACCCTGGGACCATGACCTGAGCCGAAGGCAGAGGCTTTAACCCACTGAGCCACCCAGGTGCCTCAGTTGTCTAAAAATATTTCCCGTGTTCCTGATTATTTGTTGTGAGGTGAATGATTTCATCTCTTCAGATTTCCTTTTTTTTTTTTTTAAGATTTTATTTATTTATTTGACAGAGATCACAAGCAGGCAGAGAGGCAGGCAGAGAGAGAGGAAGGGAAGCAGGCCCCCTGCTGAGCAGAGAGCCCCATGCGGGACTTGATCCCAGGACCCCGAGATCATGACCTGAGCCGAAGGCAGTGGCTTAACCCACTGAGCCACCCAGGTGCCCCTCAGATTTCCTTTTTATCCACTTAAATATCGTCTTCTCTGATTTCTTTTACTTACTTTTGTATTGGGTCTCCTGTCTTTACCTTTTGATTTGCATGGATTTGTTGATATCCTAGATATAGAACGCTCCGGTCAGATTGTTACCCTGCAGGTGTTCCGTCTGACATGTCGCCTCTCTGATAACTTTATCGGTAATAGGCCTTTCATTTTTTTGTGTCAGATTCATCAATTTTTTCTTAAGGTTTTTGCTTCTTGAGTCTTGTTTCAGAATTATTCTACATTGCATGATCATAAAGGACATCTCCATCTCCTGTTACGTTTTGTATTTTTTTTTGTTAATGATGGAGATATGAATCTAATTTTAATTTTCCATTACACAGAGGGCTATCTGCCCTAATACTGTTTACTATTACTATTTACTTTCTCTCTTGATTTGTGATATCATCTTTGTTGTATACCATATTCATATCTAGTCTGTCTTTGAGCTCTCCATTCTCTTTTTTTTTGTTACTTATTTTGTCCTGGGCTAGAGAGATTTTTATTTATACTATTCTACTAAATTATACCAAATTATATTGATTTGTATATATTTCATACTAAATTATACTAAATTTAGTATTAATACTAAGTAGGACAGATTTTCTCTCTTGCTGTAGGTTTTTTGGAAAATAGCCTTTATCAAAATAAAACTTCCCTCCTCATTTTAGTTTCCTAAAATTTATTAAAAATTATGAATAGATGTTGGACTTTATCCAGCTGCCTTTCCTGAATTTACTGAAATGTTCATGCCATTTTCCTCCTCTAATATGTAATCTTTTAGTAGGGTGAATTATATAATAAAGTTTCTGATGTTGAAACTTTTACATTCTCGTATGCATAAGAGAAATTCTAGGGGCGCCTGGGTGGCTCAGTGGGTTAAAGCCTCTGCCTTCTGCTCAGGTCATGATCTCAGGGTTCTGGGATCGAGTCCAGCATCAGGCTCCCTGCTCAGCGGGGAGCCTGTTTCCTCCTCTCTCTCTCTGCCTGTCTGCTTGTGATCTCTCTCTGTCAAATAAATACATTAAAAAAAAAAGAGAGAGAGAGAGAGAGAAATTCTACTTGGATATGCTTTCTTTCCCCCTCGTAGAATGCAGTGTTCAATTCACAGATACTTCATTTAAGATATTTACATTGGTTCATAAGTGAAATTGGTCTAGATTTTCTTTTATTATCCTAGCTTTACCTTGTTATAGTATTAAGATTACATTCACCTCCTGAATAAATTAGGCAATTTCCCCTCTTGATTTCTAGAACAACTGGTGAAAATGAGAAAGTTTGGTAGATGTCATCTTTAGTACTTTCTGGGCCTTCATTATCATCATGGTAGTTTTAATGGTGATTGATGCTTTTCGGTTATCTCTGGTTTTGGTACTTATTTTGCCTTTTATGTATTCCTAGAAATTTATCCATTGCAAATAGGCCATTGGTTCTTTAATAAGTCTCGGTGCTAGGTCCTCACCTTTCTTCATTTCCCAGTTGTATTTAGAAATGAGGCAGGGCACTTTTTAGTTGGCCAGTAATGCTAAACTTTTGGCAGTGGATGGCTCAGTCTTGTATAATGAGGAATTAGTTGGCCCATTCCAATGCCAGTGACACCTTGAACACTGATCAAGAGTTTTCACATGTGCTGGTGTGAAGTTATTTGTGATATTCTTTTTTCTTTTTTTTTTTAAGATTTTATTTATTTATTTTACAGGCGAAGATCACAAGTAGGCAGAGAGACAGAAAGAGAGGGGGAAGCAGGCTCCCCACTGAGGAGAGAGCCCAATGTGGGACTCGATCCCAGGAACCTTTGATCATGACCTGAGCCAAAGGCAGAGGCTTAACCCACTGAGCCACCCAGTCGCCCCCAAAGTGTATTTATTAGAATGATTTTTCTTTTTTTGAGTATATGTGCTACCAAGGCAAGCACTAATAGAATGATTTTTAATTTCTAGATATATGAGATGTTTTAACTATCTTTTTAAATTTGGTGTACTGATTTTATTGAATTAATAGGATATTAGTTCTTTGGGATTATTGGGACTTTTTTGTGATCTTATCTGGTACATGATTGGTTTTCAGACCACTCACTTGTGATTAAAACAAATATATTCTCTAGGTATGACTTAAACAATTGAAGCATTTATTATGTTAACCCAAATCTTGTGTATCATTGCTTACTGTTTTGTGTTTTTGTCCTGTTATGTTTCTGAGAAGGGTGTGTGAAATTGTTGATATATTTGCTGCTTCACGGCTGATGGGTCACTTGTCATGTTTTGTTTGAAACTGTTTTTGATGTATTTATACGATTATGCCATTGTTATTATTTTGTCATCTGTTTGTTTTTTTTTTTACGGTTTTATTTATTTATTTGACAGAGATCACAAGTAGGCAGAAAGGCAGGCAGAGAGAGAGAGGAGGAAACAGGCTCCCTGCTGAGCAGAGAGCCCGATGTGGGGCTCGATCCCAGGACCCTGGGATCATGACCTGAACTGAAGGCAGAGGCTTTAACCCACTGAGCCACCCAGTCGCCCCCAAAGTTTATTTATTAGAATGATTTTTCTTTTTTTGAGTATATGTGCTACCAAGGCAAGCACTAATAGAATGATTTTTAATTTCTAGATATATGAGATGTTTTAACTATCTTTTTAAATTTGGTGTACTGATTTTATTGAATTAATAGGATATTAGTTCTTTGGGATTATTGGGACTTTTTTTGTGATCTTATCTGGTACATGATTGGTTTTCAGACCACTCACTTGTGATTAAAACAAATATATTCTCTAGGTATGACTTAAACAATTGAAGCATTTATTATGTTAACCCAAATCTTGTGTATCATTGCTTACTGTTTTGTGTTTTTGTCCTATTATGTTTCTGAGAAGGGTGTGTGAAATTGTTGATATATTTGCTGCTTCACGGCTGATGGGTCACTTGTCATGTTTTGTTTGAAACTGTTTTTGATGTATTTATACGATTATGCCATTGTTATTATTTTGTCATCTGTTTGTTTTTTTTTTTTACGATTTTATTTATTTATTTGACAGAGATCACAAGTAGGCAGAAAGTCAGGCAGAGAGAGAGAGGAGGAAACAGGCTCCCTGCTGAGCAGAGAGCCCGATGTGGGGCTCGATCCCAGGACCCTGGGATCATGACCTGAACTGAAGGCAGAGGCTTTAACCCACTGAGCCACCCAGGCGCCCCTTGTTATGTCATCTTGACCTGGTGTTCATTTTACCAGTATATAATGTCCTTCTTTGTCCCTTATACCCCAAATTTTTTCTCCTCAAATTCGATTTTATTTGATATTACAATTTCTACCCTGTCTCCTTTTGATTTATGTTTGGTTTAGTGTGTCTTGAAATTCTCTTCTGTAACCTGTTTCGTGTTTTTTGTTTATTGGGTGTATTAGCATTAGGTTTCGCTGTGGGTGACAGAAAACTCAAGATAGCAGTGGTTTAAGAAGTTTATTTGACTCATTTTCCTAGTCGTCTATGGCTAGTGCTTAGAAGCTTGTATTCCGGAACTGGTGTGGTTCTGCCCCTGAAACCTCCAGGGGCCCAGGTTTCTTCCAGGCTTTCTGCTCCTTTTTTTTTTTTTTTTAAACTTTTAAAGAGAATAATGAGAATTATTAATAAATTAATTTTAGTTTAACGTACCATAAAATTTACCATTTTAACCATTTTTTAAATATACAGTGTTTTTTTATGTCTACATGTACAGTTTAGTGGTATTAAGTACATTCACCTTGTGCAGTGGTATTAAGTGGTATTAAGTACGTTCACCTTGTGCAGTGATTCTCTAGGCTTCTTCATCCTGCAAAACTAAACTCTATACCATTAAGTAACTCCCCGTTCCTCTGAGCCAGTTTTGACCTTGTATTCCGAGGTCAAGATCCAGCCATTTATTCTACACATTTAGGCTCTAACCAGCAGAGCAGAAGGATGGGCAGATAGAATTTTCATCATTTTTAGTAGGAGTCTCCTAGAAATTGCCTCAGAACTTATGTATTTACCGTGTGTGTTTGTAATAGCTTGTGTGGCATCTAGCGGCCAGGACGGCTGGGGAAGTTTGACCACCTAAAAATTTTATTAATATGCACAAGGAGTTTTGCCATAATACACTCTTTTTTTTTTCTCTCTTTGCCTCATAATGGCTAGACAAACTTTTCTTTGCTGATTAGAAAGTTCTGCATTCTGTTTTCATTTTTTTATTACCTACTTCTAACTTAATAAGACTTCTACCTCCTGTTCTTCCATGTCAATGTATGAAGCTTATCAAAGTCTGCATTACCCTTGGAACCTGGTAACACCCGTAACACATTTTTTTTTTTTTTAAGATTGTATTTATTTATTTGACACAGAGAGATCACAAGCAGGCAGGAAGGCAGGCAGAGAGAGAGGAGGAAGCAGGCTCCCTGCTGAGCAGAGAGCCCGATGCGGGACTCGATCCCAGGACCCTGAGATCATGACCTGAGCCGAAGGCAGAGGCTTTAACCCACTGAGCCACCCAGGCGCCCCCCGTAACACATTTTTAACCGCTTCTCCTTCCCTCCTCTCCTACTTCCATCCCTACTCTGTCCTCAGTTTTGACTGGAATTTCAGGTCAGATATTTCAGTTCTTACAGAAGTTTCTTGTTTTAGTCACTGCTGAGTTAGACAAAGTAAATGTTACGTATTATGTACTCTTTGCACCTATTTTATCATAGCTTTCTCCTAGATTCATTTTTCTTACTGCAACATACCTTCCAAGAGTTTCGTCAGAGAGAGCTTTTGTGGGGAAAACTTTCTGAAAAGTATCTTTTTACTCCTGAAAATATCTTTGTTTCACTTTTATGTTTAACTGATTATTTTACCCACCTCTGAAATTCTAGGTTTTCCTTCAGCATTTTGAAACTATTACTCAATTGTTGTGCTTCTGGTGTTGCTGTTGAACAATCTAGTGTCACACTAATTCTTCTGGATTCTTCCTAGGTGGTCTTGCATTCCTGGAAACTTCTGGAATTTCTTCCCTGTCTTTGCTCTCCCAGGACTTCTGTAAGACTATCCTGTGATGTTGATATCTAGCTTCTTCATTTTTCCTTATCATTTGTTTCATCTCTTTCTTTCTCATGTACTCTTGATTTCTCAACCAAGGTTTTGCTTGTTTTCAGCTGTATCTATTTCTGCTACTAGACTCTGTCGCTTCATTTTTATTTTCAACAATTACATTAACCATACCAAATTTCCTCAATTGGTGGTTCTTCAAAACAACTTTCCAGCATCCTTATCTTTCTGAGGAGACTATGTTTTAATTTTTTTTTTCATATTTTTTGGAGAGAGAGAGTGTCACACCTGAGTTGGGGT
The DNA here is from genome assembly GCF_964662115.1 of Mustela nivalis. NCBI lineage: Eukaryota > Metazoa > Chordata > Mammalia > Carnivora > Mustelidae > Mustela > Mustela nivalis. Next base: position 9,986,423 of record NC_139038.1, on the reverse strand, counting down.
GGAGGGGGGGTTAGGGGGCAGAGGGAGAGGGAGAGAAAGAATCCTAAGCAGGCTCCACACTGGGCCCCGAGCCCAGTGAGGGGCTCAGTCTCATCACCTGGCGGTCATGACCTGAGCCAAAATCAGTAGTCAGACGCTCAACCACCAGAGCCACCCAGGCGCCCCGAGACTTACGGTTTTATGCAAATTCTCATGTCTTCCTAGCCTCCTCCTTCTAGTATAGCTTCTTCTATTTATTGTCTTTAATGGTGCTTGTTTCTTCCAGTGTCGCTAGTGTTTTCTGTGCACTTATTTCTTATTTCCTGAGAACTCTGAGCTGCCTTGGTTAGCGATATGTAGCTGAGGGTAGATGTAAGCCCGGCCTGTGGTTTTCCTTCCTCCCGGTGAATTTAGGTCACTGCGTGAGCTTTAGGATTCAGCCTTTCCCTCACCCCTGCTCCCTCTTCCCCTCCCTCCCAGGGAGTTCCCTAGTACCGGTCTCCCGGGTGCTGCCTTTGTCTGGGAGCTGCTGTCCTTCCTGGTCCCTGCCAGCCCCAGGGAGCTGGTGGGTGAAAGTTAGGGCAGCTCTGCTACCACTTTTTTTTTTTTTTTTTTAAAGATTTTATTTATTTATTTGACAGAGAGAAAGAGACCACAAGTAGGCAGAGCAGCAGGCAGAGAGAGGAAGGAAAGCAGGCTCCCTGCTGAGCAGAGAGCCCGATGCGGGCCTCGATCCCAGGACCCTGAGATCATGACCTGAGCCGAAGGCAGCGGCTTAACCCACTGAGCCACCCAGGCGCCCTCTGCTACCACTTTTGATTTTTTCATCCAGTCCTGGCTCTAGTGGTCCCATTACCCACAGGGGCCCAAGGTCAGGCAGTTAAATCTCTTGGGCTTGTGAATGGGGAGTCGCGGGCGCTGGTAGAAAGTCCTTCCCCGCCCTAACCCAGTTCTCACATGTAAGCCCCTGGCCCTTGCCTAATTCCAGTTCTCCCTGCCCGGGACCCAGCTCCCTTTGTCTCCCAAGGGCTTCTCCCAGTGTTGGCTCAGGCCCCCGAGTTTATCGTCCCTCCAGCGGTCCGTGGTAGAGGGCCATCCTCTAAGGACCTAGTATAGACCTGCCAGATTAGGAAAATGGGAAATGACAATCAAATTGGTGAAGAAGTGGGAAGGATCTGAGGGACAGGGACATCACTGACCAGAGAGTAGATTGGCACATACTCTACGAAGTGTATATTTCAAAGTTTTCAGCAGGACGCCTGGGTGGCTCAGCTGGTTGGGTGTCCGACTCTTGGTTTCGGCTTGGGTCATGATCGCAGTGTCGTGGGTTCGAGCCCCACTTCGGGCTCTGCTGCTCAGTGTGGAGTCTGCTTGGGATTCCCTCCCTCTCCTACTGACCTCCGCCCCGCTCAAGCACATGCTCTCTCCAAATAGATAAATTTTTTTAAATCGTGTTTTTGTAGTTTCTGTGGTGAAGTGTGAAGTGTGATTGCGTTAAAATCATGTCTGCGTATGAAAAAAGTGAAGGGAAAGTGGTTCGTGAATGTGCAGCTGATTGACGGCGGGTTTGAGTGTAACAAAAATTAGATTTATGTATAACAAATAGACATGTATAAAAAGCATAAAATAGTAAATTTGAGCTTTCTCCCAGATTTCAACTTTGGGCTGTTGGGGTGCTCTCTTTTGGAAGTGTTTGGATGGATTTATTTCCTTTCCTTAGGGCTCACTCCTCGCAAGCTAGTGCTTACCTTTGCCCTGTGTTTGCCCACGTGTGTAACCTACATCGTGCTTGACGGAAGTGGTGTTACAGACAGAGGTGCACATGGGGTGGTCATTCTGGGTGGATGGCTTGACTGGTCAGTGATCAGGCTAGCGGGGCCTCTTTGTCCTGTCCCTACTTGCCTTATGTATAAAGCGACTCTTTCCTGGGTCCGATCAGAGACCCATTTTTCCTTTTTCCTGCTGTGCTACCAGAACAGGAATCCTCAAATGGGTACTCTGTATTTCTCTTCCCTCCACATAGGGATAGGTGGGGTAGAGCATTCTGCTCAGGGCAGAAAGCAGAAGAGAAGTGCAGGGAGCGCTAGTGGCAGCCCGCGTGTCTGCCTCTCCCTTCTGAGTCACGATATTAGCACTGGCAGGATCCGTTTTACAAGAAAGAGCAGAGACCCTGAGGCTTGGGGACACCTTATCCAGAATTCTGTTATTCCTTGGGTCCTAAATCCTCACACTGTTGTCGGCACTCCTGTTCAGTCCTAATCCAGACCTCTGTGGTGTCTCCCACAGCACCCTTCTCCCTCTCTGTGGGTCTCCTGCTTGGCTCTGTCACATTCCTCTTTTTTTCCTTTTCTAGAAAGAAAAGTCAAAATCGAACAGTTCAGCAGCCCGGGAACCTAATGGCTTTCCCTCTGATGCCTCAGCCAATTCCTCTCTTCTTCTTGAATTCCAGGGTGAGTTGCATCCTTCTGTCTTCCTTGCAGGAAAAAGCAGCACTTAGCTCTGAACCCATTCGTGACGGGAAGAATAGTTCCACGTGCCCCTTCAGTGCCTGCTGCTCTACTGGGATCTTGCTGGCACTTTACATCACGTCTTTTCCTTGAAGCCTTACAACAACTGTGCAAGGCAGATGATCGGAGCTTCGTGTTCCATTTGGGGAAACCGAGGCTCAGAGGGGTGAAGTTCTGTATCTCAGGGTACATAACCAGTAAGTGACAGACCCCGTGTTAGGCTTTCTGGCCCAGAAGCTCTCTTCTCAGATGGTGTGTTTTATGACGATAGTGCCTTGGAGTAGGCCGCCCAAAGCCGGGGCCTCTCCTGTCCACTTTCAGCCAAGTTCCACCTCCTGAATCAGTCTTCAGGAAACGTCCCGCCTGCGTTGGCCCTGCGGTCCCCGTACTAGCTTCACACCTGGGTGGTGGCTGCTGTTCAGAAGGACTTGCCCTGGAGTTTCTTGTTTTTATCCTTACCTCAGCCTGTGATGTAACGCAGGCGGTTATCATCAGCCCTATCGAAGGAAGCCGATGCTCAGGGAAGAAGTGTTTGCCTGAGCTCAGAAGTGACAGAGCTTTATTCTTTGTCTAGTAAAATGCTGCTTCTGTTTTAGCGTAGAAGATCCTGGTCTTTGTGGGAGTAAAGACTAGACAGGGCTTACGATTTTCCCTTTGGAACAAGACTGGGAGCCTGCAGGTATCCACTCCCCAAGGTCAGGGAGTATGACAGAGGAAGGGGAATGCCAGGGAGCGGGCTTCTAGGTATGTTTGGGGTGTCCAGTAATCACTAAAGCTCTGGGAGACGGATGAAGGCCCTTTTCCCCAATCTGGCCACCATCCTGCCCGTCCCTTTCATTCCGTGAACATTTGATGAACGCCTACTGTGTGCCAGGTACTGGGTAGCACACTGGAGGTCCCAGGACGAGCGAGCCACAAAGCCTGCCTGCACAGCGTGGAATAGAAGGAAATCGGCGTGTAAAATAATGAGTGTGGGTGTGCGTGGGATACAACAGAAACGTGATAGAGGAGGTGGTCATTTCCACCCAAGGGAGCCTGGGACACAGGCTCACAGAGGACGTGGTGCTTGAGCTGAACAGTGCTCTGTACTGGGGCTTTCCAGGAAGACTGGAAAGAGCAAGTCCTGCCGGACACCTGTGCGTGAAGCGGGTCTGCGCAGCTGGACGATGGGTGGGCAGTGAGCCTGGAGGTCAGACGAGATTCTGTAGGTTGTGATAGGGCCATCTGTGCCTGCCCTGGGGAAGCCCCGGAGTTTGGATTGTATCCTCCGTGCAGCAGGGAGCCACAGGAGGATTTAGAGTGATCCCCCCGGCACCGGTGAGAAGGGCAGGTGGGAGAACAGGAGACTGAAGGAGCGGCCGTCGGGGTGTGGCAGGGCGCCGGACCGAGAGCCGGAGGCCTGCCCCAAGGTGGTGGAGTGGAAGGAATTAACGGCCATGTCAGAGCAGTAGGACGGGTCAGCTCCGGGGACCAGCTGCTGCCGGGGGGGGGGGGGGGGGGAGGACGTCAGGGAGTGACTTGCAGCCTTCAGACAGACCTTCCCAGGTGGGAATTTCTCGGTCCTCAGGCGGTCAGGTGGCCCCCGGGGCTGCTGAAGGGCCTGTGTGACCACCTGCCGGTACCACCACCTTCCTTGAGATAGCCAAGAAGGCCGCGCAGACTTTAGCATTTTCTACTCACCCCGTGTGGAAAAAGGTTGAGGGCACAGCTGCGTCCCTCCCTTCCATTGGACGTAAGACAATACCGCGTCTAGACTCTAATTGGTGGGTAATAAAGAAGGGATTGCCAAGCCTATCCTGACCTTCCTGAAATATAAATGTTGCATAAACCTAAAGATTCTGGCTGCCTCTGGTGCTTAGAATGTATGTTATGAAAAAGAAAATGTTTAGATTATTCAACTCAGACTGGGGACTGTTTGCCCTACTTTCGTCTGTCTGCCTTTGGCTCAGGGCGCGTCTGGGCAGCGATCATTCCATTTGGTTGTGCCCATGGCTGCCTGAGGAGGCACCCGGCCCTCTGCTGTGCACTGTTTCCTCAAGAAAAATGACTACTCTCAGCTGTTGCCTTTGTCATGTTTGTTTTCAGATGAAAACAGCAACCAGAGTTCGGTGTCCGATGTCTATCAACTCAAGGTGGATAGCAGCACCAACTCGAGCCCCAGCCCCCAGCAGAGTGAGTCCCTGAGCCCAGCGCACACGTCTGACTTCCGCACAGACGACTCCCAGCCCCCGACGCTGGGCCAGGAGACCCTGGAGGGTGAGTCGCAGTCGGCCCAGGACGAGCGTCTTGGAGGGGCCTGTACTCTTGAAGTTTCTTTTCTTTGGAGGAAGAGGTTAGAGAAGGTGCCTCTGGCCTGGCAGCCTTGAGCTATTTGTTAACAGTGTGGGCTTTTGAGGGGAAGGGTTGTGTCTTCCCTGCTCGCGGGGTGAAAGAAGAGACCAGGCAGCATGCCCGAGCGGCCGGCTCTGTGCGAGGCACTTTTCCTGTCGATGCCTGGTGTGCTGCTCTGAAACCGCGGGGAATAGCAGTGTAGTCTCCGCTGTGCGGACGAGGCAGTGGAGTCTTAGAAAGCTTAAATGGCCTGTCCAGGGTCGCATAGCCAGTAACTGGTGGAACCGAGGTTTCCAGATTCATGCCTCCTGACTTCGCAAATGATGCTTTTCCCACTGTATCTGGTGCATTTCTTCTGATAACATGTGTTGATTCCCCAGCCAGTGCCGGCCTCACCAGCGTGGCTCTGAGGGAAGCTCCCTCAGCCTGAGGCAGGAGGCCGTGCAGTTGGACTGATCTTGCTGCCTTTTTAGTTTTTGTTTTGTTTTGTTTTTTTAGAGGGGCGGGGTGAGGGAGAGGGAGAGGGAGACACAGAACTTTTTTTTTTTTTTTAAAGATCTTATTTATGTATTTATCAGAGAGAGAGAGCACCAAGCATGCAGAGAGGCAGGCAGAGGGAGAAGCAGGCCCCCTGCTGAGCAAGGAGCCCGATGTGGGACTTGATCCCAGGACCCTGGGATCATGACCTGGGCTGAAGGCAGTGGCTTAACCACCTGAGCCACCCAGGTGTCCCGAGACAGAGAATCTTCAGCAGGCTCCACGTGGAACTTGACACGGGTCTTGATCTCACAACGACAAGGTCACGACCTGAGCCAAAATCAAGAGTTATATGCTTAACTGATTGAGCCAGCCAGGGCCCCCTGACCTTGCTGCTTTTTCAGAGCCCTCCCTGCCTGCCTCAGAAGTCGCTGATGAACCTCCCACCCTCACGAAGGAAGAACCAGTTCCACTAGAAACACAGGTAAGGAACACTTTGGGTTTTCCAGTTTTGCTTTTTTTTTTTTAAAGATTTTATTTATTTGACAGAGATCACAAGTAGGGAGAGAGGCAGGCAGAGAGGTGGGGGGGGGTGGGAAGCAGGTGCCCCGCTGAGCAGAGAGCCCAATGCGGGGCTCGATCCCAGGACCCTGAGATCATGACCCGAGCTGAAGGCAGAGGCTTTAACCCACTGAGCCACCCAGGCGCCTTGGGTTTTCCTTTTTTTTTTTTTTTTTTAAAAAGGGACTCTATTGATATGAATTAGACTTTATAGCATTGAGTATAGGGTGTGGAGGCAGCAAGGGAAACTGGCGTGTCCGGTTATGAGGTGGAGGATGGAATTTGTCTGCAGGAAGGTTGCGGGTGGGCTTCTGGGCTGCAGTTAGGGTGGATGGGAGGTTCTAGTAGAGAGGGGAGGCCGTATTATAATTGCATGCTCTGTTTTCAGGTTGCCGAGGAAGAGGAAGACTCCGGTGCCCCGCCCCTGAAACGCTTCTGCGGGGACCAGCCCGCAGCGCCGCAGACAGCATCAGAAAGCTAGCACCGTCCTGGCGCGCTCCGCCTCCTGGCCCCCTGCCTCTATTTATTGCATTCTGGTTCTGGCCGTGCTTTGTTGCTGGGGTAAGGGCAAGCACTGGGGTCCAGAGCCTGCACATAGGAGCCTTCTGGGCTGGAAGGTGGGACTTGGGGTCGTGGCATCATCTTCCCGTCCCTGGCACCTGTGTCCGCTTGCTCCTGAGAAGAGGAGCACTCCTGTCTTTTTTGCACCCCAAGGAGGCTGGAGCGGCAGCCGTCCCGAGGTCCATCTGTCACCTCCAGGTAGCAAGCAGTCTCTGCTCCAGGACCTCTGGACTGAGCTGCTGGCGCCTCTACAGGAGGAAAGAGATGTGGAAGGCGCCCTCTAGAGAAGAGAGTGCCTAGGTTACTTGAACTTGAATGGAGACTGTACTTTCATGAACCTTCCTATTCTGCTAGGGCCCTGTAAGCTGCCTTGGGAGAAGGCCTGGTAGAGACTTTGGAGGGAAGGGAAGGGCTCTACACGAGGGCGGGAAAGTCTGTATAGGTTTCCTGCTGTCCTGGCGCTTCTGCCCATTCCTGAGTTGTCCTGCCTCTCGTGGGCTCTCCGGCTGTGGACGGTCCTTTGTGCCCTGCTGTAACCATCCTCTTCCCCCAACACACACCGAGCTTTCCCCGGTTCTCACCTGTACATTGCATTCCAGCATCCCCTGCTCCTGCTGCGGTCCCCTGCCTCCTGCCACAGACTCTGCCCCAGCGAGGATTTGAGGTTCTGACAACAGTACCCATCCCCCCCCCCCAGTACTCCTCCAGCTCAGACTTTCTAGAAAGTTCCCTCTTCTTTGAAATTTGCATGTTTAATTGAACTTTGTGATTTTATTTTTTGTTCAAAAAAGTTTAAGAAAATGGAAATGGGCAACAGTGAGTGAAGACATATTTTAGCACTGAATAGAATATTTTTAAAATTAAACTATTTGAAATATGTTTTGTTGGTATTTGAGTGCTTCATTCTTGAAGGTCTCGGGGGCAGGAGCTAGTGGGGGATGGCTGAGGGCCTGCCAGTTGTCTTACTCCCATAAAGCGGTCTTTTTTTTTTTTTTTTTTTTTTAAGATTTTATTTATTTATTTGACAGACAGAGATCACAAGCAGGCAGAGAGTCAGGCAGAGCGAGATGGGGGAGGGGTAAGCAGGCTCCCTGCTGAGCAGAGGAGCTCAATCCCAGGACCCTGGGATCATGACCTGAGCTGAAGGCAGAGGCTCTAACCCACTGAGCCACCCAGGTGCCCCACAAAGGGATCTTCTGATAGAAATGCTTTGGAGACCCGCTTTGACGTCATCATGCAGTCTTGATTTATATTTCTGTCCCTGTGTACAGTGAATTCAGCCAATGTTTGTTTGCTGTGTCTCCAGGTCCTCAGGAGGCACTCAGGAATGTTTTTCGTTTTTTACTTTTTTATATTGTGGTAAAATGCACGTAACATAAAATTTACCATTTTAACCACTTAGAAGTGCACAGCTCAGTGGCACTAAGTACATTCACGATACTGTGAATCCTGTCCCTCGGGAGACCACCTGGCGAGGGAGTAGACCTGTCTAGAACCTCCTAGAGCGCAGTGGAGTATAGGTGCTGGCGTGAAGCCCATGAAGGTGCATGTGGGATGATGAAAAAGATGTACCAGAAACCACCCTCTTCTCTGGCTGACTTCTGCTTGAGCACCGCCCCTCACTGATACTCTAAGAAACCAGGCTAGCAGTCTCCAGCAGCATCCTGGAATCTTGATGGAGTAAGTAAGGGTTCGAGAAGAAAAAGAGAAGAGGAAGCGTCAAGCAACGACTGCAGATTATTTGCAAATAATTCAGAAAACTCCCTCTGAAAATCAGTAGGCCCAATGCATAGGCACATTCGATTATTAAGAAAAATAGGTGTCTCTCGTCATTGATACTTTTGAAGGGTCTAGGAAGTTATTTGTAGAATGTCTCACAAACTGCATTTATCTATTTTTTTTCCCTAAGGATTGCAGGTGAAATTTTTTTGGTTAGAATACTGCAGAGGTGATACGTAATTTTTCATTGCCTGTATCAAGAGAAACATTGTCCTCTTGTCTCATTTTTGATAATGCCAAGATTGACCATTTGGCTAAGGTGTCTGTCACACCTTCCCACCTTCAGGGTGCTTTTACATAAATAATCTTTTGGGGGGTGATAATTTTAGACCGTTCACTTAGACCAGTGATTTCAGTATCCACTGATGATCTATTTCTGAATCAGTTACTTCACTGGAGTTTGCAAAGTGGTGAGTTTTCTAAATCTTTCTACATTCATTCATTGGCAGCCTTCAGTAGATAACAGATTTCCCTTCTCTTACACTTCCCTCTCTCCTCTCTGCCTCCCTTCCTTTCTCTCTGAATATTACTACAGGCTCATGGTTTCCCTTTACATTCAATGTGTTCACAATCTGTTGCTGTCATTTTTTTAAAATGTTCAAATTGTCCCAGATTCAGCAGGAATCCCTTCCTGCTGGCTCCTGTGTCCTTTTGACGTGTTCCCATCACTATTTGAGCACTTCCTTACTTTCAGGGACAATGTTCCTGACTCACCTTGACCTTTGCCAGCCCCAGTCCTTTTCCCAGGAGCCCTGGATCCTTTTACTAGGGAATGTATTTAGAAACCTAGATAAACCTGGGCACCTGGGTGGCTCAGTTGGTTAGAAACCTCAATAAACCTAATTTACTGGAGTAGGGGGTTCAAGGGAAGTGGTAGAAAGATTGAAAACAGATCCTGGGGCAGGGTGGGGGGGAGCTTGACGACCAGGCCAAAGAGTTTGATTTTACTCTGTGGGCTTTAGGGAGTCAACCACTGAAAGCCAAGAGCAGGGTAGTGATTGTAGTGTGCAAATGCCACTGTGAGGAAAGAGCAGGTGGGGGACAAATTGGAACATATGGTAGGTTTGCATGTATCGAGAGGACACAGTTCTATCAGTTCAGGGATAGAGTGGTGATAGGTACATAGAAAATGAGTTGAAAAATAGAATGAAGCAAACCAGCAAAGACAAAAGAAAGGAAATGTGATCCGTCCACCATGTGGATCATCTGAATAATACATAATCATAAGTTTTACAGTGAATAGTGATTTAACCAATTGTAACAATTATTTTTGGAATGTGATCGCGTGTGTGAGGTTTGGGGGGAGGATGTAAGAGGGTTATGTCCTCATCTTCCATTCAAGAAAAGTCAGCAGCTAATACTAAAACTGAGCAGCTAAAAAAACAGCAACATATATGTTCAGAAATATTCAGAAAATGGAGGTAAAAAATTAGTGGAAATAGCTTTTAACCTTAAAAACAAAACTGTCCTTTATTTCACCAGCAAAATGGGTTAATTCAGGAATAGAAAGTCGCAATTCAGAACCCACAGCTTACAGCAAAACCATAGGCATGTCTACAGAACAAAGCAGAGGAAACCTTGATGGAGGAAAGGGAGAAGTTGGGAAGGCTGTTAGGAACAAGCCCATTGGTGGAAACTGGGAGTTGGAAGTGTGGTGGCTTCTCATTGGCTGAATGCTGACTCTCTCATTGGCTTGGCTGTTGCTGGGGAAGGAGGAAAGCTTTCTTCCTGTTGATGGGGTGGTGAAGTGTGGGCTTCTTCCTATAGGAGAAGCATTGATCAGTCTTAAGTTGTGAGAGCTCCCCCTTCTGGCCTTCTGGTTCCATTTTAAATGAAGTTACCTTTTACCATTTTTTTTTTTTAAAGATTTTATTTATTTATTTGACAGACAGAGGTCACAAGTAGGCAGAGAGGCAGGCAGAGAGAGAGGGGGAAGCAGGCTCCCTGCTGAGCAGAGAGCCCGATGCGGGGCTCGATCCCAGGACTCCGGGATCACGTCCTGAGCCAAAGGCAGAGGCTTTAACACAGTGAGCCACCCAGGTGCCCACCTTTTACCAATTTTAACACAGCTTAACAATTTGAAAATGGATGCTTGAGGGAGCAGGAAGTGCCTGGGGGAGCATTCCCCATGGCTGCTTCTTGTAGAAGCATTTGTTGTTTCAAGTACACTTATATGTTTCCTTTTGGGAACTATGCTCATTTTACCATTTTAAAGATATAATTTCAATGTAGTTTAAAACATTTTAACAGAAGAGGGGCACCTGGCTGGCTCAGTTGTGCATAGAGCCTACTTAAAAATAAATTAAGACATTTTAAAAGAAGAACGTCATTATAGTAGTAAGATTGGGCCAGAAATAATAAAGGCCTGAAGTAGGATATTGTGGGGATGGCAAGAAAGGGATAGTTCAAGATTTCGTGCAGGTAGAATAGACATTATCTGGTTCACCCTGTGGCTGTGGAGCTCGAGAGGTCAAGCCTGAGCCTGTGAGGTTGTGAGCGGGGCACTAAACAGAAATGAAAACCATCCAGATAAAGCAGATGATGGAGGGAAAGAAGATGGTGAGATTGTGGGTTTGGGATGTTTTGAGTTTGAGGATCCAACGGGACAGGGAGGAAAAGACCAGCTGGAACTGTCCAAGCAAGGGTTTGTGTCTGAATCAATGGCGGAGGGTTATGTGGCAGGGCACAGGTCCCCATGACACAGACCACAGAAACAGATCTTTCAGATTGAGCTCATGTCCTACAACTACCCAGCGGAGATGCACGTAGAGAAATGAGTTGTGCTTCTCTAGACAGTTTTATTCTTCCAGCTAAGCACCCACAGCTGACTTGGAGCAGTAGAAGTTTTGGTGCAGATAGCCAGAAACGACACATTTTAATCTCTGCCCCTTTTTATTAACTTGTTTATTCAAATGTTGGGGAAGAAAACACGTTGAGCAACAAATTTTGCTACAATTACAATTTTAAGAAGCCTTGAGCATTTAGTGAAAGCGGATGTGGGCTGGAACAATTGGGAAAAGGCATTAGGAAGGAAGTGTGGGATTTAGATGCCCAGAGGAGAAAAAAGTACATTTCCGGCAGTCAGTAGGAATAAAGCTGATGAATTCTGGGAATTAGAAAGAAGTAGTCAACTTGGGCCTTGCTCGGTCAAGAGCTTGAAGACTGAACAGGAAGAGTAAACTCAGTAGAGTTTTCTTCTTCTTCTTCTTTTTTTTTTTTTTTAAGATTTTATTTATTTATTTATTTATTTATTTATTTGACAGAGAGAGAGAGAGATCACAATATTAGAGCAGGAAACTGATAGTTCCATTAACTTAGTCTGTTCTGTTTTTTCTTTCTTTTTAAATTTATTTTTTTTTTAAGATTTTATTTATTTATTTGACAGAGAGAAATCACAAGTAGTCAGAGAGGCAGGCAGAGAGAGAGAGAGGAGGAAGTAGGCTCCCTGCTGAGCAGAGAGCCCCATGTGGGACTCGATCCCAGGACCCTGAGATCATGACCCGAGCCGAAGGCAGCGGCTTAACCCACTGAGCCACCCAGGTGCCCCTGTTTATTATTTTTTTAAGTAAGTTTTATGCCCAAGGTGGGACTTGAACTCATGACCCCTGCGATCAAGAGTTGCATGCTCTACTAACTGAGCCAGCTAGATACCTCCGATTCTCCCATTTTAGATCTCTGCCTCACCAACAGCAGGGCTGGGTTCTAGCCTACAGTGGCTCCAAGCCCTGAAATGATTACAGTCCCTATTCTCATGTGCAATTAGGAGCTTTTTTTGAAATATCAACATTTTCCAAAATGTGTTTCTTAATGTTTTTGGAGTCCTTACTCTGTGTGTCGTCTCCTGTTAGGTACCTGGTCCTATAAGTGTCCATCCGGTTGGATCTCCCATGATCTTATTATATTTGCGTTCCTTCCAAGTGGTCACTCCAAGCATCACACGCTGTGACCAGGGTGATCTCTTCCTTTGCCACTCATCTCTTGATACTTTCCACCTCAACACCTCTGAAGTTTTAGGTCTGCTGTCCTGAATTTACCAACTCGGCCCTGCTGCTCCTTCTGCCGAGAACGTACATCTCTCATTTCTCTGCCTAGGGAAAATGCTACTTATCTTTTCACAATCAACTCAAATGCTCTGTCTTCTGAGGTTGCTCCTAATCCTCCTAGAAGAAAAGGCTACTGAAGAAGGACATTCTCCCATCTCTGCTAAAGGTTCAGAAGAGCCTCCATAGCGATGGTGTCTGACCTGGAACTTAACACTTTCCTGGGGTTGGGGGGTGGGATACGTCTCACCTCAAGATGAGAAGAAAAGGAGAGAAGGGCCTGGCACTGGCATGGGCCACGGCTTTCAGGGACACCTCAAAGTCTAGCTCTGTTCAAGGACAGGATGGAAGGTACATTCTGAGGTCAGTGATCTTTGCACCAAAGGGGAGGATTTCCTAGAGAGAGAATTATGGATGTGTTTCGGGTAGTGCTGGAACACGTCGGGGACTACGTGGTGCAGTCTGCTTGGAGAAACGGCTGGAATGTCCTCACTCTCCAGGCCTTCGGTGCTGACTTCCTACTGTGCACTTTGCAGAGCCCGGATCACAGACCTGCCCCTAGTCGGTTGGGCCTCTTATTTGCTCAGGGCAGGCTCTCATTTTCTCCCCTCTGCAGCTCCCACCCAGTACAGGGCCCTGAACGCTGGAGGTGCCAGCAAAGGCTACCCGAATTAATGGGTGTATCTTTAATAGGTACGCCCTTGACTATATTTTTCCAAAGAAGCTTGTCTATTATCTTTTTCCGCCAAGCTCCTAAAAACAAGCATCATACTAATACCCAGGTCTCAACCTCACTCTCTTCCAGAAGTTAACTTTGGGGGGAGCAAGGCTGAGGCTCCGGCGGTCCTTCAGCAGAACCTTCGCGGGGATAAGGTCCTGGGTTTCTTCCCGCCAACGCCTCCTCCCTTCCGCCCCACCCGCGCATCCCCGGGCGTGGCCGAGCGCGGCGCCTTTAAGGAGGGGGCGGAGCACAAGTGGAAAGACAAAGCCCCTGGCCGCGCGCTCCCCCTCCCCCTCCGGCGCACCACACGGACAGTGGTGCCCGGATGTCGGTGTCGCCGTCGGTGACAGATGGCGCAGTGTCTGTATATGTTAAGGGGCTTCTCTAGCCTGACCTCTTTGAATTCCAGGCCTTTCGGTCCCCCGCTGTCCCCCATTTTCAACTCCGCCGCTGGAGGCCCTTAGGCCTCACACCAGCGCTTACATAACGTGACCTTTCACCTCTTCATACTGCCCTCTAGTGCGCTGCAACCCAACTACGCGGCCGGGAAAGGGGGCGGGACTCAAGCGCCAGAGCGGCAGCCGCCCTGAGCCAATAGACTGTGAGCGCTGATCAGCTCTCCGCCTATTGGAGCATTCGCCACCGGCGCCACAGGGGAGCAAGTTAGTGTGTGCGCTGGCCGGGCGGGGGGGAGGAGGGGAATCTCCCGCCATTTTTCAATAATTTCCTCCGGTGCAGCTGAGGAGGAGTCGTGACTGCCGAACGCGGGGACCCGCAGCGAAGGGTGGGCCGGAGGCTGCCGGGCGGCGCGGCGGTGTGCGTGGGAGTTCCGTGTCCTCGCGTCCCGTTGCATGGCCCTCGCGCGGCCGCGCCAGCACTGAGGGAGCCGAGTTCGCGCCGCCCTCTCACCCCTCCCCTCCCCCACCCCACCCCCGGGAACCAGGCGCTCGCTCCGGGCCGCGGGGCCTAGTGCTGCGCCGCGGGCTCGCCGAGGAGCCGCCGCCTTCCGGGCCGCCGCCTCCGCCGCCGCCGCCGCCGCGATGGCGCCGCTCCTGGGCCGCAAGCCCTTCCCGCTGGTGAAGCCGCTTCCCGGCGAGGAGCCGCTCTTCACCATCGCGCACACTCAGGAGGCCTTCCGCACCCGGGAGTATCCTTTCCAGCGCGGCCGCGGGCCGCCCGCGGGGTGGGGCGGGGTGGGCCGGGGCCGGGGGGGCTCGCCGGGGCCGGGCGGGCCGCGCAGCCCGCGCGGGTGGCAGCTGTCAGCGCGCCGGGCGCCGGCGGGCCTGCATCCGAGCCGGGGCTCGAGCCCGCCGTTCCGCGGGGGTGGGGGCGCGGGCCGGCCGGGAGCCGGGAGCCCCGCGCCCTCCATCCTTTCCCCTCCCCGGCTCCGCACTTTGTCCCCGGGCCTCGCTTTCGGCCCGCGGCGCCCCTGCCCCCGGGCGGCTTTAGGCCCGAAGCGCGGTCGGGAGACGGCTTTCCTTCCGCTGCGTTTTTCTTTCCTTTTAAATGAAACCTTCGACTGAAGTTTTTTGAAATTGTACCCACGCGGCCTCGTGATCCGGCTTGGGCAAGATTTTGGGTGTGTGTGCGCGTTTTTTACCCGGATCTCCGCGGGGGCTCTTGTGTCGTGGTGGGTTTTTTTTGTTTTTTGTTTTTTGTTTTTGTTTGTTTTTCCCTCCTCCGGAGTGGAGACTTGAGGCGGGTGATGAGCTGACAGGACCGTGAGGCGCGTCACCAAGAGCGGATTCCCAGACTTAGGGGAAGGGCAAGGAAAAGTTGTCTCGGGGCAGCCGATGCCTGCCTTCCCGGGCTCGTCCAGCTCCGAAATGCTGGCGGCCGAGGAGGCGATCGGCACGCGTTGGACCAAGTTTTTCATGTTGCATTTCAGGAAGGGGAGCCTGGTGTTTTCCAGAAGACGCACCCTCTTTTCTGATCGCTGAAGGTTCCTTTGCACAAGCTCGGTCTTTCCGTTCTATGACGTTGATTTACTTTTTATTTTATTTTATTTTTTCTTTTATGGATGTCCGATTTGAAGCTTCCGTGTAAAAAGAAGTAGATTGCCGAATCACGCTTCTTTTAGGCAAAGCGTCAAGGCTGAAGGCCACTGTATTACGGAGTTTCATCAGCCCTTTCCTTGGGAAGCACTGGGTTTTTCAGTATGGGAGGAGGTGCCCATGCGAGCGATGTCATTTGATTTCATGTCTCTTGGATCCTCTCTTTAATGCAGTCTTGTACAAGATAACCTCATTCTTGTTCCAGTGCGGTGTGTGGAGTTGGATGTTTATGTACCAAAGGACCCGGAAAGTGGGCCGGTGCTGTTAGGAAGGCTCTTGGAGAAAGACAGCTGGAGTAGCATCTTGTAGCTGAAATGGATTTCGGGGACAGTCAGGTTCTCCTGCCTGGCTTGCCAGGTGGGCCCAGAGGGTTGAGGTTGACTTGTTAAAGGTCAGACACTGAAACGATGAAAGTCACGGGTAGGATGCAGTGCTTTTCCTACCTTATCCCTAGAAGTAGATCCAGAAAAGGCGGCAAGTTCCCTGTCCGTTTGTGGTGTGAGGTGACGCGCCTTTCAGGGAGGGGTTCAGGTGGTCATGCGGTTCGTTTTCTTGTCCTGTCAGGACTTTCAGAAAGCTTTGGAGAAGTATTCCAGCTCCGCTGAGCACAGCATTATTCTAACGGTGTCCTGCTTTTTTATGTTTATTTTTTAAAAAATGATTTTATTTATTTAGTTGGCAGAGAGAGACACAGCGAGAGAGGGAACACAAGCAAGGGGAGTGGGAGAGGGAGAAGCCGGCTTCCCACGGAGCAGGGAGTGGATGCGGGGCTCCATCCCAGGACGCTTGGATCAGGACCTGAACCAAAGGCAGACGCTTAACGACTGAGCCACCCAGGCGCCCCTTATTTTTATTTTTTGAGATATTTAAAAACATCAGTGGGGTAGAAAAATTACTGTAGGAATCTGCCATATCCTTTTAAAACGTTATTTAAATATCATTTTTTGAACACTTGATGGATACTCACTAATACTATCAGATATTTATTTTTCACGTCTGGTTCTGGTGTAGCATGTGAAACACGCAGTAGAGACAGGTTCAAAGTCTGATGTATTGAGCCATGTAAAAAAATGGTTATAGATGGTTAATTTAGAACTGGCAACCCTGGCCTTTTTGTATCCTTTACTGAAATCATTGAAATGTAGTCCTGTATTGGAGGAGGTTCTGTTAACAATGACAGAAGAAAATGAAAGCCTGAAACTTTTTAAGTGTTAGGTATTTTTAAAAAATTCTTCATTAAAAAAATCTCCTATGCTGGTATTTAAAAACCCTTTTTAACAAAGGAGTTCTTAAATTGCGTTGCATAGTGAGGGGGAAATTGCTTCCTTGGGAATTTCTACAAGTGCAAGCACTTCAAGGATGGTTTTAAACAATTATACTATATTTATTAGGCTCTTAGTGATTTCATAGAGAACAAGTATGTGGTTGGTTAACAGCTGCATATGAAGTATGTTCTATCTGCTTCTTAATTTATATTTACAATTCTGTTTTTAATAGAATTTGATACTTTAATTTTCTCCTAACACTTACTTTTGATTGCATGTATATGCAGTAGCAAATCAGTGATGATGTTTTATTAACTTAACGCTGTGCGTGTTGGTATGTTCTTTGAAGGCATTATTGTTCCTCCTCATTAAACTTACAGTGGTAGCTGGGAATGATGCACACATTTAATGACTGAGTTTTATACATTGATGATTATGTTTATTTTATTACAGCTTTGAATCTATGGTACAAAAGTTGCTTCCTGGGTTAGTCCTAAGGCAGAACGCTGGATCTCCCTTGGAGAGATTAACTTTATCAGAATCATTCTTGATGAGGTTATCTGACAACAGGATAATCACAGTGGCTAAATCAAGATGGGTTTTGAGGAGGAACGGAAGCTACGCAGGCAGCCTGCTGTAGGCTGATGTTTTTGTTGCTTTAACTGTCCTCCTCCTTAAAGCTTAGAAACAACTGCTTCCGTAATCTTTGTAGCCTCAATATATGAGAGCTTTTAAACGGTGTGATGAAGAGGGGTTGTAAGAACACAGTTAATCTGGCAGTAGGCTAGAGGGAGTAGAGCGTGTTTTAAGAGTTGGAGTTAAATTGTAGTTGCAAGCCAGGATTTTTTTTTACTGGACGTTGGAATAGTGAGTTTGTATGTTGATTTTTATAAATTAATTTCTTTAAAGTTACACTAGATGAGAGTTGCTTTTCTCTGGAGGAAGACTGTTCCAAAGACAAAATAAAAAGCAGATTTTGAGTTAGTGCTTTGTCATTTCACATGGAACTCTGAAGGTTATAGTTATACTTGTTTAACCTCCATACTTTTCTGGGCCACTTCCTTTCAGGCTATCAAGTACTTTATTGAAAGAAACAGTCCTTACAAGGCTAAAGAGAACAAAGAAGCAGCGTATTGTGGTAAGGAGGTAGCTCTTGAAATCACGAAAAAAGTAGGTGCATAATGAGATATATAAGATTTGAGAATATCTTGTCGTTTATAACTTCTACAACCTTTGGAGAATTGCTTTGACATTTTGTCTGCAATTATATGTGAAACAGTGGCTGGAACATGAAAACCTCAATTGGCATTTTCTCTGACTAGTTATTTGAGAGTAAGTGACTTATTTTGGTAACCTAAAATCTGAAATAGGATTTAGAGGCAGCTGACCGAATATCCTTGTAATGGGCTTTTTTTCCTCTTGATTTTGATTTTTTTTTTTTTTTTCATTCTTTCTCCAGTAATAACCAGAACTGAGTTACATAAACTTAAAAATACCCAATGTTGAGGTTGTAGGAATTCTAGTTTTGAACTTTTGAGATTAATCTTAGATGACTAGTCAATTAAAATTTTTATTGTTAGAGGGCGTTCATTCATTCCTAGATGTAAACCTTATTAGGTAGATAGTGCTGCCCAAGAGAACCATAATGTGCCACATAAATAAAATTAAGAAAAAAGGCGGGGGGGACGCCTGGGTGGCCCTGTTGGTTAAATGTTTGCCTTTAGCACAGTCCTAAATGGGTCCTGGGATCGAGGCCCCGCATCGTGCTCCTTGCTCAGTAGAGAGCCTGCTGCTCCCTCTGCTTGTGCTTGTATGCTCTCCCTCTGAAAAATAAATAAATAAAATCTTAAAAAAAAAAAAAAGGAAATACAATGTGAGCCATGTGGGATTAAAGGTTTTCTAGTGGCCACCTGTGGAAAAAATGGTGAAAAAGAGGACAGACATAACTTTTCTTATTCCAGGACCCAGGCTGAAGGAGCAGACCTTGTCTCTAACGTGCTTTTCTAGTGGCCAAAAGATCTGGAGAACACCAGGATGGCTTTTTCAGCTTCTTGGTGGTGGCATCTATCCTGTCTGTCCACATCTGTTCACCGAAGCAAGTCATGTGGCTGAGCCTAGCATCAGTGGGGAGGGGGTGGGGGATGGGCGCTACTCCTGTCTGAGACCTTGCAAGCCACAGGGCAGAGGATGAAGTAGAATCCTTTTCTGGAACAGAGGTGACTGTGGAAAGAAGAGTGCAGTCTACCATATTTCAGGGTTCAGGGAGTGTTTCCTGGGGGAAGTTACTTCTCAGTTGAGATCGACGGTATAAGTAGAATGTTGTAGTTAGACGAAGAGTAGAGGACTGCTTTTTGAAGAGTTTGTGAATTTGAAGGTTCTTGAATTTTAACACTTGGAAGAGGTTTTCTGTAGCTGGAGTGAAGAAGTGGGAATGGAGATAGAGCTGCCAAGTGGGACTGGACACAGATCCTTGGCAGACAGGTTGAGGAATTTGGTCTTTGTCTTAAGTTTATGGGAAGCGGTTTATAAATCTGAGCAGCGTAGAAGCTGACTCTTAGGAAGCTGTCTGTGGCTGCCGTGGTGAGGATGGATCTGCAGCCTGAAGACAGGCGGCCTTGAAACTAGGGAGGCCATTATGCAGTCAGCCAGGCCACAGGTCTGGAGGTCTGCACAAATTTACTACCCCTTGAGGAGTACAGTAGATTTCAGAAATAAGTTAGGTAGATTTGATAGGATTTGGTGATTGGGGAGGAAATAAGGATAATGTTTTGGTTGTCATTTGGTTAGTGGGCCATTCTCAGATAACAAGAGAACGCTGGACGAGGGGCTAGTGTTTGTTTCCTTTTAGTTTTGCCTGGGAATGGGTGGGGAGGGTAGGATATGAGTGTTTAGTTTGGAAGTTCTTCTGTTGAGTTGCTGTGCATATATCCGAATGGAGGTGTCTGGTGTATTCTAGGAGCCTGGATTTCAGAGAGGAGACTGAGCTGCTGCTAGAAATTCCTGGCAGGTAGGTAGTAGTTGAAGTTAGGGGAATGGATGCAGTCAGTCCCCCAGAATGAGAATGCTCTTCTGAGAGTGAATTTTCAAAGGAGGGTGAGGAAGATACGTATCAGAGTAGGAGGCTCTTTTATGGTTTGTAAAAGCGTAATCAGTAAAAAATTATTTGGTATTTAAGGGGCACCTGGGTGGCTCAGTGGGCTAAATAAAGTCTCTGCCTTCAGCCCAGGTCATGGTATCAAGGTCATGGGATCGAGCCCCACATAGCCCCACATCGGGCTCTCTGCTCGGCAGGGAGCCTGCTTCCTCTCTCTCTCTGCCTGTGTCTCTGCCTACTTGTGATCTCTGTCTGTCAAATAAATGAAATCTTTAAAAAAGGGATGCCTGGGTGGCTAAGTTGATTAAGCAGCTGCCTTCAGCTCAGGTCATGGTCTCAGGGTACCGGGATCGAGTCCCACATTGGGCTCCTTGCTCGGCAGGCAGCCTACTTCTCCCTCTGCCTCTGCCTGCCACTCTGCCTGTGCTCACTCTCTGACAAATAAATAAATAAAATCTTAAAAAAAAATCTTTAAAAAAAAAAATATTTGGTATTTAAATACGTATTGAGGAAAAAAGCTTCTCCCTTTTTTTTTCTTAAAAGAATAAAAATCATGGAACTTGCTCAACAAAATCTTGATTGGTGGAGTGATTTTTCAGTCCTGTGGGAGCCAGAGGCTTGCTTCCCAGTGTGAATATATTTGCATTTCAGGGGCCAGCGGGCAAATGAGATTTTAAAGGAAGAAGAGCTGGGTTTAAAAACAAATACGTTTGAGAAGAAGGATGTTTGGGTGGGAAGCATAAAAGACCAGAGGAGGATTACCAGTGAGGCCAATTAAAATGTTTAAAAATGTTTTGGCTAGCTGAGAAGTGAGGTTCAGAAGCTGAATTTGAATAATGGCTCTGTTGTGGAAGAGGAGGGACTGATCTGAGCTGTAAGTGCATGGTTGCACTTAGGGACTAAAGAGCTGAGGTTGATTCCTTGGTTTTTGACTTGGACATGAGGGTCTTTTTGTGGGAATCACTGTTACCGAGCAAGCTTAGGAAAAGGCTGGATTGGAGGTATCATTGGGGCATCATTGGGGCATCCGGGTGATACCAGCCTACAGCTGGCCCTGTAGGTCTAGATCAAAGGAGGATGACTGGGCACATTATTCCTGCCTTTAAAAATAACAGCTAGTAACAAAAGCTAAAATTTTTTCTTTAGGACATGTTTGTCTCATGTTCTCTCTGATTGCCCAGTGAATTTCTTCAGTGTAAGTAAATACTGCGTTAGTGTTATCAGATGTTTTGAAATTTTCAGTCTGCTTAATGATTCTTTCTGTCATTATTTTACCTCCCCTTCCCCAGTGGAAATAGACAAAACCAGAAAACAAACTTATCTTGTTGATCGGTTACGATCATGTCGCTTTGGAAGGCATGCTGTTTCCTGCCTGTAAGTTTTTATAAATTTTCAGTGAGATTGCATTTACGTAATATTATATGGATACTTGCCTCCTGGCTTTTGGTGGTACTGCTCTTTTGTTCAGTCATTTAAATAATAGTACCCCTCGCCCCCAGGAAAATAGACTTACTGTTGTGTTTTTGGCAGACTCAGAGAAAGGTACAGCAAGGGAAGGTGCTATACTCTTGGCTAAAACTACTGTTTCTGGATTACTTCTGGATTTTTCCCTGTCCTCTGTCTTTTCACTGATCATTAACCTTGGAAAACAAAGAATCTCCATATATAAACAATGAATTACTTGCTTAGTTGTAAGGTAATATTGCAGACGGGCTGTTTAAATACATTTATGTCAACTACTATAAAAAGCGTCACTTGGAAAGTACAGAGATTGGCAGCTAATCCTGTAGTTGTGGTATCATTTTATTTTCTTCGTAGCGTCTGTTGCTGTGCCTAATTAGTTAGTTGTCATTTGAATTTGAATGTGGCTGGCTGATAGTGAATTCTAGTCGGGATGGGTGTGGAAAGTTACCATTTCTATGGCACTAACTAAAGGCCGATATCTTCATCTGCCTTACAAAGACCGAACGACCGTTTCTTAAGCGTCTTGTGAGTGTAGTATTATTGGAGACAACATAAAGACTGGGTAAATGTGGTATCAAAATTATTTTTAGGGCTTTATGGAACTTATTTTTTAAACTCTGAGGACCGGGCACCTGGGTGGCTCAGTTGGTTAAACGACTGCCTTCGGCTCGGGTCCGGATCCTGGAGTCCCGCATCCTGCTCCCTGCTCAGCGGGGAACCTGCTTCCCCCGCTGACCCCTCTCTCCTCTCACTCTCTCGCCCCCTCTCAAATAAAGAAATAAATCTTAAAAACAAACCAAAACAAAACTCTGAGGACCAACCACCAGGTGATTCTGAGGTAGACTGGACGGCTTCTAGTAAGTGGATCATTAGTATATGCGCAGGATTATTCCAGACTGCCTGTGAGACTGGGGCAGTCCTCGCTCATCTTCCCGTGGCGCAGACTCTTAAGCTTGCTGACCATCTCAGTTGGGTAACAATTCCACACACCTTAAATTGTTCTTCCTTACGACTTGTGTTTAATTTACCTTCATATTACAAATTTTCAGTGCTGTGGGAGTCTTCTTAAGATGAAATAGGTGAAGTGAAGAAATCACGTAACAAAATACTAATTTTTAAAATTTATTTTTAAGTAATTTCTACATCCGGTGTACAGCTGGAACCAGCAATCCCAGGGTCAGGAGTCGCGTGCTCCACCGACTGAGCCATCCGGATGCCCCTACAATACTAATATTTTATTTGTAAAACAAAACCATGACAAACCATTTTAGTCATTCTTGAGCTTTAATCATTTTATTTGGATTTGCCACTTGAAAACTCCAATTTTAGCTTTTTATGCTGTACATTATAAAAAGGATGATGTAGTTTTTTCTTTATGTTATAAAGTATTTTATGGGTGTGGATAAGTTGTCTCTGTTGCTTGAATATCGTTTTCCTGAGCCACCGCTAACAGAGAGTATGAGGCCCGCCTGGAAAGGTACAGTGAGCGCATTTGGACGTGTAAGAGTACCGGGAGCAGTCAGCTGACCCACAAGGAGGCCTGGGAGGAGGAACAGGAAGTTGCTGAACTGTAAGTAATAAAAGCATTGCCCTTCTAGCACCATCTTCATACTACTAGGAAGGGGGGAGGATGGACAGTAAAACTATATTTAAAATGATGGGCATACATTGGACTAGATTACATGAGTACAATGTGTTGGGGTCTTAGTGCCTTTGCTTAGTGGCATTTTGCTGGTAACAAAGTATGTGGGATATATATTTGTGTACACTTACTTAGCTGCTCTTGTGTGTTCTTGCTCTATTCTTTTACCTTGAAAATACTCTGGAAATGTAATTTTTTATTTGCTTTGTTTTTTTAAAGAGAGCGAGTACATGCGTGAGGGGTGTGGAGGGGCAGAGGGAGAAGGAGAGAATCTTAAGCAGGCTACATGCTCTGCACAGAGCCCGGTGTGGGGCTGGCCGGGCCGGTTCTCACAACCCTGAGATCCTGACCTGAGCAGAAATCAAGAGTCAGGCACTTAACCGGCTGAGCCACCCAGGTGCCCCTGGAAATGTGGTTCTAGGAGAGGAAGTTGATAATAATCTAGAAGTAATACAGAGGCAGCAAATCAGAAAGATTTCTTTATTTTGTGGTCATTTGAAATTTAGGACAGTCTTTCAGTAGCTATCAAAAATAAATACATGGTTTGAAGACAGTTTATCTAAATGGGTTAAGCCTCTGCCTTTGGCTCAGGTCATGATTCCCGGGGTCCTGGGATCCAGCCCGGCATCTGGCTGTTTGCTCAGTGGGGAGCCTGCCCCCCCCCCCCGCCTACTTGTAATCTCTCTCTGTCAAATAAATAAATAAAATCTTAAAAAAAAATCCTGTCTGTGTTCAGAGTACCTACTCAACTGGGTGTTCCCCAAAGAAAACAATTTTGGGCAGTAGGAGCTTGCAAAAGATACAGGAAACTAGGGGTGATGATAAAATAGAAATCTTTTAGGAACTGAGAAGAGAAGCTTTTTCTGTGGATTTTTCATTGACTTCTCTTGATAGCAGAAGAACAGAGAGCATAGGGTTGAGTAATCTGATACTGTTCTGCTCTTCTGCTGGTGTAAAGGCCTTAGGGTCAGTTGAGACCTGGTTCTAGTAATGGCTTCATAACTGACTAGTAATTGTTGAGTCTGTTAACCTGTTGCTTGTTCCTTCTTTGCTGGGTCACTTACATTGTTCCATTTTGGATTAGTGTAATTTATGTATATATTTTGTTTTGTACATTAGACCAGGGATTAGCCTGCCTTACCTGTAAAGTGCCAGTTAGTAAATATTTTAGGGTCTGTGGGCCGCATGATTTCTGTCTCAGCTGTTCATCTCTGACATAGTACAGTGGAAACAGCCATAGGTAAAATGTAAATGAATGTGAATGGCTGTAAATAGAAGAGAATTTTATGTACAGAAACTAGTGGGTAGCTGAATTTGGCCCATGGGCGGTTGCCGGCCCTCATAGTAGCTTGTAGACTTCTTGAGGGCAGGTCTCATGTTTGACTTATTCTGGAATTGGTTATGGTGTTAAGGCACTATCCTCTGCACTATATAAGCATTTACTGTTTGCTCTTTGCAAATAGAGATAATGCTGCCTTTTCTGGGTGTCTTTTTGAGACAAAAAGATACATGTGATGAAAATTCGTTGTAAATAAAAAGATGGTGACCAGTGACCTACGATAGAGAGTATGAAGAGTACTAAGGAGCAAGTCAGTGGTTGGTACTTGTAATATGATTGTGTACCAGAAAAACCCAAAGAGAATCAAGTGAAACACTGTTAGGAATAAGTAAGAGAATTCAGTTTCAAAATGTGAATAATGTACGCTTTTCTAAATGCAGACAAACGATCGGAATTTAGAGGCTAGGGACTAACCTGGAATTGTTAGGGAAAACTTTATGGGGCTGCCTTTTTTTTTTTTTTTTTTAAGATTTTATTTATTTGACAGAGAAAGAGATGGCGAGAGCAGGAACACAAGCAGGGGTAATGGGAGAGGGAGAAGCAGGACTTCTGCACAGCAGAGAGCCCGATGTGGGGCTCGATCGCAGGTCCCTGGGATCATGACCTGAGCCAAAGGCAGATGCTTAATGACTGAGCTACCCAGGCACCCCTTCATGGGGCTTCTTGAGGAAGGTGACCTTGACAGGATAGTTTGTACCAAATTATAGAAGACAGGAAGAGACATTTGTATTTAATTTAGTGAATAGTAGGACAACAATAATTTTTGAACAGGAGAGAAATATCAGATTGGAGTTAGGCTTTGAGATTAATCTAGAAGCAGTGTATAGGGTGAGTTAGAGAAGGACGAGCAGATGGGAAGTCGATGCAGGCTTCCTTGGGATAGTATTGACATAGAGAGTCATGGCGTTATTGGGAGTAGAACTAATAAGATGGCTTCTGTAATTGTTCTTGAAGAGTGTTTTTAGCCCAACTTTGGAAAAGCTCTACTAACTTTGTTCTTGAAAATTCATAAAACACATGAGCATATTAAAGGTTTTCAGAAGACTTCCAGTAAAGAAACTGTAGCTTGGTTTAACCTTGTGGGTTTCAAACTCACTTGACCTTAGAAGCCATTACAGCAGAGGGAAGTTCTAAAGAATATGTTTTATGTGATTTGTTAGTGAACAGAATAGAGGGTGTGAGGGGAGGGATTACTGAAAAAGCATGGTTTTACAGTTTTTATTCAAAGTAGAAATCACGTTTTTTCCATTCATAAAAGTTATGCGTACTTTTTATAAGAATGTAAGCAGTAGGGGTGCCTGGGGGGCTCAGTGGGTTAAGCCGCTGCCTTCGGCTCAGGTCATGATCCCAGGGTCCTGGGATCGAGCCCCATCTGGCTGTCTGCTCTGCAGGGAGTCTGCTTCCTCTTCTCTCTGCCTGCCTCTCTGCCTACTTGTGATCTCTATCTGTCAAATAAATAAAATCTTAAAAAAAAAAAAAAAAAAGAATGGGGCGCCTGGGTGGCTCAGTGGGTTGGGCTGCTGCCTTTGGCTTGGGTCATGATCTCGGGGTCCTGGGATCGAGTCCTGCGTCTCACTCTCTGCTCAGCGGGGAGCCTGCTTCCTCCTCTCTCTCTGCCTGTCTCTCTGCCTACTTGTGATTTCTCTCTGTCAAATAAATAAATAAAATCTTTAAAAAAAATTAATAAAAAAAAAAAAGAATGTAAGCAATATACAGGGACCCCTGGGTGGCTCAATTGAAGCAGCTGCCTTCGGCTCACATCATGATCCCAGAGTCCTGCGTTGGGCTCCTTGCTCAGGAGGGAGTCTGCTCCTCTCCCCCTGCTCTCGCTGTCAAATAAATAAATAAATAAATAAATAAATAAATAAATAAATAAAATGTTTAAAAAACAAAAAAAGAATGTGAGCAATACAGAGCTGATACAAAGATCTGAACATCACTGTCCAGCCTCTGCCCAGAAGTAACTGTGAATAGTGACCTTTGAACCCTGGTGACTGGGAGGCTTGCTGGAGAGCGGGCTTTTATAGGGGCCAGGAGAGGCCTCCTGGAGGTAGGGAAGTCCGAGGGCATCTTGGGGTGGTGCTTAAGCAGGGAGGGAGAGTGGTAGGGAGAGGACAAAGGTAACAGCCTTAACAGAGGCGGAGAGACTTCTGCTGATTGGACTGGGGAATAGCAGGTGACTCCGTAGGTAAATTGTAAGGCAGTATGATAAGAGATTTTTAAGGCTAGCAGTCAGTTGGAGGACATTTTTGGGTCTGAACAGTGCAGAATGACTGGGAGTATCACGATTGTAAGCCTGATAGGCGGTCTGCGGTGCAGTCCACATCACACTCCTCATTTGTTGCTGTTGGGTATGTTAATGAAAATTCTTCTCTTAGATTATTAAGTGAAAAGTAGTACTTCATTGTTCTACTTTTGCCAAGGACTTTGGGTTCAAGTTATGGTTCCATCTTGTTAACCCTTCCTGATTTATTTCCCTTATTTATAAAGTGGAAATTCTAGGTACCTCACAAGGTATTATGAGACCTTTTAATGAATGTGAAATACATAGGAAAAAATTCATTGATTGAGACTTAACACAAATAGAATCAAGATTTGGGCTTCTAGCAAAAAAAAAAAAAAAGGGTGGGGGTAAGGATATGAGTAAATAATTCACACCTAAAAAGGGAAATCTCCTATATAAACAAATGGGGAATTGTTGAGCCTTACAGATGATGTGCCTATTAATTTTATTTTCCAGATGAGAAAATTAACCTGGGTAGGCCCATCTGACAGAGGTTCTTAGCAGTTCCTCCTTCGTCCTGCATGCCACATGGTTTTAAAGATTTGTTTTCCCCAGTGCCTGCTTATATTTGCCAAAGAAGTGTTTGCACTAACTTGAATTAATTCTCTAATAGGTTTTTCTGCATTTTCTTGGTAACTAATAACATGTTTGTTTAGTTTGAAGGAGGAGTTCCCAGCCTGGTACGAGAAACTTGTTCTGGAAATGGTTCACCATAACACAGCCTCTTTAGAGAAATTAGTAGATACCGCTTGGTTGGAGATCATGACAAAATACGCTGTGGGAGAAGAGTGTGATTTTGAGGTAAGCCCATGTTTTTTTGGGTACGATTTGACTCACTAGCCGTACATTAAGATTAGAGCTTCCAGCATAGATCACAGAGTGTGGTTCTGTTTGTAAAACTGTGCTATGTTTGAAGTCTGCTTTCCTTAGTATCAGATATTGTAAGGAACTGTTAGGAACTATAGTGTAGGAACTATAACAAATTTTAGAACTGTATTCATTGTTGGGAATGTTTAACATTATGTTAGTATTACGATAATTGTTGGGGCACCTGGGTGGCTCAGTCATTTAATCATCTGCCTTTGGTTCAGGTCATTATCCCAAGGTCCTGGGATCGAGCCCCAAGTCCAGCTCCCTGCTTAGTGAGGAGTCGGCTTGTCCCTCTCCCTTTGCCCCTCTGCCCCTCCCCCCTGCTTGTGCGCACTCTTCTTGCTCACATGCGCTCTCTCTCTCTCTCTCACAAATAAGTAAAATCTTTTTTTTTTTTTTTTTTAATTATTATTTGACAGAGATCACAAGTAGGCAGAGAGGCAGGCAGAGGGAGAGGGGTGAAGCAGGCTCCCGGCTGAGCAGAGAGCCCAAGGTGGAGCTCGATCCCAGGGCCCTGAGATCATGACCTGAGCTGCAGGCAGAGGCTTAACCTACCGAGTTACCCACGCGCCCCTCTTTCTTTCTTTCTTTCTTTTTTTTTTTTTAAACTAAATTTGTTTTTTAATTTTCTACTCCAGATAGTACCAGGGTAGCAATGATTAAAGTGAAAACCTAACACTAAAGAAGTCCCTGTATAATCCTTTGAAAGCTTAAAGTAAGATTCAGGAGGAAGGGGACTAACATTTGATAAATATTTGTACGTCCTGGAAATCGAGCTGATTGCTGCCATAACATCTTGCAGAATGTGCACAAAAAATGTGGAGGTGGTAAACAACTCACCTATTTATCTATTTTTTAAATTTATTTTTCTTTTTTAATTTAAATTCAGTTTAATGAACATACAGTGTATCATTAATTTCAGAGGTACTTTTGTGATTCGTCAGTTGCATAGAGCACGCAGTGCTCATTCCATCGCGTGCTGTCCTCGGTGCCCATCACCCAGTTACCGCATCCCCACCGCCCGCCGCCCTGCCGACATCCTGCAGTTTGTTTCCTGTAGTTAAGAGTCTCTTACGGTTTTCTCCCTCTCTGATTTTGTCTGATTTTATTTTTCCTTCCCTTCCCCCATGTTCATTTGTTTCATTTCTGAAATTCCACATGTGAGTGAAATCATAGGCTTTTTGTCTTTCTCTGACTTAATTTCACTTAATCCTCTAGTTCTAGCCACGTCATTGTAAATGGCAAGATTTCATTCTTTTTTTTTTTTTTAATTTTTTTTTTAATTTTTTTTAATTTTTTTATTTTTTTTAATTTTATTTATTTATCAGAGAGAGGGGGGGGGAGAGAGCGAGCACAGGCAGACAGAATGGCAGGCAGAGGCAGAGGGAGAAGCAGGCTCTCTGCTGAGCTAGGAGCCCGATGTGGGACTCGATCCCAGGATGCTGGGATCATGACCTGAGCCGAAGGCAGCTGCTTAACCAACTGAGCCACCCAGGCGTCCCAGATTTCATTCTTTTTTGATGGCTGAGTAATATACTCCATTGTGCGTGCGTGCGTGTCTGTGTGTGTGTACACACCATATCTTTATTCATCTGTCGACGGATATCTCAGCTCTTTCCATAGTTTGGCTGTTGTGGACGTTGCTGCTGTAAACACTGGGTGCATGTTGCATGTCAGGCTCAAATATTTAAACAGCTTGTTGAGGTAAGGCTCCTGGCTGGCTCCGTTGGGGGAGCACGTGACTCTTCATCTTGGGGCCATGAGTTTAAGTCCCATGTTGGGTGTAGAGATCACTCAAAAAAAAAAAACCCCAAACTTAAAATATCTTGTTCAGATTGATTTTTTTTCTCTTTTAAAGATTTTATGTGTCAGAGAGAGCGAGCCAGCACAAATGGGAGAGTGGCAGGCAGAGGGGGAAGCAGATGTTCCGCTGATTGGGGAGCCCTATGTGGGACTCGATCCCTGGACCCTAGGATCATGACCTGAGCTGAAGGCAACCCCTTAACCAGACTGAGTTACCCAGGCGTCACCAGATTGATATGTTTTAGTTAAGAATGGTTTCAGCTGTATGTAACAAAATAGCCGACTAGCAGTGTTAAGTACTTCTCAAACTTGAGCCTCAATGAAATCACATGGAGGACTTCTGAAGACACATTCTTGGGTACCATTCATTCCCTGACAGTTTGGTTCAGAAGGTCAGAGGTAGGGCCCAAAAGTATGCACTTCTGACCAGCTGCAGGCTGTGATGACCACACTCTGGGGACATGCTTTGAGTAGTCTTGGCTTGAGCAGTGAAGACCTTTAATTGTCTCACATAGCACGTCTTAGGGGCAGGTGGTACCAGGTTTGGGATAGAGGCTGGGCAGTGTTGTCAAGGACCTGTACTTCTCGTCTTTCTGCTCTGCTCTGTTCAGCGTTTTCAGTTGTGTCCTTAGCTTTCTTACCTCTCGGTTGTGAACTTGCGATTGTGTTCAGAGTGAGAAAGTGCCTACCTGAGCGTCATAAGAAAACTTCACCAGAAGCACGCACTCGACCCTCACCCTTCCTGTGGGGGGTTACTGGCTAGACTGTGTCTGTGTAGCCGTCCCGAGCTGCACGGGGGCTGGGAAAGCGAATATCGCCTTTTCTTTTTTCTTTGAGATTTTACTTATTTGAGAGAGAGCACAAGAGAGAGCATGAGCTGTAGGGAGGGACTGAGGGAGAGGGGAAGCAGGCTCTCTGCCAAGCAGGGAATGTGATATGGGCTCGAGCCCAGGACCCTGAGATCATGACCTGAGCTGAAGGCAGGCGCTTAACTGACTGAGCCACCCAGGCCTCCCCCTGATTTTTTTTAAAAGCCTCAGAAAAAGGCAGCCTGGCAAGAGAAAGGAGGGAGGGGAATGGCTTAGTAGCTTACCAGTAGCCAGTAATGACGTGTTGGGACAAGGATTCAAACTTCTGTCTGTGTGGTTCCAAAGCTCTTGTTCTTTTCCCTAATTTACTTTGACTCTCTGGAGCTCCTAGCTAGTTCTTTTTCTGTTTGTAACGTCTGTGGGTTTTGATCACATACTTCACATTAGTCAGAGTCTGGCAGGAAACAGATGGCATATTCAAATGGTGAAATTGAACTGAATTGAATTAAGGGACTGTGGACGACAGACAACAGTTTGATCTCGGTTAAGGAAGACTGTCAAGGAAAGGTTAAGTACCCAATTGCTACCAACAGTAGAGAAACTACCACTCCTAAACCCCAAAGAAACAAGGGAGTAAGTGGGTACTGGAACTAGAAGAGAGAGTGTGTCGTTGTAGAAGAGTACTTTGCTAGTAAGATGTAACCAATTTTCTAGGGAGACAGTCAAGGGAATAAATACCCCAACGTCACTTTTCCTCTACCATCATCTGATTTTCTGCTCTTGCTTCCTGTGGGTTGAACTCACCAAAATCTAGACGGCAAGGGATGTATAGCGCTAAACAACTAGACAACTTTTTTTTTTTTTTTAAGAAAAAAGAGGTCTTGAAGCGTTGACCTTGGATTCTACCTTAAGAGATAAGAAAGAGAAGAGCAAATTAAATAGAAGAAAACAGAATAAGAAAGGATTTAGTAAAGATCAGAGTAGAAATTAGTAAAATAGAAAACAGGAAAATCAGTGATACCAGAAGCTGCTAATTCAATAAAATTAATAAACCTCCAACCAAACTTCCAGGAAAAAAAGAGACACAAATTAGCCAATATGAAGAATTAGGTGATAACTATAGTCTACAGATATTGACAGGGTAATAAGGGAATATCATGAACATTTTCGACACCAGCAAATTTGACAGCTAAAGTGGACAAATCCCTGGAGAGATACAAACTGCCAAAACCCATTCAACAACAAATAATACAAACCTTAATAGTCCCTAATATAGCTATTAAAGAAATTGAACTTGTGACTAAAATTATCTTGACGAGGGGCGCCTGGGTGGCTCAGTGGGTTAAAGCCTCTGCCTTCGGCTCAGGTCTTGATCCCAGGATCCTGGGATCGAGTCCCACATTGGGCTCTCTGCTCAGCAGGGAGCCTGCTCCCTCCAATCTCGCTGCCTGCCTCTCTTCTTGCTTGTGATCTGTCAAATAAATAAATAAAATCTTAAAAAAACAAAGCAACAAAAAAAAACTTGACAAAATTCCATGCCCAAATGTCTTCGTTGGTGAATTCTGTCAAACATTTAAGGAAGATACACTACCAATTCTATACAAATGTTATCAGAAAATAGAAGAGGAGAGGGAGGTGTGAATTCTTTGGAACTCATGTAAAGTCAGCATTTCCCTGATACCAAAACCATATAAGCACATTAAGAGAAAAAACTATGCATTAGAAAATAAAGTCTGTGTTCACAAAACCCCATTGTGAACACAGATGCAAAATTTTTTTTTTTTTAAGATTTTATTTATTTATTTGCCAGAGAGAGAGAGAGAGAGTGAGAGCACACAGGCAGGCAGAGTGGCAGCAGAGGCAGAGGGAGAAGCAGGCTCCCCACAGAGCAAGGAGCCCGACGCGGGACTCGATCCTAGGACGCTGGGATCATGACCTGAGCCGAAGGCAGCCGCCCAACCAACTGAGCCACCCAGGCGTCCCGAGATGCAAAATTTTCTAATCAAAATTTTAGCAAATGAAATCCAGCACTAGGAAAAGGACAGTTTATCTTAATTCAGTGAGGTTATTCTATAAATGCAAAGTTGCTATAAATTTATAATTCTTCTTATAAACAGGATGAAAAACCATATGGTCATCTCATTTTATACACAAAAAACGTTCAACAAAATCCAGCATCAGTTTCTAATAAAAACTCTCAACAAACTGCAAATAGAAATGCCTTCAGTCTGATAAAGGGTATTTATAGAATAATCTCCAGCTAACAAGATACCTAATGGTAAAAGAGTGGATGTCTGCTGTTCCACTCCATTTAACATTATATTGGTGGTTCTAGTCAGTAGTATGTCCGGAAAGGAAATAAAGGGCATCTATATTGGGAAGGAAGAAATAAAGTTATCTTTATTTGCAGACAGTATGATTGTCTATGTAGAAAATCTCCTGGAATCTCCCATAAAAGCTACTAGAGCTAATAAATGAGTTTATGAGCAGGGTAGCAGGATACAAGATAAATAATAGAAAAACCAAACAATTGGAAATTAAAATTTAGAAAGATCAGTACCATTAAAGATTTTTTATTTGTATGTTTTTGAGAGAGAGAGAACATGAGCAGGGGTGAAGCGCTGAGGGAGAAGCAGACTCCCTGCTAAGTAGGAAACTCGATGTGGGACTTGAACCAGGACCCAGGGTCATGCCCCAAGCTGAGGGCAGATGCTTAACCAACTGAGCCACCCAGGCTCCCAGAAAGATCAGCCATCCATGGTAATGTCAAAAAATGTGAAATATTCTGGGAGTAATTTGATAAGAGATACACAAGATCTATACACTAAAAAGTATAAAATGTTCCTGAGAGAAATTTAAGAGGGCCTTAAATGATAGATATATCTTTGCTCGTGGATTGGAAAACTCAGTATTGTTAAAATACCAGTTCTTCCTAAATTGACGTGTAGATTCACACAATTGCAATAAAATCCCAGCAGCTTTTCAACTATACTCAAAAAATAATAATAAAATCCCAGCAGCTCTTCTGTAGGAATTGTCAAGCTGATTGTAAAGTTCCTGTGGAAGGGTGCCTGGGTGGCTTGGTCCAACTCTTGCCCCCCCCCCCCCTTAAAGATTTATCTATTTATTTGACAGATCACGAGTAGGCAGAGAGGAAGGCAGAAAGAGGGAAGCAGGCCCCCTGCTGAGCAGAGAGCCCGATGCGGGGCTCGATCCCAGGACCCTGAGATCATGACCTGAGCTGAAGGCAGAGGCTTTAACCCACTGAGTCACCCAGGCACCCCCTGATTTTTTTTTTTTTTTTAAGTGGGCTGCATGCCCATTGTGGAACCCAACATGGGGCTGATACTTCCAGCCCTGAGCTGAGATCAGAGTCAGATGCTTAACTGACTGAGCCACCCAGGTGCTCTCAACTACTGATTTTTGATAGAGGTAGAAAGATAATTAAGTGAAGAAAAGATTGTCTTTTCAACACGTGATTCTAGAATAATTGGATATCATTATGTATAGTTGAAATTTATTAATTTTGAGATTTTATTTTGAAGCAGTCTGTACCAAACATGGGGCTCAGACTCACAACCTTGAGATCACGTGTGTTCTTCCTACCGAGCTGGCCAGATGCTCCTGTAGAGTTGGTTTTCTTAAAAATGGAAATTCTTGAACTGTAGTTTACATATATGTCAGGTTAGTGTAGTGATTGCCTTTTGGCCTTAGGACATTGGTGTGTGAATCATGAACTAGATGGTGGTCACTTTATTTCTTAAGGTATCCTGTTTCAATTTAGAAGTCTGAGAAATGAAGTCGAAAAAAATCACTACTTGGCTACTTCAGAGTTTGAGTGAATTTTTATCAGGTGAAGTGGGATGGATATTGGATAATAAATTCTAAACATCTTTCGCTTTCTGGTTCTTACTATTGATTCTCGCCTGTCTCCTTTATAGGTTGGGAAGGAAAAAATGCTCAAGGTGAGGATTGTGAAGATTCATCCTTTGGAAAAAGTAGATGAAGAGGCCGCTGAGAAGAAATCAGATGGTTCCTGTGACTCTCCCTCCAGCGACAAAGAGAACTCGGGTCAGATTCCTCAGGATCATCAGAAGAAGGAAGCGATCGTAAAAGAGGAAGAAGGAAGGAGAGAGAGTATTAGTATGTATGATACTGGCTTTCCTTAGTGAGTGTGCTACTCTGCTTATTCTAGACACAGATCTTTCTGAGTTCTCCTGCACTTAGATTTGGTCTTGTTTTGTAGATAGCTAGACATGTTTTTGTTCATTTATGATTCAGAAAGCAAAATATTCAGCAAGTGAATTAAGATTTTATTTATTTATTTTTTTAAAGATTTTATTTATTTATTTGACAGACAGAGATCACAAGTAGGCAGAGAGGCAGGCAGAAATAGAGAGAGAGAGAGAGGGAAGCAGGCTTCCCGCGGAGCAAGGAGCCCGATGCGGTGCTCGATCCCAGGACCCTGAGATCATGACCCGAGCTGAAGGCAGCAGCCCAAACCACTGAGCCACCCAGGCGCCCCTGAATTAAGATTTTAAATCTACCCGCCCCCCACACACAAAATATTTAAATCTCCCTGTACAGTTAAGACCATTGGGAAGTCGTTACCTCTGGCTGCTTAGAAATCTGTGTGCATGCACCTGTCTACCCAGGATGGGAAAAAAAGGTTTACTTTCCTTTTTTCTGAGTTGGATATATGGAAGTGAGTGTGGAAGTAGGGGGATTGGCGTAGGAGGGGCTAATTCTAATTTCTGTTTCTTTTCATATTTTAAGTCAGTGTGGTGCTTTTAAGATACTTCCTTTTGTCTATATTCTGTAATTCAGGTCCCTCTCAGATGGGAGCTGCCAGAATTGTGAAACACTAAAAATAATTTTTAGGGACCTGGAGACTTAACCAGTGATGTTTTCAAAGTTGAGAAACTGAGACGTTGCTTACTGGGGAGACTTTTCAGCCTCTTGAGGGCTTCGTTGTTGTGATTTTTTTTTTTTTTTTAATTTGTGTAAATAAGGAATTTGACTAGATCCTTCTCTCTCTAAAAATAGGAGCACTCAGAGTATGTGTTTATCAGTCCCTTTCTCTGTGACTATTCGAGGATTAAACAGTTTTCCCTCATTCTTTAACTGTCACAAAGTTTGAATTAGAATATTACATTAAAATGTTCTGCTGTCTGCCTTCCATTCTGTTTTGTGTCTCTGGGGGTCTGGGATATGTACAGATGGTCTTAGAGGGCCGTCCTTACCCAGTCCCAAGGATGCTTTGGAGATCGTGTAGCTGCTCCCTTCTCGCCGTTGATGCTGCGGTTCTGTTTTCTTCTCTGCTGTATTACCAATGCTAATGTCTGCGTTTTTCAGTCTCTTCTTTTGACACTGAAGCTTTATAATATGTGTGTTACAGTTCCTGTTTTGGCTTGGTTGTTTTGGGTAGGTGTTGGCAGATCTGTCTTCTAACACTTCTTTTCTTCTAGAATGAGCATCATTGGAATACCCGTGATATGTTACAGCTGTTAGTTTTATACCTTAAGCATTGTGTACCAGGAACTGCTGGTTTTAGGCTTTGGCTTATTTTTTAGAGTGTGTGCCTTCAGTGAGATTTTAATTACTGGGATGTAATGTTATTGCTACTATGTTGATAAGAGTAGTAGATAAGAGTAGAATTAATATTATGGTATATTTGCATTTCTTCAGGGGAAAAATTCATTAGAATTTCCGTAGAAATATGAGAAGCAAATCCTACTATGCAAAATATTTTCTTAACCATGTGACCTTTCCTTTTACTTTGTGGAAGGAAGCAGAAATTTTTCAGGTTTGTGTTCTAACCTCCCTCGTAGGACTCTGTTCTCCATCTTAGAAGGGAGCTCTCTTTTCTCTTGGCCAAGATACTTGTGCTTTGAATACCATTCCCTCTGGGGCACCTGGGTGGCTCAGTCGGCTAAGTGTCTGCCTTCAGCTCAGGTCATGATTCAGCGGGTCCTGGGATCTAGCCCTACATCTAAATTCTTGCTCAGTGGGAAGCCTGCCAGTTCCCCTGCTTGGGCGCTGTCTTTCTCTTTCTCTCTCTCTCTTTAATAAATAAATAATACTCTTTAAAAAAAAAAGTGAATACTATTCCCTCTTAGTTTCTCAAGGTCTTGGTAAACTTTTATCATTCTACCATATGCTGTTTTTTTTTAAAGTAGGCTCCATGCCCGGCATGGAGCCCAATGCGGGACATGAAGACACGACCCTGAGATCAAGACCTGAGCTGATACCAAGAGTTGGACCCTTAACCAACTGAGCCACCCAAGTGCCCCTCTACTATACAGTGTTTTAAACTCTCTTTCTAATGGTTCTTCTCAGATTATAAACAAAGTCTCATTTTCTAAAAACAAAAACATATCTTCCCTTGATCCTGTTCTATTTCTGTCTTACTTATTCAAGGTAAGATTCTTGAGAATGTCGTCTCCACTTTCTGAATATAAGTTTATGTCCTATGCTGTTACAGTGTACCTTCTGCCTCTTTACTCCTCAAACTGTTCCCAACAAGATTAATAGGTGACTTCCCTAATTGTAGAATTAACTGATTTCTCCTTTGTGTTTTACTTTTCTGTTCCAACAGACCAACACTGTTGATCACTCTTGTATCTTTCAGCTATTTGATACCATAGTCTCCCTGGGTTTCCTAACTACTTTTCTGGGAGGAGGGGTTATTTGTTTTTTGTTTTTAAGTGTCTTCTGCCTAACATGGGACTCCCCAGCTCATGACCTCGAGATCAAGAGTTGCACATTTTTCTCTGACATTAAATTATTTTTCATGGGATTTTGTTCTGCCTCCTTTTAACTCTTTTGCACAAGGGTATTGTTCTATTTCATTCCTGCCCACAGTTTAAATTCTTAATCTCTGTAAAGGCTGATGATTCCCAGACCCACGTCAGCTTAACTTCTTACCTCGAGACCCAGTCTTCGCATGTATGTCCGGGCGGTTTAAATTGAACAGCTATAAGGCTAAATTGTTCATCTTACTCTTTATGTTATCTTCCCAAGGCACATCAGCAAGAATTGTCCTGCTTTACTTTCTTTCTTTCTTTGACAGACAGAGATCACAAGTAGGCAGAGAGAGGGGGAAGCAGGATCCCTGCAGAGCAGAGAGCCCGATGCGGGACTCGATCCCAGGACCCTGGGATCATGACCTGAGCTGAAGGCAGAGGCCCTAACCCATTGAGCCACCCAGGTGCCCCGTGTCTTGCTTTTCTTTCAACGTTCTCTTACTCAGTTAATGACCCCCTCATCTTTGTCCCTAAGACAGAAAACTTGGAAACTGTTAGCAGTTCCACATCTAGTTGGTTACCAATCTGTCTTCTAAATGCCTCTTGACTCTCCATTTGAACCTCTTGAACCTCCATTCCAGTTAAATTCATTCAGATGTTTAGTGCTGTTTCTTGTGATTCCCAATCTTTAGTCTCAGCTGACCTTTTCATTCATTTTCTAACTGCAGAATGTGTTTAATTTTTTCATAGTAGTGATCTTTCACACCATAGTTAGATGGAAATCCTTTGTTTCCTTAGTGCCCACCAGACACCTTCATCTCTTTAAATGGCTTTCATTGTTGGGGTTCCTGGCTGCCTTAGTCGGTAGAGCATGTGACTCTTGATCTTAGGGTTGTGAGTTCAAGTTCAAGCCCCCACATTGGACATGGAGTCTACCTTAAAACAAAATAAAACAAAAACAAATTATTTGTAATTTGGCCCCTTCTTAACTCTTTGGTTTGAAGTTTTTACTGCAGTCTAGATCATAGTCACTGATCTCATTGCTTATAGTCTATAAACAAGCCTTACTTTTTCTTCCAGACCAAGTTAGACATTACTTCTCTTTCCTCTCACTG
This sequence comes from Mustela nivalis, assembly GCF_964662115.1. Taxonomy (NCBI): domain Eukaryota; kingdom Metazoa; phylum Chordata; class Mammalia; order Carnivora; family Mustelidae; genus Mustela; species Mustela nivalis. Next base: position 9,948,982 of record NC_139038.1, on the reverse strand, counting down.
TATTTTTCTGTACCAGTCTGTTATAGTAGTTTATCACATTGTACTGTAATTTTTGTAGACTCATAGACTATCTGCTTGAGGTAAGGATTTTATAATTCATCTTTGTGCCCCATCATTCAGTGCTTAGTGTAGAGTAGGTGTTCATTAAGATTATGAGTAATGAATGAATGGATGAAATTAAAGACTTGTTTTTTTCACTAATTTTCTATTGATTTGATTAGATGACAGAGCACGTAGATCTCCACGAAAACTCCCTACTTCATTAAAAAAAGGAGAAAGGAAATGGGCTCCACCAAAATTTCTGCCTCACAAATACGATGTGAAATTACAAAATGAAGATAAGGTTAGTTGGCACTTTGTATTAAACCTTTTACACGTAGTAAATGTTATTTCAGAAAATGTAGGGCTAGTTTTCTCGGAGAAACTGTGCTAAAAAAAATATGAATGAATGTGTTTCTACACAAATTCTGAGGGGTTTTCTAGTCTTTGTAATTATGACCTTAAGTTAAATTGTATTTTTTTCTCTAAGAGATAGCATGCATTTTTCCTTTTAATATGATCATAATTATTAGGGTATAAAAATAATTTGCATTTGAGCTTCAAGCTTAGTTTGAAAAATAAGAATCAGTTCCCAGCAGTTAAGGACTTTTCCCCAGGTAATAGCTCTTCCCAGTTAAAAATAAAGCAATTTGTAATATACTTAAACTCAGAAACTGAGTCAGTTCTAATCAGTGCTTTTTTTTTTTTTAATATTTTATTTATTTATTTGAGAGAGAGTGAGAGAGAGCATGAGAGGGGAAGAGGTCAGAGGGAGAAGCAGACTCCCCATGGGGCTGGGAGCCTGATGCGGGACCCGATCCCTGAACTCCAGGATCGTGACCTGAGCCGAAGGCAGTCACTTAACCAACTGAGCCACCCAGGCGCCCCTAATCAGTGCTTTTACAAGGAATTTGTGAAGCTACTAATCTAAAATAGTAAATACCTTTAAAATGACTTAGTGCTTTGTTTTACTGGTTTATTGATCCAGAGTCACAATACACCTTAAAAAAAAAAAATTATTTATTTTAGAGAGGTGGGGTTGGGGGTTGCACAGAGCAAGAGGGAGAGAGTCCCAAGCAGACTCTACACTGAGCTCAGAGCCCGACATGCGGCTCAGTTTCGTGACCCTGCAATCATGACCTGAGCTGAAACCAAGAGTTGCATTCTTAACTGACTGACCCACCCACGTGCCCCTGGTGGTTAGCTTTTAAATAAAAATAGGAGTATTCTGTATGTACTATTATGTAGCTTGATTTTTTTCATTAAGTATGCGGTAAACATCTGTGAGGTCATTAAATTTTTCCCAAAACAGTGTTTTCAGGTTGTAGGGTGTATGTTAGTCACCAGGAGAGTTTACTAAAGATGTAGATGCCCAGGCTCTGCTGCCAGAGATACTTCTGATTCAATAAGTTTGGGGCCCAAACATCGGCATTTTAATAACACCCTAGATGATTCTGATAAATTTGTCCTGATTAAGAAATGTTTTTCCCCTAAGGTTGTATATATTATAGGTAATATATTTTATGGTTATATATGTTATGTGCAGTATATTACATATATTTATATGTATATAATGGTTGCCTTCATTATATGGATATATTTTAATTTAAAAAATGATTCCATTGCTGATGTACCTTTATGTAATTTTCCCTTCTGGTTTTTATTTTTTTGTGGTGTTGTTTTTTTTTCTTTTTTTCATTTTTATAAGCAGTTGGTGATGACTGTTCATTTACTTCTAAATTGTTGTTTTTTTTTAAAGGTGTTATTTATTTGACAGACTGCCAGAGAGGGAACACAAGCAGGGGGAGTGGGAGAGGGAGAAGCAGGCCCCCTGCCAAGCAGAGAGCCTGATGTGGGGCTCTATCCCAGGACCCTGGGAACATGACCTGAGCCAATGGCAGACATCTAACGACTTGAACCCCTTACTTCCAAATTCTTAACAAGAGGAATTGCTGATTCAGGGGCACCTGGGTGGTTCAGTCGGTTAAGTGTCTGCCTTCTGCTCAGGTCATGATCCCAGGGTCCTGGGGTCAAGCCCCACATCAGACTATGTGCTGAGTCTGCTTCTCCTTCTCCCTGTGCCCCCCTCCACCCCACTCATGCTCTCACTCTCAAATAAATAAATGAGATCTTTTTTAAAAAAAAAAAAAAAGAGAGAAATTGATGGTTCAGTGGGTATGCACATTTTTAGGACTTTGATACATACTGATAAATTGTGTAGGGATGTGTTTAACATTCTTCCTCAGAAAATTCCTCTTTTTGTTTCATTTAGCTTATAGTAGCTGTATTTTATAGAGGGGACGATGATTTTTTGGAGAGAACATAAATCTTTGTTCTCAGTAGTTAATTGCTTATTACCCAGTGGTAAATTATTTGTATTTGTTCACCTAGATCATCAGTAATGTGCCAGCAGACAGCTTGATTCGTACAGAACGCCCGCCAAATAAGGAGATACTTCGATACTTTATACGGCATAACGCGTTACGGGCCGGTACTGGTGAAAATGCACCGTGGGTGGTAGAAGACGAGTTGGTGAAGAAATACTCCCTCCCTAGCAAGTTCAGTGACTTTTTACTTGATCCATACAAGGTAAGGTCACTCTAATTTTCGAACAGCAAGATAGAATACTTTTAGATGAGTTTGTTTTCTCTGGTAGCTCCATTTAGATTAGATTGTGAGCTTTTAAAACAGAAAATGGATTCAGAAATTTTCACATCTGTCTGTTTTATGTCGGTGATGATGTGGGGTTGGTATTGAATATCTCCCCTAGTTCGATGTATGGTTTTTATAATTGTGGTTGCATAATTTAAAAAAATTCATACTTTTTTGCTTCATTCTTCTTGGAATGAGGTGTGGTATAAATAGAAAAACAAAACTGAATTTAAATATCAGACAAAATGATCAAAGACACCAGCAGCCTTGAAAAAGACTTGAAATGAGTATTACTTTGTGTGACAGATTAGTAGAAAATCTAGCATTTCCCTCTTAAGAATGTGTTGGACTTTCTTCCGTCAGTCAGTTCATTTGATCTTCAAAACATTTCTTATGAAGTCGTGGGGGTGGGGCGAGTGTGTGTGTGTATGTGTGAGTTTAATCTTATTTTCCAGATGCAGAATCTGAGGCTAGTCTAATTAGAACCAACAGAAAGTAAAATGACAAAAGCCAAGACATTGGCCTCAGATTTCTGATTGTCTTTTTCATCTCAGAGTTTCTCCAATAAGATCTTTTTTATTTCGATAAGATTTTTTTTAAAGATTTTATTTATTTATTTGACAGACAGAGATCACAAGTAGGCAGAGAGGCAGGCAGAGAGAGAGGAGGAAGCAGGTTCCCAGCTGAGCAGAGAGCCTGATGCAGGGCTCCATCCCAGGACCCTGGGATCATGACGCAAGCTGAAGGCAGAGGCTTTAACCCACTGAGCCACCCAGGGGCCCCAAGATTTTTTTTATATAGATTTTGAGAATATTTTTGTTTTTTGTTGAAAGTTTACTGATTTGCATACTGATAGTTCACCTTGATCTTAGGGGAGGAATGGGGGCCAGAGCTGCTGATTCCTTAAGACCAAGTCAGAGTTCCATGATTGTTTTTTCCCTTTCCTTTTTTTTTTTTTTTAAAGATTTTATTTATTTATTTGACAGAGAGAAATCACAAGTAGGCAGAGAGGCAGACAGAGAGAGAGGAGGAAGCAGGCTCCCTGCTGAGCAGAGAGCCCGATGCAGGACTCGATCCCAGGACCCTGAGATCATGACCTGAGCTGAAGGCAGCGGCTTAACCACTGAGCCACCCAGGCGCCCTTCCCTTTCCTTTTAATTTGAAAAAAACTAAGCACATCTGGTGTCATAACAACTAAGTTGCCTCAATTATTTTAGGTTCATTTTGCTGAAAAAAGTATATTGAGGGGCACCTGGATGGCTCAGTGAGTTAAGCCTCTGCCTTCAGCTCAGGTCATGATCCCAGAGTCCTGGGATCGAGCCCTGCATCGGGCTCCCTGCTCGACAGGGAGCCTGCTTCCCCCTCTCTCTCTGTCTGCCTCTCTGCCTACCTGTGCTTTCTCTCTGTGTCAAGTAAATAAAATGTTTTAAAAAAAAAGTATAATGAGAAATAATTTTTTATTTCTCCCACCATAGTTTAGCACTGAGCATGTTTTCTTATTCCAGACCAGCATGACCAAGCATTTTCTTCCTGTGCTCTTTAAATTTTTATTTGCATAAAAAGAAAAATTTAGAAATTAATAGGCTTTTTCTGGATTAGGACTAAAGTTTCTGTGGAACTTTGGTAAACCTAAATTTTGTTTATTCACTGAGAGGAAATTTTAATTCCTTGTCATTTTATTGCTCTAGAGTTTTGGAGCTGTGATAACAGCTTTCAGTGGTTACAACATAAGATGATGATTATTCGTGTACGAAAATCCCATGCAGAATCATCTCTTAATGAGTTTCAGACTGTTGGATCATTTGAGTCCTTACATATTTTTAAATCTTACAGCTTTTATGTATTTTAGTTTAGGGATTCAAGTATATGAATAACATGGGGGAAAAAAAGACTAAAAAAAGAAAAGCCAAGTATTATTTATGGGTAAAAGGTCTTTGGGGCTTACTGGAACAAAAAAGCTGATCCACACTTTTTGTAGGAGCCAGAGACTAGAATTTTAGGAACTTGTATCTTAAAAGGAGTTTCTGAAGAAATCACATACTCTCAAATTTTTTACTTAGGGCTTAAGATACTTAATAGAATTTGGCTGTAATTAAGATTGGGACTAGGAAGTATTAGCTTGTTTGGACTAAAGTGCTGTAAGAAGACAGTGAGTGATTCTGTTTAGAGAACTTGAGACTCATGTAAAATACCAGTCGTGTAATAAGTCTTATTCCCCAGTACTATTTGACATTTCCCTGATTTTGTCACCTGAGTTTTGCACATAAATTGTCTTTTTCCTGTTTGTAGTTTCCTTCCTTCCTTCTTTCCTTCCTAAGATTTCATTTATTTGTCAGAGACAGAGAGAGAGAAAGCACAAAAGGGAAGCGGCACGCAGGGGGAGAAGCAGGCTCCCTGGGGAGCCGCATGTGGGACTCACTCAGTCCTAGGACTCCAGGATCATGACCTGAGCCAGAGGCAGAAGCTTAACTGAGCCACCCACGCGCCCTGTTTGTAGTTTTCTTAAAGAACTCATAGTATCTCTGCCAGGACAGAATATAGTCAAGAAAGATAAGTAGACCATGAAACAGTGTTTCGGATTTTTTCCTCATCTAAAGGAAATTTTAAGTCATGCATTGAGGATTCAAGTTGATCACATAAAATCTGCCTTTCCCAAAGGCAATAAGTTAAAAAAATTTTTTTCTCTCTTCATCTTCTCTTTGGTTTTCATAGAATCTCATTTGGTTTTCAGCCAGGTGCAGCTCCTGTGAAGAGAGAGGAGACATGGAGTTCAGGAAGCAAGTTCTGAGCAATAGTTTAGGGAAAGGATCAATGGGGATCCTAGGTTGGGAGAGAAGAAAGTTAGAGATTTGGAAGTTGGAGTATTATCGGAGTAGGGCCTGCTGTGATGATGAGAGTGTGTTTGTGGTCTTGTAAATTCTAGAACATAAATTACTTGAAAATGAGAACTAGTTTACTCATTTTGGGTTCTGTAATATTTAGCACAGGTGTAACAGGTATGTGGCTGGTGCATTCATCTCTTTAAGTATCATTTGTTGAGAAAAAACGCAACAACAGTTGAGTTTAGGGATAATGACTTGGGGGAATGACCTACAAGGAATTTGTGCCCTAGCTGTCATGTAAGGTGAGATGTGCCATTTTGGCTCATTGCCCTTCGGTGGAGTATATTGCAACTCCAGTGTTTTGTTACTCAGCCACAGTATTTGAGCTCTTAATTTCAGGCTGCCGAATGCTTAGTAGGGAGGCTTTTGGATAGAGATGTAACAACTAAATATTACTTTTTTTTAAAGACCTTTGGAATCCTGCCATAATTTGGACTGCTTTAATATGGTTTTTAATGCACTTTAAGAACATCTTATTTTGAAATAATTTCATACCAAAAGACAAATTACTGTGAAGGATTTCTTCTGTATACCTTCAGGTGAATTTCCCAGATGTTAACATTTACCACATGTGTTTTATTATTTTCTCTCTTTTCAAACACACAAATTATTTTTTTCTGAGCCACTGAGAAGGCCCTTTCATTTGAATATATAAAATATTTTCTTTTTCTTGGTTTTTTGTTTTTTTATTTTATTTATTTGAGACGAGTGAGAGCAGCAGCAGCAGGGATAGAAGGAAAGGGAGAGAATCTCCAGCAGACTTCAGGCTGCGCTCAGAGCCCATTGCGGGGCTCAGTCTCATGACCTTGAGATCATGATCTGAGCCAAAACCAAGAGTCAGATGCTTAACTGACTGAGCCACGTAGGGGAGCCCAAGCACAAGGCTATTTTGTAATGTAACTATAGTACAGTTGGCAAAATCAGAAAGTTAACATTGAAACAATACTATTATCTCTAGTCCTTACACAAATTTTGAAAATTGTCCCAGCCCTGCCCTTTTAGCCAAAAAAAAAAAAATAATAATAATGTTTTGGTTTCAGTAGGATCCAATACAGTATCATGTGTTATGTTTCCTTGTTCTGTTTTGTTAGGAAACTGATCTCTGATCTGGAGCCATCTCAGCTTTTCTTTGTCTTTCAAGAACCTTGACATTTTTTTAAGAATACAAGCCGATGACTTTTGTGTGATGCTTCTCAGTTTGTGGCTATTTCCATATGATTATATTCAGGCTATGGATTTTGGGTAGAAATGCCACAGAACTGGTGTGTTTTTCTTAGTGAATCGTATCAGAAGGCCCATGATGTAATTTTGTCTCGTTACTAGTGATGTTAATTATATATTTTTAAAGATGTTTATGTCTTCTAATTGTTTCAAGTAAGTGTTCATGGTTTAGGTTTTTCTTTAAATTGCCTTTTGATTTTTATTTATGAGTTAGAGACTAGAGCAGAAGCACTTTAAAAAATAAATTATGTTAACTTTAAAAGCACTTAAAACCTGATTTACGGCAACAGATTTTGCATATTGGCTGATAAAGATATCTGGAGATTGAAGCAAGTCCACTCTGCCGGTGTTGCCTTGAAACTCAGACCATGGCTCCTTGGGTGAATGAGAAGAGTGCAGTAAAAATCAGAATATTAATAGATTGCCAAAGTTTTCCAATTCATGGTTTTTTCTGCTTATTGTTAAGTTAAATTTAGCATCTGAATGAGCTGCTGTAAATAAAGTTTCTTCATTTTTATCTTAATAGATTTCCTTTCCTTATTTGTGGTGGTGGTTTCTTTTCAGGTGTGACAGGGAGCCAGGTGTAGAATTGTATACTCTGTTTTTCTTAATGGCTTTCATGTTGCTGAGTCATTCATAAATATTTTGTTCCTGTTTAGCATTTAGGAAGGGCCTTGGCCTAAAACCTACATACAGTACTGCTATTTCGATGTCCATTCTTTTCTCCCTCCCTGGGCACTACGCTGGTAGATGACCTGTGCTGGGGGATAGGGGAGACCCTTAGCACATAAGCGGTTTTATACTTTTTCAGATCCCCCTGAGTCCAGCCATGCCGGCTCCCATTTGGCTGTGACCGCCCAGCATGCCCTATGCTGAGATGATCCAGTTACTGAAGGACTGCTCAAGCGGGGAGCCGGCCTGTTGGGAGGGGGTTGGGTGAGTTAATTTCTTTCATTTTTAAGAAAAAAAATTATGCGGTGTGGTTTGGCAAGAAAAACACACCTTATAAATAAAAATAGGTTGCTGGACCCTCTCGTAGCTGAGACATCCCAGCTTTTTCTTAGATCATTTCTGCGTATATGGTGCTCTAAGTAGAAGAAATTGAAGAACCTTAGGATAATTTGAGTGACTTTTAAACAGGAAAAAAAAAGCAAATTACAAAGTGGCCCTTATAATAGATCCTATTAAGAGATAAGTGGTAAAATTGAAACAGACTCACACTAGTCTCCTTTTTAGTGATAAATTTCATTTTAGAATGACTTCAAATATAGTCTGTTATCCTGAACATTAGAAGAAGTATCAGCTTTATACTCTGAAGATGTTCCAAGGCCAGTAGAAGCACACATTTGTCTTCAATTTCTGCCAGGGTCGCTTTGGGCCTCCTCCTGTGATTTGTAGGGTGATTCCTGAAACACTGGTCTCTTTGGGGTATTGCTACCATTATTGCCCTTTAGGGAGAGGCCTACGTAAGTCATCTTCGCTTATTCATTTTAACATTTTGAAATCTAGTTCTGGGGAAACAGAACTAGGAAATTCTGCTTCTGGGGAAAGTATCCCCCAAGTTATGGATAGATACTATTTATATTCCGTAAACTATGAAACCTCTTCGTCAGCCAAGACTGAGGACGATAATTGGGGAACAGAAATAGCTAGCTGGAGGAACAATAACCTGTAATTGCCGTAGTCCTTAAAAGGCAGATTGGCCTTTGAAGTTGGAGACTTGGCCAAGAGAAGGGTGTTAGGGGTAGCCCGCTCATTCTTCACAGACCAGATCTCTCCTGTTGGTGCTGCCTGGGTTCTGTGAGTTGGTGTGGTGGTTATATCCGTGCTGTTTCGATCTTACTTGACATCGCAGTACAGCTTACTAAATTTTGCCATGCCTGTCTGGTCACGCCCGACGAGTGTTGGTGTCCTCCGTGGCCCCTCTGGCATCGCCGTCGCTGTGCTGCTTCCCTCGTCTTTCTCAGGGGTCTCACGATTTTGTCTTCCGGAGTCTGCAGCTGCTTCCTTGCCTGCAGTGTCTCTCGTGCTGACCCGCTGCTTCCATGTTGTTTCTCTGAAGTTCATCCTTCCCACTTAGAATCCTCGAGTTAGGGTCAAGTCTCCAAGTGCCTTCTGTGCTTAAGTTGCTTTTGGTAACAGAAATCACATCTTCTGGAGGTTATCTAGTTTCTCTCCTATACCTTGGAATTTTTGTGAAATTGGCCGTACCTTTTCATTGCTTCAGTATTTAATTTAGTGTGCAGTTCAGCTTTTTTTCTTTATAATTACATTCTTGAAAGTTCCAAAATCGGCAGTTGGGGTTTTTTTTTTTTTTTAAACACACACTTCAATAGAAACCATGGTATTATGACAAGTTGACTGGTTCTAGCCTGTTAACTAATTCTCCGTAAGGGGACAGAAGATGTGTGTCCAGGGGAAAGGGAAGTGAATAGAGAAAGGGACATATCATGTCATTACTGGGTGGCATTTAGGATGCATTTGAGGTACCCGGTTCTGAATTTAAAGGGAGACCACCCACTGTCTTTGTGTCTTCTGTTGCAGTCATGGGGAAGCTGAACGTGTGCACGCCACGGGTAGCTCGGTGTAATAGAGCAGGAGAGATCAGGGAAGCGTAGGTTTATGCAAGACAGATTATAGTAACGGACTGGAGTTTCATGCAGGTAGAAAGGACCAGGAAGTGAGTGTAGGGAAAGTGTGGTTGAATTAATGGGTTTAGGTCCTGGCGGGATTGAAGGATTATAGTTGGGCTACTAGAGGGAGTCCATTTGAAAGCTGTGAGGGATGACGAAAGAGAAGCATATGAGATCGAGAGTGTAGAGGGCTTAGAGTTAATAACGTATTCATGGGAATGAGCTCTTGATGTATGGGGAGAGAAAGGGAAGTTTGAGGAACCAGGTGCAGGAGGGCTCCCTGTTTGTTAGCTGTGATTTTTGTTGTTGTTGTGGTATTTTAAATAAAGTTTGCTTCTTCATTTGGACAAAAAAACTTCATATACTTTCTACTTAAAAGGATGTAATGTTCCCAGTTGGAACAGAGGTTTAAAGGCTTACAAATCAGAGTAATTCTTGATTAATTTCTTAGGTGTTGCCATTGTCGAGATCAGGTATCTTCAGTCTGGGATCCACGGACACACTCTGAAATTGTATGCATAATTTTTGTGTGTTTCTTCTGGGGAAAGGATGCACAGATTTCATAAAAGTGTATAAGAATTGCTAGCACTGTGTATTAACAGAAAACCAGTTACATAGAAGAAAGGTCTAATTTTATAGTATACATTTTTAAGTCTGGGTATTAAAAGAATTTTGCATTGATGTGGCCAAAACATTAGCTAACATTCATGTCTTTGTTTCTTCAGGGGCATAGTGTCTGTGGGCAGAAATGAATATGTAGCTTTACCTGGATAGCTGGGGAAGAGGGCCTATATGATGCTTAAATATTGCTTGTTCAAATTTGTTTTGTTTTGTTTTTAATTAATTTTGCTCTTGTTCTTAAATTCTAGTACATGACTCTCAACCCTTCTACTAAGAGGAAGAATACTGGATCCCCAGACAGGAAGCCCTCAAAAAAATCCAAGACAGACAACTCTTCTCTGAGTTCACCACTAAATCCCAAGTTATGGTGTCACGTACACTTGAAGAAATCCTTGAATGGCTCGCCACTCAAAGTGAAGAACTCCAAAAATTCCAGATCTCCAGAAGAACATTTGGAAGAAGTAATGAAGATGATGTCACCCGCCAAGCTCCACAGTAACTTTCACATTCCTAAGAAGGGCCCTCCTGCCAAGAAATCGGGGAAGCACAGCGATAAACCTTTGAAAGCAAAGGGCAGAAGCAAAGGCATCCTTAATGGACAGAAATCTACAGGTAATTCCAAGTCTCCCAAAAAGGGCTTGAAGACTCCTAAAACCAAAATGAAGCAGATGACTCTGTTGGATATGGCCAAAGGCACTCAGAAGATGACACGAGCTCCACGGAACTCTGGGGGTACAGCCAGGTCCTCTAGTAAACCCCACAAACATCTGCCTCCCGCTGCCCTACACCTTATTGCCTACTACAAAGAAAACAAAGACCGGGAGGACAAGAAGAGTGCCCTGTCCTGCGTCATCTCCAAAACCGCTCGCCTTCTCTCCAGCGAAGATCGAGCCCGTCTCCCAGAAGAGCTGCGAAGTCTTGTTCAAAAACGCTTTGAGCTTCTCGAGCACAAAAAGCGGTGGGCCTCGATGTCTGAAGAGCAGCGGAAAGAATATTTGAAAAAGAAACGAGAGGAGCTGAAAGAAAAGTTGAAGGAGAAAGCCAAGGAGCGGAGAGAGAAGGAAATGCTTGAGAAGCTAGAGAAACAGAAGAGGTATGAGGACCAGGAGTTAGCGGGCAAAAGCCTTCCGGCATTTCGACTGGTGGACACCCCTGAAGGGCTGCCCAACACGCTCTTCGGGGATGTGGCCATGGTGGTGGAGTTCTTGAGCTGTTACTCGGGGCTGCTCTTACCGGATGCCCAGTACCCTATTACTGCTGTGTCCCTCATGGAGGCCTTGAGTGCAGAAAAAGGCGGCTTTTTATACCTCAATAGGGTGTTGGTCATCCTCTTACAGACCTTATTACAGGACGAAATAGCAGAAGACTACGGTGAACTGGGAATGAAGCTGTCAGAGATCCCGCTGACTCTGCATTCTGTTTCAGAGCTGGTGCGGCTCTGCCTGCGCAGGTCTGACGTTCAGGAGGAAAGCGAGGGCTCCGACGCAGATGATAATAAGGATTCGGCGCCGTTTGAGGACAATGAGGTACAAGATGAGTTCCTAGAGAAGCTGGAGACCTCGGAGTTTTTTGAATTAACGTCAGAGGAGAAGCTGCAAATCTTGACCGCGCTCTGCCACCGCATCCTCATGACGTACTCGGTGCAGGACCACATGGAGACCAGACAGCAGATGTCGGCAGAGCTGTGGAAGGAGCGGCTTGCTGTCCTGAAGGAAGAGAATGATAAGAAGAGAGCAGAGAAACAGAAAAGGAAAGAAATGGAAGCCAGAAACAAGGAAAACGGGAAAGAGGAGAACGGGCTAGGCAAACCAGATAGGAAGAAAGAGGTGGTGAAGTTTGAGCCCCACGTGGACCTGGGAGCCGAAGACATGATCAGCGCCGTGAAGAGCCGGCGGCTGCTCGCCATCCAGGCCAAGAAGGAGCGTGAGATCCAGGAGAGAGAGCTGAAAGGTAAGGGCTGGTATTGAGAGCAGAAGGGAGACCCTTTAGAAGACAGTAGAAGGAAGGAAGTTGCCAGGGTAACGGTAGAGGCTCTGTTTGTCGTTAACTCTTCAGTTATCTTGGTGTGCGGCAGCCCAGACCCCACTGGGTGTGTGATGCTTGCTGGGAGTGTGCAGCAGGGCCTCCTACAGCTAACGATGGTTTGACTTGGATTGATGACGGTGGCATCTTCTCTGGATTTGGTAAAGGACCAAAGTCACAAGTAGGCATCGTGGAAAGACTACAGGGCTTGGGAATTGCTGGCCTGGTTTCAAACCCTGCCTCTGACTTCGTTGTAGTCTTTTGAGCAAGTTACTCTCTGTGCCTCAGGGTCCTCCTGTGCTTGTTAAGATCGTTTTAACAATTGAGTGACAAGGTGTTTGAAGCCCTCAGTGCAGTTGCCAGCTCAGATACTTATTACGATGTAAGAATGTAAACGTTTGGGGCTTCGATAGCACCATCAGATCTGAATTTTTTTTTTTAAGATTTATTTGAGAAAGAGAGTGTAAACCGTGGGGCAGAGGGAAAGGGAGAGAGAAACGAGAGAAACGCAGATTCTCTGCTGAGCGCAGAGCCCGTTGTGGGACTTGATCTCATGACCCTGAGATCATGACCTGAGCTGAAACCAAAAGTTGGATGCTTTGACCGACTGTGCCACCCAGGTGCCCCAAAGCTGAACATTTTTAAAACAGCTTTATTAAATAGTTCACATACCATACAACTCATCTATTTATAACATATAACTCACTGTTTTTTAATATATTCACAGGTATGTGCAACTTTCACAATTTTCACATATTCATCTTCTCAAAAACCTCTAAATTCTTCTTTTTTTTAATTAATTAATTTATTTATTTGGCAGACAGAGATTACAGGTAGGCAGAAAGGCAGGCAGGGAGAGAGGGGGGAAACAGACTCCCCGCTGAGCAAAGAGCCCGATGCAGGTCAGTCCCAGGACCCTGAGATCATGACCTGAGCCAAAGGCAGGGGCTTAACCCACTGAGCCACCCAGGCGCCCTTATTGGGATTTTAGGTCTTTAAACTATTTTAGTCGGTGCTGTAGTTTCCAACCGTATCAGAGATTCCAGCTTATAAAGTGAAGATGGTAAAAACCATTTAGTTGTCAAAGTTGGACCCTAGATACCTGGAAATAACTTCAGTAGCATTTTCTGAATATATAATAATTTCTTTTAAAACAGATTCTAGTTTATACTACCTAAGGCCACTGAAATGTCTTTACATTGATACAGGTACACTGTGCATCTGCATATACATACGTTTCAGTTTTAAAGACCATATATTGCATTCCAAGTAAAATAGCATGTAGATCAACTTTGTGTATATGTCACACTGCCGCTGTATGTTACCTGAAATGTAATGACTTCTCCTTGAGTTTCTGAAGTGTTCTCTGTGTGTTTTAACATAGGACAAAGGAAAGGTCATGTTATACTCTTAAATTGATACAGAGAAATAAGGGACAAAGAAAGTTAATATTTTGCCAAGGGTCAGTTCACTTTATTTGGTATCTTGTTCAGTGCTGTAACCTCTGGAACCGAGTTTGGTCTTTTGATGACTTGCCCTAGGGGGCTTTTTGTTTGTTTGTGGCCCTAAGAGAAAAGAACTTTTCCTTGATTGTGATTTGGCCATTACTGTTTGTATTTAGCTTTGTACTGATTTCTGCTGTAAGCACTGTTGCAAACATTTTGTTCCATTTAGGAGAGCAAACTTTGTTAAAGGTAGTGAGTATCCTGTTGGTTTTGAATAAATGAGATGTGTCTTAATTTTTTTTTTTTTTAAAGATTTTATTTATTTATTTGACAGAGAGAGATCACAGAGAGAGAGGAAGGGAAGCAGGTCCCCTGCTAAGCAGAGAGCCTGATGTGGGTGGGACTCGATCCCAGGACCCTGAGATCATGACCTGAGCCAAAGGCAGCGGCTTAACCCACTGAGCCACCCAGGCGCCCCTGTGTCTTAATTTTTTAAAGTAGCCTCTTTAGACTGATTATTTTCCAGATTCTCACCATAATTAATGTAGATGTTCTCTCATCTGTAGAATATCAGTATTACACATTCTGAAGTTGTAAATAGCGCTGTGTCTCAGAATTTTTTACAGTTATAGAAAAACTTAAAAGGCAAGATTACTGGGCTATTCTTGTTGTTGAGAGAAATTTCTGTCTGGATGAAATAAACCCATATAATGAATGATCAGAAATAAATTAATAAAAAGTTTCTTTTTGAGATTTTATTTATTTTAGATTGTACAAGCATGGGCAGGGACAGGGGAGAGAGAGAATCTCAAGCAGAGAGTTGGTGCAGGGCTTGATTCCACGACCTGAACTGAAACCAAGAGTCGGGTGCTTCGCCTGAGCCACCCAGGCACCCCTACACCTTTTTTCATCATTAACAGTAGTGACTTGCTGAATAACTCCCCAGAGAGTATTTGGTACGTAGCAATTGCTTTTATGCACAAGTGGTTACCTGCCTTTACTCTCCGGACTTTTTTCTTATCACCAAAGCTTCTAAGCTTAATTACAGTCAAATTCCTCAGGACTGAAATAGGTTTTATTTTGAAATAGCTGGTCTGGTTTTATTCATTCTGGTCATTTTGAGGATCAATTAATTCCATTTAAAAACTTTTAATAGAACTTATTAGGAAATAAAGTCTAGTTGATTCTTTTGATCTTTACCAGTGAAACTAGAACGCGAAGCTGAAGAAGAACGAATACGAAGGCACAAGGCAGCTGCTGAGAAGGCTTTCCAGGAGGGGATTGCCAAGGCAAAGCTAGTCATGCGTAGGACTCCTATTGGTACAGATCGAAACCATAACAGGTAACTTACTAGATTTAATTTTTGTCACCTTTTACAGTTATTATATTGTTCCTAGTTTTGAAACTCTAAAGTTCTAGAATAAATAAGGTATTCCGTTTATGGATTTTGGAAACCATCAGTCATCACACATTTATTGGATGTTTTCTATGCCACATGCTGGAGTTACACAGTTAAATAAGACACCAACCTGTTCTTTTTTTTTTTAAGATTTTATTTATTTATTTGACAGAGATCACAAGTAGGCAGAGAGGCGGGCAAGGGGAGGGGGAAGCAGGCTCCCCACCTAGCAGGGAGCCTAATAAGGGGCTCGATCCCCGGACCCTGAGATCATGACCTGAGCTGAAGGCAGAGGCTTAAAGCCAGTGAGCCACCCAGGTGCCCCAGACACAAACCTATTCTTAAAAATAAAATAAAATAAAAGACAGAAGGGGCGCCTGGGTGGCTCAGTGGGTTTAAGCCTCTGCCTTCAGCCCAGGTCATGATCTCAGGGTCCTGGGATCGAGTCCTGCATCGGACTCTCTGCTTGGTGGAAAGCCTACTTCCCCCTCTCTCTCTGCCTGCCTCTCTGCCTACTTGTGATCTCTCTCTCTCTCCCTCCGCGTCCAAAAAAAAAAGACACAACCCTGTTCTTGAAGGTACCACAAATAGGAAACCTAAATAATTATGATGGGTGAAACGTAATCCAAATAGAGGTCATTAGAAATGGTAATACATTTTACATGTGTGTATTGTGTGGAACCTGAAGTAGAAAATACTAGAAGTTATAAAAGTTACAGATACGAAGCGAACTTCAAATTTTAAAAATGTTGGTATTCTGTGCCTTTGTCAATTGTATGGGTCTGAACGTTCAGTGATGATAACTCTGTAGTCCTCTCCCCCAACAGTAAAGTCATCCCATGCTCGTGATCTGTCATTATTTTATTAACACATGGTTGTGATTTATAGGTACTGGCTCTTCTCAGATGAAGTTCCGGGATTGTTCATTGAAAAAGGCTGGGTGCATGACAGCATCGACTATCGATTCAGTCACCGCAAAGACCGTGCGGACCCTGCTGATGAAGATTACTGTCCCCGGAGTATGTGTATCTATCAGTTCTTATACCCTGCTCGAGTAGACTCATTAGTAAGGACTGTCTTTCCTTGGTCACTTTTTCTTTTTGCAAAGTTTATTTTCTCCTTAGGTAGATGTATTTGAGTGGGGTAGGAGGATATGAAATGCGTAGAAGAAGGAAGGAAACTGACATTTGGTTATGAGCTTTGTTCCGGGTGTGTGGAAAGATAATGAGCTTGAATATTGGGATATTTGGGTATTAGATTTTTTTTTTAAGATTTTATTTATTTGTTTGACACAGAGAGACCAAGAGAGGAAATTAAGCAGGGGGAGTGGGAGAGAGAGAAGCAGGCTTCCCACTGAGCAGGGAGCCCAATATGGGGCTCCATCCCAAGATCCTGGGATCGTAATCTTGAGCCAAAGGCAGGCATTTAATGACTGAGCCACCCACTCACCCCTGGGTATTAGATTTTATACAAGTAGTCTTCAAACTCTCTTCTTTGGAAGTTTCTCTGTAGGTACCTTAATGGCTGGAATTGAGGTAAAGGGCTAAGAAGACAACTTCATTATTTATTTATTCAGTATGTACGGAGCATCTCATGTGTGCCAACCAGTTTTTCATGTTTTGTGGTACCAGAAAGCAAACAAGACAGATAAGGTCCTAAATGTCATTTAATTAAAATTCTAGTGAGGGGGGAACACAGCAAATAACTAAAAATAAGTGACTGAGAAAGAGTCATAAAGGGTCACTGATGTTCTTTTTTTTGGCCTGAGTTCTGATTACACGGGGGTGTTTGATTTGTAAAATAAATAAGTATAATTTTATAAATGTATATGTATTTTTTGAGGTGCATATATACATCGAACATAGATTATGTGTAACATTTGTAACACGCATATGTTATTTCAAGAAAGAAGTTAAAAGGGGGGCTGCCTGGGTGCTTCAGTCATTACGTGTCTGCCTTCTACCCAGGTCATGAACCTGGCGTCCTGGGATTGAGCCCTGCATCGGGCTCCGTGCTCAGCAGGGAGCCTGCTTCTCTCTCCCACTCCCCCTACTTGGGTTCCCTGTGTCTCTATCTCTCTGTCAAATAAATAAAATCTGGAAAAAAAAAAATTAAAAAAAATTTTTTTTTAATTAAGAAAACCCAAGTGGTCAGGTTAGATCAGTTTTCCTCATCCTCAACATTATTGACGTTTTGGGTCAGATCTTTTTTGGTTGTTTTAAGAGTTGGGGCGGGGTAGAGGGAGAGAGGGAACGTGACGCAGGGCCTGGTCCCATGATACTGGGATCATAACTTGAGCGAAATCAAGAATTGGACGCCTAAGTGACTACGCCACGCAGACACCCCCAGGTCATTCTTCATAGGTGGGGCTGGTCCCGTGCATTGTCACACATTTAGCAGCGTCCCTGGCCTCAGTGGAATAAGTGCTAATAGTGACAATTAAATGTGTCTCCAGACATTGCCCTGTGTCCACTGGGAGGCAGCCTGGCTCCCTGTGGAGAACCACTGGGTTAAATGATCTGCAGGCTTCCTGCCAGCTCCGCTTTCTGTGACCTAATGAAGATTGCTTCTCAAGTATTAAATCGTCATGCTTCTTTCAGAAATCTTTTTTTTTTTTTAAGGTTTTATTTATTTATTTGACAGAGAGAGATTACAAGTAGGCAGTGAGGCAGGCAGAGAGAGAGAGGAGGAAGCAGGCTCCCCATAGTTGTAGCTCCCAGGAGAAGATGGGCGTTTCAGGCCGCACTCCAGGCGCATCCTAGTGGGCACTGTTGCTTCGTGTTCTCATCCTGGCAGGGCTGGTGTCTTCACAATCACGTGATCGGAAGACTAACAGGGTGATGTGTTTGTAGTGCAGGGAAGGTGTGGAGGGTTGAAGGGGAGAGGGAGGAAGCAGGGGACAGAACCACAGTGTTAGGTGAGGCCTCAGAGATTGGCTTAAGATCCATCCGTATTCATGTCCTACTGTGTGGGAGCGGACTTAGAAAAAAGTTGATTGTGTTTGACTTTTGAAGCCTCCAGGGGTAAGTTTATAGTAGTTTATGTGTTCATTTGTGCCAAACCTCACGTACAAAAAGCAAATGGATTATTTGCTTTGATATAAAGTTATTCAGTCATCCCACTCCATTCTGAGTTGTAATACTCTAAACTTCAAACTGTGCAGCTGTTCAGCTGTGTAGCCAGCAGACATCTCAAAGAATGTGCTGTGTGTAAGCTGTTTAAGAGAAGTCCGCGCCTCTCGTACACTGGATGGATTGAATAGGTGGCATCTGTGTTACTAGTTGTTGGATTGGCGCTGTGTCCTGTTTAGGTTTGAAATGCGGAATTGGGTGGCTCAGTCGTTAAGCGTCTGCCTTCGGCTCAGGTCATGATCCCGGGGTCCTGGGATGGAGCCCCGCATCAGGCTCTGCCCCTCAGTGGGAAGCCTGCTTCTCTCTCTCCCACTCCCCCTGCTTGTTTTCCTTCTCTATCAAATAATTACAAATAAAATCTTAAAAAAAAATGCGGAATTGGGTATTTACTATATTAACCTAATGTTTACTTTTTTTTTAGGTAAGAAAGCAAACCTAGGCAAAAATGCAAGCATGAGCACACATCCTGGACCAGCAGCAGAAGTGGCTGTAGAGACCACCGTACCCAAGCAAGGCCAGAATCTATGGTAACGTGAGCATTCATTGGGTTGCTCTTTCTTTTTCCTGTTAAGAAAATGTTTAATCTAGTGACACCAGTCTTAACATCTGTTAAGATCATTTTGTATGATTTTGATTTCTTAGATATGTAAACTTACTCCTTTATATGTAAACTTACTCCTTTAGAAGCAGGTTTGAGTTCTGTTTAGTTGGTTGTTTTTTTTTTTTAATAAGATTATATTCTAAGCTTTGGAATTTTATTTCCCTATTAAAATGTAAGTTTGTATATGTTCTTGGAGCAGATACAGGATTTCCGTCACTTATTTATTTATTTAAAAAGATTTTGTTTATTTATTTGACAGAGATCACAAGTAGGCAGAGAGGCAGGCAGAGACAAAGAGGAGGAAGCAGGTTCCCTCCTGAACAGAGAACCTGATATGGGGCTCGATCCCAGGACCCTGAGATCATGACCAAAGCCAAAGGCAGAGGCTTAACCCACTGAACCACCCAGGCACCCCATCTTTATTAATTGAAGAATATAAATTGTATACATAGCCATTCATTTGCTTTTATGTCCATATTCTTTTAAGCAGGGAAACAGGTTTTGAGAGGGTCCCTTTTATTTTGTGATTGCATTAACTGTTTTGCCTATGATTCCTTTTGGTTTAATGACCTTCTGTAATTTTTAGATGTAGGTTTACTCTTCTCTAAAGAGTAGAGTATGGACAAGTGTATGGACAAGTGTGTCAGTTGACTTTATAAAATTTGTCTCATATTTTAGTAGGAAACATTGGCTCTGGTATCCTAGGATAAAGTTATGGATAAAGTATGGACAAGTGTGTCAGTTGACTTTATAAAATTTGTCTCGTATTTTAGTAGGAAACATTGGCTCCGGTATCCTAGGTCTCATTGAAATGATAAATTATCTGTTCTGCTTGTGAGCAAGATTGGAATTCTGTTCTCCCAACTTCCACCAACAGTCTTAGACCCTTTCTTAGTATTTGATTATTTTTCAGAGTTACTGATTCTGTGTTGCTCCTTTTAGGTTTTTATGTGATAGTCAGAAGGAACTGGATGAGTTGCTAAATTGCCTTCACCCTCAGGGAATAAGAGAAAGTCAACTTAAAGAGAGACTCGAGAAGAGGTAAGGATTTTCATCTTGCTCTACACGGCTTCTCTTCAGCATACGTATTATAAATGTCTTAGGGGTTATTTGTGTATCCATAAAAGCAGTAAACGTAAATTTTAAAAATTATGTAACCCTTTTATGTTCTTATTGCTTGGGAGTTTCTTGACTCATGCTTATTTGGAAAAGCATATTTTAAAATTCATTTTATTTTTTTAAATTTCTATTTATTTATTTGATAAACCTATAATGTATTATTAGCCCCAGGGGTACAGGTCTGTGAATCGCCAGGTTTACACACTTCACAGCACTCACACCCTAGCACATACCTTCCCCAATGTCCATAACCCCACCACCCTATCCCTATCCTCCTCCCCCCGGCCACCCTCAGTTTGTTTTGTGACATTAAGAGTCTCTTATGGTTTGTCTCCCTCCCGATCCCATCTTGTTTCATTTATTCTTTTCCTACCCTCAAACCCCACACCTTGCATCTCTCCTTGCTCATATCAGGGAGATCATATGATAGTTGTCTTTCTTCGATTGACTTATTTCGTGGAAAAGCATATTTTTAAGCCCTGTAGATACAGTGCAGCAAGATTGTTCATTGATTCCCATGTGTCATGCACTGAACTAGACCCTCATTAGAGTTAGGCAGCCTTACAAAGGCAGTTCCACAGCATTTGTCATTCAGAAGTATTGTCAGTATTGGAAACAGCCAGAAAATGAAAACTCCCTAAATGTCCATCAGCTGATGGATAAACAAAATGTGGCACATCCAGAAATTCAGCCACCAAACGGAACAAAGTACCGACCCGTGCTATAGCTGTAACAGGGCTGAAATGAAAAAATGGACTGAATCAAAGAAGCTAATCAAAGGCCCATATCGTATGATTCTGTTTATTTATTTTTATTATTTATTTGAGAGAGAGTTTGCAGAGAGAGAGTGAGCATGAGTTGGGGGGGAGGCGCAAGGACTGAGGGAGAAGCAGGCTCCCCGCTGTGCAGGGACCCCCCCAACAGTAGGATTCCATTTATGTAAGACTTTCAGAGTAGGCACCTCCACAGGGACAGAAAGAAAGTAGAATTGCGGTTTCCAGGGGGCCGGGGGAAGGGGAGAATTGGGATCGAGGTACAGGGTTTCTTCTGGGGTGATGAAAGTTTTGGAATTAGATAGTTTCGATGGTTCCACAACATTAAAACCACTGCAAATGTATGCTTTAAAGTGGTGAGTTTAAGACTGAATTATATCTTTAGAAAGCTCCAAACAAATACTAACTACATCTAGATTTGCTGGTGTCCTTCCTGTTCTAGGCATTGCTCCTGTCACAGCCAGGGCAAGGTTTAGGCTGAGGGCCGCTTTAGTGTCTGACTGCATGCTTTCATAGTTGAATTTGGGTTTGATTGAAGGAAGAAGTAATGTATCATTCAGTCTACAGTTGCAAGTTTTCTAGACTTTTGTGAATGATAGTGGATGGGTACATGATACTAGTCCACTGCTTAATGCATAAATTAATTAAAATTGTATTCAGAATCATGGTGTCTTATTGAGAAGAACAGGTAAATTAAATTAAGAAAGACAAGGGAAAATGTCAGTATACCAGCGACAAAGTAGTATGGTTCTATGATGTACCTCCTGTTTGTTAACGTATTTGATTGTCAGGGTGAAAAACAAAACTTACACTTTGTTTGGTTTTGTTGAGCATTAAAAAAACCCCAAACACATACCTTGCTTTTCTGGGTTTGAACTTTTTTTTTTTTTTAATTATTTATTTATTTATTTGACAGAGAGAAATCACAAGTAGATGGAGAGGCAGGCAGAGAGAGAGAGGGAAGCAGGCTCTCTGCTGAGCAGAGAGCCCGATGCGGGACTCGATCCCAGGACTCTGAGATCATGACCTGAGCCGAAGGCAGCGGCTTAACCCACTGAGCCACCCAGGCGCCCGGGTTTGAACTTTCTAAAGGCTGTCAAGCATACATAATCTTGGAGAGTTAATGTTCCTTCCTTAGCATTATTTTATCATAGAGCCATCCATGTTTCATACTGTTTTGTTTTGTGTTTAATTGAAGTATAGTTAATACTCAAAATACTGGTGATTTCAGGTTTCATCCATGATTCTTAAAACCGAGTTCTGTCATTTTCCTTTCTATATACTGTTCTCGGAATTTGTATAATCTTGTGATTCTACTTTATCTATTCTCTTGCTGGTGGTTATTTGTATTTCCTTTGGGTAGCCAAAGGGATAGGATAATGTATCACAGACCAACCATTTGAAGTTCACGTTTATAAAACAGTTATATATGCTCTTTGCAAGAAAGTAAGTGATGAAGGATATAAATTGCAGGGTGTGCTCAGTTACTCATTTCAATTTAAAAAGAAGCTTTTTTTTTTTAAGATTTTATTTATTTGGGAGAGACCACAAGCTGGGTAAGGAGAAAGAAAAAAGCAGACGTGAGCAGGGTGATGGGCAGAGAGAGAAGGAGAAGCTGACTCTCTTCTGAGCAGGGAGCCCAATGTTGGGGGCTTAGGCCCATGACTCAAGGATCACGACCTGAGCTGAAAGCAGGCGCTTAACCAGCTGAGCCACCCAAGTGCCCCTCAGTAAAAAAAGAATTTAAAAACAAAATGATACCAAGCTAGTTGGAAACAGAGAAGTAAAGTTTTTTTCTATCCATTGAACATTTATAAAAATTAATCATATACTTAGCCACAAAAGCAGTCTCAACGGATTTTAAAAATAGAGAGTTTCAGGATATGGTCTCTGATCAGATTGCAATAAAATCAGAAACAAATTCCTTAAAGATGTCCGAAGAGATCTTAACTGACAGGCAGTTAAACACATTCATAGATAACGTCAAAGAAGAAAATAAAGGGAATTCTGCAAAGCAAGGGAAATCCTTTGCAAGAAAGCCAGTGGGACACAGTGAAGCAGTATTCAGAGGAAAATAATATTAAAATGCTTATTTAGGGGCGCCTGGGTGGCTCAGTGGGTTAAAGCCTCTGCCTTTAGCTCAAGACATGATCCCAGGGTCCTAGGATTGAGCCCTGCATCGGGCTGTCTGCTCAGCAGGGAGCCTGCTCCCCTTCCTCTCTCTCTCTGCCTACTTGTGATCGCTGTCTGTAAATGAAAAAAAAAAAAAAAAAAAAAAGAATGAAATGGGAGAGACGCCTGAGTGGCTTAGTCATTGAGTATCTGCCTTTGGCTTGGGTCGTGATCCCATGGTCCTGGGATCGAGCCCCTCATCAGGCTCCCCGCTCTGTGGGGAGCCTCCTTCTCCCTCTCCCACTCCCCCAGCTTGTGTTTCCTCTCTTGCGGTCTCTCTCTTTGTCAGATAAATAAATAGATCCTTAAAAAAAAAAGAAAGAATGAAATGGGAACTTAGTATACTTCCGCTGAGATGACCTTGAGCTCAAGTTTGCATTTTGTTGTAAGAAACCAGCAGTGAAGCTTATGGTCTCGCCAGAGTGTGTGGCTGGGACCTCAGCGGGTCAGTCTTTAATGTGAGAGTGAACTTGGAGGTACTTGTGTAGAATTTCAGCCGTTTGACATTTTTACTATGTTATGAGGCATTGTGGCAGGTGATTTAAAGTTGCCTCATGTCGGTAGCATTTCCTGTAGCTGACATGGGCAGATGGGTATTCTCTTTGGAGGAGCCCAGCTTCAAACCAGGCCTCAGAAGAATTTCCACAGATACCATCCTGAGAAATGCATGGTGAAAAGGTTAAAAAAAAATACACAGACCAGGAACCATGAACAAGAGCTGGGTGTTAAGCAGGACACTTCAGGTACTGGGATTATCAAATACCAAAAATAAGAAGCGTGTTTTTCAAATGAATCAAAAATAAGACAAATTTGAAAATTTGTACAAGAAACACAAAACTAGAGATCACCAAGGAGAAATGAAGATCTGAGTAAGTCTTCTAGAAATGAAACCTGTCATTCAGAGTTTTTTATTTTCCCTTCCTGCTCCCCAACTTTTCTAGGTACCAGGACATCATTCATTCTATTCATCTGGCCCGGAAGCCAAATTTGGGTCTAAAATCCTGTGATGGCAACCAGGAGCTTTTAAACTTTCTTCGTAGTGATCTCATTGAAGTTGCAACTAGGTTACAAAAGGGGGGACTTGGTTATGTGGAAGAAACATCGGAATTTGAAGCCCGGGTAAGAACATAAGCAAACACCCTTAGGAGATCTGTTACTCATGGAAACTCCATTTGGAATTATTCCCTGATACTGTTCTTGACTTCCCATATGACCCTGGAAATCATGTGTGGGTTTATTTGAAAGACCTGTGGAACCAAAAATTCTCCATGTACATTTGATACTTGTCCTTTGATATCCAGAAAAATCTAAGTGGCTTGGATCCTTTACTCAGAAAGAGCTTTTCTGGTTTTGTTTTTTTAAGATTTTATTAGTTTTTTAAAAAACTATTTATTTGAGAGCAAGTGAGCACAAGCAGGGGAGTAAGGGAAAGGGAGAGGGAGAAGCAGACTCCCCACTTGAGCAGGGAACCCAACGCAGGGCTGATCCTAGGACCCTGAGATTATGACCTGAGCCAAAGTCAGACCCTTCATCAACTGAGCCACCCAGGCACCTCTAAGATTTATTTTATTTTTTATTTTTTTAAAAGATTTTATTTATTTGAGAGATCACAAGTTGGCAGAGAGAAAGGGGGAAACAGGCTCCCCACTGAGCAGAGAGCCTGATGCGGGGCTCGATCCCAAGACCCTGGGATCTGACCTGAGTCGAAGGCAGAGGGTTTAACCCACTGAGCCACCCAGGCGCTCCTAATTTTAAATAATAAAGTCCATGTAACTCGGAGGACACTAATAATTGTGGGTCTTTTCAAATCACTCATATGCATTACACCATGTGTATTAGTCCTGTGTTTTGAGCAGTTGCATCTTTTTTCTCAATTTATAGAAGTACATTCCATTTCTTTCAGTCTTTATATCACTTTGGGGTACGTAAAATAGCCCATGGAGTTGATAGGATAAATCTTCTACTGTTAAGACTTCTGTATTTTTATTTCTTTGCTATTAGAATTAGCATATTATATGTGCATCTTGTGTATGTAGCTTTTTCTTTCTCCTTTATTTTTATTTATTTATTTTTTAAAGTAACCTCAGTGCCCATTGTGGGGCTCAGTCTCACAATCCTGAGATTTAGAGTCACGGGCTCTACAAAGTGAGCCAGCCAGGCACCTGCACTTTTTTTTTTTTTTTTTTTAACTAGTCTGGTTATGAATTCATGGTACATTTTGTAAGAAAAAGGATTTAAATATCTGTATTGGTCTGATGATTTTTTATTTTATTTTTTAAAGATTGTATTTATTTGTCAGAGAGAGAGAGCACTAGCAGGGGTAGCAGCAGGCAGAGCAGACAGGGAAAAGGAGGCTCTCTACTGAGCAGAGAGCCCCATGCGGGACTCGAGCCCAGCATCCTGGGATCATGACCTGAGCTGAAGGCACCCGCTTAACCGACTGAGCCACCCAGGTGTCCCTGTTCTAACGATCTTTTATTTTTTTTTATTTTTTTTATTTTTTTTAAAGATTTTATTTATTTATTTGACAGAGAGAAATCACAAGTACACTGAGAGGCAGGCAGAGAGAGAGAGAGAGAGAGAAGGAAGCAGGCTCCCCGCTGAGCAGAGAGCCCGATGTGGGACTCGATCCCAGGACCCTGAGATCATGACCTGAGCCGAAGGCAGCGGCTTAACCCACTGAGCCACCCAGGCGCCCCTCTAACGATCTTTTAAAGAATTATTCAACACTAAGTGTTTTTGCCAGTTTTAAATATAATACTTACCTTTTTTTTGTTGTTTATTCATTTATTTATTTAAAGATTTTGAGAGAGCGCATGAGAAGGGGGAGTGTCAGAGCGAGAAGCAGACTCTCCTCTGAGTAGGGAGCCCGATGGGGGACTCGATCCTGGGACTCCAGGATCATGATCTGAGCCAAAGGTAGTCACTTAACCAACTGAGCCACCCAGGTCCCCTAGTTTTTTGTTTATTTAGCAGATATTTACCATTTGCCTACTTAGTGTCGAACCTAGGCTCACACCCTGCTAACATTGGGTTATCATCATTCTTTGTTTCTCTTTGTAGTTAGAAAATGGTATTTTTTTTAATTGACATGTTTTGCATGACTGAGAAGGTAACGTTCTTTCAAGAGTATGACTTGGATCAAACTGATTTAGCTTCTGTCCTTATGCATAAAATAGATGTGAGGCTTAGATGACACCGAGTATGGGAAGTCGATTACCTGGCTTACAGTGTGTGAGCTATATAGTGGGTCAGTAAATGTTTATTTTCCTTCTCAGTTTTTCTTTCCCCTGAGTCTGTCGTTCACACGTAGTAAGCACTCGTTTGCTGAATGAATGGATGAGCTCCCTAACTTCCTAAGTTAAGTAGAGGGAGTTTAAGCATCCTGTGGGTCTCGTTGGGGAAATGGAAGTAGTCAGCTTCTTTTAAACCTATAAACCACCCACTGAACTGAGGACCAAGGTAAATTAATGTGGTGTGACCCATTTGGGGCCCAGATTGATTTGAATTTAGTCAAAGATGGTCTCCTTTTTTTTTCCCCTCGCAGACAGCATTCGATATTTTGAGTAAATACAGAATTTTACTACCACATGTGGGGAGGGGTTAGCTTCAGTGAAAGACCTGTACCTCCTAGGAAAACCCCCAGTGGAGTTGCTTTTGGATAAACTTTCCCAGTGATGCTGAAACTGGTGGGGAGTTGCCCCCGGACAGGCTTACGATGGACTTCCCCCACACGCACTGTCAAGTCCAGAGTAGTGCAGAGATGACCCGAGTCCCGGTGTGTGTGGGGGGGTCTCCTGTCACCTCGGCCTTTCGTTCATTCTGTTTCTGGCATTTCCCGTAGGTGATCTCGTTAGAGAAACTGAAGGATTTTGGTGAGTGTGTGATTGCCCTACAAGCCAGCGTCATAAAGAAGTTTCTCCAAGGCTTCATGGCTCCCAAGCAGAAGAGGAGAAAGCTCCAAAGTGAAGATTCAGCAAAGATGGAGGAGGTGGACGAAGAGAAGAAGCTGGCGGAGGAGGCGGAGGTACGCTGTTCGCAGAGATGGGTCTTGTGCCGGGGAGCACGGCTCTGATTCGGAAGGGGCTCTCCCGTACCTCCTTAAAGCCCCGTGTCCTGAGCTGGTGGTCATTTTCCTCACTTCTGCTCAGTGCTGTGGTTTTCACACTGGTCTGTGGAGCACCACTGGACAGGGTCTCCGAGGGCCCCGTCCCCTTCTACCGGGGCGGATGGCTTTTTAAAAGGTGGTAGCAGTTTTTAAATTGTTAAAAATGGTCGTAAAAATCACATAAGGAACAGTGTGGCATCTTAACTGTCGTTGTGTCGTGTGCTGTTACGTACATTCACAGTGTCGTGCGCCTGTCACCGCCATCCATCTCCAGAACGTTCTCATCTTCCCAGACTGAAACTGTGCCCACCAAAGACGACACTACCCGTTTTGCTGTCCCCTCAACCCCGGCAACCTGTTTTCTTTCTGGGTCTTTGGATTCAACTAACTCTGAACAGTGTCACACATCAGTGGAATCACCCTATATGTCTTTTCGTGACTGGTTGGTTTAACTTAGCCCAATGTTTGCAGAGCTCATCTCTGTTGCATTATGTGCTAGAATTTCCCTTTAGGACCGAGTAATGTTCCACTCCGTGTATATGCCTCGTTGTGTGTTCATCCCGCGGTGCACACTTGGATCCCTTCCACCTCCTGGCTGTGGTGGATACGGTGCCGGGGGCCTTGAGAGCTAGTTTGGAACCTCTAGCAGGGGATGCCGCTGTGTGCCCTTGGTTGAAGGACGAAGGATGATCCTGTTGTGTTGGAGAAGGTTGTCCTCTGGGGCAGGTGCACAGCCTCAGGAGGGCCGCGTGCTGAGGGAGGGAGGAGACTGCCCGCCAGCCCGCCGCACCAGCCAGCCGTCCTGGGGAACTGTGGGGTGACCGGTGTCGCAGCAGATGGCCCTCGCGTCCAGTAATGCTGCTGGGAGCATGGGCGGACAGCTCTCTGTTCCAGTTCTTCCTTTCAGCTCTTCTGGCTCTATACCCAGAGGTAGAGCTGCTGCATCGTGTAGTAATCCTCTTTTAGCTTCTTCGAGAACCGCCTGTTTCCGCACGGCCGCACCATTTTCAATGCCCGATGGTGGTGCACGGGGTTCTCGCTTCTCTACATTCTTGGCAGCGCCTGTCACGTTCTCTTTCTGTCTTTCTGTGATTGGAGGCTTGCTGATGGATGCGAGGTGGTAGTTGACGGTTTTGATCTGCATTTCCCTAGTAATTAGTGAGGGGCAGTGTGCATGTCGGCCGTTGTCTTTTCTGGGGAAATGTGTCTCTGAGTCGTCAGCCGTCTTTTAACTGGATTGTGTCTTTCTGTCATTGAGTTATGTAGGTTCTTCATATGTTCTGGGCATTAATCCTTTATCAGTTGTATAATTTTGCAACTATATTCTCCATCCTGTGAGCTGCCTTTTCATCCTGTGGATGCCATCCTCTGATGCACAAAATTTTCCAGTTTGGTGAATTCCACCTTACCCGTTTTCTTCTGCTGCTTCTGCTTGCACCGTTGCGTCCAGGGGACACTTGCCAATTCAGGGTCACACATCCAGTGTCTTTCCCCTCTTTTTTTCTACCTGTCTTAGAGTTTTTAGCTTTTACGTTTAAATCTTTGATCCATTTTGATTTAATATTTGTAGACTAAGTGTCTAAATTCAGTTTTTTGCATGTGGATATCCAGTTTTCTGGTTTTTAAGTTTTAAAAGTAACATGCTCGTTCTAAGTAAATCCAGTGTGAGAGGTAGGTAAGATGTGACACAATTCGCATCCTAGCTTTGCTCCCCAGGAATCTCACTCTTCATAGTTCATTGTGTTTTCTATATGTACACGGAGATTGTTTTGTTTTGTTTTAAGATTTTATTTATTTATTTGACAGACAGAGACCACAAGTAGGCAGAGAGGCAGGCAGAGGGTGGGGGGGAAGCAGGCTCTTCCCTGAGCAGAGAGCCCGATGAGGGGCTCAATCTGAGGACCCTGGGATCATGACCTGAGCCGAAGGCAGAGGCTTTAACCCACTGAGCCACCCAGGCGCGCATGAAGATAGTTCTACTGGAATTTTACAGAACAGAATCATCTGCGTCGCGTTCTGCAGTCTCTTACCCATCAATATATTCTGTGTCTCCCCCACTCAGTCCATGTAGATCTACGTTGATACCGTGTTTTCTCAGCTCCTTGATTCCTTACTGATGAACGTTATGTCTTCTCTGGTTTGTCTTTATTAGAATAAATAGCTCCATTTTTTCCTGTTTTGTCTGTTAGCTTTTTGCATCAGATTACTTTCAAAGAAAAGCTTATGAAACCACTGCGTTAAGGGAGAGGTCCCAGCCGTTATCCCATAGAACCCTTTCCTTTGTGTGTGAATTCTCTCTCCCCCTTCCTATTTCCATCGTGTCGCACCCAGCGGGTAAAGGCTTGTCTTGGGCAGTCCTGAGGTGAGTCCAGAGGTTGTAGTGACGGGGAGAAGCCAGGAGTCCTTGCCCTCCAAGAGTCCTGTCGGAGGGGGAGGGATGATTGTGGTGGAGTGACAGGTCCTGGCGAGAAAGCGCAGGACTCCGCCTACCTGTGAGGGACCCTGGGGCAGGGGAGGGAGGGGCAGATGTGTCAGCCGAGGTTTGGAGAATAAGCAGGAGTTAATCCAGTCATGGAAGGGGCCACAGGCCTGGTTGGATTGAACTGAAATTGGCTTTCTCCTCGCTGATGGCTGCTCCTTGTCCTGCCCTCGGCGTTTACACAGAGTAAGTGCACCCTCGGAAGCGCCGGAAGCGCCGCAGATCTGTGTACACTGTTCTCTTCTTCCCTTTCTTCCCAAGGCCAAGGTGATGCGTGATGATGGAAGGAGAGTCCTGGGGTGGGGGAGGTGAGGAGCAGAGAGCGAGTATTCAGTTCGAGCGAGGTCTGTAGTTCCAGGCATAGACCCAGAGACTGGACATGCGTCCGCACCTTCCTGGGACTGGGTTCTCACTGCCGTGTGCTCCGTTTAATGGCTGCGTGTAGCGTGTGGGTCACCTCCCAGTGGAGTCCGAGGCAGTGGTGTATCGTCTCCTCTGCTCAGTCTCTTCTCGTCAGGCATCAGTTTTAGCCTCGCCAAGTACTCCATGGGCTTTTTTGTTAACTGCCGGAAGAGTCTCTTTCATGATGTGATCTTTCCTTGGCATTTCTTTACCAGTAACATTTTCTTCTCTTGGGAAGTAGTAGCTACAGATTCTCACGTTCTTCTTTAGTACTTTCTGCCATAGCAGAGTAACCTCTTTTTAGCCTGTCAAGGAGACGTGATTCTTAGTACAATTGGGAGGAAAATCTGAGCACTGCGCGGTTGAACCTTGGGGCCAGGCACATAGTACACAAACGGAGAGCGTGGATGAGTTTCTTAGTAGGTTGCCTACTAAGTAGTTCAGCAAAGTTCTCCATTCAAGTGGCGTTATGCCCTGCCTGCAGTTCCCGACCAAAGGTCGGCGTTGCCACCGCTCAGAAATTTTCCGCTGTCTGTTGCTTTGGAGGTTTCTGCGTAGCCCCGGCCAGCGTGTTTCGTCTGGAAGCAGGTGGTTGCGTGAGTCAGTTAGTATCAGTCTTTAGTATGGGTTTCAGTTTCCTTACTTCAAGAAGTAGATTGTTTCTTGAATCCCCTTTTGTAATAGTCCAGATGATTTCAAATATTTCATGTTTGTTTCTTTCTTTTTGCATTAAGTGGGAGAGACCTTGTATAATTTGGTAAAATCCTGGGTTCTTTTAGGCTGTCTGTCTACTTGGGGTGCATTTGTCCTGACAGCCCGATTATCTGTTCATTTTAAATGTTGTTTTGTGGAAGAATATGGTCGGAAGCCTTGTCCTGTCCTTTCAAATGGGATATTGGCTTTTTCCTGTTAGTAAAGGGATTCATGGTGACTTTGCATACAAGGCGGCTTCCCTTTCATTTTGTCGTCCCCACTTCTACCTAGGAACCACCTTTACTTAACATGCTGGAGCATTTGAATTTTTCTTCAGGATAATGTGTTTAGCCATCCAGGAGCATCATCAGACACAGGATTTTACTGGATGCCCCCAGTGTTGAGGGTCAAAACTTAGTTGCCACTGTTCATCTGTTCTAAAAGCTGTGTCTTAAAAAAACAAACAAACAAAAAAACCAGTGTCTTTGAATATGGTGTGGGTTTTGTTTGTTTTGGTGGGATTTTTGTTTTAATGTGCTAGCCTGTTTGGAATTTTTTTCCAATGATGGGAAACCAGGATGGTCTTTGAAATCTTGAGTGCCCAATGTTTTACCCTCAGAATGAGAGGTTGTTTGGAATCTAGGCTGGTCTGGGTGGGTAACTTGGTGGTTTAACCGAACGCTAGTGATTATCCAGTGTCTGTAACGTCAGGAGCATTGCTGTCGTGGGGATGTGAAAGAGACCTGGTCCCAGATTGCTGCGAGACCTTGGGCGGAATTAATAAATGAAAGTTATACACATGTGCACAGATATTCTTAGCAGTGTGGTTTATGATAGCCAGAAAATGGAAACAACCAAGATTCTATCACCCGATGAATGGATAAACAGAATGTGACTGATCCATACGGTGGAAGAATGTCCAGCACTGAAAATGGAGTAAAGTACTCATAAATAAAGTACTGGTACACGCTGCTCGTGTGCCCTAGAAAGATTATGCTTCAAGAAGGCAGTCGCAAAAAGCCACACGTTATATGAAAGGTCCAGAAGTAGAAAATATCCAGACCAAAAGTAGATGAGTGGTTGTTTAAGGCTGGGGAAGTGGTAGGCTGGGGTGGAGAATCGGGAGTGACTGCTAGTGGGGGCGCAGGTTTTCTTTTTGGGGTGATGAAAGTGTTTGAATTAAGGTGATGTTGATAGTTGTATAGCTCTGCAGATACATGTAAAACCATGGCTTTTCTTTACAAGGTGAACTTGTTAACATAGAAACTATATATGCATTAAAATGAGATTAAATAACTTCCTTCTAAGACCTTTCAGGGTTTTTAAAAAAGATTTATTTGATAGAGAGTGTGAGTGTAGGAGGGCCGAGGGGGAGAGTCTCCGGCAGACCCTGCGTTGAGCCTGACCTGGGCTCAGTCCCACGGCCTACGTGGTGGCCTGGGCTGAAGCGGGGAGTTGGGCGCTCTGCCTTCTGAGCCGCCGGGTGCTGGTGGTGGTTTGCTTGGGTTTTCATGAGGCTGGTTGCCCTACTGAGGGCGCAGATCTTAACGTTCGTAGGAAGTAAGTAAAAGGCAATACTCTCTGCTGTAGGACTTTCTCCTATGTGTGTGCATCTGAGAGTCCACTAGAGGACAGCAAAGCCCATTTTAGCCGTGTGTGTTCTGCCTGTTCCAAGTAGGCACTCTGTGTAGGGACTGGACTTAAAATTCCTAAATCCACGTTCCATCGGAGGCATATGGGTTGTTCGCACAGTAAGAGGACCTGGGTGGTGGCATATGTCGGCTCTCCAGTGCCCTGAGGCCAGCTGCGGTGTGGACCTCACAGTTGGGGGCAGAAGGCAGTTGCGCTGTGTTTTGAGGGCAGGTGTTGAACTAGCTGCACTGGGGGTTGAGGAATGGGCCAGATTGTACTAGAGTTGTAGCAGCCTCTCATTTTTGTTGTGTTTATGTTACGTATTCTCGTTGTTTAGGAGTTTATGCACACAGGGCTCTCTGTGGTTCTCTGTTTCCAGAAGAAAGAGAAGGGGCAGCCTTTGTTCCCGTCTGTCAACCCTCCCACCACGGCTTCAGAAGTAGCTCAGTGTCCCTTGGCAGCTCAGTTTTACAGCCGATGGCCTTCAGCATAACTAGCCCTTCCTGTAGGAGGAAGACTGACTTCAAATAGACGCCTTTGCCTGGCGTGGGGCAGGGCAGTGCAGCATGGGGTGGTCAGCTAGCTAGAGCTAGTCCAGTTGCCCGAGCAGTGCACTGCGCCCTGGACTTCACTGCACGCACAACCAGGTTAAGGCATATGGCCCCCACAGAGTGGATGATGGTAGAATGACCTCATCTCTCAGCCTCTGCTGTAGGGAGGGCCTGAGCCTTACCTTTTGCCCATCTCTGTGGTGGTTTCTTTTACTTTCTTTCTTTTGTTTAAGGATTTTATTTGTCAGAGGGAGAGAGGGACAGAGTAGAAGCAAGGGCAGCAGCAGGCAGAGAGAGAAGCAGGCTCTCTGCTGAGCAGGGAGCCAGATGTGGGGCTCCATCCCAGGACCCTGGGATCGTGACCCAAGCTGAAGGCGGATGCTGAACTGGCTCCCAGGCACCCCCTCTGTGGTGGTTTCCGCCTGTGGAGGCATTTGTCTGTGCAGATGCTTACCTGATCATTTAGGCAAGAAATATTTTGAACACCTAAAAAAAACACCTTTTGACTAAAGAAACGGTAATAGAAGTAAGTGAATTATCCTAAAATGACATTTCTGTTTTTCCTTAGAATGTCTATTTTATATAGAAGTGAGGGTTGTGGGGCGCCTGGGTGGCTCAATGGTTTGGGCTGCTGCCTTCGGCTCGGGTCATGATCTCAGGGTCCTGGGATCGAGCCCCGCATCGGGCTCTCTGCTCCGCAGGAAGCCTGCTTCCCTATTTCTCTCTCTCTCTCTCTCTCTGCCTGCCTCTCTGCCTACTTGTGATCTCTGTCTGTCAAATAAATAAATAAAATCTTTAAAAAAAAAAAAAAAGAAAGAAGTGAGGGTTGTGTTTTATCATTGAAATTCCTGATATTTTTCTGCGTCCCAGCTGTGTTTTCCCTGGGTCATTCTGAATTAATTTGCATTTTCTCACGATGGGAGGAGGCAGTGTCTGTTATGCTGAGAGTAACTGCCCAGAAAGAAGTCAGCCTAAGCCCTGGCCCTCTGAAAGTTTCACTTAGTTAGAAGTTGGTGATAAAGTCAAGAGGAATGCTGTGTATCAGTACTTAATATTTTTTTTTTAAGATTTTATTTATTTATTTATTTGAGAGATATAGACAGTGAGAGAGAGCATGAGCGAGGAGAAGGTCAGAGGGAGAAGCAGACTCCCCGTGGAGCTGGGAGCCCGATGTGGGATTCGATCCTGGGACTCCGGGATCATGACCTGAGCCGAAGGCAGTCGTCTAACCAACTGAGCCACCCAGGCATCCCAGTACTTAATACTTTTAAGTGTTGTTGAATGCTTTGTAGATGGTATTTACTGTAATGTCCAGGCCCTGTGATCCGGGATTGTGGCACGTACTGCAGAGACCCGTCATCTTTTTAGCCAGAGTTGTGTTAGTTCAGGACAGGGTTCCCTTCCCTAAGTGTTCCCGCTTTTAAATGGTACTGAATCTTTAAGGGGATTTCATTGGGACAGACGGGTCTCTCATCACCCCTCACCCCTGCCTTCATTCTTTGTGTAACCTTTGGCAAGTTTTCTCACTCCTACGAGCCTTGATTTTTGCTGTAAAATAAATGCGTGAGGGGCGGAGAGGCTCTCGGAGGGGAACGCACTCCGGAACGCACTCCGCATTCTCTCGCCTCTTCCCCTGCTCTAGCGCTCAGTGCTTGCTGTGCCAATACAGTGTGAAAAATCTGTGTGTCATGTCCTTGAGGTCATTGTAGTAACGCTGACCTGGTTTGGGCTCTGTTCAGGTCGCATCTGCTCTGGAAAAGTGGAAGACGGCGATCCGTGAGGCTCAGACTTTCTCCCGGATGCACGTGCTGCTTGGGATGCTGGACGCCTGCATTAAGTGGGACATGTCCGCAGAGAATGCTCGGTGCAAGGTTTGTCGAAAGAAAGGTATGTTGAGATCAGTGTGGCTTACCTGAGTGCAGTAGGCACTAGAATTTCCATTCCAAAGGTATTTCTCCCCGAAGAATTAAGGGCACCTAACTTAGAAGTACAGTGGGACAGATTGACCCTCTTCCGGAGGTCTGTAAAATGCTCTTTTACATGAAGTAAATCAAAGCAAGCGCTTTGTTCCTTAAGTTTGGGGGTAAGAGCAGTTTATCTCTCCAATCTTTAAATTTTCTGCAGGGGACAAATCAACCTAAAATTTTAAATCTCTTTTCTCATCTCCTGGAGTTTGTAGTCATTCGTGAAGTAAGCCGTGTGCCAGCAGAGGGCAGTATTTCCACACTCCCGCGGGGCCCACACTCCCAGAGCAGGGCATTAGGGACTCTTTAATGGTCCCAGCTTTTAGAACCCGTGTGAAAGGAACTTCATGACTAATAGCCCTCGAGCTATTGACTCCTCAGTGGCTAACGTTATTTTGTGAGGTAGGTTAGGGCTTAATTCGCAAGGATAGAAAAACCTGTGAAGAACCTGTTCATTGCTCTGAACGCTGTTCTAGAGCGAAGGCTGGGGAGGGGGGGTGACCGTGTCGTGTCCGTTCCATGCCTTTTGGGCACCAGGTGCTCTAAGAGAAACCGTGTCAGATGGGAGGTGGGAAGCGCCGGGCTGGAGGAAGAGGACAGGCAGTAAATGTAATCCTTCACGGGGCTCATTTCCTAGCAGGAGGTGAGCAGGGACCGTTCTTGCCGTGACTTGGCTTTTGCTGCTGCTTCATAAATGTTTTAACTGTCCTCTCCGAAGCCAAGCTGGATTTGGGGATATAAGTCAGAAGGCCTGAGTTTAAATTACCAGTAGCCTCGTTTATGCTACATTTCTTTCTTTCTTTCTTTTTTAATTTTATTTGTATATGTGAGAGAGAGCACGAGCAGGGGTAGGGAGAACAGACTCCTTGCTGCTGAGCAGGGAGCCTGACACGGGGCTCGATCCCAGCACCCTGAGATCATCACCCGAGCCAAAGGTAGACGCTCAACCAGCTGAGCCACCGGCATCCCTGTGCTACACTTCTTTTCAGAAGTGACTGCATTAGGAAAAAAATGTAATAATACTCTGCTGGACTGTTTGCTCCCCCATGGTGCTAATGGAGGGCGAGTGGCTCTTCGTTCCAGCTGGCTGACCGCCGCCGTGCTCCCA
Source organism: Mustela nivalis (assembly GCF_964662115.1). Classification (NCBI taxonomy): domain Eukaryota; kingdom Metazoa; phylum Chordata; class Mammalia; order Carnivora; family Mustelidae; genus Mustela; species Mustela nivalis. Next base: position 9,913,335 of record NC_139038.1, on the reverse strand, counting down.
GCAGTGCCGCCACACAGGTTTCTCCCCTTGCAGGTGAGGACGACAAGCTGATCTTGTGCGATGAATGTAATAAAGCCTTCCACCTGTTCTGTCTGAGGCCCGCCCTCTACGAGGTCCCAGACGGCGAGTGGCAGTGCCCTGCTTGCCAGCCTGCGACCGCCAGGCGCAACTCCCGCGGCAGGTGAGAATTTCTTCTCTCGGAAAACAAGTCAGTGAAATGGCCGCTCACAGTTAAGCTGTAGTTACTCAAACAGAATGATTCTAAGGAGTTTAAGTTCATCTTTTGCACACGGAGCCTGATCATTGGAATTCCTACGGTAGGAGCTCACAGGGCTCTGATTTCATTTCAGCTCGATGTTGACATTCCTGGTTTTCGCTACCAGACGTGAGCTGTATCTCGGCTTCATACCTTCTCAGATAACATCTCTCTCCCGTTGCCTTACGCTTCTACTTTGCCCCCTTCGCCATGACTTCTGCAGTCACCCCCTGCTCAGAGTCCTGGAACTCATGACCTTCCTTACCTATGCCTGTTGTTTCCCCTTCTTTATCATGGTTAGAACTCTGGGGTCGGCTTGCACATCTTCCTCTCCCTCGGCCTCCGTGCTCTGTTGACGCCGGTTCCGTGTCCAGACGTCTCAGGAGTCCGTCTCCTGCGGCCCACTCTCCGTGGTCCCTGCTGTCGGTCGCCCGCCTCCATCTCTCCTCCGGGCTCCTTCGGAGGCGTCTCAGCTCCTTACCTCAGTGCTTGCCCCTTCCTGTTCGTCCAGCTGTGGTAGGGGCACCAGAACGGTTTAGGCATAAAGATAAGCTCATGTCACTATCCTGAAATTTAAGTCTTTCCATCGCCTCTAGAATCAAGTCCAAACTGCCTGGCCTCGTTTTGGAGACTTACACAATTCCGGTCTCCGTTTTCGTGAGCCCCTCGCCGCTGCCGTGTGCTGTCTGCCCGCCCTCCCCCACGTATCCTTGCCTGCTGGGCTTGCCTCCTGCCTGGGGGTGGTCCCTCTCCCTGGAGCTGAGGCACCGGCCTGGGGCCTGCCTAAAATGGGCCTGCTTTTGTGAAAGGTTTTTAAATTCTTAGGGTTGATTCTTTCTCTGTTCCAGCCAAGCGTCCATCTCAGTCTTTCTGTGTGTCTTGCCTGGCATGGGACCGTCTCCCCACGAGGGTGTTAGTGTCCTGAGGGCAGGGGCCGTGCTTTGGTCTTCATCCTCATCCCAGTGAGGCCTCGTAAAGATGCCCGAGCCTTGCCGAGTTAGTACCGATGTTCCCACGCTGCGGTTGGAGGTGGTGAAAGGGCAGCTCGTAGGCGCTCTGGCGGGTCTCCGAGGGGGCAGCACTGTGTGACCATGACCCCGCCTCTCAGCGCTCCCCGGTTCCTCTCGTCCCCCCGAGCAGCACTTGGAGCCAAGTAAGGCGCACTGCCCTGAGATGGCGGGGCTCTGCACCAGCTGTTCTGAGCCGGGATTACCACGGCTTTGCTGTGACGGCCGTCCGCAAGCTGTTCCGCTCCTGGAGGGAGGCCATCAAGGTGGCGGAACACCTGTCCGGGCTGTTGATCCTTTCGGTCCGCCCAGAGTTGGGAGCAGCTTTTAATAGCTGAAATGTCACATTATCCGGGTGATTTTGTGAGACAAAAGGAATAGGTTTTGTATCGGTTGATGTGAGGAGAGCCTGGCGGGGGAGGCCTGCTGCTGACGCTCGGGCGCTCGTGCCGGCGCCCGTGTCCTCGCCTCGGGTCCGGTTCCCTCCCCTCGCCATCAGCTCTGCCCGGTCTGTGACGAGGGTTCCCCGTGGGACTGCGTCCTTTCTTAGGACCACTTGGGCCTGGAACCACGTTCCCTATCTGTGTTTCCCTCCCTCCAGGAATTACACGGAAGAGTCCGCCTCTGAGGACAGCGAAGATGAGGACAGCGCTGACGAGGAGGAGGAGGAGGAGGAAGAGGAGGAGGCGGACTACGAGGTGGCCGGGCTGCGATGTAAGGGTCCCGTTCGCCTTCAGGGTTTTCCGGGCTGGCTTGGGAGGCCCGGGTTGGCAGTAGCCGCCCACCCAGCTCTGCCGTCGGGCCGTCTGCTCTCTCTCACGTGTCGTGGCTGTGGGGAGACTCCGCTGCTGTGGTTTTAGAGGGATTTTTAAGGTGCCACGGAACCACCTTCCTGGTGGGAGGTTGGATGGCTTGGTCTTAAGAACATTTCGGGCCGAGGGGCACCTGGGTGGCTCAGTGGGTTAAGCCGCTGCCTTCGGCTCGGGTCATGGTCTCAGGGTGCTGGGATCAAGCCCCGCATCGGGCTCTCTGCTCCGCAGGGAACCTGTTTCCTCCTCTCTCTCTGCCTGCCTCTCTGCCTACTTGTGATCTCTCTCTGTCAAATAAATAAATAAAATCTTTAAAAAAAAAAGAACATTCGGGCCGAGATTTAGTGGAATTCAGAGCCCCAAATGTGCTTATGTACAGTCTGCTGGGGCAGGCCGCTCAGGGGGTGGGGACAGTGGGGACTGGGGGTAGGGAAGGCCTAGGCCTGCGGGCCTCTCCTAACAGCGGGTTTGGCCTCTGCTGCAGCGCTGCTTTCAGAGAAGTGATCTTTCCTCTTTGTCATCGTGTGCAGGGGCCTAGCTTGGCTAGTTTGGAAAGAGAAGACTAGTTTTTTCATGGCTTCAGGTGGTTGGTAGGAAGGTTCAGATCCTGTTTCTCACTAGATGCCCGAGGGGAGGCGTGGGGGGCTCTTCTTTACACTTAACCTCTTTGACGCTCACTCTCTAATGGCCATTCTTCAGGAGTCATTTTCTTGGGTAAACCTAAAGCCCTGTAGCTTGGCCTTTTACAGCCTCTTCTGCAGAACAGACCAGACCCTTCCTTGTGGGTTAGTGGGAAGAGATCACAGATCAAGATTTTGATAGGGGTTTTGGGTTTTTTGTTTGTTTGTTTGTTTTGTTTGTTTGTTTTTGAGAGAGAGAGGTCAGAGGCAGAGAGGAGGAAGCAGGCTCCCTGCCGAGCAGAGAGCTCAATGTGGGGCTCGATCCCAGGACCCTGAGATCATGACCTGAGCCAGAGGCAGAGGCTTTAACCCACTGAGCCACCCAGGTGCCCCAAGATTTTGATGAGCTTTTGAAGAGATGGTACAGTCCCAAGGTCATAGCACTCGGAGCGTTGGGAGCCTGAGAAGATGCTTGGCCTGACCAGTCTTGCAGCAGGGGTGCCGCTAAAACCCGGAGCGGTCTGGGTTTGCACGCCCGCCCCGTCCTCACAGTCGTGCAAGGCTCTCTCCGTTGGGAACACCTTCCCTTTCTCATTCCTGAGGGCTCCTTCCGTTTGTTCACAGGCATGATCTTGCAGCTGTCCAGGGTCAGGAGAATTGTAGTCCCTGAACCCCAGATTCCGGAGGGACTTCGTCTGCTAGCCAGAGAGAGCGACTGGGGTGCAGGCCTGTTGGGGACTAGGTCCCGAATGTCACGGTGCTTGTTGTGTTGGTTTTCAGAGTCGTGGATGCTTTCCTCTTGCAAGTTAACGGTTTTCTTTCCAAGAAATCGTTCTCTCTAGGTTTCCAGGGTCTTAAGGAGTCTGGGAAGTGGTGGTACTTGAGAGCACTTTGTCTTCTCCACCGTGTAGGCTACCGGGGATGTGGTGTTCCCTGGGTCCCACCTCAAGGCCCTGGGTTGGTGGCCGTCTCTAGCATTCTGAGTCTCATCCTTGGTTTCAGCTGCTGCTTCTCTCTTCCTGCCTGGCCTTGAGCTTGGAGACCTTAAAATAGCCAGTGAAGGGTTATCAGGGTCTAGAAGTAGAGTGAAACATTGTTTATTGATTCTCTCCATCACTGGCTCTGTATACCTCTTTGTACAAATATCACCTCCCTACTCTGAAGGGAAAATGTGTTCAGTGGAGAAGCCTTTTTTTTTTTAAGATTTTATTTCTTTGACAGAGACATCGCGGGAGAGGGAACATAAGCAGGGGGAATGCGAGAGGGAGAAGCAGGCTTCCGGCTGAGCAGGGAGCCCAATGCAGGGCTCGATCTCAGGACCCTGGGATCATGACCTGAGCCGAAGGCAGACCCTTAATGATTGAGTCCCCCAGGAGCCCCTGAGCTAATCCTAATGGAGTGTCATTCCCTGGGGACGTACTGAGAAATGTTGGTTTGTCTGACATCGACTACCTGTTGTCAGCCTGAGACACGGGTCAACTTGGGGACCTTTGTATTCCTTATTCTCCCTTTGGGGGTGGCTGGGCAAAGCTCTTATGACAGTGGCCTGGCCCACTGTCTGGTTTCCAGAAATGCAAGAAAGCAGGACTGGGCCGAGCTTAAATTGGGTTCACGGAGAACGACTTCGAGTAGGTTTTGGTTTTGCTCTCAGAAGATGGTGGTGGCGAGTGTGGGATTCCTTGGGGAACTAGGAGGCGGGAACTGCCCTCCAGCCAGATGCCACCTCACACTTGAGCACGCGCACTCGCAGGCCCTCGCGGGCTCTACGGGGCCCAGCAGAGCGGTCAGCACGCGGCCTCTCCCGGCCTGCGCCGCCTCGCCGTGGGCCCCTTCAGAGGCGCGTTCAGGGAATAGCTGTGATCGGGGCGGGGGACCGGCCTTCCCAAGGGGCGTGTGGCAGGGCCCCGGCAGCCGAGAGGTGTCCGTGCGTCTGCTTCTGCACCTTTCAAGTGTCCTGTCGGGGCAGGAGGGAAAGGGCAGGAGCGCCTTACGATCAGAGGGAGCTGTCGCCCTGCTCGACCAGATGCTCTCTGCGTCCCGCAGATGTGCTCCCCTGTCCCCCGTCAGCTCTGAAGTCCGCATTTTCTGTTTCAGTGAGACCTCGGAAGACGGCCCGGGCCAAGCAGGGCGGCCTCCCCGCGGCGGCGAGGCCGGGGCGCCGGCCAGGTAAGAAGCCACATCCCGCCAGGAAGTCTCGGCCGAAGGCGCCGCCTGTGGACGACGCGGAGGTCGAGGAGCTGGTGAGTGACCCGGGCGTCCGGCCGGCAACAGGTGGGGCCCCCCTTTCGGAGGCGGCTGCGGCCCAGGGGCGGGCCTGCAGGCAGCCGGCGGCCCCGGCCCCCCAGGAGCAGCTATGTCCGGCATCCCCCGCTCAGCCCGCGGACGTCGTCTCCCCGAGTTAGTAGGCGGCCTGGGACTCGTTAAGGCTTTTAAAATAGTATCCACGTGTCTCCAGCAGCTCCGAGGGGCTGGGTCTCCGTTGTGGGAATGTCAGCAATGTTGGCGCCTCGGTCGCTCTCGGGTCTTTTGCCCACAGTTGTTGCGGGAGGGGCGAGAGCCTCCCCTCTGCTCATCAGCCAGTGTAAATTTAGTGGATTTCCTTCAGATTTCACTGGAGCTTTAAAGAACAGTAAGAGGCTCCTGGAAACGTACTTATTTTGGCAGAGCAAATTGGGTTAGGGGTGGTTTGGGGGCATAAAGCAAGCCATTAGGGAGCTCGAGGGCATTGCGAGATGCTTCTGCTGGCCCAGACCTAATTAACCCTTCAAGCCTGGGGCTCTGATCGCTGAGTCACAGCAGTGATGGCTCCCTGGAGGGGACGTCCACCCTTTCCTCCTCCGCCACTTAGCTCCCGCGTGCTAAGCAGGAGGGCGTGGGAGAGGAATCGTACCTCTGGCCTTGCTTTCCTCAGAGCCGCAGCCCCACAGTATTGGCTGCCAGTGGTCCCCGTAACCCCAGGTCTGTCCCTCACTGGTGTGCTGGTGACGGTGGCCTCTCTGGCCGACCTCGGGCAGGACCACCGTACCAGGGCAGCTGCTGCCTGCCCTCTGCCGCTTTGAGGAGTGTCCGCCGGGGTGGGGCGGGGGGCTGATGGGGCGGTGGCTGCCCCCCCCCCCCGCCCCCGGCTGAGCGTGCTCCCTGCCTTGAGCGCCAGATGATTTTGACCATCTCTGCTCCGAGACAGTGGTTGAACTTCCTTTTTCTTCTTTTCAAACGATATATAGTTTTCTGTTCTATTAGACCTGTAATGACGTGTCTCTTTCTCGGGTGCCAGGTCCTTCAGACCAAGCGGAGCTCCCGGAGGCAGAGCCTCGAGCTGCAGAAGTGTGAGGAGATCCTCCACAAGATCGTCAAGTACCGCTTCAGCTGGCCCTTCAGGTGCGTGGGGCATGCTCGGGCACGGGGAGCAGGACCAGACTTGGGGGCGCTCCGCGCGTGCAGACAGGCAGCTGCTGGGGGGCTGCCGAGCAGAGGCCCTAGGGACGGCCCTGATCCTTCTTTAGGCCGTGTCTGAGTGTCGGCGGCGTCCCGCGCCAGACTGGCAGAGGCCGCACGTCATCCGGGGCCAGCACGCCTTCTCCGCGCCGGCTGGGTGTCGTGGGAGTGGTGGTCCGAGAACAGGTTTCGGTCTGTCCTGGAGGCCGCGCTCAGATCTCCGCTCGCTGCTTCTCCACAGGGAGCCCGTGACCAGAGACGAGGCTGAGGATTACTACGACGTCGTCACTCACCCCATGGACTTCCAGACAATGCAGAACAAGTGTTCCTGTGGGAGCTACCGCTCCGTGCAGGAGTTTCTCGCCGACATGAAGCAAGTGTTTGCCAATGCCGAGCTTTACAACTGCCGAGGCAGCCACGTGCTGACCTGCATGGTGAAGACCGAGCAGTGTCTGGTGGCTCTGCTGCATAAACACCTGCCCGGCCACCCGTACGTCCGCAGGAAACGCAAGAAGTTTCCCGATCGGCTTGCTGAAGATGAAGGGGACAGTGAGTCCGAGCCCATTGGACAGTCCAGGGGACGAAGGCAGAAGAAATAGAGAGGCGGGGCCCTGGTAAGGGCGGTGGGGGGACCGGAGAGAGCCGGGGAGGGAGGGAGGGGGAGGGAGAGCAAGATGGCGAAGAACGAGGAAGGGAGGAGGCCACGGGGAGTCCGGAAACGCCGCCATCCCGGGCTCGCGCTGCCTTGCCCAGCTCTCCGGAGGGCCCGAAGCAGGCAGAGTTCTTTGCAGAGCCTGCTCTTGGGCTGGTGGTCTCTGCCCAGAGCTCCTGTGGGCAGTGGGCCGCCTTAGCCCTCTGAGAGCTACCAGGGAGAGGCCAAGGGCATGGCTTTCTTGTGGGCTCACATCCTTTAACTTGCTTCTTTCCTGCGGCTCCTCCTGCTTTGGCCACCACGACAGTGCCAAGCCTCTGGTCTCCAGGGGAGGGAGGACAGCATTCCACGGAAGGATCGGGGTAATCAGGCCAAACGGGGAGGCGGTGTGGATTTTTTAATTTCTATTTACACACTCTTGTTTCTTGAAGCCCGTCCTGCCCCTCCCCCTTCAGGTGACGGTAGCCGTGAGTGCCATTCCGCATTCTGTGTTCACCAGCATCAGGAGACACTCGTGCTCTCTGAGTTGTTGCTCTTGGCAGAGTAAAGGGACATGTCCTGGAGCCATTCCTGAATACCCCTCCCCTTCTTTGTGACGGCTCTCGCCCCTCTCCCGCCCCACCTCACCCCTACAAAATCAAAAACAAAAAAAACTGAAAAAAAACCCTAAAAAACCCACAAAGAACCTAAGGCACTTCATGTAGAGACTGGAGCCCTGCTTCTCATCGTGCACGTGACCTTCACCTGGATGGATCTGGCCAGAGGGGTGTTGGAGCCCAGCCCACCCACATACCAGACACAAGCTCTTAGGGGAGCAGAAGAAAAGCAGGAAGAATTTAAATGTTTAATTTTTTTTAAATTGACTTTTCTAGTTACCGAAAGTTGCTTGTTTCAGCAGTGATATTGTATAAAGAACATCTTGTAAAATACTCCTGTCATCTTGCTTTGGCACATGTACAGTACAGTTTATACGATAACGTGTTTGCTTTACTTCGCCCGTCTCCTCCCCCAGCCCGTCCTCCGCAGGGCAAGCGGCGGGACCGGCGGGGCGGGGGCGACCCTCTGCCTGCCCTGGCGGCCATTTCTGCCTCCTCCATCTCCAGCCGCCTCCTCCCTCCTCCCTCCTCCCGAGCCTGTTCTGAGCCTGTTCTGGACTCGGATGCGGATGCAGATGTGGAGCTCCCGGATCGAGAAGCTGAATCTTGCAGGGAATCTTGCAGGGTCCGGGGCCCTCCGGGGCGGTGGGGGGGGGGGGGGGCTCCGCCCGGCCCCTCCCGCTGGCGCCAGTCCTCCGAGTGAGGCGGGACTTCGTGGTCTTTCCCTTTTATGGCAGATTTTGATAAAAATGCAAAACAGGGTTTAATTTTCTTTTCTATCAGCTTTGAATTTAGAAAATGTGAGCACCTCAGCTCCTCTGTACCTATTTAAGTTAAGGGAAAAGCTGTCCACCAAGGGGACTGCAGCTCCGAGAACTTGAGAATGAAGCCTCTTAATACGGAACTTCAAGGTGTGGTCCCTGCCTCACCCCGCCTGCCCTGCCTGGAGGCTGGGGGTCTGCTCCAGCTGCTGCGGGATGGGGTTCCGGCCCCTGCTCCCACAGGCTCGGGCTTAGCACTGATGCTCCAGTTCCATTATCCCAGCCGCCGGCACCGCGCGCCGCCTCTGACCCCAGAGCCGGTCTGTTCTTGTTCGCAGTGAGACTCCCGTGTTCCCACTTCAGTGACACCTGAACTGTTTGTGGTTGGTTTTTTTTTTTTTTTTTTTTTTTCTAATTGTCTTTAAGGAGGAAGGGCCCCATTAAAGGGTAAACTTGTAATAAATTGGAATTTCAAATAAACATTATGTACTTGTGTTTATAAAGAAGAAATGCTTCTGGTGAATCTTTGTCTTTGCGGGGAGGGAGTGGATCGTGCAGAGTCCGGAGAGCTGGTCCGGCTGCCTCTGGGAGCAAGAGGACACCCGACGCGTGACCTTCAAGCTTCTCCCGGCCTTGTCCCTAACCCCCTCTCCCCAAAATTTTCATTAGAATTGTGGGAATTCAGGCAAAATGCTCTTAAAGACTCCACTGTGGGCATTTGTATAGCGCTTGAGGACTTAATTTGGGGGCAACTCCTGACATTTTACAACCCCTGAAGGAAAATTTCAAGCACTCGACTCGGAGAGTGAAAACCATGAACTCCCATTCCCTGCAGCCGTTCCCCCGCACGGCTGCGTCTTCATTTGTTGTCTGTGCTGAGGACTGTTGAAGTCTGAGTGCTTGATCCGCAGTAGGTCACTGCTAGGCGGCCACCAGCTTGCAGAACTCAGATGCTGCCGAGCCCACTGTGTGTCCCCATCCCCAGAGAGGTGGAACTCTGGCTCTGGGCCACCCAACCCAAAGAAACCAGAGGCGAGCCCGAAGCCCTGGGTGCAGGTTCTACCCCCGCCGCTCTGTGGCCTTGCTGAGTGTGGGCCTGGAGCCAGGCCTGCGCCAAGCACTGGGGAGTTTCAGTTCTCCGGGGGCTGGTGGCGGGGTGGGGTGGGGGGCACCTGCCCCAAAGTCAGCTCCAATGTGGCCAGCGCTCTGGCTCTGAGGAAGGGAGCTGTGCGACCTCTGAGCATTTCCTACACGGTCACAGCCAGACACGGGGTTCTGGCCACGTCCGCCAAGTCCTGTTCCCCAGTGGGTTTTGCAGGGTGCCCCAGGATGGCACCCATGGGGCCCTGTCTCTTCATCTAGGGTGCCCTGGTCCTGTTAAACCATCAGCCTCCCTGCCAAGGGTGTGACCTTACGGGAGCCACCTGACGGGGGCGGACTCCTGCGAACGGGGAAAAGAGTACTTTTTCCTGCAAATGGGGGCCTGAGCAGAGCCCTCCCCCTCGTCCTGCCCATGCTGCCTCCTTCTCAGACCCTGTCGCTGTGGAGGCCGCGGAACTGTGTCAGGGGTGGCGGTGAGGTGGGGTCTGGATACGGAGCCGGGGCGTCCTCAGGCAGGGCGCTGAGTGAGAAACAAGCCGGGCAGGAAGGGGGGTGCGGCTGAGAGCAGGCAGGGAGAGCAGCTACTGACCGCCCGGGACCACCGCTGCCTCCTGGGAACTTCGCACCGTTTCCGTGGAACTAATACCAAGGTCAGGACTAAGAAGTCCCCTTACCTCGGGCCTCCCCCACACAGGTTCAGCCGGCGGGCCAGGCATGGGCCACAGGGAGTGTGCAGATGTGCGCCAGGGCCGTGGCTAGGAGGGGCTAGGGGCACCCTGTGCACAGGCCAGCAGGTGCTGGTTTCTGAGGCGCTTCCCCTGGGTTCTGGAATTTCCTTTGCGGGGCTTGGGGGAGGCCCCGCTGTGGGAGGGGTTTCTCTGGACAAAACCGCCCTCGGTTCTAACACCTGCCTTCCCGCTGGCCTCCGGGGTGCGGTGGAGATCAGAGGCTCTGGAGGCCGCACGCTGCCTGGCCGTGTGAGCTCCAGCCCCAAGCTCTCCACGCCTCCCCTGTGTCTAAAACGGCAGAGGAGGATCCAACTGAAGCCTTCTGTAAAAGGTCTCCTTCTGGCAAGGGACAGGGGTGGACCGGTACCACTCCTAATGCACATGTCACCTGCCTCTCTCTTCCCTGGTCTCCAGAATCTTCTTTGACTTCTGCTGCCCCTGCTCCCCTCGGCAGCTTCAGCTCTGCTCCGTGCAGACCGGCCCACCACCCAGCTTAATGCAGCCACTTTGCCCCCCATCTGTCCCGGGCCCCTGTCGCCTTCAACAAGCGCAATCACTCAGTCAAGGACCCTCACAGGGAGTGATGAGGCTTGGCTTTACTGATTTAAAAAAAAAAAAAAAAAAGGCCAGAGGACTTCCTGTGTGCTCCGTGAGGGGGAAGGCTTTGGGGAGGAGTGGGGGGGCGCAGGCTATGCAGCAAATGCATAAGCACAGGTGCCCAGCCCCCCCACACCAAGAGTTCCCCTGGGGGTCAAGGCCAATCCTTGTGGGAGAGGGACAGCCCTTTACTCTCAACTCCCGATGGGAATTTGACACCGCCTGTTTGATCTTCAGTTGGTGTCTTTCTTGTCCCGCTGCCCCGCTGAGACTGGTGGTTGGTGCAGGGCGAAGAGCTCCAGCCTGAGAGCCTCCGGCTTCGGCTTCGGGAACTCAGCCCTACTACTGACCGGGAACAGGCGTCCTCGGAGGGGAGGCTGGAGCCTTGGGGCCTCCCGGCAGTGACACAGAGTGCTGGCTTGGGATGGTGACAAAGACCCTCACCTGGCTGAAGCCACAGTGGCTAGAGCAGAGGCCAAGATGGGGCTCTGGGGTCTGACCCCCACCTGCGGCCCCGGGTTGATGGGGGTCTCCGTGGGATGGCCACACACTCCTTACGGTGGGCAGAGATGGCAGGTCCCCGCCGCCCTGGGCTTCCCTGGTGCGCAGACACACATGTACCTTTCCCCGTCCCCTGACACACGGGTGCGCGCGCCCCTGCTCCTGCTCCATCTCTCACAGCAGCTCTCCACACCTCAAATCCTTCCGCAGCCTCCAGAGCTGGGCGCCCCGTTCCGACTGGACTCCAGGGCTCCCCATGTCCCCACGTCTGAGCCACCAAGATGCCCACACACCGGTCTGGGCCCATCTCCACTCCCCCCAGAGAATTGAGGGGAGGTGTTGGGGCGTCCTGACGAGGACCCCAGGGAGCGAGGGGGCCGCCAGCACACCTGGCAGCCCTCAGGCCCCAGAAGGGACAGCAGGACCCGAATAGGCGGGATCAGGTCCTGAGCCTCCAAGGGAACCTTGGAGACAGGTAGATGCCCTGATTTCCATGCAAGTGAAGAAAGCAGCCTCACTCACAGCCCCCAGACAGGTTAGAGTCCCCGAGGCCACAGGTGTCCTCCCAGGGGACCCTGGAGGGCTCCAGCAGGCGTCCCACGCACACTTTTCGAAACAGGAGCTCAGGACTCAGGCAAAGGAGCAGAGACAGGCAAGTGCGGAAAACACACAAGTACACACACACACACACACACACACACACGCACGCACACACACGGGGACCTCTGCAGAAACTGCTGCTCCACAGGGACGCCCTCCTGAGCGGTGGGGAGCCCGAGAACTGGGCCCAGCACAGGAGGCCAGCACCCCCCCAGCTCTGCCCACCGGGGAGACTCCCGCAGGGCTCTCACCCTCCGACCTTCCCCCTGCCCGGCCCACGGAGGACTCAGCAGTGCCACACGGGGTGGGGGGTTTAATTCCAGTCACAGCTTCCAGAGAAACTCAACAATAAATTACATCATTAAATAAACTCCCTGCTGGACCACGCCCCCTTCTGCCCCTCCTCCTCGCCACACGCTCCCCCAGGACCCTGTGGGGACCTGGCCAGGCCCACTCCCTGCCCTCGGCCGCTGCCGGGGAGGGAGCCTCGCTTGGTCCCAGCAACTGAGGGTGGCAGCGGCAGAGTCTCCCCGCCCTGGTCCTTGGCCCCTCGAACTCACTTGCCTGACCTTGACAGCTGGGCAGCTGCTAGTCAGCTGTCTCCTCCGGAAGGGGGGCGGGGGGGCAGGCAACAGCCGCCCCGCGCAGGCCTGGGTCCCTAGAGGTGCGTGGGGTTCTCCAGAGAAGGGTCCGTCTTAGTCATGTGCAAGACCACGGTGGGGGCCTTGTAGTGGCAGTGGGTGCCACGGCCGTAGCCCCCCGGAGCCCGGCAGGCCTTGGCCCGGGCCCGGCCAGCTGCCATCTTACGGTGGCACAGGCTCTGCCAGGTCTGGAAAGTCTTAGAGCTCCACACCCAGACACCGCTGGTGATGCCCACCACCAGCGACATGAAGATTTTGAGCATAAAGACAGCCACGGTGGGCACCGAGCCCCCTGGGAGCGAGCAGTCCCTCCGGCCCCCGGGCATGCTGGCAGCCGAGCAGGGCTGCTCTGTGGCCCGAAGGCGCCAGAAGTCCATGTTGAGGCGTTCGTAGACGTAGCACACGATGACGCAGGTGGCGGGCACCGTGTAGAGGATGGAGAAGACCCCAATCTTGACCATGAGTTTTTCCAGCTTCTCCGTGTTGGTGCCGCCCGTCTTCATGATCTTGCGGATGTGGAAGAGGGCCACGAAGCCGGTCAGGAGGAAGCTGGTGCCCAGCACCAGGTAGCAGGAGAGCGGCACCAGCACGAAGCCCGTCAGGGCCGCCGCATCCATGCTGGCCACGTAGCAGAGCCCCGTGAGCTCGTCCCCCGCCACCTTGCGCAGCGTCAGGATGACGATGGTCTTGAGGGCCGGCAGGCCCCAGGCCGCCATGTGGAAGTAGCTGCCATGGGCCTCGATGGCCTCGTGGCCCCACTTCTTGCCGGCGGCCAGGAACCAGGTGAGGGTCAGCACCACCCACCACAGCGAGCTGGCCATGCCGAAGTAGTAGAGCAGCAGGAAGACGAGGGTGCAGCCCGTGTTCTCCAGGCCCTCCTGGATCACGTACAGGGCGCCCGCCTCCTGGTCGCAGGCCACGCTCTGCGCGCCGGCCACCGCGCGGATGAGGAAGGCCAGCGAGTAGACGTTGTAGCACATGGACAGGAAGATGATGGGGCGCTCGGGGTACTGGAAGCGGTGCGGCTCCAGCAGGAAGGTGAGCACAGTGAAGGCCGTGGAGAAGAAGCACAGCGCCGACCACACGGCCATCCAGACGAGCGCGAAGTCCTTGTCACGCCGCGACCAGAACACCTCGACGCCGGGCCCGCAGCGCGGCGCGCACGAGCGGCTCTTCTCCACGTACTGGAACTTCTCCGGGTTCTCGCAGGTGCCGCCGCCGCCGCCGCCGGGGCCAGGGCCCGAGGCCGGGTCGCCGGGGGGCCGCGCGGGCCGGGGCGCCACGGGCAGCATGCCCAGACCCTTGTGGGGCTCGGCAGGGCCGGCCGTGGCGTTCTCGGGCGCCTCCATGCAGAGCGCGTGCGGGTCGTTGCGCGTGGGCAGCCGCGCGCAGTCCAGCGAGTCCGGCCAGCCGAAGTGGAACTGCTCCATGATGGGGGCGCAGCGCAGGCGCGCCTGCTCGCACATGGGCCGGCAGGCGGGGATGGGCGTCGACACCTGGTCGGTGCACATGGGCGCGTACAGCGAGCACAGGAAGAAGCGCAGGTGGCTGTGGCAGCCGTACTGCACGAGCGGCGCGAACTCCGCCAGCTCCGCGGCCGCCTCGCCCTGCGACGTGTGGCCCAGCAGGTTGGGCATGCGGGTCAGGTTGTAGCCGATGCCGCGGCACATGGGGATCTCCACCGCCTGGCAGGGCGCCGGCCCGCGCCCGCGCTCCGGGTCGAAGCGGCCGATCTCCAGCGCCGCGCCGCCCGCCGCCAGCAGCGGCCACAGCAGCAGCAGCGGCGCCCGGCCGAGCGGCGGCACGGCCATCCCGGGCGGCCCCGGCCGAGGGCGGGAGGGCGGCCCCGGCTCACTCGGGCCGCGCCGTCCGGCGTCCCCGTGCCCGCCCGCCACGTCGCGGGGCGCGGGCCATCGCCGAGCCGCCCGCGTGCGTCCGGGCGCCCCGGCAGCGCGCAGGGAAGCCGCCCGAGGGAGAGGAGGCGCCGAGCCCGCCGAGCCGCCGCCGCCGCTGCCAGTCGAGCGGCCGCGGAGCCAGAGTCGGCGCCTCCTCCCCGGGCCGCCGCTACAAGCCTCGGGGCGGGGCGCCGGGCGGACACGCCCAGGGGCGGGCCCTCCGCGCCGCCGGGCACGCCCCTCCGCCGGGCTTTAAAGGCGCCGCGTCTGGCCGCGCGCTCACGCTCTTGTTACCCTACTGTCCCCGCGACAAGACAGCTGCAAGGTTCCCCTGCCCTTCATCCCGGGGTCGCCTCTCTTTACCTCAGGCGGCAGACCATTCCTGAGGCCTCCACGCGTTGGGAAGCCTGGGCCTTGGACTCAGTGGCAGCTCAAGTGCAGCCTGCGACCTGGCTCCCCTCCCTCAGCCTCAGTTTCCTTCCCTGCAACACAGGCGGACGATCCTGTGAAAACGAGCAACTCATTTGTTGCACGCGTCCTGCTTATCGGTCACACTGCGCCCATGACCTCCTCGTCTCTTCTCCGCCACCCAGGTGGGGAGCCCGAGCCTCAGAGAGGAGTGACATACCCAGGCACCCGGACATATTAAGTGCTGCGTCTGTGACTGTCTGACCCCGGACCCCACACTCGAACTTGCAACCTGGGGCGGGGGTGGGGGGGGGGACGGGGGTGGAGAGTGGGGTGGGCGGGGCTCAAGAATCACTTACTTTACCGACTGAGTCAGCCAGGCGTCCCCCACCCCTATACTGGGTCCATAAGGTTGCTGTACTCCTCTGGGCTGGGGTGGGAGGCATGTGGTGTCGCCCTGTCGCCCTGTCGCTAGAGGCTCCGCTCTCTAGCTTGCCACCTTGACACCTTTGGGAGCGACTTAAAAAGTGCTTCCCTCAAAGGTGAAGGACTCGGCTTTTTATTTATCTATTCTTTAAGATTTTTTTTAAAAGATTTTATTTATTTATTTGATAGAGATCACAAGTAGGCAGAGAGGCAGGTAGAGAGAGAGGAAGGGAAGCCGACTCCCTGCTGAGCAGAGAGCCCCATGTGGGGCTCCATTCCAGGACCCTGAGATCATGACCTGAGCCAAAGGCAGAGGCTTTAACCCACTGAGCCACCCAGGTGTCCCGAGATTTTTTTTTTTTTTTTTTTTTTTTTTTTAGAGTAATCTCTAAAGCCAAGGTGGGGCTCAAACTCATGACACTGAGATCCAGAGCTGCAGGTTCCACCGGTTCCGCCAGCCAAGTGCCCCAGGACCCGGCTTTTTAAATCAGAGTGTAATTGACACACAACATTAGTTTCAGGTGTACAACGTGATTCGCTGTTTGTCTACACCGGGAACTAATCACCAGTTAAGTCTCCTCACCATCTGTCACCGTACATAGTGACTCATTTGTTTTCACTTGCAATGAGAACTTCCAGGATTCACTCTTCTAAGTTCTCAGGCGTAGGATACAGCGCTACAGACTGTGGTCACCAGCTTGTACGGGGCATCCCCCAGACTTACGTATCACTGGAAGTTTGTACCTCTTGGTCCCCTTCACCCATTTTGCACACACACCCCCCAATCTGCTCTCTGTATCTGTGAGTTTTGTTTTGTCTTTAGATTGCACATATAAGCGAAATCATATAGTATTTGGAGGACTTCATTTTAACATCCCAGTGTCCCCCCTTCTCTCCACCCTTCCCCTGAGCTCCCTGGGCACAGGATTTTCCCTGGGAGTCCTCTCTGGCTAGAGAACCTGTAGCCACTGCCCCAGCAGCCCCCAGGGAGCCCCATTCTCCTTCCTGTGCCTCAGAGCAGAGGGGCCTGCACAGCGACGTCCCACGGATACCTTAGGAGTCCACTGTCCTCACGTCTGCTCTCCCCGCTGGAAGGGGTACCTGGAAGACCCAGGCTCAGACCCCAGCGGTCCAGCCGCCCTAGCTGCTGCTCAGGGGACCTAGAGCACAAGGGGCCACAGGAGAGTCTTGCTCTGCAGGGAGTCCAAGAGATGGACCCACAACCTCCCACGAGCTACACAGACCCTGGGCCAGGCACTTCCCACCGTGACCATTCTAACCCTCATAATGGTCCTGCCAAGGAATTCTGTCATCGTTTTACAGAAGAGAAATTGAGGCGTGGAAAACTCAAGCTATTTGCTCGGATTACACAGCTCGACAGGGTCAGGGTGGGCCTTCAGGCTCTGTCCCTGCGTGAGGCTGCCTGTCACCAGCACAGGAAGGGTACCTGCCCTGTGGTGGGGACTCAGGATGACGTGCTCAGCAGCTTCCCCCGCAACTCCCACCACCCAGAGCCCCGCTGGGGCAGGGAAAGGAGAAGGGAAGGCGCATGCGCTGCCCACACCCAGCCTGTGCTCTCCGCGGGGCCCCACAAGACTGGGCGTCCCTGGAGATGCGTGCAGCCCGGTGCCCAGCGCCTCGTCCACACCCGGCCCACCGGAGCCACGAGCCGTTCGGCTGCGAGATCTTGAACTTGATCTTGCCAAAAAGGACCCGGCGTTGACTGTCTGTCTGGTTGGGATAAGAGTTTCCCAGAATTCCAGCGGCGGCTCCCCATTGCTTGCGGTGAAGCTTGTGCTCCTGGGGAGGACAGCGGATGGCCTTTGAGCCATAGCCCCCATCTCCTGCCATGACTCCCCCGGCCCCACTGGGAGCACCATGTCAAGTCCCTCCGTCACACTGCCAATCTCCCGCACCCAGGAGGCTCTGGTCTTCTGCTCTGCTGGGCACACCAGTCTTCAGCATCACCTCTCAAGCCCCCCCCCTCCCAATTCTCCTGGAGGCTCTGCTCCGGGGGCCCAGGGTCCTTGCCTACCCACTGTCCCCTCCCTGTGACTCAGGAGCTGTTAGCCCCCCCTCCGCCCCTGCTGCACCCCAATACCAGCAGCTGCTCAAGGGCCAGGGGGACACTTTATTTCTCTGTGCGCCTGGCTCCCCGGGGAGGCAGAGGTGTATGAATGGCAGCGGGGCCCCATGTCAGGGTGCCCGTGGGAAGTGGGGGCTCCAGCCGGGTGCGGAGGCCGAGGACGGTGAAGGCTTCCCACTACCCGCAAGGGACCCAAGAGCAGGGACTTCTGTGCCCCTGCCCCCCAGCAGGGCGGAGAGGAGGCTGGGGGCCCTTCTTCTGCCAGCGGCAATGGTGAGGGCGCTCCTGGGGTGGGGTGTGTGTGGGGGAAATGCCAGGCCTGTCACCATGGCAACAGTGGCTCCTGGGAAGCCAGAGGTGGGGGCTGTGGAAGGGCCCCTCCCCCATGCAGATGCTGCCTGGAGAGAAGCCGCCTGCCCACCCACCCGGCTTTGTCACTCGATCTCTGTCTTTACAAAGGGGGAACAATAGCCCAGGGCTCCCTGAAAGGGAGCCCGTAGACCCGGAGGAGGGGGGATTACCATCGGGGCCCACCCCCCACTCCCGCTTCGCTGGGCAGAGGGGCCGGAGACAGGGGCGAGGTAGTCGTGAACACCTCTGGGCTCCTTCTTGGGGGCCCTGCACATGTGGGTAGGGACACCCCTTCCTCCTCGTGCCCTGCACCCCTCGTCTCCCTGGTGTGCACTCCCGGAGGCCCTTCTCAGCACGTCCTCCCTATGGCCACCTGTCTCCCCCACTGGACACTTGCTGCCCTGCCCTTGCTTGGCTCTGATCCTGCCTTCTCCAGGATGACCGCCGGCCTGATGGCCCTGGTGCCCGCCTCTGTGCCCTGTGGCCACCACACTTGTGCCTGTCTTCCCCACAAGCCTGGAAGCGCCTGGGTGTCTTGGGTGCCCGGCCTGGAGCGACTTCCCATAAATGTTTGTTGAATGAAAAACATGCTGCCATGAGACGGCGCCTGTAGATCTTTCTGGAAGAGCCGGTGGGGCCTGTGGATGGGGAAGTGTAGCGATTAGAGGTTGAGCACAGAGGTGTTTGTGTGAAGAAGCAGGCTCAGCCGGCCCCTTCTCTAGGTGCCCAGGATGTCCGGCAGGAGGGCTGCTGCTGGTGTGGGCAGTGGAGGTGGCCGGGGGGACCTGGAAAGTCCACAGATGCACCTGCTCCTCCTGAGCGCTGGGACTGGGCGGCAGGGGTGAGGTCAGCGCACGCCTCTGCAGGGACACGCAGGGGCCTGGTCGTTCCTGTGTGCGCACACACCCCCTGCGCACAGGGAAGGGCTGGCTGACATGCTTGCCGGGGCTCTGGGAATGGGGGAATGGGCCCACCTCCCCCAAACTTGAACCCTGGTTCTGAGTCCGTTTCCCTTGATGACGATGTCAAAGGCTGGACGTGTTCCATTCTTACTAAAGAAGAATTTTTAAAAATCCTTGTTAGGGCATTCCCCAGGCTCACCACTCATCAGCGTTAGAGGTGAGGAGAGATGCAAAATGTTCCTGTCCGCCTTCTCCTTACAAACCCAGCCCTCGGGGAATGGGCGTTAAGAGTGCAGGTGCCTCTTGGGTCCCTGGGGGCTCAGTCAGTTAAGTGTCTGCCTTTGGCTCAGGTCATGATCCCAGGGTCCCAGGATCAAGCAGGATCGAGCCCCGCATCGTGTTCCCTGTTCAGTGGGGAGCCTGCTTTTCCCTCTCCCTCTACTGCTCTGCCTGCTTGTGCCCACCACCACCACCCCCCCCCCGCCCCGCCCTGGCTAGAGAAATAAAATCTGGGGGGGGGGGAAAAAAGAGGTCAGGCACCTCTTTTGATACTTTCTCCTAGACTTTGCAAACACACACACGCTCAGTACAGTCTTTTCTTGCTTTTTGTTTTACTAAAATGGAATTAATATTGTACTTTTCTTTTCTGAGGGAGAAAGAATGGGAGAGTGGAGTTGGGGGGAGGGGCAGAGGGAGAGAGGGAGAATCTCAAGCAGGCTCCACGCTCAGTGCAGAGCCCACCAGGGGGTTCGATATCACGACCCTGAGATCATGACCTGAGCCGAAATCAAAAGTTGGACGCTCAGCCGACTGAGCCACCCAGGCGCCCCAATATCATATATTTTATACCTCGTTTCTCTCACCTAAAAATTGGTCATGGGTAGATGGATGGAGAAATGATGAAAATAAATACATTGGGGCGCCTGGGTGGCTCAGCGGGTTAAGCCTCTGCCTTCCACTCAGGTCGTGATCTCAGGGTCCTGGGATCGAGTCCTGGGATCAAGTCCTGCGTCGGGCTCTCTGCTCAGCAGGAAGCCTGCTTCCCCCTCTGTCTCTCTGCCTGCCTCTCTGCCTACTTGTGATCTGTCTGTCAAATAAATAAATAAAATCTTTAAAAAAAGTATTAGTTTAAGTGCAGCAAAATGTTAATGATTGAATCTACCCAGTGAGCCTTCAGGCGCTCAACTATAAATTTGGCTTAACTTTTCTGTATATTTTATTTATTTATTTTTAAAAGATTTTATTTATTTATTTGACAGAGATCACAATTAGGCAGAGAGGCAGGCAGAGAGAGGAGGAAGCAGGCTCCCTGCTGAGGAGAGAGCCCGATGTGCGGCTGGATCCCAGCTTTTCTATTTTTAAATTCTTATAATAAAATAGTTGAAACAAAAAATCTGTCACGAATATCTTTCCATGTCAATACATGGGATCCAACCCATTCTTTTTAATTGTCCCTCTGATTCCCACAGTGTGGAATTCTGATCAATTACTCAATAACCCCCTTTAGATAGACCTTTAGGTGGCTTCTATTACAATTTCTATCACCATACGAATCTATGAGTGTCTGTATTTATGTTCCGGGTCTACAAACTGTGCTCCACAGGCCAAACCTGGCCCGCTGCCTGTTTCTGTAAATAAAGTTTTATTGGAACAAGACCGCACTCACTGGTTGACACGGAGTTTCTGGTCTTTGAGCTATGATGGCAGAGGTGAGTCGTTGCGACCGAGACCACATGGGCCACAAAATGGAAAACTTTGACTCTTTGGCTCTTTACAGAAAATGTTTGTCAAGTCCTGAATGTGTTTGTGGTTTTATTTTCACAGCGTAGAGCCCAAGAACTTGACGGATCAATGGGTGTGTGAAGTTTTTACAGCATGCTTGAGGTACACCATTGACGTAGAGTTTCCATATTTGAATTTGGTGAGTTCCGACATGTGGCCATACTTGTGAGATCATCGCCACGATCGACGCAGATAATGACTATCTTCTGGTTAAAGTGCAAATGTCTTACTGGGAAGCAACACATTAAAATATTAGTAACTCGTACATATGTGACTGCTATAGATAATGCCAGGGTTAAAAAATAATGCTAATGAGGGACGCCTGGGTGGCTCAGTCGGTTAATCCGCTGCCTTTAGCCAGGTCAGGATCCCAGGGTCCTGGGATCAAGTCCGGCATCGGGCTCCTTGCTCAGTAGGGAGCCTGCTTCTTTCTCTGCTTCTGCCTGCCTTTCTGCCTACTTGTGCTCTCTTTCTCTCTCTGGCAAATAAGTAAATAAATAAAATCTTAAAAGTTGTCTCGTACCTTCTCCCTTGCCTCCCCCACCCTGCTCCCCCAGTCCCCAGGTGCTGGACTGTGGTCAATACAGTGTAGTTTGCATTCAGTTTGTGTAAGTGGAATGTTAATGTGATTTTGCAGCAATATTTGGTAGCAAGCCCCTTTTGCACACACAACTTAGACAGGGCTAGATGCTGGGGATACGGGACGGGCCAGACTGGGCGCCTGCTGTCCTGTTGCTCACGGGAGGGGGGAGTCAGGGAGAGAAGGGCACCCCTGTGATGTCAGCTGACATCCGTGATTACAGAGAGGCCCCAGGGCCAACATCCAAAGGTGGTGCGGGACCTGGGTCTCAAAGCCAAGTGGGAGTCCAGGCAGAAGAGAGGGAAGGGTGTTCTAGACAGAGGGCACAGCCTTTGCAAAAGCTTTGGAGGGAGAAAAGAGGCAGCCGGCGGGGCTCTGGATCCTAGGGGAGATGGGGATTTACCCTCAGGCCATGGGGAGCCTGGGATGGTTTTGAGGGAGGGTGTGCACTGCTGGGTCTGTGCTGAGAGCTACGGGGGCAAAGGACAAGCGTGGGCTCTGCTGCGCGCAGGCCAGAATCCAAAGAGGGGACCCGCGTGTGAGTGCTGGGGGTGGGGGGCGCTTTCCGGGGTCGAGGGAAGAAGAAAGGCCTCTGGGGCAGAGGGGTGCCGAGTTGGCAGTAGGAAGCAGGCCCTTTGGGGGTGCTGCCGGGAAGGGGCACGGCGTCTGCGAGTGCATGGGGTGGGGCACAGGGGCGCGCCACCTCCAGGGAGTCCCCGTCCGTCCGGAGTCCGTTCCCAACCGGGCCGGGGCTGCTGCACCGCCCTGCGGCCAGGACGGGCCCCGGAGGCGCCGGCCGCGACTGAAAGCCGCTTTTGTGCGGCAGCGCGAGCTCCTGTTTCGTTGACGTTGGAACCTGCTGGTTATTTATCCAACTCGAGGGGAAATTCAGCAGCAGCAGAGGGGAAAAAAGTAACCTCAGCTGCGGAGCGGGGAGGAAGGAGGCCCCAGCCTGGCCTCCGCCGCCGCCGCCTCTGCCGCCCTGCCCCGCGCAGACGGGGGTCCCTGGGCTCGGGTCTGGGGCAGGGGGCACGGGCCTCATGCGCCCCAGCCTGGGGTTGGGAAGCCCCACCCTCTCTGAGGCTGCTGTCTGCGGAGGTGGGGGGGAGCCCTCTGAGGCTTCTCCTGGGACAAGTCCCCTGCCTGTTCCCGGCCAAGGGGCTCACCGCACCCTTCCGCGGCCCCTGCCTGGGGAGGGTCCAGACTGGATGGTCCTGGGTCCCCCCCCCCCCCCCCCCCGTAGCCCGGCCTGCGGCCCACGCAGGAGCCTGGCTCCAGGCCCCACCAGCTGTGAGGGCAGAAGCCTAACAAGGCCTGTCAGATGCCGAGGCGTGACCTTTAGCCACTGCAGACTGTGGCATCCCTCAGCCAGGGGTGGAGGAAAAGCCAACAGCCCAGAGAAGGCCTCCTACCTCTTCAGGACCCAGACCGCCTCCCCCCTCAGGTTCCAGGGCTTTCGGATTCCCGCCCCGATGCTCCCTGGGTCTGGTGAGGCCCTTTCCTACCCATGACCTTGTTGGCCCCGTTTCAAGACCAGTGGATTGAGGCGTAGAGCTGAGCTGGGCCTCGGGCTGCCCTTGGCCTGTGCCCCGCCTTACCGATCTATCTAGGTCATCCCGCCAGGCAGGCCCCGTCCTCCGGTCACTCCCACGGAGGGCTGCTGTGCAGCCAGGGAGCTCGTGCCTCCTCCCGGTCCCTCCTGGTTCTTCCCGGGTCCTGGCCCTTCCCGGGTGCCGCTGCCGCGGAGAGGAAGGGCAGGGTGACTGCATGCGAAGGACAGGAGCTCCCCCTCCCACGTGTCTCCTCCGGGGGCCTGGGCTACCACTTCTGCAGGCTCCGGCCCAGGGCAGACCCCAGGTGGATCTTGGAGGCCTCCAGGCCCCGCGCGGCCCTGTCGCAGGAGGGTTCAGAACACGGTCTCTGGATGCAGCGGCATGTGTGCAAACCGTGCCCGGTGGCTGTCATCTCAGGTAACCCGTGCATTGTCACTGGGCTGCCCTGCGGGGGCTCTGGGGTGCTGGGGCAGCTTCCCCGCGGCGCACTGCAGGGCCGGAGCTCAGTTTGGCTCATTTGCCACCCTCCCTCGGCACACGCGTGCACGGGCCTCGGGCACTCTCTCCAGGACTCCGGGCTACCAAGCTCTTGTCCCCAGGTGCCACCACCGCTGCATGTGACTTACACGCTTTGACCTTCCGGGGCCCCTTCCTCCAGTAAAAACAATATTAAAGATTACGTTTGACAGCTACGTGAGCGTAAAGATGACTATACTAATATTCTATATGAAAATGCTTTTTGACTTGCTAAGCTTTTTAACTCTATTTTTATTTATTTTATTTTATTATTTATTTTTAAGAACACAAGCCAAAGGGAGAAGGAGAAGCAGGCTCCCCACTGTGCAGGGAGCTCAATGTGAGGGCTCGATCCCAGGACCCCGGGATCATGACCTGAGCTGAAGCAGACGCTTAATGACTGACACCCCTAATTTTGTTTTTTTTATTTTAAAGATTTTAGGTATTTATTTATTTGTCAGAGAGAGAGAGAGAGCGCACACAAGCAGGCAGAGTTAGAGAGAGAAGCAGGCTCCCCGCCGAGCAAGGAGCCCGATGTGGGACTCCATCCCAGCACTCTGGGATCATGACCTGAGCTGAAGGCAGCCGCTTAACCGACTGAGCCATCCAGGCATCCCCCTAATTCTGTTTTTAAATGAAAGTGTTTTGGAGAGTCCCCAGAATTGTCATGGGCCCTGACGTGACACCCATGGGGCCTGATGGGTAAGACGGCCCCGGGTGTGGACCGGCCGGCTTCATGCTGCCCCCGGTGCCACAGTGGGGGCATACGCACTGACAGGACCTTCTGTCTGTCTCTCCTTGCCTGGAAGGATTCCCTTCTCTCCCTCTCGGGCCTGGGCAAAGAGAACTTTCTTCTGGGAGGGAGGGAGAGTCGCCCTGGGAGAGCCCTGCAGACCTTCCCCGGGCCCCTCCAGGCGAGAAATCTCCCTGGGTCCACCCACACCTGGGGCCCCCTCCCCCGTCTCCTGACCCCCGGGGGGCCTCCCTCAAGGACAGACTGGATCTCTGTGACATACCACATCGACTCTGCGCCTGTGTCTCTACTGGCTCCCACTTTCTGTAGGGTCAGAACTGAAAGGCCCAGCCTAGTGAGCAAGGCCTTGCCCTAGGCTCAGCGTTCAGCTTCCTGGCTGGGGTCCGCCTCCCGTTCAGGGAGCCCAGGGTCCCAGTCCCCAGACTCATCATCACTGTTGCTTTCTGACTTACTCTTTTTTTTTTTTTTTTTAAGATTTATTTATTTATTTGACAGACAGATCATAAGTAGACAGAGAGGCAGGCAGAGAGAGAAAAGGGAGGAAGCAGGCTCCCTGCTGAGCAGAGTCTGATGCGAGACTCGATCCCAGGACCCTGAGATCATGACCTGAGCCGAAGGCAGAGGCTTTAACCCACTGAGCCACCCAGGCGCCCCTGACTTACTCTTTTTAAAGAGAAAGGAATATAATATATATAATTTATAATCACATATATTAAAAAAAAAAAACCCTAGCATTATGCTCTCTGCAAGCTTTAGAGTTGACATGAGTTTATAATAAAAAATGAAATGGGAGGTGCCTGGGTGGCTCAGTGGGTTAAAGCCACTGCCTTCGGCTCAGGTCATGATCCCAGGGTCCTGGGATCGAGCCCCACATCAGGCATTCTGCTCAGTGGGGAGCCTGCTTCCTCCTCTCTCTCTGCCTGCCTCGCTGCCTAGTTGTGATCTCTGTCTCTGTAAATAAATAAATAAAGTCTTTAAAAAAAAAAAAAAAAGAATGGAGAAGCTCAACAGACTGAGCTGTCCCGGGTCCCCATTGGAATTAAGGTGCTGCATGCCGATAGTTTTTTTCTTTATTGCAATAGAATTTGTGTTAAAATGCACAAGTCTTGTGGGTCCCGCTCGACCAATTATTAACAAAGCAAATAAGGCCACGTGACCACGCCCCAGCTCAAGAAACGGAGCGGGCGGGCTACCCCCCAGCGCTGCCTCGGGCGCCCCCCCACCCCACCGCACACTCCGAGGTTCCCACTGCCCCCGCCGCCCAGCTTAGCCGCACCTGTTCCTGCCCCGGGTATAAATGGAACCGGGCGGTGCTCGCTCTTTGTGTCTGGCTGCTTGGGCTCGGCGTGGCGTCTGGGCCACTCCTCTGCGGGGCTGCGAGGCTCTGCGACGCGTTTGCTCTCGTTGCCGGGTGGGGCCCCGTCCGAGGGGCCTGGCACAGTTGTGTCCTCCTGTTGATGGACATTTGGGCTGTCTCCAGTTTGGGGCTTGCTAATAGGCTGTGTCCGTCCCCCCAAAATTCCTAGGCGGAAAACCAGGGTCATGGCATGAGGTGGTGGGACCTCTGGCAGGAGACGGGTCACGAGGTTGTGGCCCCATGAAGGAGAGGCGCATCTTTTTTTTTTTTTTTTTAAGATTTTATTTATTTATTTGACAGAGATCACAAGCAGGCAGAGAGGCAGGCAGAGAGAGAGAGGGGGAAGTAGACTCCCTGACGAGCAGAGAGCCCGATGTGGGGCTCGATCCCAGGACCCTGAGACCATGACCTGAGCCGAAGGCAGAGGCTTAACCCACTGAGCCACCCAGGCGCCCCACGCAGGTGCTCTTGTGATAACAAGTCTCGGTGGGGACACTGTGATTTTGTGCACGTTTTTCTTCTTCATCATTGTAGAAGGAAAGGGGCGCATGAAGTATAGGGCCAAATCCAAGGTCCCCGTCCATTTCCCCTCTGCAGAGGTGACGCTGCGGGTCTCATTTTGTTCGTGTCCGGAAACTTCCGTGCCCTCACATTCGTCCCCACGCGTACACACGTGCAGAACGGGAGTTTCCCTGTGTCTCTTCTCAGCGCATGGATCATTCTGTAGCTTCTCACGTGATGGGTCTCGGACCCTTTCAAAGCCTCCTTTATAAGCACGGGCCAGCATGTCACACGGCGCGGGGGTATTCCTGCGGGACTGGCGCGTAACGGTGCCCGCAGCGTGGGTTGTCAGGTCCAAGCGCTTAGAACCGGGCCTGGGACACAGCAGGTGAGCCCTGAGCCAGACAGAGCCCTAACTCCTTTGGCCTCAGTTTCCTTTGGTGGAAATGGTGGGCGCTGTGAAAGGGGACTCATGGGACGTTCTGGTGGGTCCCCCGGGGAAGAGCTGCTCCTCACGGAGCGGGACGTGCACGGCTCTGCCCCCGGCGGCTGCACACACGGAACGGGCGGGACCCGTTGGCTTCATGACTGTGAACGTGGACTTCACCTTTCACAGCTGAAGGGCGGGTCCTTGTCTTTGCAGTTTATGTGGGCCATGGTCTTGGCTCTTGTTGGATTGTCCTCTAGACGAGCTCTGTCATCCACTTCCATAAATAACCCTATTGGATTTAGAGATTCGTCTGTTGATGTTCTAGATTGATTCTGGAGAACGGATACATTTAAACACCGAGCCCAGGCTTCTGGAACCGCATGATCTCTCCTTGTATCTTGGTCTTTTCCTTCCTTCACTCGTTGCCCCTTCCTTTCCTGCTTCCTCACCCCGTACCCGTTTGCTGAGCACCTGCTACGGCCCGCCTCTGCGGACACAGTGAGGAGACAGAGCCAGTCCCTGCCAGTGGGGCTGCCCACCCAGGCGGAGACCAACGTGCATGGGCAGGAGGGGTGAGGGGCACGGCGCAGGGGTGGGAGGGGCCGTCCCGGATTCCAGGTTTTCATCCCAATTCTGAGGCCTCTCAGACTCTTCCCGCACTGGAAGGACATGTGCATCCCGAAGCCGCACCGAGTGCTGGGTGGGAGAAATCCGTCTCACCCCGAACCCCGCGTGGCACCCCCGGACCCGGTTCCTGGTGTGCTGGGGCCTGAGCATGGTGGGGGGCAGCAGTAGGAAGTGTCCGAAGAAGACCCCTAGAGATGGGGCAGTGCTCTGGGACCCAGAAAGGGACCGCTGCCTAAGTCAGGGCTGCAGGAATAGATAAGAAGGGAGTGTGCCCTGGTTGAATGGACGAATGAATGAAGGGTCAGCCTGTCTGCACACGGCCTGCTGGTAGAAGAGTCCAGAGCTGCGGAAGGGCCAGCCCTCCCCAACGGCTTCCCTGGTGACATCAGGCTGCTCACCGGCTTGGCCCTCGTCAGCCGGGCAGGGCTCTGACCACAGGACGCTCCGGCCTACAGTCTCCTGTGCAGGGAGGCCTGACGTTGGGCCAGCGGCCTGCAGGAGCCGGGACCACGAGGGGAGGCTGAGAGCAGGACGTCCCCCCACTGAAGGGTGGCATCTGCCTGGGAGGAGATGGGGTGGGGGTGGGCAGCTGGGCCAGAAGCCCTCCAAGCCGAGCCAGCAGGTCACGCCAAGAGGGCCCCAGGCCGCAGCGAGGGGCCGCCCCCGACTCGAATCCGAGCCTCATCCTCTCCCGGGAGGGGTGGGTGCGCGGCAGCCCCCGTCCCGCCCCCGCACAGAAGCCCTTTCACGGACGGCTGGCTCGGAGCGCTGGCAGCCCCTCGGCCCCACGCCTCCTTCCTGCTGGGCCCCCACGCAGATCCCCCTCTCCGGGCTCCCGCGGCAGGCCCAGGGTGGGGAGCAGCCGGGCCCGGAGCACAATGTGGTTCCTTGTTCCCCAGCCTGGCCGAGCCTCCTGAAATTGGCCCATTTCCTGCCTGGGCCGTGGGGCCTTTTCCAAGGTAAATAAACAAATACAGAGAATTTGGGGCCTGGGGTGGAAAGCGGGGTGTTGGGGTTTTCTTTCCCCCCAGCCCCAACCCCATGGCCATGGTCGCTGTGTGACCACAGGGGCAGAACGGAAGGCGGGGTCCCCAACCCCGTATCGTGGGCCCCCGAGAGAACAGGCCCCGCGGATGGTTTAGGCCGCCCAGTCCCACCCGGCTCCGGGTCCCCGCTCTCACCCAGGGCTGCCTCCAGAGGGGAAGCAAGGAGCCAGGGACCCCCGGCAGGGGCTCCCAGGCCCAGGACGCAGAAGCTGACGGGCGGGCGGAAAGGGTTCTGGGGCAGATGGCCCTGCCCGGGCTCCAGTCCCAGCTGTGTCACCTCGGGGGGCTGTGATCTCGGCGAAGGAAATGGCCTCCCGTTGCAGAAAGTGCTGGGGAGGGGCTGGTGCCTGGAGGGCCGCAAGCTTCTTGCCAGGCTGCCTGACCTGGACAAGTCCCTTGGGCTCCCTGAGTTGGGGAGTAGGAGACTCTGGGCCTGCACCCCGCTTGTCCATACCGGGAGGGGCGTGAGAAGGTCAGGCTCTCCTTGTCCTCCGGGGGCCCCAGCCCCGCTCAGGTGCAAGCTGAGCCCCCACCCTGCCCTGCGGGGATGCGGGGGGGGGGTGCACATACCCCTCGCATTTGCCCTCCCACCCCCCCATCTTCTGCTTGGTTCTCCCACCCCCCCACTCCCACCCGCCTCCCCCCTCCCACGGCCGGGCAGGCGCGCCCACTTCCTGACAGCGTCTGTCTCCACCTCCTCCAGCCCCAAGTCCTGCTGCCCTCACTGTCTTCCCTTAAAAGCAGTGCGCCCGCTGGCAAAGTGGGTCTGATGCCATGGGGGAAACTTCGGGGTGGGGGGGCGTGGCCAGCGCCCCCTGGGAGCGTCTAGGAAGCTCCCCAGGAGGCCAAGGTGAGGGAAGCAGGCAAGGGACGGGTCCCATGGGGCGCCTGGGAAGCCTCTGCCTTCGGCTCAGGTCATGATCTCAGGGTCCTGGGATGGAGCCCCGCATCGGGCTCTCTGCTCCGCAGGGAGCCTGCTTCCTCCTCTCTCTCTGCCTGCCTCTCTGCCTGCTTGTGATCTCTCTCTGTCAAATAAATAAATAAAATCTTAAAAAAAAAAAAAAAAAAAAAAAAGAAGGGACAGGGTTCCTACCCGTGTGGCGCTTACATTCTAGATCCTCGGAAAAGGCCTCTGGTTCCCTGACCTTGACTGTACCTTGCTGCTGTGCCTCAACTTCCCCTTACTCTCCGAGCGCTGACAAGGCAGCACTGGTTTTCCCAACAAGGACCTCTGTCATTTGTAGGTCTCTGACCTGGCCTGCCTCTGAGCTTGGGCATCCCCGCTGAGAGCCTGATGTTGGTCTCCACTCTGCTGTCTCTGTCCCCTTGTCAGTCCCACAGACATCTCCGGCTTACCGGGGTCGCAACTGGCTTCCTGTGGGCCCCCGCCCCTGCCGGTCCCAATGCCTTTGCTCTGTCCTCACTGCATGGGAGACAGCACATCTGCCCGGGCTTGGTGCTTAGAAACCTGGGCATACCTTGGGTTCCCACGGCCCCGTTCAGCGGCCAGTCCGGGGACGATCCTGAATCTGTCCTGCTTGTTTTCATCACACTCGTCCTCCCAACGCCTTTCTCTGTAAGAACTGGACAACAAAGAACCTTTAGGGGCAGATGGGTTTCCTCTCCGACCTACTGACTTGGGGGCGGTCCCATGCGGACACAGTCAGAGGGCAGAGCTCAGTCTGGAGTTGGGGCGCTGTCTGTTCTCAAGACATGTGGCTCTGAGGCCGGGCTGGGGGTCCGCTGTGCATGGCCCAGCCCTCCTGTCCCCTGGGAGCAGGGGCCCGTCCTCCAAGCGGGGTCACCTGGTCTTTGGGCACAGCACGAGGAGGCAGGGGAGCTCTGTCCAGGAGGGGTCCAGCACTCTGACAACGTCCCTGCTAGGAACAAGGCTGGCTCCAGGGAGGGTGCCCTGTAAGTCAGTGTCCCAGAGATCTGGGAGCAGAAGCGGACCAGCCTGAGGCCCTTCGCCGGCTGGAACAATAAGAGCCAGACTGTCCACCGGGGCTGGGCTGTGTAAGGTTTTGGGAGGGGAATCTATGCTTTCCAGGCGTGCCCTTGTCCTCTGTTCTGCAGCCCTGACACCTGGGCCATCCCCCACGGCGCTGGCCGAAGCCCCCATCGCCCAGCACTGTTCCCAGCACAGCCCGGGTGTGTGGTCTCCTGGTCTGCCCTTGGCTTGGGCTGACCCTCACCGTCTTGCCACCCTCTTGCCGGCCCGGGGCGGGTGTGAGGGGGACAGAATGGCAGAAAGGGCTGGATTGGGACTCACAATCACCCTGGCCCTGCTTACACCCGCCAGACCCCACGGATGAATCGCACTTCCTGAAGGATCAGGAGAGTAAAGGCACGAAGTTGCCCAGGAGCGTGCTGCTGGGCCGGCGAGACAGGCATCGGAGGGCACTGGGGCACTGATGCCGGGGTGAGCCCCGGTGGGGGAACCCGCCACTGGGAGCAGCTAACTCTGAGAGTTTAAGAATAAAATGCAAGTAAAAAGAGAAGAAATGGCTCATGAATGACCTACAATCAGTGTAGTTTTTTTTTTTTTTAAGATTATTTATTTATTTATTTGACAGAGAGAAATTACAAGTACACTGAGAGGCAGGCAGAGAGAGAGAGAGAGAAGGAAGCAGGCTCCCTGCTGAGCAGAGAGCCCGACGTGGGACTCGATCCCAGGACCCTGAGATCATGACCTGAGCCGAAGGCAGCAGCTTAACCCACTGAGCCACCCAGGCGCCCCCAATCAGTGTAGTTTTAGATTTCTTCACAAGGAAGAGGACGTCTGGGGTGTTTTTAAAGGTAAACAGTAGTTTCTCAGGCTGTCGGGTGGTAGTGGGGACAAGAAAATGCAGGGAAAGAGAAAGGCAGGTGCAAAGATCTGGTGGTGTGGCAGGATGTGGCTCATTCTGGAAACAGGGAGAATTTCAGTGTGTTAGTGACAGGGATAGAAAGGCAGTGGCTTCAACAAGATAGAAGCTTCTCTCCCCGCCCCCTGCCCCCCTTCTCATGGAAAAGTCCGGAGGGAGGCAGTCAGGGCTGACGCGGTGGCTCGGCTCCATGAATTCTTCAGGGACCCAGGCTCTTGCCAGCTCTCCCCACACATCCCTGGAATGTGGGTTTTGACCTCTTGGCCCAAAATGGCAGTTAGAGTCCCAGCCATTGCACCCACATTCCAGGCAATGGCATGAAGGAGGTGAAGAAGAAGGCAAGGGGGAAATATACATGTCAGTGTTTTTTGAAGGAAGGCTTTCAGAAGCTGACAGGTGACACTGTTTATAACCTGTTGGCTAGAACTTGGTTTGTAATCACCCTAGTCACAAGGACAGCCAAGAGATTATTCTGGGTGGCCACATGTCCAGCTCGAACTCAGGGGTTCAAATGCCACGGGAAAAGGGGAGGAAGCATATCAAGGGACAGCTAGAGGTCTCTGCCAGCTGCGCCAGCTGTGGGCTGGGGGGGGATAGAGAGTCGGAGAAGTCCGAGAGTGGACGCCTGCCCCCCGGGCGAGGGGCTGGCCACGAACGTTAAGCAAGAGAGTGAACTGCTCTGACCTCTTCTGGGGGACAGTGGTGCCAATGGTAGCACACACCTCCCTGCTCTCAGAGAGGGTGGCCAGGATGCACAGGGAGCGAGGGGTGAGGGTCCAGCTTCCTGCTTGCCCTGGGGGCTGTGCTGGTCCCTGCTGGTGTCGGGCAGGTCCCCAGGATGCAGCTGAGCGGCACCTTGACCATCACAGCCGTCCCCGGAGCTGACCCCTGGCTTCTAACCCAGGGCTCGCCCGCAGGACGCACTCAGACGGGCCTTGGAGTGCTCTGTGTCAGGCTTCTCCTGCCTCTCACCATGTTGGCCCCTGTGTCTGCTTTGATGTGGCTCGGCCCAGGGGGTTTCGTTCATGGTCCCAACAAGCAGCAGGGCGAGAGAACCCCTCTCCATCTATCCGGAGGCCCAGGTGGGGTCACACGCCTCAGTCCCTTCCTTTCCCATAATTCCCAGGGAAAGGGACTAGAGGACCCCACCCCTGCCCTCTTTCCTCCTGTCTGGGTTGTTTCCCTCATCAGAAACTCTACGGTTCAGAGTCCTTTCTCCAAGCCCGGATCTTGGTCAGTTACGGTGGGAGGTACCAGAAGGAAAGTTCATTCCTTTTCAAGATGGTGCAGCTGCGGGGTTGGGCCTCAGACACCCTCCCCTCTCCTCTTCCTCTTTGCAGGGGCCTGTCCCGGCACAAGGCTCAGAACCGCAGAACAGCAGAGCATAGGAATCGCCGAGCATTTCTCTCCACCTCCCACCCTCCAGACAGAAGCCCGAAGGCTCTGGAAGGAGCTGGGGCACAGGGATGGCGCAACATCTGTCCCGTCTCCCTCTGCTCGCCCCTCAGTATCTCCGGGATCCTCTATCCTGGTCCAGGGCAGATGGCAAAGTTAGTCCAGGAGATCGTTGGGTCCCTCCCTCCCCGGGGACCCCCTCCATGGGAGGAGTGTGCCTCCCACCCCATTTAAGTTGGCCTTGGTCGAGACTGGCTATGGCCAAAGGGATCCGTGCAGAGAGACAGGAGGTGAGCAGAGCCTGGGAAAGGGCTTGTGCGACCCGGCTGCCCCCGGACTGCTGACTCGGCTAACATGTTCGTTGCTTCAAGCTTCTGGGTTTTCGAGGGGCTTGTCAGGCAGCATTGCTGTGGCCATAGCGGACTGGCACTCTGCGGTGACCCCGGGGACCCCTTGTGACTTCTAGCATCTGGGACAGGATCCTCCTGCCCTTGCTCGGCCGGGTTTGGACATGGCCTTCTCCGAAGCGGCCGCCGCACAGAGCGATCCCCTCCTGGGAGCAACCGAGCTACGTCCCCAAGGGGGTGAAGGGGAGGCGACCCTGCCTCCCGCCGGGGCACAGTGGAGGGGCAAGGCTCTGGTCCCTGAGGCCAGGGCTTCTCAGAGGAAGAGGATGAGGTCAGACCTGGGCTGCCGGCCCTGAGCCCCTCCCTGTGCATCCGGCCTGGCCTGAATCTCACGCACGTCCACCCAGGACGTAGGCATCTCGGTGCCCATTTTCAGAAGAAAATCTGGAGGGTCAGAGAACTCAAGGGACTTGCCCAGGACCTGACACATGGAACAGCCCAGATGACGCTCCCGAGGCAGGATCTCTCCGGGGACCAGACCAGGCCCAGAGAGGCCCCTCAAGGCAGATATGTGGATGCCCTCTCTGTCTGGCCACTCCACTCCAGGATGGGGCTCTGGTCAGAGGGGCACAGTTGGAGGAGGGGCAGAGTGTTTCCTAAGCCTGTCTCCCTCCTGCCTGCGCCCCTCTCTCCTTCTTGTGACCTGGGCTGGCCTGTGAAGGCAGTGCGAACCCCCAGTACAAAACCTTTCTCCTCTTTGACCCATCGGAGCCAGGCAACTCTCACTTTTTTTTTTTTTTTAAGATTTTATTTATTTATTTGACAGACAGAGATCACAAGTAGGCAGAGAGGCAGGCAGAGAGAGAGAGGAGGAAGCAGACTCCCTGCTGAGCAGAGTCTGATGCGGGGCTCTATCCCAGGACCCCGAGATCATGACCTGAGCTGAAGGCAGAGGCTTTAACACACTGAGCCACCCACAACTTTCCCTTCTGAAAGTATTTGATAAACCCACTCATCCTGAGGCCTGACTGAGAGCTGAGCTACCACGGGCTGGCGGGGAGGGGAAAGATACCCCTCAAAAAGGCCCCATGTGGGCACGACCCAGGGAGGCCCCGGAGGGAGGCAGGAGAGAGGCCACACAGGACAGGGCCCGAGCTTCCTCTCCAAGTGAACGAGAGTGTGGGGCCAGGTGTATTTATAACACAGCCCTGAAGGGGACCAGGCCTCCCATAAATCACACTGTTTCCTTGGCAGGAGTAAAAATAGCCACATGGCATCGGGCACACGCTTGTGCATGGAACAGAGCTGGCCCGGCCAAGCCCTCCGCCCCCAGGCCCCGCCCTCCGGTCATGCCTCATTTGACCATCAGGACAAAGTTTCCACCTCCTCCTCCCCACCGGGCACCAGGCTGGCTGCCTGCCCCTCATCCCCGGCGGGGGTGGGGGGGCCCCTCCCAGACGGAGCCGCTGGTGGGGTCCCCTGCAGCCCCGGCCACCAGGCCAAGACTGCTGACTTCCGGGCTGGCCCAGGCCCACTGCCGAGGGGTCAGTACAAACCCTCGGCCAAGGAAAGTTGGGGAAAGATCAGAGGTGCTGAGGAATAAGGGTCGGGGCTGGGCTGCCGTCCGCCCGCAGAAAATCCCGAGTCAGGACCCCCCGCTACACCATCAGGGCCTCCCGTGAAACAGAGACACAGAATGGGAAGGAGGAACTTAGGGTGACCGTGACCCAGGTTGGGTATTGGGGTGAGACTCCTCAGGCAGGGGGTCCCAAAGGCAGTTTGGGGAGCTCCTCACCATGGAGGCGCCAGGTCCCGGACTCCTGGGAGTGGGGCCGGAGTGCATTTTAAGCAAGGACCCCACGGTCTCGGGCCCACTGTCTCTGCCGGCAGCTCAGGCCTCCTCCAAGGCCCCACCCCGGCATAGGACTGAGGCTCTGGGAGGTAGAAGGCAGGACAGGGGAAGGCGGTCTGCTCACTGCCCTCTCGTCCGCCTCCTGTCCTCGGGCAAGCCGGGTTGCCAGCTGCCTCTGGGTCAGCAACAGCGGGAAAAAGTGACCGGCTGGAAAAGTGACCTATTTGAGGCAAGATCACACCCTACCAGGGTCCCAGCCGCTCTCTGGGAAATCCACTCCTGGCTCGGGCTGGGGAGGGGGAGAGGCAGCTTTCTGGGGGCTGAGGGCCCTGGGGCAGGGCTGGGAACTACGCACACTCACAGCCCTCCCTCTGCATAGTGAACTCTGCCTAACGGCGGATTCCCTGGAGCCGGGATTTGAACCTGGGTCTCTGGCCACAGCCCACTGGCGAGGTCATGGTGGAAAAGCCCGGATTCTTCCCTGTGTCTGAGCTCAGATGATTGCAGAGCTGCCTTCCGTGTCTGTCTCTCGGGATGTGGGTGGGGGTGGGGGGAGTGCGTGCTCCGCCCCCCTCGCCAGGAGCTGCCTCCCTGCCTCCCTGCAGGGCAGCCTCCCTGCCCGCCCCCGGTTCTTGCTTTGGCAGAGACTGGCAGGCACTTAATTCATCTAATTAGCCTAAGGGCACTGCTCCTGGCCACACCACACCCTAGGAGACCTCAGAGGACTTTCTCTTCTCTGAGCCTCCTTTGTGCCGGCGGTGAGCACATACTCAACCGAGAATTTGCTCACTCACCCTACATATGTTTATGGGGAACCTCCCACAGGTAAGGCAGCCATCCGGGGCTGGGGCGACAGCAGTGGGTATGGCAAGACGGGGACTGTCCTACCTCCCGTCCACATGCCACTTACACTGCAGGGATCCGGTGGCAGCAGAAACTCTAGAACTGTCTGAGTTTGAGTCCTGGCTCTCTTACCTGGCTGTGTGGCCTTGGACAAATCACCTAACCTCTCTGTGCCTCAGCTCCCTGGACTGTAGATGGAGGGTAATAGTGGCACTGGCTTTGCCACCGGGAGGATGAATTGAGTTACTGGCACAGACTCCGTCCTGGGCATCAAAGTACGGAGTGCCGTCATTCGTTCTAGGGCAGTCCCACGATTCGTTCCTTCTGAGGAGTGCCAAGGGCTCTGCTCTGACCTTCTTCTGTTGGACCGCAGCCTCCTGAATGATGGTGAACCTTCTGATGCCTCCTGAGAGACGGGGGCAGAGCAGAAGCTGCGTACGCCCCCTTCTCCTGGGCTCGGCACAGTTCTCGTCTTTCTTGTTCGCACCATCTGCTCACAGGGAGGACATCTCAGCACCGCTGTGGGGTCTTGTACTGGGTTCCTCAGAAAGGAGAGCACCGAGTCCTGGCCCGATGGGGACGGAGGAGGACCACAGTCGCAAAGCTGGAGCACCTTTGCGCCTGGTGAGCCACGCTGTCTACTGAACAATCTGGCCTCGACGACTATCTTTCCTAGCAGCTGGGGTAGCTATGAGTGTGGCTCAAGAAGGAATAGAAACAGACCGCTGAAAATCCTGGGAAGTCTAGTCATCT
Source organism: Mustela nivalis (assembly GCF_964662115.1). Lineage (NCBI taxonomy): Eukaryota > Metazoa > Chordata > Mammalia > Carnivora > Mustelidae > Mustela > Mustela nivalis. The sequence continues at coordinate 9,877,760 of NC_139038.1, read as the reverse complement.
GGGCTCTCTCAGTAAAAGGCCAAAGAGTATTAAAACTTAAACACCTGAGAATATCTTTATATTAAGAAAACCTTGGGACACATTAATAACAGTTCTAAGGCTGCCTGTGTGCCAGACACCATTCGAAATGACTTACAGATGTTAGTGCAGTAATCCCTACAACATGTCAAGGAGGCTGGTACTGCTGTCCTACTGTTTATCCCCGCATGTCAGAAAGGATGACTAGAACAGCGGTTCTCAAAGTGTGCGTCCTGGATCATCTTTGCCTGGGAACTTATTAGAAATGAGAATTCGCTAGCACCGGTCCAGATCTGCTAAATCAGAAACTCCGGAGGTAAGGCACTCTGGTTTCGTAAGTCTTCTGGGTCATTCCAGTGCGTGCTCACGTTCAAAAACCGCAAAGCCAGATTTGCTGTGGTAATGAAACTCCCTACTCTCAGGGGCTTAAAACCTCAAAAGAACATTTGTCCCTCATACTGCCTGTCCACCCGGGGGTGGGAGGGGGACTTTGCTCATCACTCCATCCAGGCACCCTTTGGAAATGGTCCTGAAGGCATATAGCGAAAGAAGAAACATCCGTTCAAGAAAATCTACTGAAAGTTGGTGGGAAGAGAGAGTCTATGGTATTGGAACCAACACTTCCCCCACCTCCAGCTCAACCTGATGGTAATTCCACTCCAGACCGTCAAGGAGTTCAGCGCAGTCCGGAATACAGAAGTCCCTTTCCCTCCAGCTCCGAGGGAGAGGGCTGTCTTCCCGGAAGGGGCAGGACACCAGCGCTTCTCAGCCCACCCCCAGCTATCTGTTGCGCAGACTCTGCTCTGGGGCCACTTCTGCCCAGTCCCCATTCTGCCATGAGCATGAGACCACGGAGAATTCTAGGTCCCAATCCCCCTCCCTTGGCTGGTAAGGCAGAGGTTCCACCGTGCAAGAGGAAAACCAGGAAGACCTGAGGCCACTGCCCTTCCCAAGCACTCAGCTCCTAAAGCACAACTGTCTGTCAGAGAGAAGCACACCCTGTCCCTATCCACAGCTCCAGAGTCATGGCCCAGAGGTTCCACCTAGAGGAAGAGGCAGACTGTAGAACAGAGGGCCCCCAGTCGCTTCCCAAAGGAACTGACTTCATTTAGTATGAAGAAGTTCAAGCCTAGAGTGCTCTAAAAAACAGTGGGGGTGTGGTAAAATGTATTTGAAAGGGAATTACGAATTCCCTAGTTAGCAATTAGGGTAAACTGTAGGCTGGCTAGTTTGTCAGAGGGAATCTGGGAAAGAGATACCTACTGGGCTCAGGAAAAAACCTCAAGCATTGACCTCGGAACTATCCCTTCAAATGAGCCCAAATTTGATTGGATCAGTCTGGGAACAATTTATGCCATAGCACATTGTTGCAAATAATAATTAGCCAGAATCAGTGGAGCTTAATAGACAGGTGCAGTCAGGGAACAAGACAGTCAAAGGGAACCCCGCCCAAACTGCTGTCATTCTAGGGTGACTACGGGCATATCCATGGTTGGACCCACTTAGGAGCATCATCAGAGTGTAAACACTGAGAATGAGAAAGGATGGAAGAAATAATCCATTCAGCCACTACACATAAAAATAGGCAGATAACAGTAACAAGCCCCAGGGGAGGGGGGCCATACTGAGCTCCTACAGTATATTATCTAAAATCTAATGTCTATACTCTATAATTATCCAGCCTCCAAGGGGGAAAAAAAATGAGACATTCAAAGAAACAGGAAAGTATGACTCATGCATCAGGAAAAAAATCAGGTAACAGAAACTGTCTATGAGAATGACCAAGTATTGGATCTAATAGATAAAACCCTCAAAGGAGCCATTTTATAAATATATCCAAAAAAACTAAAGGGAACCACAACAAAAGAGGTGAAGCAAGATGTGATGATAAAGTCACATCAAATAGAGTATATCAATAAAGAGAAATTATACATGGAATCAAATGGAAATTCTGGAGTTATGAAGTATAATAATTAAAATGAAAATTATAATAATTAAAATGGAAAAAAAATTATTAGAGACAGAACAGTAGACTTGAACTAGTAGAAAAAGAATCAGTAAACCTAAAGATAGATTGATAGAGAGTCTGCTGTTTGAAGGACAGAGATTTAAAAAGAATGAAGAAGAATGAACAGATCCTCAGAGAAATGTGGGACATCATTTAACACACCAACATACGTATAATGGGAGTACTAGATAAAAGAAGAGAGAGAAATGAGCAGAAAAAACATTCAAAGAAATAATGGCTGAGAACTTCCTAAATTGGAAAAACAAAAACAAAAACAAAAACACCTAATCTACACATCCAGGAATCTCAACAAATTACAAATAGATGAACACGGTGGACACATTGCATAGTATGAACATATGCAGTAAAAATGCTGAAAGTTGGGGCACCCGGGTGGTTTAGTGGGTTAAAGCCTCTGCCTTCAGCTCAGGTCATGATCCCAGGGTCCTGGGATCGAGCCCCACATCGGGATCCCTGCTCACCAGGGAGCCTGCTTCCCCCTCTCTCTCTGCCTGCCTCTCTGCCTGCTTGTGATCTCTGTCAAATAAATAAATAAAATCTTAAAAAAAATGCTGAAAGTTGAAACAGGAGAAGATCTTGAAAACAGCAGGAGAACAGCTTGCACTTACGAGGGAAGATCAATTAGAGCGACAGCTGACTTTTCATCAGAAAAGATGGGGCCAGAATGTGCTGGGGTAACACGTTCAAAATTCTTGTCACCAAAACTCTTGTCAACCAAGAAGCTTATATTCAGCAAAGCTAGCTTTCAAAAATCAAGACAAAAAAAAAAAAGAAGAAGAAGAAGAAGGCAAGAAAAGACTTTCTTAAATAAATAAAAACTGAGGGGGGGCGCCTGGGTGGCTCAGTGGGTTAAGCCGCTGCCTTCGGCTCAGGTCATGATCTCAGAGTCCTGGGATCGAGTCCCGCATCGGGCTCTCTGCTCAGCGGAGAGCCTGCTTCCCTCTCTCTCTCTGCCTGCCTCTCCATCTACTTGTGATTTCTCTAAAATTTAAAAAATAAATAAATAAATAAATAAATAAATAAATAAAAACTGAGGTAATTTGTTGCCAGTGGACTTACTTTTTAAGCAGCACTAAAGGGGCACCCGAGTGGCTCAGTCAGTTAAGTGTCTGCCTTTGGCTTGGGTTGTGATCTCCAGGTCTTGGGATTGAGCCCCGAGTTGGGCCCTCTGCTGCTCCCTCACTGCTTGTGCCCTCTCTCTCCCAAATAAGAAAATAAATAAATAAAATTCTTAAAAAAAAAAAAGGGGGGGGCAGGACTAAAAGAATTTCTTTAGGCTGAGAGCAAGTGATCCCAAAACAAGTGACAGAATTTACAGAGGGAAAAAATAAAAAAGAGTAGCAGCAGGTAATCGTGTAATTATAAAAGGCAGTATAAATGCACACTTCTTATTTCTTCTTTAAAAAACAATAACATAAAATAATATGTGTATAATGTTGGGCCTATTGGGCCTATAAAATATAGAAATGTAATGGGGTTCTTTTGTTCTGTTTTTTTTTGGGGGGGGGGCCAGAAACAACACAGAAGAGATGAGTAGAAGTAAAACTAAAAACAACTCAAGGAATTAAGGTGAATTCACAGGAACTAATGAAGAGATCCAGAATATTATTAAGTTGTAGGTTGAAAGGCTTAATATTAAATTAGCCTAAAGATTCAATGAGATTCTTGCAAAAATTTCAACTGCTTCCCCCCCACCGCCCCCAGAAATGATCAAGTGATCCTGAAATTATGTGGAAATACAAAGGACCCAGAATAGCCAAACAATCTTAAAAAAAAAAAAATTGGAGAAGTCACACTTCCTGTCTATAAAATTTGCTACAAAGCAAAATAATCAAGACGGTGTGGTACTAGCATAAGGATAGATGTATATATTGGTAAAATAGAATTGAGAGTCCCCCCAAAATCCCAGGTTTCAATGGTCACTGATATGGTGGCAAGAGTATCCAATAGGGAAGGAATGGTCTCCAGCAGATGGTGCTGGGACAACTGGAGAGCAACACGCAGAAAACTAAAGTTCGATCCTGACCTCACACCATATAAAAAAATCAACTAAACATGGATCAAAAATAAGAGAGCTAAATATGAGAGCTAAACCTCTAAGCCTCTCAGAAGAAAGCACAGGGATACATCTTCACGACCTTGACTAGGCAAAAGTTTCTCAACGACCTTGACTAGGCAAAAGTTTCTCGAATACATCACCAAAACCAGAAGCAACAAAACAAGAATACAGAATATGGGACTGAGCAAAACTTTCCAAAATTTGTGCTTCAGGAGTCACTATCAAGAAAGTGAAAAGAAACGGACAGAACAGGAAAAATTTTTGCAAATCATGTATCTGGAAAGGAAGTTGTATCTAGACTATGGAAAGAACACTTACAACTCAATAATTTTTTTAAAAAACCCAATTTAAAAATGAGCGAAAGATCTGAATACATATTTCTCTAATGAAGATATATGAGGGGCACAGGCGTGACTTACTGGGTTAAGTGGCTGACTCTTAATTTTGACTCCGGTCATGATCTCAGGGCTATGAGATCGAGCCCCATGCCTGGTTCCGTGCTTATGGAACCTACTTGGGATTCTCTCTCTCTCTCTCTCCCTGTGTCCCTCCCACAGTTTGCACCCTCTCTTTCTCAAGAAAAAAAAAATTATGAATGGCCAATAAGCACATGAAAATGCCTCATTAGGCCTTAGGGAAACGCAAATCAAATCCACAAGATACCGCTTCACACCCTCAGAATGACTATAACCAAAGAATCAGATAATAACAAGTGTTAGTGAAAATGTGGAGAAATCCGAACCTTCAGGTACAGGTGGTGGGAATGCAAAATGATACAGCTGTTTTGAAAAAAAAAAAAAAAAAAAAAAAAAGACCTGGCAAGTCTTTAAACAGTTTAACATTCAGTTACCATATGGTTTGGCAATTTCTCTGCTGGGTATGTATATCCAAGACAAATGAAAACATACAGCCACAGAACTACTGTGTATATGAACGTTTATAACAGCATCATTCATAGTCTCCAAAAGATGGAAGCAAACCAAATGTTCCTCGGCCGATGAATGGAGAAATTGAGTTTGGTGGTTCCCTACCATGAAACACTATCCAACAATCAAAAGGCAAGAAGCACTCATACATGTTACAACACGGATGAACACTGAAAATATTTTGCTAAACGAAAGAATCTAGTTACAGAAGGCCGCGGACTGCTTGATTTATATGAAATGTCCATTTATGATAAATCTGTAGGAAACACAGGGTACGTTAGTTTTGGCTTAAGTCTGGGAGACATAGGGAGGGAGCAAGAACTAAAGGTTACAAGGCTATTATAATTTTTTGGGAGGTGTTGAAATGTTCTAAAGTTGACTATGGTGATGACTGTACGTATTGGCTAATGTACTAAAAACTATTGAATTGTACACTTTAAATTGTATGTTTTTTTTTTTTAAAGATTTTATTTATTTATTTGACAGAGAGAGATTACAAGTAGACAGAGAGGCAGGCAGAGAGAGAGAGAGGAGGAAGCAGGCTCCCTGCGGAGCAGAGAGCCCGATGCGGGACTCGATCCCAGGACCCCGAGATCATGACCTGAGCCGAAGGCAGCGGCTTAACCCACTGAGCCACCCAGGCGCCCTAAATTGTATGTTTTGTAGGGGCGCCTGGGTAGCTCTTCTGGTTGAGCGTCTGCCTTCGGCTCAGGTCATGATCTGTGGGTCCTGGGATCGAGCCCTGAGTCGGGCTCCCCACTCAGTGGGAGTCTGCATCTCCCTCTCCCTCTGTCCCTCCACCATCCTCGTGCTCCCACTCTCCCTCTGTCAAATAAATAAAATCTTAAAAAAAAAAAAAAGTTGTATATTTTATGAATTCTATTTGGACAGAGCCATTGTATGATGCAATTCCTAGCAAGATTTATAAAAGTTTTTTTTTTTTTGTATGAGGTTATTCTCAGTATTCAGAACAGATGGAAGTGATATTTTATTAGTGTTTTTCATAGTGTCAAATTCATTTACTTTTTAACAATAGCAATCATTTATTAAATTAACTTCAGTCAGTTAAGCAACTGCCTTTCACTCAGGTCATAATCCCAGGGTCCTGGGATCAAACCCCGCATCTGACTCCCTGCTCCGCGGGGAGCCTGCTTTTCCATGTCCCCCGCGTGTGTTCTCTTGTATAAATAAATATAATCTTTTTAAAAAATTAACTTGAATCATAAGTTTTGTTTTGGTGATTGCAAATGGGTAAGTATTGGATTTAAAATTCATTTGAGTGTGCAAGTTCTTCTGCAAATAGCTAAAAATGTTTTTTAAAATAAACGAGTCAAGCTTTCAGAAAAAAAAAAAATTCAGAAATTATATAACCAACAGCGAATACAATCCAACTTTGTCAAATCTGCAACATTTTGCATAATTTGCTTCAGATTTTCTTTGAAGAAATAAAATACCACAAAACCATGACGTCCCCTACGTACACCTCCCTTGACCTATTTTCCCCTAGCTCCCCAAATTTAGTGTTTATCACTCTCATGAATGTTTGAATATATATATATATAATATATATATATATGAGTGACATATATATGTGTGTGACATATATATATATATATATGACATATATATATGACCTATTTTCCCCTAGCTCCCCAAATTTAGTGTTTATCACTCTCATGAATGTTTGAATATATATATATATAATATATATATATATAAGAGTGACATATATATGTGTGTGACATATATATATATATATGACATATATATATACACACACATATATATGTCACTCTTATGTTTTTAAAAATAATATACATTTTAAAACCATATATATATATAATCACTACACAATATAGTGTTTTGAGTGCTTTTAAACTACGTAAATACTGTCATTTTGACTACGTAGTTTTCAGTGGTTTCTTTTCACACGCTGTTTTCCCCCAAAGAAGAGAATAAGATAACAAACCCCTATGTATCCAGATACCAACTTCAATAATAACCGGTTATGGCTACATGTGCTTCATTAAAATGCCTACCCATTTCCTCTCACTCCTCTGACTTATTTTATTTTAATTTAAGATTTTATTTATTTATTTGACAGAGAGAGACAGCGAGAGAGGGAACACAAGCAGGGGGAGTGGGAGGAGGAGGAAGCAGGCTCCCCGTTGAGCAGGGATCCCGATGCCGGGGCTCGATCCCAGGACCCTAGGATCATGAGCTGAAAGCAGACATTTAACCCAATGAGCCATCCAGGTGCCCCCGAGAACAAATTTTTTTAGTCTTCTCTTAGATCGGAGTCTTCTCTTTATTCTACCTTAATTCCTGAAGGATATTCTCACCGGACATAGAATTATGGACTGACAGTTCTGTTCTTTCCACGCCTTCAAAATGTTGTTCCACTTCCTTCTGGCCTCCATGGTTTCCCATGAGAAATTCACAGTCACCTGAATTGTTCTCCTCTAACGTATGTTTATCCCCTGTTTTTTTTTTTCTTTTTCTTTTCTTTTTTTTTTTTTTTTTAAGATTTTATTGATTTGTCAGAGAGAGAGAGAGAGAGAATACACAAGCAAGCATAGTGGCAGGCAGAAGTAGGGAGAGAAGCAGGTTCCCTGCGGAGCAAGGAGCCCGATGCGGGACTCGATCCCAGGACGCTGGGATCGTGACCTGAGCCGAAGGCAGCGGCCCAACCAACTGAGCCACCCAGGCGTCCCTATCCCCTGGTTTCTTTCACAATTTTTTTCCTTTCTCATTCATGTTCAACAGTTTAATTAGAATGTGTCAGGGTGTGAATTTTTTCGGGCCGACCTTCTTCTGGTTCACTGAGCTTGTAGAATTTGTAGGTTTATATCTTTTGCCAAATGTGGACAGTTTCCTTCCATTATTTCTTCAAACATGATTTGTTCATGTTTTAGAGCTTTGCTCTGTGGGAGAGATGGGGTGAAGCATCTTACTTTGTCTCCATTAAAATTCTGGAAACTGAATCTTAAAGTCCATCTTGATATTTCCTGTCATGATTATTTTTATTTTATGTATTTTTTTGAGAGAGTGAGTGAGCAAGTGAGTGGGGCAGGGAGGGAGAGAGGGAGGAGGAGAGAGAAAATCTCAAGCAGACTCCACACCCAGCACGGAGCCCGACGTGGGGTTGGATCTCCAGACCTCGAGATCATGACCTGAGCCAAAATCAAGTCCAATGCTGAACCGACGGAACCATCCACGTGGCCAATTAAAACAAAATTATTTTTGTACACTCTGTACTTCTCTGTGGAGAAATTATCTTGTTCACTAAATCTCTTTTCAACTATGACTAATTTTCAGCTTAACCATCCATTGAATTTTTAACTTGAATGTCTACATTATCCACGTCTTGAAGTTCTGCTTTTTCTCACTTTGCCTATTCGTTTCCCATAGTGGTTTTTTTTTTCTTGTTTTTCATTCCTTCCTTTCACATTTTGAAATTTTTTTCTTTACTGTAGGTGCCTACTTCTTTGTAATTAGCAAAATATCTATTTATTTGAAAAAGGAAGAGAGACAGAGGTGGGGGTAGAGGAGCTGAGGGAGAGGGAGAATCGCAAGCTGAGTCTGGAGCCGGACTCCGGGCTCAGATCCCACAACCCTGAGATCATGACCTGAGCTGAAATCAAGAGTTGGACGCTTAATGCACTGAGCCACCCAGGCACCCCTTAATTTACATTTAAAAAAAAAATTGAAGTACAGTTGACTCCTTCTTTTATCATTTTATTTATTTTTTAAGGTTTTTAAATTTTTATTTACATAACCCCTGCACCCGATGTGGGGCTTGAACTCACAACCCTGAGACGAAGAGTCCCATGTTGGACTGATGGAGCCAGCCAGGTGCCCCTTCTTCCTTTATCATTTTAAACATACTTATTTTATAGTCTCTATCAGATCGCTTTGGGGTAACCCTGTTGTTGGCGCCTCTGCAGACTTTTGATCCCAGGTAAGTGGGATCTTCTGAGCACCATCCTTTACCTTGAGCGCGGCTTTTCCCGTGGGAATCCTGGGTGGCCTCTGAGGAGGTCCTGTGCCTCTAGAGCAAGTTTCCAGTTTGTCTCTGTGACGGACCCCACAGATATCACTAAGCCTGGGACCAGCAGTTCCGTTAATCTGTTTTAGGTTTCACAGGGGTAGAGTCCTCGTGGATCTAATGCTGTTACAAGCACTGACTGGCTCATTGTAAGAAACTCTCAGGGGGGATTTTTAAAAAAAAAAATCCTAGCCGCCAGGTTGAGAAAGGCCTATTTCTTTCCTGTCCTTCTGTGCCTCAAGGTTCTTTCTTTTTTCTTTTCTTTTTCCCTCCCTCCTTCTCTCTCCCTCCCTTTTCTCTCTTTCTTTTTTTTCAGATTTGAGAGAGAGAGAGAGAGAGAGCATGAACAGGGGGCAGGGGCAGAGAGAGAGGAGGAAGCAGGTTCCCCACTGAGCAGAGAGCCCGATGCGGGGCTCGATCCCAGGACCCTGAGATCATGACCTGAGCCGAAGGCAGAGGCTTCACCCACTGAGCCACCCAGGCGCCCCAAGCCGCCTGATTTCTTTTTTCCCAGCTCAGCATTCTCCCGCGGGTATAGCCCAGACGGCTTCGGCTTCCGCTGGGGACCCTTCGGTGCCCACTTTGGCGAGGTCCAGGGCCTCACCTCTCCCGATGACAACCAGCCCCGGGTTCTGCCTAGCCCGGGGCGCCCCCCCCCCCCCCGAGCGGCAGGACAGGGACCCCTCGGGAAGGCTCCCCGCCCCCCTCCCCGCTGACCTCGGCAAACGGCCCGGCCCGGTCATCCTGGGCCTGGGGCGCGGGCGTCGGTCGGAGCCGCCAGCCCGCGCCCCCCCAGCCCCCAGCCCCCCGGCCGCGGGGCGGACACCCCCGGCCCGGGCAGCGCCCCCCGGGCGGCCCCGCGCGGGAAGAAAGGCGTTTCTGTCTCGGCCGAGCCCGCCTCGGGCTCCGCGCGGCCCCTCCCGGCACCGCCCCGACCTTGGCCGCGGAGGGGCTTCTGCAAACACGCGCGCGCGCAGGTATTTCTGGAAGAAGGGGGAAATGCCAGGAGAACCTCCGCTCGGTGCAAAACGAAGCGAAGATTCTATGAAGAATGAAAGGCGAGCGGGGCCGCGGGGCGCACACAGAAGGGCCTTTCATCGCGCCCGGCCGCGCGCCGCGGGCCGCTGCCAACACAAACGCGGGCGGAGCTGGGCCTGCGGAGCCGCCGGCCGCGCTGCCAGGCCGCGTCCCCGCCGCTCGGCGCTGGCGCCGCTCCCGTTTCCGCTCTGCTGACGCGCCCAGATCGCGGGCGGCGGGGACCCCGGGAGCCGCGCGGGGAGAGCGCCCGGCCGGGCGGGGCTGCGGGCTCCACCTGCGCGCGGGGGCGGGGGGGGGGAGGGGCGCCTCCGGACTCCGGGCCGCACCCCTGCCTGCCGGATCGCGGGGGCCGCTCCTCGGCTCGGGCGCTGCTCGTCCTCGTCCCGGTCCCCGCTGCGGTACACTCAGGGAGGCGCAAGGCCGCCTCCTCCGTGAAGCCCGCCTGGGTCGCCCCTGCGCCGGACTCCTGCAGGGCTTCCTGGAGGTCCGCGTTAAGTCCGAGCTGCTGCCTGGCTGGGTCTGTGTCCCTCCTGCAGCCCCGTACGCAGTGCGCGCCTCCCCCAGTCCCCAAACCTGTTGGTGGGGTGAAGAAGTAACCCAGGCTTGCCACGCCGGCTCCCAGTGGGAATCCCGCTGGAGGACGGGCAGCCTAACAGTTTGCCAACCGGGAACTAACTCCCATTAATGTTGGGAAAGCCATGCCACCCCACGCCCCACGTTCTGTCACTTGGGATTGAAGAAGTCCCCCGTAGTATCCTCACCACACCTGAAAGGAAGAGCCCCGGCGCTCTGACCTGGTAACCGTGGCCTTGACACTGTGCGACCTGCTTCCCTCTCGAGGTCACACAGGCATAAAGGATGCCAAGGTGTGTCAGACCAGGGCACGCAGCCATGCTCCCTCTGAGCTCCCGTGCGCTCCCACCCGCACTGCCTGCTCCTGAACCCACACTTGGGGGGCTCCACAGCTGTGTGGCTCTGGTCCTCCCTCTGCTGACCTCAATGTGTGCCCACCTACCCGCCCCTCCTCTGAGCCTGCTGCAGCCTGCCTCGGGTCCCTTGGCACTTGTGCTCCTGATGCTGCGGGCTGGGCTGTGGCATACCCGCCGTCCTTCCCCTGTGCACCGCCTGCCCTATGCCAGCCTCGATCTGCCTTTTAAATATTTAGGGGGCAAAAGCCAGAAGATGGGGCAGTGGATGAGATTTGGGAATGGAGGCAAGAGAGAGCATGGGGGCAAGTAGGTTTGCTCCTGTCTGGGTGGATACCATTAGCCAGCCTCAGGAGCAGCAGAGAGAGGAGAGACCAGGGAGGGGAGGTCTCAGGGTTCCTGCCGGTACCGCACTCAAGGTCCCCAGAGGGCAAGGTTGGAGGAGGTCTGGGAGGCTCTGAAGTGAAAATGGAGGCTGAGGCCTTGGGAATCAAAGAGCTTGTCCAAGAGGAACTCATCCATATGTAAGAGAAGATGATCTAGGACAGAATCCCCCAAATTTAAGGAACTGGGGGAGGATGAGGGCGGTGGAGGAAGGGGCAGGACGAGCAAAGGAGGGAAGGCTGAGGAAGGAGGCAGAGAGAACGGGAGAGTGGTTTCTAAGAGCGGCATGAGAAGGAATTTTAAGAAAGGAGTGTTGGAAATTGGTGGAAGTTTACAGAGGTCTGTGGGAACCGTCCCAGCAGGAAACTGCTCACTAGACAGTCAGTTCAGGGGTCACTGAGGACCTAGGTCAGAGTGCTGTCCTTAGCGTGGTGACAGTAACGGGCCAAGGGGCAACACTGAGAACAGACACCTGAGCCGAGGCCTGGCTAGTGCAGGCTTACCAGACCGGAGGTTCCTACTTCTACAGAGTGCAGCCGGAGGAAGTCAAGGGAGTTCTAAGTGGAAAGACATCCACGTTCATGGATGGGGAAGATCTAGTATCGTGAAACAGCACCTTCCCTAACATGATCTAGATTCAAATCCATCCCTACCACAGCCCCCCCAAAAGCTGTCTTTGTGCAGAAACAAACAAGCTGATCCTGAAACTCATCTGGAAAAGTTCTGGGAATCTGGAATAGCTAAAACAAAAATGGGGGAAAAAAAAAAAAGGAACAGTGCTGGAGAACTCACAGTTTCTGATTACGGAACTCAATACTAGCTACAGTAATCAAGACTGTATGCTGTGGGCATGAGAATATAGACTTACAGATACATACATTAGTTCAGCAGAATCAAGAGTTGAGCAAGAAACCCATGTATCTATGGTCAATTGATTTATTTATTTTTATTTTTATTTAAAGATTTTATTTATTTATTTGACAGACGCAGTGAGAGGGAACACAAGCAGGGGGAGTGAGAGAGGCAGAAGCAGGCTTCCCGCTGAGCAGAGATCCCGATGCGGGGCTCGATCCCAGGACCCTGGGGTCATGACCTGATCTGAAGGCAGACACTTAATGACTGAGACACCCAGGCACTCCCAATTGATTTTTTTTTTTTAAAGAAGATTTTATTTATTTATTTGACAGACAGAGATCACAAGTAGGCAGAGAGGCAGGCAGAGTGAGAGCAGGGAGCAAGCTCCCTGCCAAGCAGAGAGCCTGACGCAGGACCCTGAGACCATGACCTGAGCTGAAGGCAGAGGCTGAACCCACTGAGCCACCCAGGCGCCCCAGGTCAATTGACTTTTTAAAAAAATATTTTATTTATTTAAGAGAGAAAGCGTGAGTTGAGGGGCGGGGCAGAAGGAGAGGGACCAGCAGACTCCCTTGTGAGCAGGGAGACCCATGTGGGGGTGAGATCTCGAGCCCCGAGATCATGACCTCAGCCAAAGGCAGACGCTTAACTGACTGAGCCACGCAGGCACCCCATGGTCAGTTGATTTTTGACAAGGGGGCCAAGACCATTCAATGGGTCTTAAATCATTTGTTCTACAAATGGTGCTTGGAAATTGGATATCCACGTGCAAAATTAACTCAGAATGGATGGGCAACCTAAATGTAAGAGCTAAAGATATAAAGTTCTTAAAAGAAGGCAAATCTTCATGACCTTGGATTTGGCAACAGTTCCTGGTATATGACACCACCAGGGTAGGTAACAACAACAAAAGATAGGTATGTTCGGACTGCACTGAAACCCTTGTGTTTCAAAGGACACCATCAAGAAAGTGGAAAGGCACTCTACAGAATGGGAGAACATTTTTGTAAATCATCAATCTGACATGGGACTCGTTTTGGAACGTATAAAGAACTCTTACAAGTCAACAACAGAAAGACCAGTGACCCAATTAAAATAGGGTCAAAGGACCGAAACAGACATTTCTTCAAAGAGGATATGCAAGTGGCTAAAAGCACGTGAAAAGATGCTTGACTTCCGCTGCCATTAGGGGAATGCAAACCAGAACCACAAGGAGACGCCGTTGCGCACTCACTAGGGCGGCTATACTAAAAAGTAAAAAAGATGGGGCGCCTGGGTGGCTCAGTGGGTTAAGCCGCTGCCTTCGGCTCAGGTCATGATCTCAGGGTCCTGGGGTCGAGTCCCGCATCGGGCTCTCTGCTCAGCAGGGAGCCTGCTTCCCTCTCTCTCTCTCTGCCTGCCTCTCCATCTACTTGTGATTTCTCTCTGTCAAATAAATAAATAAAATCTTTAAAAAAAAAAAAAAAAAAAAAAAAAAAAAAAAAGTAAAAAAGAAGAAAAAAGGAGAATGCATGTTAGCGAGCATGGGGAGAAACCAGAACACGCATACTTGGCTGGTGGTGCAGCCTCTATGGCAAACAGGAGGGCTGTTCCTCCAAAATTTACACGTAGAATTATCATAGGACACAGCAATCCTGTTCATAGGTATATATCCCAAAGAAGTGAAAACGTACGTGAGGGCTTATTATTATTATTATTTATTATGCGTAATAGTAAAAGAGTGGAAACAACCCACATGTCTATCAGCTGATGCCCGGAGGAAGGAAGGGGTGTATCCACACGAAGGAATTCTCTGCGACCCTGAAAAGGAACAAAGTCGTGACTCGTCGCACGATGTAGATGACACCCTGAGCCAAAGAAGCCACATACGAAGGGACAAATGTTGCGTGATTACATTTACATGAAATTTCCAGAATACACGAGCCATGGAGACAGAACGTAGACAGGCTGGTTGTCGGGACCTAAGCGGACAGGGGAATGGGAGTGACTGAGAATGGGTATGGGCGCTTCTTTTGGGTGATCTAAATATCTTCCAGTTAAGAGGAGGTGATGGTTGGACAACTTTGTGGTCAGGCTCAAAACAAAACAAAACAAAACAAAACCCCCCACTGAATTGCATACTTTAAAAGAGTGAAATTTGGGGCGCCTGGGTGGCATCTGCTTTCAGCTCGGGTCATGATTCCGGGGTCCTAGGAGGGAGCCCCACATCGGGCTCCCCGCTCAGCGCGAAACCTGCTTCTCCCTCTCCCACTCCCTCTGCTTGTGTTCCCGCTCTCACTGTGTCTCTCTGTCAACTAACTAAATAAATTTAAAAATCTTAAAAAAAAAAAATTAAATTCATGGTATGTGAATCAGGTCTCATTTTTTCGCCAAAGGAGAAACAGAGGAAGAGATCCCCTTGTAAAAATTGTGAATTCCCCCAGCCGATGGGAGCAAAGGGAGTGGGATTGGGATCAGAGCATCAGGGTGAGGTTAGGAAGGGCCTCCTCAGGGAATCAAAGAGGGAACCAGTGACGCATGAAAGGCTGCTGAGTAATTCTGAGGTTGGAAACGCACCTTGGTGATTTTCACCTCCATTCCATGGAGCCTGAGTGAGGCTCTTTGTGCGCTGGGGACACTATGCTATTGATGGCTCGTAGCTATCGGCTGTGGCCATACAGGGGCTGGCCTGCCTGGGTGTCTGCTTTCCCCGCCCCCCCACCAGAGTCACCGAGAGGGCAGGAGGTAGTGGGGGTGGAGGTGCACAGTCCTTGCAAAGGAACAAAGTCGATGATGATGATGATGCCCCGGGGAGGGGTTCCTGGGCTGGGGAGTCGCTTCATCTCAGGGGTGCGGACTGGTTAGGGCCGTGAGAAGAGGTGGCTTTAACCGACCCAGTCAAGGCCAAGTTCTGGACAACTATTCACAACCTAAGTTCAAAACCCTCACTGCATTTCCCGCCACCTGGCTGGTGTCTGCCGGCCCCTAGGGCTCTCCCCACACCCAAGGATGCCGTCCCTCGCGCCTTTCCCAGAGAGCATGAAGGCGGAGGAGCAGGGCGCAGAGCAGGACTCCGTCCACGTGCCTATGGCCCTTCTCTGGGGGTGACTATCCGCGGATCTGGAGCCCGCAGACCTGGGGTCCGTGGCTGTTTTATGGGTCTGTCCCCAAGCCTGCCCCCAAAAGTACTTGTCTTTCCCCTTTTAGCAGTCACGGAACCCCACCCCCACCCCCATAGGAGCTCACGGTCACAGTCACAGACAAAAAGGGGTTGTCTTTTTTCATCAACGGTCCTCAAAGCAGATTTCCTTGAGTGGGCAAACCAGTGCAGACCCCTCATTTCTAAGCCACCTATTCTATTATCTTTGCGACTTGTCCGTAAAGGTTTTATAATGAAATCTATGTATTCCTCCGAGAAACTGGGGCTGGTGTCTATCAGACGGTGCTGAGGGATGGACAGCCAAAGTCAGGTGGAACACGGTCACTGCCCTCAAGAAGCTCTCACTCGGGGCGCCTGGGTGGCTCAGTGGGTTAAAGCCTCTGCCTTCAGCTCAAGTCATGAACCCACGGTCCTGGGATCGAGACCTGCATCGGGCTCTCTGCTCAGCAGGGAGCCTGCTTCCTCCTCTCTCTCTGCCTGTGTCTCTGCCTACTTGTGATCTCTGTCTGTCAAATGAATAAATAAAATCTTAAAAAAATAAAAAAAGCAGCTCTCGCTTCTGGGGAAGTTGGGCCAGACCACCTGATTCTTGCCCTGAGACGAGGAACCAGACCTGGGCATTGTGGAAGTAGCTAGGTTAGGGTGGTCAGGAAAGGCTGCCTGGAGGACCAGGGGCTTAAGCTTTAAGTCCACCCCCAACCCAGCTTTACGCATATATATATATTAAAGACTTTCTTTGAAAAAGCAAGAGAGAGAGTGTGTGTACAAAGCAGGGTGAGGGGCAGAGGCAGAAGCAGGGAGCCCAACATGGGGCTCCATCCAGGACCCTGGAATTGTGGCCTTAGCCAAAGGCAGATGTTTCACTGAATGAGCCCCTCCAGGTCACCCCATGTATGTATTTTTAACTATCTTATGTATGTGGTTTTGCATAAAGAAATTATCCAGATTTTTTAAAAACGAGAAACATTTTAATACTAAAGAAGAAACTTTCTGTGATTTCATTTGACGGATCGGTGGGCAGAGAAATTCACTCTTGCGCTGAGCGAGTGGCCCCTTTTCCATGCTTGCTGGGACAGCCGATGGTCGCTGGGGACACGTGTGTCTTCACTCCAGTGTGCTGCTGTAGGCTCGGGAGGCGTGGGGGCTTCCCCTGGAAAGTTCCTATCTTAAACTTAAGCTTTGGGAAAGGAGTTGAAATGCAGGCTGGTTAGAGCAGCAGAGACAGACAACAGCTCAGTGTGGCTGCGAGGCAGAGGGCCGGGCAGACAGTGGCTGGAGGGGACCAGGCCTTCTGTGCTCAATCAGGGAGTTTGAACTTGATCTCAAAGGCTAATGGGAGCTACCAAAGTGTTAAAGTCAGGGCAGGACAGAAGGAGCAGGTGGGGGAGGGATGGTGGAGCCCAGATGGGACCGGGGAGGCCGGCTGGGAAGGTGATCGAGGACAGTGTCAGATTCAAACAGGGCGCGAAGAAAGAGTTAGAGGCGACACCAGGGACATTAAGGAGGCAAAACTCTCAGCCCTGGAGACATGGGGTGAGGGGGAGTGAGCGGCAGAACAGCCGGGCCTGGGAGTCTGCCTCAGGGGACTGCGGGGGTGGGGGTGGGGGGACAGGCGTGGCAGCAACTGAGTCTCCCTCCTGCTCAGGTGTTGAGGGTCACTCCGTAATATGGGGGACACACGAGCTCCACTGAACAAGCAGGAGAGAGTTGGAAGCCTAGTCCTCAAGTTCAGGCAATGATGAGACAATATCCCACTCACCCACCTCAGAAGTTTCTTAGAGGGGTGTCCGGGTGGCTCAGTGGGTTAAAGCCTCTGCCTTCAGCTCAGGTCACAATCTCAGGGTCCTGGGATCGAGCCCCACATCAGGCTCTCTGCTTAGCAGGGAGCCTGCTTCTTCCTCTCTCTCTCTGCCTGCCTCCCTGCCTACTTGTGATCTCTGTCTGTCAAATGAATAAATAAAATCTTAAAAAAAAAAAAAGTTTCTTAGAAACCCACACGAGGTTTCCAGAATTTGCATTTGGATTCAGCTGGTGTCCACAGAGCACCCATGGCCGAGTGAACGTCCTCCTCGCACAGGGCCCCTAGGGTCCCTACAGAGACGCCCAGTGACTTGGCAAGAGCTAAGTCTGGGGTTCCTTCTGGGGTCTCGTGGCGCCTTTTCCAGAATCCCTCTTTTCCAATGTAGCCATTTTGTCTGCAGCCTGTCTCCTGGTGCTGTCCTGGTTTCCTGGGCTTTCCCCAAGAGCAGCCCAAAGCCACGCTCGCCCCCAAGTCCCGTCCGTTTCCGGATGTAGATGTGCTGGGTATGGGCGTGTCGGGCGTTCCCACCTTGCTGAGGGCAGCAAGGGGAAGGTCAGCGGGAGGGAGCTGGTGACGGAGCAGGACTGGGACCCGGGGATCGGGCTGACGTCCCTCCCCACCCCCAGCTGTGCTTTTGGCTAGAAGGGAATTAAAAATATTATGTTTATAAGGAAGATAAAACATTTTTTGGCTTATTATAATATTTATAGCCTATGGTGTTATCTGCGAACAGTTTTTCCAGAACGGCTGCCTCCAAGGCCCAAACCATGAGTGCGTGTGTATAAACACGCACACGCAGACACACACACGGACACACACAAACACACATGGACATTTTTTTTTTTTTTTGCTTAACTGATGCTTTGGCTTAAGTCAGATGGCGCATACTGTTACTTCATCATCATAACCCATGATTTTTGGGGTCTCTAATCTCTTTGGTCCACCAAAGGGATTAGAGAGCTCAAGGTAAGCTTCTTCACCAGGTGAGGAAGGAGGAGGGGGCGCGCTCTCCCTGCAGCCAGCCTGACCCCCGGGGCCTGGGAGGAGGCGGAGTGTCTCCGGTTTCCGGTTTCCGTGGGGAAGGAGACCTCGGGGTGCCCCGCTGCTGACAGGAGGGTCTGGGTCTCAGGCCCTCCCGCCTTTGCCTTCGCCTTTCGCCCTGGGTTTGCTGCCCTGCCCTGGTGGAAGGAAAGGGCGGGACTCCTGGAGCTGTGGCTCGGCCCCTGGCGACCGCGCTGAGCAGGAGGGCAGGGGGAAGCCCAGAGCCCTTCTCGGCAGGCCGCCGCCTCCCACGAAGGGTAGTGGGCTGTGGCCCAGGTGGGCTGCGGTTTCTAGGGGATCCCCCCAGCCCCGGCTCGCTCAGGGAAGCATACCGTGGGTTATGTCGCCACCTGTTGCCTGGTTTGCTCAGCGAGAGTCGGCCGGGCCTGCCAAGAACTGAAATCCTTTCTGAAGACAGAGGGGCGCGGTTCTGGACGCCCCAGTGGAAAGTTCAACCAGTCCTCCCTCAGCTCTAGCCACACGGCCCGGGGCGAGTCCCTCCCTCCCTGGGCCTCAGCTCCTTCCCTCCAAAGAGACGCTAAGGGGCCCGGGTGCTGGCAGATGCACGGGCGCGGCTGGAGGCAGGGGAGCAAGGCCCCCCCGAGCCCAGGCTGAGCGCAGCAGCTGTGTGGACAGAGCAAGGCCTGTGCGGCCTGAGGCCCCCTCCCAGCCAGCCCCACCGCGGTGCTGAGGCGGGAAAGGCGGTGGTTACACCCAGCCTCTCACAAGGAGGCATCCGGGGGGGCTCTCAGTCTTCTCTTTATTTTTGGAGAGGCAGAGAGACGATCTCAAGCAGGCCCCAGGCCCAGCGTGGAGCCCAACGGGACTCGATCCCACAACCCTGGGCTGACACCAAGAGTCAGGCCCTCAGCCAAGTGAGCCACCCAGGCACTCCTCTCGGCCGGTTTCTTGATCCCGGCCCCAAGCCAGTTTCCTCCTTCCTGGGTAAGTTCGCCTCACGGAGTCACCCCAAGAATGAACGAAGCCATCCTGCGAGGGCCCCGGCTGGCCCCACAGACGGCAGCCGTCCCTACCCTGACCCGGCCCAGCCCGCCAGGCCGTGGGAAGGCGGACTTCCCCTCGGCTCCTGATGCACACGTGCCCTGAGAACACGAGACAGAGACACCCGGAGCAGGCCCACGCGGCTGTCTGAGCAGAGAGAGTTGACGGGACAGGATGGCCGCGCATGGACCGGTGACGACGCTCGGGGACCGAGGGGCGCTGCTGGCTCTGTCTCTGCACCTGCCCCGGCCGCGCACCTCCAAGCCCACACCTGGCGGAAGGCGGTTTAATGAGAACAAACTGCCTGATGGGACCGGGCTCCCGCCGCAGTCCCCGCTCCCAGCCCCGTGCCGCCCCTCGACCCCTTCCTCTGCGGAGCGGCTGCAGCCAGGTCCCCGGGTTCTGGTGACGCTAATAACACCCGGATCCACTGTAACCCACACAGAGGCCCGCAGAGCGAAACGTGGACCCCCGATCTCTCACGGTGGTCAGAAGGGCCCTGTGAGGGGGACGCACGTTCTTCCGGTTTGTCACTTACACACGGAAGTGCATTCAGACTCCATGTGTCATTCTCCGGGATCCGGGTCCTCAAAACCGCGTGGCCCCAGGGTAGCCGCGCTCTGATCTCGCTTACCGCTCCCCTCGGAAGGACTCACGTTGCTCCCAGTTCTGCCATGTCCTCAACGGTGGCGCAGCAAACGTGCTTTTAGTCCCCAAATATAAGTGGCTTGGAAGGACGGAGTCCTACAAGGGGGCTGCTGAGCTGAGGAGCGTGCATTCTGAAACTTTTAATACATTCACACCGTCTTCCCCAAAAAGCTTCAGCACGCAATGATCTCCCCGAAACACCTATGTCCGGCCGCCCCTGCCCCGCTGCGCTAATGCCCCGAGCAAGTCTCCTCCGAGGGCAAGTGGGGAAAGCTGCGAGCAGGGAGTGGGCAGCGCTCCAGGCTGCTGTAGCACACGCGTGTGTACGTGCGTGTCGTGGGGGAACAGGCCAGGCCGAGGCCAGGAGAGAAGCAGCCAGAGCGGAGGCAGAGGAGACGGGTGAAGGCTAAGAGTGAAGGCAGCAGAGAGGCACTTAGGACGGCGGGGCCATGCAGCCGCACCGGAACCAAGCACGACAGGGCAGTTGGGTGGATCTCCCCCCTGGCTGTGGAGACAGGGCGCGGCAGAGGCTGGGCGGGCTGCGCGCGTGGGGCAACGGGTGGTTTTGGTCTGGGCCCTCCTGAACCTGGGGGGACCGAGGGACATCTGACCCCAGGTGATGGGTCAAGATCATGAGCTCAGTCAGTTGGGCACCTGCCTTTGGCTCTGGTCATAGTCCCGGGCTCAAGCCCACATTGGGCTCCCCACTCGTGGGAGGCCTGCCCTGCTCTCCCTCTGCGCCACTTCCCCTGCTTGTGGGCTCTCACCCTGAGTAGCAAATGGTTAAATAAAAATCTTAAAAAAAAAAAAAAAAAAGAGGATCATGAAGCTTGGAGCAGATCTGGGTACCATCGGCCAAGCCCAGGGGGAGCCAAGTGCCCGAGGACTGGTGGCTCCCAGGGTTCTCCAGGATTCATCCCAGAGCAGCAGCCCCCCCACAGAAGGGAGGGGGCAAGGGAGCCCCAATGCCAGTGCTCAGGCATTGCCTTATTGGGTAACACTGGAAAGAACTGCTCTGGCTCTAGAAAAGAAACCAGTTCTGGCTTTTGCTGATCCAACAGCCATTCTTAATGAATGGCTGTCTCTCTACCCTCCACCCCACCGAATGACTTTACAAGTTTAGTTGAATTCACACAATTAGTTTATACTCGATCTTGCAAGGACAGAGAAAGGTTTTATTTATTTACAACAATAACGCGTGTAACATAATTCTCTCTCTCAAACAGAAAACCGTATAAAACACACAAAGCGATCTCTCTTTGTATTTACCCAGGGACATTACCAGCCGGAAGGGGGGCTGGGACCGGGAGAAAAGCCAAGGACTGAGTCCATTGAAAAAACAAAACAAGAAACGGCCTTTTTAAAAAAAATAGCATTTTTCTACTCATCGGTAGCTACACTTTCCCCTACTCTGTGTATGAAAACGTGAAACAGAAAACAGCACCTGTGAAAACACACTTCGGCAGCGTCAGAGATGAGGCAACGGCTCAGGGCTGTGGAATCCCAGCCCCGACTTCCAAGCGCGTCCCTGCCGCACAGTGTGTGCCGAGGAGTTCATTCCAGAAAGCCCCCAGTCCTGCTGATGGAGAGCTCCAGCAGCCTGGCCACTCCCGTCCGCAGGTTGCTTGAAGAATCTAGGAGTCAAACACAGCAGTTAGATGTGCGCCAGGACACAGCTGCCCAGCGCAGAGCCATCGCAACCGGGAGGTGTCCCATGCGGCCACAGTCCCGAGTCCTAGAGCCAAAGTCGGCCCTGGCTGGGTCTGCGGTGACGACGCTAGACGGGACACCCCAAAATAAAAGACTAATTTTTGAAAGGAGGCACAGCTTTATCCTTTATCCTTTTCTCAACTGTTCCCCAAGGAGGGACACTTCCTTAGCCACTTAAAGACGTGAAAAACACTCCCCAAAGAATCGAACACTTGTGGCAGCTGCTTTTCAGCCGGCGACCGCAAACGCGTCGCACACGCTGGGGCGGCACAAGCCGCTCGGGAGGCGAGCACACCGGGGGCCTGGACGAACCTGTCCAGGGCGGCTGCGCAGCGCCAGTGGCGTCACAGGGCCAGACAGACGACACACACCGGTGCGGAGAGACGGAAGATCCCCGCTCAAGGCCTGGGGGCTGCCGCCGCGGCTGTGCTCCTCCGTTTCCTTACCCGTACCCGGGTTGGTAACACGACGCTCCCACGGCTGCTGCGGGCTGGAACCTGCCGCCACCCCTGATCAGACCTGCTGACCGCCTTGCGGTCTCTGCCTGCCCCCCCTCCACCGCTCCCCTGCTCCCGGGCTGCCCGAAGCCACGCTCTGGAGCCATGCTCCAGCCCTGCGGCTGCAGCAGGCTGGCCCTCGACGGCCCGGGAGGCCGGCAGGGCGTTCCCAGCACCAGTGGGAGCAGAGGGGAGGACGGACCCTTCCTGCCCCTGCGCGCAGAGTGGGGTGTCCGAGAGCAGAGGAGCCCTTGCCTGCGCCCCCGGCCCCTGGGTGACCACAGCAGTAGGTGGGTACAGGCCAAGGCCGGAGGGGAAGGCCAAGGCTCTCTCCTCCAGCTGTCGGTGTTGCTTCTCACTTAAATCTCGAAGCCTGTGCTGGCCTTCACCGCAAACGACAGTAGAACACGGCACCTGGGACATTCGACTTACAAATCTCAAAGTCACCACTCTTACGGAACTGGTTTCCAGCGGCATAAAGAGATGAACGCACACAAAAAGATGAGTGTTACTAGAGAGCAAGCAGGCTCCCGGGACGCAGGGTGACGCCACTGCTCTTTAACACGAAGACCTCTCTGAGGGGACATTTAGGCAGAGGGAGCCCCGAGAGGAGCGAGGCGGCGGCTCTCCAGGCTCCGGGAACGCGGATGCAGACGCCGGGAGCTGGACACGCGACTGCAGTGAGGGTGACACCTCGGCAAGCCGGGTGGCCTGGATGGGGTGAGCGAGGGGAGGGAAGGTGGATGGGGACCTGCACTGGCAGGCGGGCGCCACGTCACTGGGGCCACGGAGAACTCAGGCA
Organism: Mustela nivalis; assembly: GCF_964662115.1. Lineage (NCBI taxonomy): Eukaryota > Metazoa > Chordata > Mammalia > Carnivora > Mustelidae > Mustela > Mustela nivalis. Next base: position 9,854,837 of record NC_139038.1, on the reverse strand, counting down.
GGACTTTCCGGTTTTACCCAAGCACTGCTGAAGGTTCTGAGCACAGAAACAGCTTTTACGAGAAGCAAAGGGAAGCCTGGCTGCTCCTGGGGAAGAGCCCGTGGCGGCGTAAGAACAGGAGCGGGGAGAGCAGTCCCCTCTGAGCCGGGCTCTCGGGCCGTTCTGCCCAGGACCCCGTGGTGGCAGCTGCGACGCGGTGCCAGGTTCCTGGTCCAGGCCTTTGCACACTGGCAGCTTCACCCTCCACGAACCCAAGCTGCCAGCTACGTGCAACCGGTCTGAGGCCATCACGCTGGACGGACGGCCATGTGTGGGCTCCTGTCAGCACTGCCCTGCCCGGCTGGAATGGACCCCGTGCCCACAGCAGGGGGGCATCTGCGGTCCTCGGCTGGGCAGCCGGACAAGGAGAGGATGGGGGTATGACTGGGTCGGAGCCACAAGCGCCGAAACAGCCAAAGCACTTTCCTGTCCGACCCCAGCGAAGTCCTGGAGAAAACAGCAGGCTGGCCATAATCTCCCGATCGTTGGCGGGACCCCTGATGCACGCACTCCGAGACACGGCCAGCCCTGGGGCCAAGACCCATGCGACACTTCTTCTCATCACTGGCCCCTTCTGTCCAGTTTGAGGCCCAGCAGGACTTGCAGTGTTCAGGCCCAGAACCTACTGGTGAATCAACACAGAGCTCAAGCCCTAGAGACGGAAGGAGACTGACTGCCCCAGGCCCACGGAGCACAATTTAGTCATTCTACTACGAAGTCTACCTGTTTGACACAAACAAGAGTCATTCTATCGTTAAAGCGAAGGAGCTAATTCACCCTCTACAGATGTGAACCCTTTGTTCTAGGTATCGTATATGGCATTTTAAGTCCATAAACAGAAATTCTGGTACAATTACTTATGTAAAAATAAAATCTTGAAAAAAATAATCATCTCTACACCCAAACAGGGCTTGAACCCACAACCCTGAGACCAAGAGTAGCAACACTCTACTGACCAAGCCAGCCGGGCGCTCTGGTACAACTATTTGAACATTTGAATAAAAAATAAAGATCTCTATCCCTACTTCAAATTAAGGATAGAAATACACTGCTAATAGCTTTAAAACTCTAACCATAAAGAACTCTCAGAACACTAGAGGGACACAGACCTTTCTCGCTGGATTATGGGGAAATGGAATAGACAAGCACAAGAGGAGACGCTTCCCTACTAAGCCAACGTGAGAACCGGACGACGGGCCCCTCCCACGGGCGCGCGCACTTCCGGAACTCCAGTCCTCGGAAGGGGGGCCCCCGCGTACCAGCACCTCGAGCTGGGTGCCGCTGGCCACCCTAGCCCACCCCGCCGGGGAGCCCTTCCGTCCGCAAAGTTGCGCTCAGGCTCATCGCACCCTCTTCTACCCGGCTCTTGCGCTCCCAAGTCCAAGGTTTCCTCACACTCCTCCCTCTCAGGCATCAAGCTGCCTATTAGCCCGGGAGGAGCAGCAAATTTAGTTTCCTTCCACTTCAAACTCTCCCACTCAGTTTCAAGGTCTCTCAATATACCAGGTCCCAGAGATGCGCATTCTTAGGGAAGCAACTGTTCTTTTGTGTACGAGGACCTCTGCTGCTCTCCCCAAGCAACCAATTAAACATGCACAGTATTTCTCTCCCTGCCACATCAAAGACTCAGTATTATAAAAACATTAACAGCAGGTCAAAGGGTAAAAGAAAAAACAGACACGCTTATCTTTGTGACAGGAAGGCATCTGATAACAGTCACTCCTGAGAAAAGGTTTTAATAAAAGCATTTCCTTAACATGATAAAAAGACGACTATCTCACCCCAAAGTCCCCATCACGCCTGCGAGCTGGGAGTGACAGTTCCATCATCGCAGCAGGGAAAGACAGGAGTGCTCAGGGCTGTCAGCACTAACCAATACTCTTCCAAAAGCACTAGCCCAAGTGCTTAGATGGGGCTCTGAGTAAATAAGAAGCGCAACTGGTAGAAACACTTGGATAGGACGGTCATACACCTAGAACATCCAGCAAAGCAAGTGACCAAGTAATGTCACTGACCACTGTCGAAAAACTAAAAAATTCACAGGGCTCCCGGGTGGCTCAGCTGGTTAAGCCACTGCCTTTGGCTCAGGTCACGATCCCAGGGTCCTGGGATCCAGTCCCGCATCGGGCTCTCTGTTCAGCAGGGAGCCTGCTTCCCCCTCTCTCTCTGCCTGCCTCTCTGCCTGCTTGTGATCTGTCAAATAAATAAATAAAATCTTTAAAAAAAAAAAAGAACTAAAAAATTGACAAAGGCATTCAGTTACACGGAAACAGGCAATATTTGTAGAAAGGACACCTGACTCTGGAAACATGTGAAAAGATGCTTGATCAGGGACATGCTACTTCCGAGACCCCCTCTCAGATGGACCACACTGGAAAAGATTAAACCTACAATAGAGAGGATGGCAAAGGTATAGGACAGACTCTCTCAGATGCTGCCAGAGGGGACGTGAATTGGTACAGCCACCAGAGGGATCGATTTAGCAACAGCAAGTTCAGTCAGAGGAGCACAGATCATGACCCAAGGACACATTTATTGTCACAGGAGACTCAGGTGTGGGGACAGGAACTATATCACCTCCTGTTACTGTCAAGAATATTGTAAAACCGGGTACCCGCGTGGCTCAGTGGGTTAAGTGTTTGCGTTTGGCTCTGGTCATGATCTCAGGGTCCTGGGATGGAGCCCCATGTTGGGCTCCCTGCTCAGGTGGGAGTCTGCTTCTCCCTCTGCTTCTGCCCCTTCTCCCCTACCCATGCTCTTTGTCATGGGGAAAAAAAATACTGTAATACCGTCCTACTAGGATGGAATGCTACTTGTTTTTTGTTTTTTGTTTTTTTTTTAAGATTTTACTCATTTGTCAGAGAGGGGGAGAGAGAGAGAGAGAGAGAGGGCGTGCACCACAAACAGGGTGTTGGGGCTCAGGGAGTGGGAGCAGCAGGCTTCCCACTCCAAGGAGCCTGATGTGGGGCTCGATCCCAGGACTCCGTGATCATGACCTGAGCCAAAGGCAGACGCTTAACTGACTGAGCCACCCAGGCTCCCCTAACTCACTGATTTTTAAAAATGAGGTGGTAGTTCTTTGAGCGCTAACTTAGAGATCCCCGAAAATGTATTTAAATTTTATTTATGTATTTTAAGCAATCTCTATGTGCCAGATGTGCAGCTTGAACTCACATGCTGCTCTGAGAGTCAGGAACCCCCAAAATGTATTTAAACGCAGTATGGTACAAAATACAGGATCCTATTTGTGTGGAAATGCATATACACCCACCTTCTCAAATCTTCACAAAAAACCCTTGAGGAAGGATACATAGAAAACATCAACATTGGTTACCTCTGGAGAGTGGGCTAGGGGACTAGGAGATTTATACTTATAATTTATTTTTTTTAAAAGATTTTATTTATTGGGGCACCTGGGTGGCTCAGTGGGTTAAAGCCTCTGCCTTCAGCTCGGGTCGGGATCTCAGGATCCTGGGATCAAGCCCCACATCAAACTCTCTGCTCGGCGGGGAGCCTGCTTCCCTCTCTCTCTCTGCCTGCCTCTCTGCCTACTTGTGATCTCTGTCTGTCAAATAAATAAATAAAATCTTAAAAAAAAAATGGTAAAAGGTAACTTCATTTAAAATGGAACCAGAAGGCCAGAGGCTTTAAACCACTGAGCCACCCAGGCGCCCGCATTTTTATAATTTAACACTGACGAGAAGTTGTGGGTATGGGGTGGGTAGGAAGAAAGCAAAGTGAGGATGGCATAACTGTCAGATAGATAATGTGTACACGGTCAGATCGGCATGCCAGCCTTTTCTACCTTTAGGTTTGAAAATCTCCGTAAGAAAAAGCTTAATGAGAATCAACTGAAAAAAGAGAAAAAAGTGTTTCCCTCTGGAGTGTGTTCCACGAAGTGACTTTCGACATAAATCCTGTGATCAATATTCATTCAGCGCAAAGCTGTCCCCAGGCACGCTGATGGCAGAGGTAACGGACAGGATCGGACGCTGCGGTCCGAGGAGGTTCAGTTAGTCGAATTTTCAAATGGGAGCCAATAAAAAGTAACAGTTGAGCATAAATGAAAAGGTATCAAAATGAAAAGGTTCACATTTTGCAAATCCAATTCCGCACACTGAGGCGCAGCCAGAGAAAGAGGTCACCTTGTCTCCAAGGCTCCGGGAAAGATAAGCCGGGACACCTACAAAGACAAAGGCCGCCAGACTCAGGCAGGGGACTCAGCCCCAGTTCCAGCGGGCCGACTCCCGCCGAATCCATGAATACTAACTCAGCAAGCGGCTGCCAAGGGGAGCAAACCCAGGCCTGGGGAAGAGGCAGCCCACGTGAAGTCGAAAGTCCAGCAAGGCCACGATCGGTGTCTACAGTAATCGCACATAATAGCGAGCGGTAATCAAAGAAGAGTGTGAAAGTGTAACAGAGAAGCCCCCGAAGTGATGTAATCCTGAAAGCCTGAGCCGGAGGCCACGGCGCCCAGGATGTTGATGCTGGAGACAAAGCCCTGGGGCCGGCGGGGCAGGGGGAGCAGGTTCCCACGGGTCGGGTGCCAGCCGCACCCCGTCTCCCAGCCCCATCCACAGCCCTTCCCTCGGGGGCCACCGCAGGGAACCAGGGTGAGCGACCCTCAGCCTGAAGCGGCATCCGCGAGGACTGATGGCAACAGCGGGTCTTAAAAAAACTGAGGAGAGCTTCAGATCCCTGTTCGAAAAGCCAGAGAACGGGCTGACATCGTACATAATCGATGGAAATTGACAGACCCTCTCAGGCTGTTCTCTTCACTGGGCCTGTTTCTTCAAACACGTTCCTCGGCCACTCGGAGAACCTAGTCTGTGCATCTCGAGTGATTCCAGCGGAGGGCGAAGCTTCGGCGAAGGAGCCCTGGGAGGTCCTCTAGGTCATCTCTCCTGCCACCCTGGCCCGGCGGCCGTTCAAAGTGGACACTCACTGCCGGGCCTTCCTTCGCCTGTCGCGCCCCCAGCCCCCGCCCCAGTTCTGGGCTCCACACCGACCCTCACTAGGCTGTCCAAGGTTGGCCTCCCGGGTGGCCCTCAGCAACCTGCCCCTTCCCTCGGCTACATCTGTCCACTTCTTAGTGCTGGCAGGACTCCGGGTCCCTTCGGCCGCTGTCCCTACCTGCTGGGAATGCTGTCCAGCTCCCTGAGGGATTCCCCAAGCCCAGCCTTTCTAGGCTTAACCTGAGCCAGAGAGCACCCCCCCTGCCCACGCTGAGCACTGCCCCCCCTTAAGGGGAGCCCAGGACCCACCGCACAGCCCTGCTGCCCTCCCTCTGGTGGCCACTGTCCGAGCTCACGGCCATCAGCTGCTGCAGTGCCACGGTGAAGGCCCAGGGTATGTGGTCAAAGAGGTAAAAGGTTCCACCCAGCTGCCACCTTCATTTCAAAACCAGGTTTGTATTTAATGATGCAACAGAAGCCCAAAGGGGTTAATGGACTTGGCCAGGGTCACAGCAAGGGAGTGAAGACGCAGAAGCCACATTTCCCGTTTCTCAACCCCCATAACGGGCGGTAAAGGGCACTTCCATAATCACTGATTTTGAAAATTAGAAAAAGGAGCCTAGTTATCTGCTGACACTTAATGAAGGAGACCTTGCCCACAAAGAACACAGAATCCGCTAAAGTAAACCTTAGTAGGAAGCAGGTCTGGGGCCCGTTAGAGCTGCCAAGAGAGGATGTGGAGAGAGGTAAGGAGCCAGAAAAACTCTGCCGGGGAGAATGCTTTCCCGGGAAGGGGCAGAATGAAAAGGTGCCAACCTCAGTGAGTTATTTATAGTCGCACAACAAAGGGAGGACTTCAATGATACCTCCTGAGCTGGGAGGGAAGGCATTTCACAGATACTCAAAAGATCAAGGGACTGTGTCTAACCGTTTGCCTGGGAAGCGACATGGCCCTCATCAGACAACAGGAGATGCCTGCCTGGCCCAGGTACCCTTGAGAAACTACAACTACATTCTGAGGAGGAAAAAAAAAAAAAAAAGGGAGATTCAGAGAAAGAAAATCAGAAGAACTAATGATATACAAAATTATGAAACTACCTCTAAAGAAGCGATTATTTGTCTGGGACCCAGACGAGTCTCACCGGAGGCCTGAAATGTCTTTACAGATTCAAGAGCAGATTTGAGAGTTTCTTCTTAATCTCTTCGGGAGGAGGGGGATCAACTAAATTCCCCACCTGGATCCATTCTCATGCTGTGGGGAAATGATGATTTGCTCTCCGCGCTTTCCTGGCAACTGACCAGCTCGGCCCGGACACAGGAAGGCTATTTTGGAGCAAGGGAATCCTTGACCCCAGAGGACTCCGCTGGCTTCAGGGCTGGCATCAGGCTCTGTGGGGCCTGCTGTTTCGTGCTCACATCAGGCCAACTCTCTGAGCCAGGACTAAATCTTGGAATTCCAGCTGCAAGAGCGTACTCCGCGGCTTCCGACTGCCGACAAAACGCTTCTTGTTTTTATTTCTTTTTCTTTTTAGTTCATTTGAGAGAGAGAGAGAGAGAGAGAGAAAACACGTGTACACGCGAGTGGGGGGAGAAGCAGAGGGAGAGGGAGAAGCAGACTCCGTGCTGTGTGTGGAGCCCGACATGGGGCTAGATCTCCCGACTTCTAGAAATCGAGACTTGAGCTGAAATCAAGAGTTGGACGCTTAACCCACCGAGCCACCCCAGGTGTCCCGAGACAACATTTTTTAAAAAGTCTGTTAAGATACTCTTTTCCTGAGGCTGCCCGTGCCCAAAAGGCTCAGTCCTCTTAATTCTATAGCTCAAAGGCTGCAGCTTAAGTGTGGAAAGCGGAGAAAAAGGAAGAAATTCCTAAACATTGAAGAGAAAGAGAAAAATCCACGGCCCCTGGTGGTAACACTCCAACCGAAGAAAGCTGCTGAATATACTAAAAGCTTCCGATTTCATCTGGGGTTTAAATTTCAGATCCAAAGGAAATGGTCACAGTTGTTTATACATAAGCACAAAGACTTCCACAGCAAAGGGTCTAATTCTTTGAGCTTCATTCCTTCCCAAATCTGCAAAGTGGAAACAATAATTTCTCCCTCAGAAATGCTGGGGAGATCAATGGGCTTGTGACTATCTCGAAGCACTACAGACAGAGGAGCGCTCAGTCTCTAGGAAGAACGGTAGAAAACCCTTTGCCCCGAGCACTCCTGTTCACTCGCTACAGACCTTGGCTTACTCCCACAGCTCAAACATAGGCATAATAGGAATTCCAAAAACCACACAGAAACAGCGACACAGGTAACTATGTACATACTCAAGACAGCTGGAAGAAGATATTCGAATTTACAAAACATTTAATTAACATTGTTCACGTGAAAAAGGGTTCTTACAAATCAGTACTCAAAAAGACCTAAGAGAAGAGTGGGGTTGAGCCCACTCAACCTCAGAGAGGTTGGCACAAAGAATATAGATGGCCGATAAAATCACAAGAAGCTGCTCAACTTCACCGAAATTGGGGATATATGGATTAAGATGACATAGCACTGTACCCACTAATTCAGGGGGGAAAATCCACCTGAGGAAAAATGGGGGAGGCTACTATAAGAGTTGGAACCCAGTGCAAAGGATCCCAGAACATTCTGTTTGGCTCCCACCTGCTCAGCCCTCGTATAAGGACTCCTGGCCCATTTTTTAACGGCTACATTCTTGAACTTGAATAGGCAACCAAGAAAACACCAACTTGTGGAAACTCTACAACATGGAAAAGAGAAAGGTCAAAGCAAACAGGCAGAAAAAGAAACATTTCACAGAACAAGAGAAAAATGTACAGGGATGGTCCTTATCTTCTAGAGATACGTAGGGAAATGGGAAATCCTGTGGATGAAAGGGCAGCATCACTGGGATCTGCTTCAAATTAACCTGACCGTGCTAGGGGTGCGGAGGAAGTATGTGGGGTTGGAGATGCAAACATTGGCGTTATGTTGAGAGCTGTTATAACTGCCGGAGGACATGAAAAGATATTTCTGCAAAGAAGACATCCAGATGGCCAACAGACACATGAAAAAGTGCTCCACACATCACTCGGCATCAGGGAAATACAAATCAAAACCACAGTGAGATACCACCTCCCACCAGTCAGAATGGCTAAAATTAACAAGTCAGGAAATGACAGATGTTGGCGAGGATGCGGAGAAAGGGGAACCCTCCTACCCTGTTGGTGGGCATGCAAGGTGGTGCAGCCACTCTGGAAAACAGCATGGAGGTTCCTCAAAAAATCGAAAATAGAACTACCCTACGACCCAGCAATCGCACTACTGGGTATTTATCCTAAAGATACAAACGTACTGATCCGAAGGGGCAAGTGCACCCGAATGTTTATAGCAGCAATGTCTACAATAGCCACTATGGAAAGAACCTAGACGTCCATCAACAGATGAACGGGCAAAGAAGATGTGGTGTATAAATATAATGGAATACTATGCAGCCATCAAAAGAAATGAAATCTTGCCATTTGTGACGACGTGGATGGAACTAGAGGGTATTATGCTGAGCGAAATAAGTCAATCAGAGAAAGACAATTATCATATGATCTCCCTGATATGAGGAAGTGGAGATGCAACATGGGGGGCTTAGGGGGTAGAAAAAGAATCAATGAAACAAGATGGGTTCGGGAGGGAGACAAACTATAAGAGACTCTTAATCTCACAAAACAAACTGAGGGTTGTTGGGTGTCAGGGGTGTATGGAGAGGGTATTTGGGTTATGGACACTGGGGAGGGTATGTGCTATGGAGAGTGCTGTGAAGTGTGTAAACCTGGCGATTCACAGACCTGTACTCCTGGGGCTAATAATACATTATATGTTAATTAAAAAATTTAAAAAACAAAACAAAACAAAACAAAAATGAACTGCTGAATACTGAGGGAATCCTATTTTTCCACTTGTTGAAGTCTGAGATTTTTCATAATAGAAAAGCGGGGGCAGGAGGGGAATTGGCATACTATGAAAAAGGGAAATCTGAGAAGATCTTGTGGTTTCAGATACTTGATTGGCTGAAATGAACTGAAATCAACAAGAGATTTGGAAAATGAAGCATGTTTCCCTGGAGGGTGAGGGAAGGGGAGAGAAGACTTTAAGGAGACATGAAGGACCTGGAGATGTCCTGCAGAAGGTCCAACATCCGATGAATTGGAGTCCTAGAACAAGAGGAGAGAGGGAGAAAAAGAAAAAAAAGGAGGAAAAGGTCATTAAAGAAATCTGGAATTGCTTAGCTCTCAAGAACCTGAACCTCTAGAATTCAGGTGCCTAAATAAAGGACTCGAGCTTCTGGGGGCACCTGGACACACTGCTGTGAAATTCCAGAGAAGGTAAAAACAAAGAGAAATATTTTTACCAACACCCCGGTTGCTGGGGAGGAGCTCTGGGGGGAGGAGTACTGACAGGAGGGCCGTTGCAGGGAGGGGGCTGAGCGGAGTGGGGGGGGGCTGTGAGGGCTGGGTGTGGAGGGAGGCACAGTCGGAGAGTGGAGATCTTTGAAGTGGGGTCTGGGCAGGGAGAAAGGTTCTCACGGGGCCGGGGCAAATCCTAATAGGGGGACAGCTTCTAACGAGGAAGGCAGCTTTCAGCTGGAGGACAGGCTCCGAGTGCGGAGGGGGTTCTTTTCATTCTAAAGTCTACACCCAGCTCTATGTTTATAATCAAATGTGTGTTGGATGTGTAAGGAGGTGAAAAATCATATATCCAATTTTTGGCTGTTATTTGAGAATATCAGAACAAGGAAGTAAACCAGGAGAAGAGATCCAGTAGGTAGCAGATGCAACCCAGGAGAAAAAAAGAAACCCCAGAATGGCAGTGAAGTATCAGGCCTATGGGACACTCGGTACAGACAGTTACACAGAAAGGGAGATTTCCAAGAGGGAGGGCCCTGAGAAGAAAGGAAGAGTCACAGACTTAAAAAAAAAAAAAAGTGTCGTAGACTAAATGGTACCACCCAGTTTTTGAAGAGGTAAGGATATAAGCAAATAGTTCAAAAACCAAAAACAAATGCAGTTTGAAATTGTAATTACAAATGCAAATTGAAATTGAAAAACGAAACTCTTAAAAAAAAAAGCATAGCAGGGCACCTGGGTGGTTCAGTGGGTTAAGCCTCTGCCTTCGGCTCAGGTCATGATCTCAGGGTCCTGGGATCGAGCCCCGCATTGGGCTCCTTGCTCAGCGGGAAGCCTGCTTCCCCACCCACCCCAACCTGCCTCTCCGCCTACTTGTGATCTCTGTCAAATAAATAAATAAATAAAATCTTAAAAAAAAAAAAAGAAATAATATCGTCTATCACAACAAGTCAACCGATACTAGTCCAAAACTGACCAAAAAAAAAAAAAAAAAAAATCAAGAAATCGCAATATAAACACAATATTTAGCTACATGGAATACAGAATATTTAGTTACATGGAAGAATGCCCAGGAGAAACAGAAGTTAAAATTGGATTCCTTTGGTAAATCATTTTGTATTTTTTTTTTTTTTCCCCAACTTGATGGCTCGGGGCCAGGGTTTGACTCTGGGTCTTTCACTTACTAGTTAACAAAACCTCGCCAGGTGAGCCCCTTCACATGAACTTGTTTATGAAATAGAGAGGAAGCCTACGTTACACAGATGTTGAATTCACCCACATAAAACATGGAAGAGAATGTCTGACCCAGACATTGTTTAATAAATATTTTGAAAATGTTTAATAAAATGTTTAATAAACATTTATTAAACAAAATGTTTAATAAACATTTTGATCAAAATTAAGAAAAAAATGAATCCACGCTAAGTAACGCTACCAAAACAATCTGGAAGGAAAATAAGAAAAACCAAAAGCCAACAACATTAAAACTGCAAAACTATGCCTAGGTCAGACGGCCGTGTCAGGGAGTCTTCTCGATCTATCCACACCGACCAGTTAACCTTGTAAACTCGCCCACGTTCTGCCTTCTCCAGGAAGCTTTCCCCATCGTCACTCCTGGTGTGCACCAGGATCACCTCTGACCTCCCAATTCTGCCCCTCAGCCCCCCCTTAAAGTTTCTCTTCTCCAGAACAGTTTTAGTCCCTCCTATCATTGCCCACAGGTCATCCTGCAAAGCCTTTGGCCTCGTGGTCCCCCTCCAGCTAAATTCCCATCCAGCACTATAGACTCCTTCTGACAGAAGCTCCCTCCCAGCCATTCCAGACGGGAGGCCTCACGCTCCTGCCTCCCTTCTAGTCCTGCTCCCGTGCTTCCCTCCAGGCTGTCACCACCTCTCCCACACCCGCCACCTGCCAGACTTTGCCCTCCAAACGCGCCCTCCCCCTGCCCGCCTTCAGCAGCTGTTCAGCATGGGCTGGGCAGAGCACATCTTTCCCCTCCTTTGATTTCTGCAGAGCGCAGCCCACATTCCCAGGACGACTGAGAAGCTGGGACAATCCCCAACCCCCAGCGGACCTCAGCTTTGAATTCCTGGTCTTCTCCCCCAGCCCGCAGGCCTGTCCCCAAGGCCACCCTTCCTTGAGGCCAGGCTCCAAGGAGGTTTTCTCTGATTAGGCGGTTTCCCTTCACGGCACTCCCCGGGTGCTCTGGGAGTCCACGGATCACCCCGTCCTCCCCAGGAGAGCTCCTTGTGCAGACCAGAACCGCAGGGGCAGGACTGGACTGCTCCGGGCCACCGCTACCTACCACGGAGCCTGAAAACAGTCCGCCGGCAAGAGGCACTTCGAGCAGCAGCGAGGAGTGGAGAAGGGCCAGCTAGGAGTCGCACTGGGTCCTTTCTGAACCAACACCTTCGCTCTGGATCCAGATCTGTCCTGCTTCGTTTCCCTGCGTCCTTTTTCTAATGCTAAGCAGAGATGGGAGTGGCCGTCCTCTGTAAGCTGGCGACTCCCCAATGGTGGCATGTAGGAGCAGGAAGGACCAGGAAGGTCACCTCATCACGCAGTCACCCAACTCCAAGGGGCTTCTGGTTCTGCTCAGACAGACCCTAACAGGAAGCCCCAACTCCCAGGACCACCCATGTTCCCGCAGGACCGTGGAAAGGCCTGGCCCGGGAGCAGATGCTTCCAACAGGGCCTTCTTCAAAAAGTCAGTCAAAAGCAGCAGCTTTCCCAAGTGGGCTCCCCATGCAGGAGGAACCTAATGACATGGCAGGTAGGGCGAGAAAGTAAATCTTTCATGGGAAGCCAAATTCTGTCTTTCTGTTGGAAGTCCGCTTATGGTCCTGTCCTTCGGCGGCGACAGAATGAACGCGTCTATTTCAGGTCAACCCTTTAAACAGCTGAAAACCGCGACAGCGCTCACTTTACATCTGTTTTCCAGACACAATATAAGCACGGCGAGGCTCTCAGATGCCTGCATGTTAGGTCGGGAAGGACACACTCACACTCGAACCCAAGTGAGCAGTGAAAAGTACAGAAACCGAGTTAGGAAAACGGAAAGTTGGAACACTGTTAGCACTGAGCGTTTCCAACCACGCCGCCACCGGTTATGAAAGCTCTTTGGTGCCCCTGATGGAACCAGCAGTACTGGGGATAGAGCGACGAAGGTCTTAGCCAAGTGGACGGTTAGGAAGTGCCTATTTACGGAAGGTCTGACCGAGGGCACTACGACCCCGAGCCCCGATCGCGGCGCCAAGGCCGCTGCAGGAACAGCTTACGCAGCCGGAGCCCGCGGTTTGCCAGCAGCCTTCAGCTCTCCCCGCACGCGCGCGTCGAAAGGCTGACTTCCAGCCTGACGTCGTAGCTCGCGTGTGTGTTTGACCTGCCCTCCTGCAAATCCACACGAAGGGAGGGGACGGCGCCGTGGAAGCCGGGACAAGTCTGCTCCTTGGCACCACTGAGCTCCCCGCAGAGCAGGAGCCGCGGGATTCCTCCCTCGACTCCCCCGTTTCCTCGAGAGCGAGCCGGGAGTTCACCAGCACTGAGCACTGCTACATGCCCTTGCTGGGCGCCTGCCCTTTTACCTGCCCATCCTCTTCCTCCCCTTGCTCTCTGGGACAAGCGGCCCTCTTGTCATCGCTTCCCCCATCCCTACTCTGTGCTGCTAGGCAGGGGCACCCCCCATGGGACTCTACGCACCCCAAGGGGCCAGAGTCTTGCTCTGGAATTTTCAAGCTGGAGCCCTGGTGGGTACAGGAAGAAGAGGGAGGTATGGGGTAGGGGAGTGTTCGGTCTTAAATAGGAAGGCTGTGGAAGGGTCCCCTGGGCACGCTTTACGGAGGGAGAGCATGTGGCAGAGACGGGACGAGGGCCTCGAGGCCTTCAGAGCTTCAGGTCTCCACCCACCAAGACCTCGGTCTTCAACAGCTCTGATTCTGCGAGTTCCCCCAAATCCCTTCCGCGAATCTCTTTCTTTTTTTTTTTTTTAAAGATCTTATTTATTTATTTGACAGAGAGAAATCACAATTAGATGGAGAGGCAGGCAGAGAGAGAGAGAGGGAAGCAGGCTCCCTGCTGAGCAGAGAGCCCGATGCGGGACTCGATCCCAGGACCCTGAGATCATGACCTGAGCCGAAGGCAGCGGCTTAACCCACTGAGCCACCCAGGCGCCCCCTGTGAATCTCTTTCTTAGCCAATGCTAGCCGAAGATAGGTTTCTGTCCCTGGCAAGGGCAAGTGTCCTGACAGCCAGTACGAGAGGCGGCCTGGAGGATGTGGTTTCAAAGAGGCTGGTCTAGCATTTCGGCTATTTTAGACTTGATCCAAGCAACACTTACTGAGTGCCCGTCATGTGCTGGGCACGGTTTCAGATGCCAGAAAATACAAAGCCTTGTACTTGGCCTCTGATCCCAAAAAACGTAGTCTGCTACGACCAGGAGCTTCCAGAACGTTAACTGAGAGAATGCTCATGCCACCAGAAGGATAGACTCTCAGAAGACAGATCACGGGGATTTAACATCTTGAAAAGAACAAATTTTGTCAAGACTAGGTTGGTCGAAAAAAATCTGAAAATTTGTACGTTTTAAGTGACGGACTAGTCACAAGTACAACAGAAAAAGGGTGTAGAAGAGAGAACACCAAAGACCCAGAGGCCAAAATGTGTTAAAATCTCAACAGCAGGAGCGCCTGGGTGGCTCAGTGGGTTAAAGCCTCTGCCTTCAGCTCAAGTCATGATCTCAGGGTCCTGGGATCGAGCCCCACATCGGGCTCTCTGCTCAGCGGGGAGCCTGCTTCCCCCTCTCTCTGTCTCTGCCTGCTTCTCTGCCCACTTGTGATCTCTATCAAATAAATAAATAAAATCTTAAAAGAGTTAAAAAAAAAAAATCTCAACAGCAGTAGGAGTAGAATACTAACGGCTCTTTTAGACCCAAACATAGTCATCGGTAACTTGACAAGACACTCAAGACGTAGGAATATCTGGGAAACCATCTAACAACTCATCAGGTCCCAAAGGCCTTAGAGACACAGACAGCCGGGGGCGGGGTGAGGGGAGCGTAGAGACGGCAAGCAGCAGCTGCCCCACGGACTTTCCCAGATCTGTTTCCAGGACGGACCCTGGAAGAACTGGGTGTTCGCTAAACGGCAGAACATGTCTGATGACAGTCCAAAATGTCTGGTAGAAAGCCAGCAAGCACCCCTTCCTGTCGCACGTCAACAGCGGCCAAACAGGAGAAGTCCTCTGGCTCCTGTCTCCGTTCAGAAGACCTACAAATACTCCCATGTCCCTGAAAGACCTGAAGGCCAAGGTCACAGGGTCAGAGTCTGTGATAAAGGCAACACCGACTTCTGATACGGACTGCCTGTTTTCGACAGGGCCGAGAACTGCGGTTTTTGGAACACTTGTGAAAACGCCTGGGATGAATGGGCCTTTTCACGGCCGCCTTCTCTCAAACCTCTTTTGTTGAGAGATATAAGTGGCAACAAAGAGGAGACTTACTGCCACTGGCCCATTCGGCAGCTGTTTCTTTGTTGCTCCTTGTTTAACTTCTCTCAAGAGAGCAGAGTTCTCGACCCAGCTAAGCAGGTGTTTAAGGCAGGTGATTTTGTCTCCATTAATTTTCTTAAGTAATAGTAAACCAGACTAGAGAGTCCACTCATGAACTCCCAGGGAAACCTTAACCCTGTGCCCGCTAGACCGCTGGGCGTCTGCTGCTGCGGGAAGGTTCGGTTCTGCTCTCCGGGGGGCTCTAATACCTTCCGATCTCTCGTACTCACAGTAAGCAGAACTTAAGAGTCCCAGCCCATTCCTGCCCCTGGACATCTAGACTTTTGTCCTCGTTAACAAGTGTTAGTTGTAAAGTGATGTTGGAGGCTCCCAGATAAACCATCCCCTTAATGACTATATTCACAGGTTCATGTTCTAAGCTCCCTTGAGGGAGAGGTTACCATAAAACAAGGGAAGCACTTTTTAATTTTAAAGCTTAAGACCTCCTACACCTATCCATTTAAAGGCCAACTCTGGGGGAACTTTCCAGTCTTCTCCCTGATCACCTTCACGAGAAGGCCCTCCACATGGTCACTGTGCCATGAGCCACCGCCAGGAACTTTCTACTCCCATCTACGGTCAGTTGTAGACAGCCACTATTCCCTGGTGGGCCTAGCAGAGCAACGATCCTTCCATACATTGGACAAAACCCCGAAGCCTTTTATGTTTCAGCCCCTTGATTACCTTTAAGTCTCTCCTACTGTAGAGCCATTATCGTCAGGAGCAAACATTCGGTGACACATCTCTTTCTCTTTATCTGTGTAGTCCTTGTAAGAGCTGGAGACGGAAATACACGCTAGTTAGAGAACGTCTGTCTTTGCAGGAGGTGACATCTGGTGGCTGGAACACCGCCCTCCGGGCCAGAGAGCTGAAAATTCAGCAATCTGAAGTGAAAATTCACTTCAATCTGAAAATTCAGACTGAAGTGAATCGGGAGGGGAAGGAAGGCGTGCTGGAGAGGTGGGGAGACCCCGGGCTCCCCGCAGAGGGGACAGTCATAGCCAACCTCTACCTCGAGGCTGTTCAAGAAGCCCTTGGACGAAAAGCCCATGATCTGGGAAGACTGTGGCCTTAAAGGCTGGGAGCCACTGTGAGGCCTGTCGGGCTCGGTGTCTTACCAAGTGGCCTCATATTCCGTGGCCTTGAACTTGAGATTTCTTTGCTACAGAATGGTCAGATTCCCAAATTTCTACATCTAACTTACAAGCATCCTGGCAGGACGCCTCTTTGTTCTTTCTGGCACCCTAGGTGGGACCGACAGGACACTTTTAAAAGCCAGCAAAGGGGAATGTCTGGCTGGCTCAGTTAGTAGAGCATGGAGCTCTGACTGCGGGGTTGAAAGTCTGAGCCCCACAATGGGTATGGAGATTACTTAAAAATAAGACATTTTTAAAAATAAAAAAAATCGTTTCGGTTAAAAGAAAAAAAAAAAAACAGAAAAGAAATTGCTGGACAGCCTTAAAAGGCCTGAAATATATCAAATGGATGTAAATATAAGAGGTATACACTCCTGTGACTTTTTTAGCATCAAAAGCGTTAACTAGCAATCTAGAGTAAACATTGAATGTCAACAGGTGCGATACAGGACAGCAAAACACGTAAAAAGACAGTGGATAGATTATGAGCTGTTGGAATTACGGACAACTATTTATGGGCCGGTATAATCGTTGTAGAAAATTTTGAAGACAATGTCAATAACCACAAAGTGTTGTGTGACTGAAACACTGGTACAGAGCCTACTTGTGTGACAGGAAAGTCACCCTGGGGGTAGGAGTCAGACCTCAAAGACCCACTGTAGACCCAACAGGATCTACACCTTTCTGGCGTCTGCTCAGAACAGTGGTTTTCAGTTGACGGTAAGCAGGGAAGAGTGGTGGCAGAACAAGGCCCTTCTTAAAAATTACTCCGGCCCAGCTGTTTTCGGGTGCTTACTCTGGGGGTAGAAAGTGGGGAACAGGGAGAAGGGAAATGATTCAGACTTGAGTCTGGAGGACTGCCCCACGCCCCCCCTCCCCATGAAGCTGCTGGTTGAGCACTTCCCAAAGCCAGCTCTAGGGGGCGCTGCCTCCTAACACACGCTGGGCGGCGCTGGCAATCGGTCCTTTACCAGGCGGAGAGACCAGAACCCCAGGCGGGGCAGGCGCCTCTTGGGTTTGTGCTCCTGCAAACGGGGCTCACCTGGCCAGTTTCTTCAGCTCATTGTTGATATCGTGATTGAAGGGCTGTTCCTTCTGGGCTCGGACTAGAAAATCCCGGGCCTTCTGATACTCAGTCATGAGAAGACAGGCCTGTCAAAGGATAGAGTTTTACAAATACACTTGGTGAGGAAAGACAGCATTTCCCCAGGGCCCAAGTTCAACACCGCTGCTATCCTTTCTCCGGCATTTGTTCTCAAGTCCCTGGCCTCCAGCACACCTGTCCACACCGGAAGAGGGCCTTAGCATTCTTCTGGTCAATGATCAGAGCTTGTTCTCCATAGCGCAAGGCCGTGGTAGGCCGCTCCAACTTCAGGTATGTTAAGGACAGGTTAAGAAGAACCAGAAGCTTGGCTGCTGACACCAGGTGCTGCTCTCTGGGGGGTGCTGATCGTCGGTGGAGAAGCAGCAAGGCCTGTGGAGAGGGAAGACAGGTGGTCAAGGGGAAGCTCATAATCTTATTATCGAAAGCCCGAAGAATTCAGAAAAAGAGTATCAGAGGTAAAAAAGAAAAAAATGAGCTCAACAAGTTGAAGGACACACTACTGATACATGAGAATTAGTTGTAGGTCTATATTCTAGCCATAAAACAATCCAAAAATGAAGAAAACCACTGCATTTACAATAGCATGAAGTCACAATAAATTCAAAGTGCAAGAACAGTATATTGAAAACTACGAAGTATTGTTGACGAAATTTAAGAGGATATAAATAAATGGAAATATATCCCATGTTCATGGGTCAAAGAACTTAATACAGTTAAGGCAGTATTTCCCAACTGATCTACAGATTCAAAGCAATCACTACCAAAATTTCAACAGCCGTTTTTGCAGAAATGGTCAAGCTGACCTGAAAAGTCACATGCAAATTTAAGGAATGCCAAGTAGCCAAAACAATATTTTAAAAAGAGAAAATGGAAGACTCGCACTTCCAAATTTCAAAGCTTACGACAAAGCTACAGCAGCAAAGCTGGCGTGGTAATAGCGGAAGGACACACACAGATCAAGAGAATAGAACTGACCGTGCAGACTGAGCCTCTACTTCTGTAGTCAACTGATTTTTAACAAGGGGACCAACCCCATTCAACAGGGAAAGAGTAGTCTTTTCAAAAAAAGGTTCTGGGGGTGGCGCCTGAGTGGCTTAGTCATCAAGCTTCTGCCTTTGGCTCAGGTCATGATCCCAGGGTCCTGGGATCCAGTCCAGCATCCTGGGATCCAGTCCTGGGCTCCAGGCTCCCTGCTTGGGGGGAAGCCTGCTTCTCCCTCTCCCACTCTCCCCGCTTGTGTTCCCTCTCCCGCTGTGTCTCTCTCTGTCAAATAAATAAATAAAATCTTTTTAAAAAGGGAGAAAAAAGGTGCGGGACAACTGGATGTCAACATGCAGAAGAGTGAGGTTGGGTTCCCACTTCAAGCTACATACAAAAGTCTATAAAATGGATCATAGACCTAAATGTAGAGCTAAACTGTACGATTTAAAAGAGAAAGTTAAGTGTAAATCTTCAGGACTTTGGATTAGACAATGGTTTCTTAGACATTACATGAAAAGCACAAATCACCAAAAGAATAGATAAACCAGACTTCAGAAGTAAAAACTTCTGTATTTCAAAGGACACTATAAAGAAAACAAAGAAAATCAACAAAAATCAGTATAGCCATTGCTTACTGGTTTAAGCTGATAATACAATTAATGGCTTACTGCTGTTATTACCTGTAACTACAGGTATTCAGTGTTTTTGTTTTTGTTTTAAAGATTTTATTTATTTATTTGACAGACAGAGATCACAAGTAGGCAGAGAGGCAGGCAGAGAGAGAGGAGGAAGCAGGCTTCCTGCAAAGCAGAGAGCCTGATGCAGGGCTCGATCCCAGGACCCAGAGATCATGACCTGAGTTGAAGGTGGAGGCTTAACCCACTGAACCACCCAAGTGCCCCAATTCTGTGTTGTTTAATAAAAAGACGTTCATACATTCCTGAAAAGAAAAAGATTATGAAGACACAACTCAAAGAATGGGAGAAAGTATTTGTAAATCCTGTTTAAAAAACCCTAGTATTCAGACAATATAAAGAAACTTTTGTAAGAATAAAAAGACAGAAAATCCAATTAAAAATGGGTGAAGACTATGAACATTTCTCCCAAGACGACATATAAATATCCAATCAACACACGAGTTATCTGGAACCGCCAATCAAACTTAACGAGATGCCACCTCGCACCCACTCAGGATGGCTTTAACTTGAAAGATGGAAAATAAGTGTCAGTAAGCATGTGGAGTAGTTGGAACCGTTGTATTGTTCGTGGGAACGTGAAGCGTTGCAGGCGCTATGGAAAACAGGTTGGCGGTATTTCAGCAAGTTAAATGGGGGAGTTACCACATGACCCGGCACTTGCACTGCTAGGTACAAACAAGAAAAATGAAAACCCAAGTCTACACAAGAACTTGCACACCGGTGTAAAAGCAACATTATTCACGATAGCCAGAAAGACGAAACGAGCTTTGCGCAGTGGCAGTATCGTAGCCAATGAGGTTTATCCGAGGCGCGATTATTGCTAATTGAAAGGCGAAATGAGGCAAATGCGTACGAAAGGTTGAACAAAACCCGGTACGGTCCACACAGTGTACCGCTCAGCCTTAAGATGAATGAAATTTGATAGATGCTATGACACGGATGAACCCCTGAGAACATCCTGCTAACTGAGAGACGCCAGTCACAATAGGACAAATACTGTAGGATTCCACTTAGATCAGTACCCACGGAAGACAGACAGATTCCTGGAGGCACGAAAGAGAATAAAGATTGTGGGGCTGGGGGAGCAGGGAGAACAGGCAGCTAATGTGTAACGGCTGAATAATGTTAGGGATGGAGGAAAATGTTCCAGAAATGAGTAGCAGTGGCGGTCACGTAACACTGAATGCACTTAGTGCCACTGGATTGTGTACCTGAAGATAATTAAAATGATACATTTTAGGGTCTGCACATTTTTTACCAAAGTTAAAAGATAAAAATTTTTAAGACAGAAGGAAGGACGAATACACACGGCAAATGGATGAACCCTGAGAATATTCTGCTGACCGAAAGGAACCAGGCACAGAGCATCACATATTTGATAGCTCTATTTACGTAAAATATCCAGGAATAAGCAAAAGCACAGAAACCGGAAGTAAAACGGGCTACGGGGTGTGATGGGGGAATGGAATGTAACTGCCCACAGGTACAGGGTTTTTGTTTTGTTCTGTTTTGTTTTCTGAGGTGATGAATTGATCTGGAATCAGACCGTGTTGATAGATGCGCAACCTGTACGTTTGAAAAAAGTGTGAATTTAGAAAAGCGCAATCCAACAAGAACGAAGAACCAGAGGATTGGTAACACACCAGCACATCAGTACAGACGGCAGAGTCCTGACCGCAGAACCGAGGGCCGCATACGAGGGGCTGGCCGCCAGCTCAGGGCAGAGGGAACAGACAGAACCAATGGTCCGAGCTGGCAGACAAGAGGGGCTGAGAAAGAGAAGACAAAAAAGATGGACACTGAGAGTAAAAAAGGGGAAGCAGAAGCTCAATCCAGATGGCCTACCAATTAACGAAGAGTCCCCAAAACAAAAAGACAGAAACAAGGGCAAATTATCAAAGAAACAGCTCAAGAAAGTTTCCCGGAACAGAAGACAAGTTTTCTGAATGAAATGGCACGCCTGGGGCTCAATACGACAGCTTTTCAAACACACACACAACCCGCTGTAAGACTGAATAACCCCAGAGGAAAAAAAATCCTTAAATCTTTACAGAGAAAGAAAAGAAAAGGTCACATAGAAAGGGACAGGAACCTAAATGATAACAGACTTCTTGACAACAACTGCAAAAGCTAAAATCAAACAATATTCTTCAAAATCTGAGTGCTAGAATTCTATACTCAGTTATGCTAACTGTTAAATGGGTGTTAAGTACAAGAATATTTTTAGAAATGAAAGAATATACTTATTCTATCACCACAAGGGGTAAGTGGAAAAAAGCAACAGGAAGTCCGCAAAGAGAATCCCAGGGCAGCCCAGGACAAGAACTCTGGACCAGAATGCCGGACAGCAGAGGGAAAACACTAGTGAAAACCAGAGATCCACCTTCCAGAATGAGAAGTAGAAGAAGTTAAAAACAGCAACTAAAGCGTGTCGAGTATCAACTCACAATGCCAGAAAAAGCCACAAACAGACTTAAAGAGGGCCTGGGAAATAGGCCTATTGAAGGGAGGACTGAACAGGTCTTTACCCCTGGGAAGTTTTGTCCCCTCCGTGTGAGCAGGCTCTGACTCAAGAAACCTTACAATATGAATAGTATCTGCGATTCAAGCTGACCGTGAACCCAAGGCCCGTACCCTTCATGTTTAGGACCTTGACTCTGTCAGCATTCTGAAGGACAACACACTCACGCACTTTCCCGTCCGTCTCTTGAGCATATGCAGAGAAACCAAACGAGGCAGATACCACGAGACACCCACCCCACACCCCAACTCCCTCCTCCTCTAGCAGACCAAGTTCGTTCACAGCGGTGGGTATACAAATTATACTAATATTTCCCAGATTCCCACACAGTTACTGGGGTCCACTGAAGATGGATCCGACCAATGATAGAGAAAAGGAAATCACGAGGTGGGGGTACTTCTGGAAAGCGCTTAACATAAATACACCAGACTCCTCTCCCTTCCCTTTCTCCTGCCTGGGTGACCCCGTGATGCTACAGGTTGAAACACCACCTTGGGGTAAAAAAAGGACCTGTTTAAGGGTAGTAAAACAGAAAGAAGGAACCTGATCCTTTATGGCTTTGTTGAACTGACCTACCAGCCTTGGACTGCCTCCCTTCCCATTCAAAAAAATTTAAATTATGGTTTCTTTTCATTACATAATTAACTTTAAGCAAAATGCGAGCTTCAGAGCAGGGGAGGGACCAAGAGAGAGACTCTTAAGCAGGCTCCACACCCCACGCACCACCCCGATGCAGGGCTTGATCTCATGACCCGGAGATCATGACCTGAACTGAACCAACAGTGGGATGCGTAACTGACTGAGCCACCCAGGCACCCCTAAATCTGGTTTAAAGTAGTTTTTCAAGATTCTGTTGCTTGCAGTTGAATGCAAATCCTGAATGAATTAGGCTTACCTCACAAATGACACAAAGCCAGAACGCTCCTAGACTCTAAACTCAGTCCTTATGGCCTCTAGAATCTACGGGAGAGTTTGGGATACAGAAAATTCTCAGATTTGGTGAGTGAGTTACAAAGCAAACAGTGAATTCCTGTCAGCATAACCTATGCAAGGAGCCAAACCATACTCAGAAGCCTGGTGGGAATGGAGTCACTTCAGAGCTAGAAAAATCTCCACAGTCAGAGTGACAGGAAATGACGATGGCAAATGAGACGGAAAATCAGTTGGTGGAGGACCTAATCCCGGAATAAGAACTTTTAAAGACTTTTTACTGTAATACACGCAGGTAATGACAAAAACAAGTGAAAAGTTCAACAAACTTTCACCATCTGAACACACCCATGTGACCACATCCAAACACAAACACGGCACACAAACACAAATCCCGTGTCTCCTCTCCTGGTCATTATCCCCGGCAGAAAGATTTTGTAATGAGATTTTGCTTTCTTTCTTTTCTTTTTTTTTAAAGATTTTATTTATTTATTTGACAGGCAGAGATCACAAGTAGGCAGAGAGGCAGGCAGAGAGAGAGGAGGAAGCAGGCTCCCTGCCGAGCAGAGAGCCCGACGTGGGGCTCGATCCCAGGCCCCTGAGATCATGACCGGAGCTGAAGGCAGAGGCTTTAACCCCCTGAGCCACCCAGGCGTCCCTGTAATGAGATTTTTCTTAAGGACTGCATGTGAAGAACAGGGACAAACAAGAACTTTCTCCCGAAAAGAGTGCATCCTGGGTCTACATTCATACTTGGAAGGCACCCTTACCCGCTTGTACCTCACTTTGGCATCATAGAACCGATTCTGGTGGAAAAGGTAGTTGCCAAACTCCCGCTCAGTAGCTGCCACTTTTAAGACCTTCTGAAGTGGAAACTCATCTTGTTGCTCCTGAGGACCAAAGACAAGGACACCGAGCAAGGAAACAGAAAGCCACGACAGCACGACGAGAGTGCTAGTACCGCTGTCAGTTTCCCTCCTTCCCATCACGCACTTTGGTTCAGGGCCGCCTGTGAGCCAAGCCCTGGGCCTGGTGCCCGTGCAGATGTCATCTCTGTGGCTCCCAGCAAAAGCTAATGGGATTTATTTCTACTTTATTACTACATTGCGTATGCAAGGGCCAAAAAAGTGGTCTGGTTCTTTAGTCCTCCTAGAGATACTCCCTCAAAAAACATTGTCTTGTGGAATTAGAAACTGACAGAACTCGCCAAGCATGGAAAGCAGGTCTCACAACAACCATTTATCCAATGCATTTTGCCTGCCGGAGGCCCTGGTGGTCTTCCTGGCCACAGTGCTGTACGCTGGGTACTTGTCAATCACCCACAGAGCCTCTTTTCAAACACGGTGTCCTGGCCTTGTCCCTGCCTGAGGATTCCCAATCAGTACACCCCAGGTGGGCCTCAGACAAATGTCACGGTCCTACAGGGAGAACCGGGCAAAGGGTGACTAAAAGATCACCTCAGACTGTTGGTCCAGAACAAACCCAAGGGTGGGCCTCGGCTTGGAACATCTGCCCATACATCATAGCCATTACTAAGACGGACATGTACCGGGAAGGAGGGGAACCCTCCCCCCACCGCCACTGCCACCGCCACACACGGGGTAGAACGCGGGGCGGAGCATCACCATCACAGAAGGGTTTTACCAAAACCAAACCCATTCTCTCTTCAAGTATGGACACCCACGCTCCAGAACTTACAGCTGAAAGGGCACAAAACTTGTCTGACTCTGCAGAGTCCAGGAAGTCAAGCAGCTCAATCTCAAACAGGACAGTGGTGTTTGGGGGGATCAAGGGAGGGCAGCCCATGGTTCCATAGGCATAGGTTGGTCTGAACAGAAACCTGGCCAGCTCGCCTCTTCGCATGCTCAGAAGGCCCAGCTCCATGCCCCAGAGTGTAATATCTGAAAGAGACCAAGATTTTGAAGTTCGCCCAGCCTCCTGATTTACTGTTGCCAATTTCTTCCCCCTTCAAGTCCAGATCTTCCCACATCATACTCCAAAACTTCCACACGATGGTCCCAATCACTTCTCAGTTTCTTTCTCATACCACCACTGTCCCCAAACTCCAACTTCTCTGGGCTCTGCAACAGTCTGGCCTCTCTCCCACTGTTCTCCCAGTTCCTTCTTCCTGCAAGGAAGTTCCTGCTTCCTCACCCCAGGCCCAGCTTCCATCCTGATTGAACTCTTACTCAAACTCCAAGGCTCATTTTAGATGCCCCCTCCTCCATAAAGCCTTCCCTGATCTTCCCAGATGGACTCAATTGTGCCTTCCTTAAGCACTCCCACAACACTACTTAAACCTCCCCAGACTTCACCTGATTCTGTGAACGTGCTCTAACTTCCCCGCCAGACTAGCGGAGATGTTTTAATCATCTTTAATCATCTTCTCTTTTTAGCATGTGTTACGAATACTAAGTCCCCCATAAACATCGTTAACAAATAAACATACCCTTTAACTCAGAAAGCAAAGGTGAACTTCCCAGGTAAACCATTTCCAGAATATCTTGACCTCATCGGGAAATGTGTAGGAGAACGAGGCTGGTTTAGCAAAACCCAGCCTCTAAAAAACCAACTCAAAGACTCCATGCTCTGAAGAGCTTCCCCAAAAGAATCCCTGCTTTTTCGGGCACCCGGGTGGCTCAGTGGGTTAAAGCCTCTGCCTTTGGCTCAGGTCATGATCTCAGGATCCTGGGATCTAGAGCCCCGCATAGGGCTTTCTGCTCAGCGGGGAGCCTGCTTCCCTTCCTCTCGCTCTGCCTACTTGTGATCTGTGTCTTTGTCTTTCAAATAAATAAGTAAAATCTTAAAAAAAAAAAAAAAAGAAAAAGATAAAGAACCCCTGCTTTTCCAGCTGCTCATCTCAACTTACCCTCTCCAAGTTTCATCAACCGAGGAGTTTTCCTAAAACAATTAGAATCAAAAGGCTTGTCCATATGCTCCAGATATCCAGAATATTTCACTAAAACAGAAAAAACAATACAAGCAAAAGAAACCAAGCATGCACAACTCTACGTCAACTCACAGTTACCCCCCCCCCCAAAAAACCCAAAAAACAAAACAAAACCAAAAACGACAAAAAAGCTCGATGGGATTCAATGCGTTCAAACCATCTCCCGCCCTGATAGGACAAATCTGCTCAACTTTCCCACGCCTGCCCTTTGGCTGTTTCAAGATCTTGGCTGGTGAGCCTCAATGACCCTTATTCATAGTGGCCTCATGCAAAGGGGAGAGGGCTTCCCTTGCTTTCCTTTAATAACAAGAATTTTAACAAACAAGTGGGTTCTACCTTTTTTTTTTTTTTTTTTTTTAACATCACCTTCCCTGCCCACCTCCCGAGGTAAGGTGCAGAACACGCTTAAGGACCGATCCTTTCGCGTCGCCAGCTGGGAGGCAGACGGTACCTAGCACGGAAGCATCGGGGGTCACCA
Source organism: Mustela nivalis (assembly GCF_964662115.1). NCBI lineage: Eukaryota > Metazoa > Chordata > Mammalia > Carnivora > Mustelidae > Mustela > Mustela nivalis. The sequence goes on along the minus strand of NC_139038.1, from coordinate 9,829,107 downwards.
GCTCTCCCGCACCCTCTCGGATGACGTCCTTCAGCACGCCCCGGTCCCCGGAAATGTCCAGCATCCTCCGACCTAATCTCTGGTACGCCGACTTGCGGGGAGAGACACAAAACCTCAGAGCCCCCGGCTGGCACCCCGACCCCGGCACCCCACGTCCGTGACTGCGCAGCGCGAAGTCTCTCACCTGGTCAGATGCCTGGTCCCCGCGCAGGGCTCCCGGGTTCCGCGCGCTCCCCCCCATCGTCACGTGGCCAGCCGAGGGCACGAGCCCTCAACCCCCGCGCCCTCTCCCGGGCGGTGGCCCAGCCACCCCTTTATACCAGCCCGTCTCACGAGGATCGCGTTGTGCCAACGGTCACCAACGGCCGTGGGGCCTGCAGAGGTTCACCTGAGCACGTGGCGGCGGGGACTTCCGCGCACATGATGGGGCACGTGACCAGACGTACGACAGGACGCTCGGTGATGGGGCACGTGACCCGGAAGCGCAGAGCTTGATGGGCATGTAGTGGGAAGGCGGGGAGCGTGAAAGAGCTTGTGAGAGGATCACGCAGGCCGTGATGGGGCACAGCACGGGGACGTGCTGTGTGAGATGGAGCATGTGGGGGGGGCGCAGTGAGCTGATGGCGCACACGATGAAGACTTCCGCTTGGGCGGTGTGTGTGTGTGTCGGGCACGTGGTGGGGAAGCGCAGCCTTGGCGGGGCACGTGATCGGGACGCAGCGAGCGTGTGGGGGGGCGCGAAGCATGATGGGAGACACTGCGGCGACGCGCGCAGCGTGATGCGCCTTGTGGCGGGGCGTGCTGGGCGCCTGGCTGGAGACGCTCGTTTTGTGAGGAGGTAGGTGGAGGGGACGGCCTGAGGCGCGATGGGGAGCAGGAAGGGTTGGCCTGGGGCAAGATGGGGTTCAGGTGGGGGGATGCAGGGAATGAGAAGGGGCGCGGGGCTGGGAGGCGTAGGGTGACAAGGCGCGTGACGGGGGCGGGAGAGCGTGAAGGGGCGCGCCACCGGGAAAGCTGCGCGAGGGGGAGCCCCTGGCCGGGACCTGTGGGGTGGCGCGGGACATGGGCCACCTGGGGCGCCTGGTGGGGGATGGGGGGGCACCGGGGACAGGGGCTTCCAGGGCTCCTGACGGGAGCACGCTGGGGAGGACAGGCTTCCAGAGACGGTCTGCTGCCGGAAGCCGTCAGCCCCACAGAAGAGGGTTCTTTCCCCCCTTTTCCGCTTTTCGTCTCTCCCTCTTTGTACCGGAGGCATCTAGGCGCAGACAGGTCTTTAAAGTCCAAAAGCCGGGGCGCCTGGGGGGGCTCAGGTCGTGATCCCGGGGTCCGCATCCTGCTGCTTGCCGGGCAGGAAGCCGGCTTCTGCCTCTCGCACTCGCCCTGCTTGTGTTCCCGCTCTCGCTGTGTCCCTCTCGGGCAAGTAAATGAGTACAATCCTAAATAAATAAATAACGTCGAAATGCCCAGTTCCTGAGAAGACAAGGTGACATCCCTCTCGTGTCCCGTCGTTTAAGTCCACAAAATCCGGACTTGTTCCCTGAGTGTTAGGGGATTGCGGGGTTCTTGTCTCACCCAGGGGAAGAAGGAATCTCGTGGATCCAAGAGGGTTGAAGTGAAGCGCAAGTGTGTTTTTTCCCGATTTAGCTTCTAAAAGACTCTACTTACTTAGAGTCTATTTATTTCTTTATTATTGTTTTTGTTTTTTAAAGGTTTTATTTATTTATTTGACAGAGATCACAAGCAGGCAGAGCAGCAGGCAGAGAGAGAGGAGGAAGCAGGCTCCCAGTGAGCAGAGAGCCCGATGCGGGGCTCGATCCCAGGACCCTGAGATCATGACCTGAGCCGAAAGGTAGACGCTTAACTGAGCCAGCCATGCGCCCCTGAAGTGAAAGTTTATTTATTTCTTTGTTTTTAGATTTTATTTATTTATCTGACGGAGAGATCACAAGTAGGCAGAGAGGGAGGCAGAGGGGGAAGGGGAAGCAGGTTCCCCGCAGAGCAGAGAGCCTGACGCGGGGCTCCTCGATCCCAGGACCCTGGGATCATGACCTGAGCCAAAGGCAGAGGCTTTAACCCACTGAGCCACCCAGGTGCCCCTGAGCGTGGACTCTTGATAACACCCTCAATGACTTAATTGTTTGAGGTTTGGTCGTTTTCTAGGGTTACCCTGTAGCTGCCGAAGAAAAATACTCCCTAACATTTAGGGCCGGGTGGTCTGTTTTCTTCTCTCTTGTTCACTCTGGCTCAGCGCTTCTGCCTGCCAGGAAGAGTTTGCCGGGGACCCCCTATGTCTCCCTGCCTACCTTAACCCTTTCCTTATTCATGGGGGTGCAAAGCAAGAATGGCCCCGCCCCCTCCAGCTTGTTCCCTGGGGTCCTTCTTCGCTGGCCTGCTCCAGGATTGAGAGGTCGCCTATCTCTCCTGCTCCAGTCTTGCCTTGACTACTGGGTTGTTTCTTCAGCTTAGATGTGTCCTAAAATGTTCCTCCTTAAATAAGCCTCCTTTATCCTACGTCTCAAAGGTGGCCCCGTTTCCTGCTCTTCACGGAAAACGCTTCACAAGAGTTGCTTTGAAGACTTTCTCAAGCATTGTATGTCCATCATTCATTTTTCTCTTTAACCCACTTCAGTACCGCTTGTCCCAACGCTATGTCACTAGCACTGCACCGAATGCCATCATGGGTAAGACGCCTCTTTATCCACAGATTGCTGGACTCTTGTCAGCGTTTGATGACCCTGATCTCTCCTTAAACGCTTTTTTTCTTTTCTGTATTAGTTTTCTGTCATCGTCACAATCAATTACCAGAAAGCTAGCTGTTTAGAGCGATAGGTATTTATGATCTTACCTATTTATCACCAGTTCTGTAGGTGAGAAATCTGACAAGAGTCTCACTGGACTCAAATCAAGACCTCAGCCTTAATAGGGGTTCTGCGGGAAGAACTTGAAGCCCATCCATGTTAATAAATCCAGATTTAGAGCTCTACACTTGAGGTCCCCACATCCTTGGCGGTTATCAGCCCGGGGTCACATTTAGCTCCTAGAGGCCGGTTCTCCTGCCCTTGCCCCTGGGCTCCCTACAGGTCAGTTAGCAGCAGCGTGCTGTCTCTTCTCATGCTCTGAATCCTCTTGACGACTCTTCATGCCTTCCTGACTCTCGCCCAGGAAAGGTCTCTGCTGTTTTTTTTAAAATTTAAAAAACATTTCTTTATTTTTAGAAAAAGATGGGGAGGTGCAGAGGGAGAGTGAGAATCCTCCGGCCACTCTCCACTGAGCACGGAACCCAGTGCAGGTCTCAGGACCCGGAGACTATGACCTGAGCTGAAATCAGAAGTTGGGCCCTTTACCAGCTGAGCCATCCAGTTCCCTGCTAGTAGGGAGTCATATGCACCTGCTTTCTGGTGACTGTATCTCTTACCTTACCAGCTGTATCTTTTCAATCACGCTCTTCTTCCTGATCTCTCTACACAGTAGCTACCTCCAGGCTCTGTTCTCGGAAGCTTGCCCTTCTTTGTTCTTAACCCCAGAGAGATCCTAGCCATTCCCACAAGTTTAAGTATGGGATGTACTTAAACAGGTAGAATATACCGGCCCAGCCTAGAGCCTCCCCCGAGCACCAGAGCACAGGGCTCCTGTGCCCAGTTGCCTTTTTCAGTGGTTCTTAAAGTGTAGTTGTCAGCACCAGGGTTGTCGGGAAACTTGTTACAAATGCAAATTCTTGAGCCCACCCCTGTGCTCCTGAATCAGGAAATCGGGCCAGAAGTCAGAAGCTTGTGTTTTCACAAGCACGCCAGGTGATTCTGCTTGCTGAGGTCTTCAGACCAGGGCTGAAGTCAGTTGCCCCACCTGGATGTCCTCAGGTGTCTGACTCTAGATTTTCCAACCCACTGTTTCACCTTGATCAAAATTTTATGTATCAGGCTTCACTATCTACCCACCCAGGTGCTAAAGCTACTGTGTATCTATGCAGTGGCCAGAGTGCTGGTTTAAAAATACACGCCTGGGTGGCTCAGTGGGTTAGGCCGCTGCCTTCGGCTCAGGTCATGATCTCAGGGTCCTGGGATTGAGTCTCATATCGGGCTCTCTGCTCACTGGGGAGCCTGCTTCCTCCTCTCTCTCTCTGCCTGCCTCTCTGCCTACTTGTGATCTCTCTCTGTCAAATAAATAAATAAAAATCTTTAAAATAAAAAAAATAAAATAAAATAAAAATACACGTCAGATGATATTTCCTTGCTTTAAAGTCCTCCAGTGGCTCCCACTGCCCTTGATATTTATGATTACTATTATTATTATTATTATTTTAATTTAAGTAGGCTTCACGCTGGGCCTCAACGCAGGGCTCAAATTCATGACCCTGAGATCAAGGCCTGAGCTGAGATGGAGAGTCAGTTAACTGACTGAGCTGCCCAGGTGCCCCTGCCCTTGAAATTAAATTGAAACCTTCGCCCTCCTCTATGGGGCCGTCTTTGGCCACCCCACTGACCCCCTCTCCTGGCATTCCCTCTCACTGTGGTCCCGCTCCTCAGGTCTCCTCTCTAGGGGAGCTTATACATACTGAACTCTTTCTAGCCTTGGAGGCTTTACATTTACTGCCCCTTGCCTGGTCTGCCCTCTTGTCGTCTTCTCAGTAGCTGGCATCTTTGAATCCTTCAGGCCTCAGCTCAGCCCTCCATCCTCAAAGACACTGCCCTGCCCCTTTCTAAGTGTCTCTCAACCCGTCACCTCCTACCCTTTTTGTTCACTGCACCGTTTACTTCGGCCTAGCATCTGATACTGTGATGTTGTCTTATTTGTGATCCTGTTCCACTCTTACTACCGTAATATTACAGATTCTGAAAGGACAGAAACCTCTTTGGTCTTGTTCTCTGACGTCTCCCTAGTGCTCAGGTTGGTGCTTGGTACATAATAGGTGCTCAATAAATATCTTTTAAATTAATAAATTAGCTTTCTGCATGCCTGTGCCGGACCTTGGACTTGCTTGTCATGGACTAGAGATTGCGTCCGCGGGCAGACAGGAATGCTTAGGCCTATGGCGGTTGTTCCTGCAGGTCTAGAGCTCTTCTTCCTTCCTTCCTTTTTATTCATCCAAACTGGTTTTTTTTATATTTTATATTTTATTCATTTAAGAGAGAAAAAGAGACCTTGTGTGCACATGATATGGGCAGAGGGGCATATGTAAAGGAATAAGTAGGCCCCCACTCCTGGGTGCGACATGGGGCTCAATCCCAAGTCCCTGTGATCATGACCTGAGCTGAAGATGCTTAAAGACAATTGAGCCACCCATGTACTCCTCTTTCTTTCTTTTTTTTTTTTTTTTAAAGATTTTATTCATTCATCTGGCAGAGATCACAAGTAGGGATAGAAGCAGGCAGATGGGGGAAGCAGGCTCCCTGCTGAGCAGAGAGCCAGATGCAGGGCTCAATCCCAAGACCCCGAGACCACGACCCGAGCCAAAGGCAGAGGCTCCAACTACTGAGCCACCCAGGCGCCCCACTTTCTTTTTAAAGATTGATTTATTGAAATGTTTGGGTGGCTGTCGGTTAAGTGTCTTCCTTCATCAGGTCATGATCCCAGGGTCCAGAGACTGTGTCCTGCACTGGGCTCCTTGCTCAGCGGGGAGCCTGCTTCTCCCCCTGTCTGCCAGTCCCCTTGCTTGTGCACACTTTCTCTGACAAATAAAATCTTAAAAAAAAATACAAGATTGATTTATTTTTAGAGAGAATGCATACAAGTGTGGGGAGGGGCAGAGGGGGAGAAGCCCCAGGCAGACTCCCTGCTGAATGTGAGCCCAACACACATACGCTTGATCCCAGGACCCGTGAGATCTTGATGTAACTAAAAACTAAGAGAGGCTTAACCGAATGAGCCACGTAGGCACCCTTATGGCTCTTGTTTCTTTTTCTTTTTTTTTTTCTTAAGATTTTATTTATTTACTTGTTTGTTTATTTGTCAGAGAGAGAGAATATTCAGGCAGGGGGAACAGCAGGCAGAGGGAGAAGCTGGTTCTCTGCTCGTAAAGGAGTCCTATGTGGGACTTGATCCCAGGACTCTGGGATCATGACCTTAGCCAAAGGCAGGGGCTTTAATTGAGTGAACCACTGAGGCATCCCAGAGCTCTTGTTTCTTAATGCTCTGAGAGACTCATTCCCACCTTTTTCCCCAATCAGTAATTTTTACCACAGTCCCACGCTTTGCATAGTATTTTAAGGCTATAATATTTACTGATTTTTTTTTTAAAGAAATGTCATCAAATTTCTAAATCTTTGAAAGATTTTATACAAAAAGTTGGTAATTCAGTAATATTGAGCAAGGAATTGAGTAAAGGAAGCACATACTGGGTAATTCTGTTTATTTGAAATTCAAAACGAGGCTATGCTAATCTGTGAGGATAAGAATCAGGTTAGTAGCTATCCTGGGTTCTGACTGGGGAGCACATAAAGTGCCTTGTGGGTGCTGGAAGCATTTGTATGTTGATGTTGAGGGTGAGTATACATTGTAATGTGTACATCAAGCATGTGGTTAAGATTTACGCCCTTTATAGAGCTTCTGTCTCAAAAAAGTATATAAAAATACCCTCAAAAATAGATTCAGAAAGAATCGTGCCAAAGCATGGGTCCACTCCTGTTTGGGGTCTGTAAGGTATGGCTGGGGGCCCACTCAGTCTCCCCCCTTCCTCAAACCGTGGCCAAGGTGAGCACCTACATGTTGGAATTATCAGTGTTGCTGGCCAAAAGGAGGCTGCTTCCCAAGTCCCGTGATGTGGCCCGGCGTCCACCTGATTCTGAGTGACCTTGAGGACGCAGGGGTGTTGCTGGGAAAGAGGGGGAGGAAAGGAGCAGAGACTCAGGGTGGAGCAGGTGTTCAGCTCCAGTTCCTACAACTCTTAGTGCCTCTGCCCCATCCGCACCAGAAGAAACAAACCGGGCAGATCTGGGGGACTTCTCCACGGATTCTGAGAAGCAGGTAGTGCCTTGTGGGGGTCTCCCTAGGTCTGCCGCCGGCTTCTGCCTTGACGCTTCTCTACCCTCAGTGCCAGTCAGCTTTCGCGGGGTCTCGGGTTCTCCAGAACAGCGTGACTAAGACCGCAGTCTCTGCTTTAGAATGACCTGGGGCGTGTTTGCTATAAATGCAGATTTCAGGGGCTCCCTGGAAGTATGTGAAGGGGCGACTCAGGAGTCTCTTTTAACTGCGCTTCCAACAGCTGCTCTCCAGTTTGAGAACTGATCTAGAATGTGGGAAGGAGCTTGGCTTGTTTTTGCTGTCCATTTCTGGGTCTGTGTAGCTGGAGGGCATGTTGTTGGTGTCACTCCAGATGACCTTGAAGACAGCCCTTTTTGTGTTTACTTCCAAATCTGGGTGAAAAATGTAGAATCCTGTATTTCCAAGTGAGTTTCCCCTAATTAAGCTCTTTGCTTTAGAGACAGAAAACAGACCCAGTCATAGGGGTTTGGAATCCAGGACTGGAGCGCCTGTGGCAGTCGAATTTCCAGTGGAACTTGCCCGGAGATGGGGCCCCAGGGGGTGGAGGGAGCAGGCTGAGAAAACTGCCCTCTCTTCTAGCCGGGTACGGTGGATGGCGGGACAGGTGAGTGTGCCCGAGCTGGAGGACCGCCTTCAGTGCCCCATCTGCCTGGAGGTCTTCAAGGAGCCCATGATGCTGCAGTGTGGCCACTCCTACTGCAAGGACTGCCTGGTGTCCCTGTCCCGCCACCTGGACTCAGAGCTCCGCTGCCCGGTGTGCCGACAGGAGGTGGATAGCAGCAGCCCCCCGCCCAACGTGTCCCTGGCTCGGGTGATTGAAGCCTTACAGTTCCCTGGGGACCCAGAGCCCAGGGTCTGTGAACACCACCGGAACCCGCTCAGCCTCTTCTGTGAGAGGGACCAGGAGCTCATCTGTGGCCTCTGTGGCCTGCTGGGCTCCCACCAGCATCACCGTGTCACACCTGTCTCCACAGTCTACAGCCGCATGAAGGTGGGTGGTGAGGCTGCTGGGAGCGGGGCAGGGCGGCAGGTGCTGGCGGTCCAGGGACACACTGAGTCCAGCTCCTGCCCTCTCTGGAACCATTGCCTGGCACAGAAAGGTCCCGGGCCAAGATGCCAGTTCCCTCCAGCCCTCTGCTGGAGCAGAACTCATAGAGCATCCATCCTCCATCGTGTTCAGAGCAGCTGCTCCAGCCTCCAGGTGCTGGGGACTCCTGGCCTGCATGAGAGTCCCCTGTCAAGTGCTAGCCCCTTCCCTTGCTCGGTTTTTCCTGGTAGATCTCATGCATATTTTGAGTGCTCCCCAGAAGACACATGAGGACAAGTGCTTTGTTTTGTTTCCTCAGGTTTTTTCTTTTTCTTTCTTCCTTTTTTTTTTTTTTAAGATTTTAAAAAATTTATTTGACAGAGATCCCAAGTAGGCAGAGAGGCAGGCAGAGAGAGAGAGAGAGGAGGAAGGAGGCTCCCCACTGAGCGGAGAGCCTGATGCGGGGCTCGATCCCAGGACCCTGGGACCATGGCGGAGCTGAAGGCAGAGGCTTTAACCCACTGAGCCACTCAGGCGCCCCTTTTTTCTTTTTTTAAAAAAAGATTTTATTTATTTATTTGACAGAGACACAGCGAGAGGGGAAGCACAAGCAGGAGGAGTGGGAGAGGGAGAAGCAGGCTTCCTGCCGAGCAGGGAGCCCAGTATGGGGCTTGAACCCAGGACCCTGGGGTCATGATCTGAGCGGAAGGCAGCTGCCTAACTGACTGAGCCACTCAGGCGCCCCTCCTCAGGTATTTTCATGTCTAGCACCATGCCTAGCAGGTAGCAAAATCTTAAAGCATATTTGAAGATAGAGTGGATCCTGTCCTTGTGGACTTTCGCCTCAGATCTAGCAGGTCATCATTTAAGATGAATGATGATGATGATACCGTCTTAGGTAAATACGTTGATTTAAGATTTATGAAGGGGGTGGAGGTATCATTGTATGTTACAAATGAGGAAAGCGGCTCGGAGAAGGTAAGGTCCTACAGCTTGTCAGTGGCAGAGTGTGGACTCAAACGGTGGCTAGTTTTCTTTCCGTTGCCAGCAGATCAAAGGAGGGCAGGAAGGAGTCTTGGAAGTGAGCTGCTGGAGGGCATCTGCGCGGTGGGAGGGCGGGAGAGTAAAGGTCGGGAATGACAGCATACAGGCGATGGGGCAGAAGAACGAAAGAGCCTGGAGATCTGAAGGCAGAGTTCCAGGGGTTCCTGGCTGAGCGCCCGGGGGAGCCTTTGTTTGCTTCTCCAGTCCTGGAAGACAAGTATGAAACACGCACAGGCCAGTGCAGCCATCCAGCAGCCCCTGTTGCCCATAGAGGTTTACGTGGCATCTAACGTGTGCTCAGTGTTGTGCTAGAGCCCGTGGTATGATGGTGGGCAAGAGGTTTGGCCCACCCTGGGGGAGCTCACAGCCTGGGGAGCTCCATGGGGAGCCTACTTCCTCCTCTCTCTCAGCCTGCCTCTCTGCCTACTTGTGATCTATCAAATAAATAAATAAAATCTTAAAAAGATTCAGGTAAGGAGAGCACCCCAAAAGGGGCAGAAAGAATCAACAGAGAGTAGGAACATGGCTGACTCTAGCTTCCTGGAAATCAGAGCAGAGCATTTAATGAGAACAAGATCACTTGTGTGAAATGCCTGCTGAGGACTGGAAAGAGTCTGTTAGATTTAGCAGGAATGATTGCTTATCTTGGCAAGAGTAGTTTTAGAGGAGTGTGAGAGGTGGAAGCCAAATTGCAGTGCAGTGACCCCGAGCCCGTGTCTTACTAGCCCCGGGAGGAGCGAAACACACAGGAGCTTCATCATTTCTGGCCTGGAGCCTGGGGCTGCTTGGGTCCTGGTTTTAGATGTGGGTGTTTGTGATCTTGTGATGCAACAAAAGTGTGTTCTGTACTGGATTCCTTTCCTACGTTCCTGTTTTCCTCCTGTTGACTGAGATCTTGAGGTGGTTTATTTGTATGATTCTGTTTCTTCTCCTGGTGACCCAGTTTGATGGGCAAAGACAAAAAGAACTAATCTCATCTCTCTGTGCCTCAGGAGAATTACCACTGGAATTCTGTCCCCGGGCTGCTGTGAGATCTGATGCCTCATTATCCAGAGCAAGACCCTGGGTCCATTTACCCTACACTGGCGTTCTTCTTCTTTTTTAAAGATTTTATTTATGTATTTGACAGAGAGCAGGAGCCCACAAGCAGGGGGAGCGGCAGAGGGAGAGGAGGAAGCAGGCTCCTCACTGAGCAGGGAGCCCGATGTGGGGCTCGATCCCAGGACCCTGAGATCATGACCTGAGCCGAAGGCAGAGACTCAACCCACTGAGCCTCTCAGGTGTCCCCTGGCTTTATTCTTTATTCAGGTCTTTTCCTGAAAGGATTTTGTAGCTGGTTTGTCCGTCCATCCCTCCCTCCCCCTTCCTCCCTCTCTCCCTCCCCCTTCCTCCCTCTCTCCCTCCCCCTTCCTCCCTCTCTCCCTCCCCCCTCTCTCTTTCTTTCTTTCTATTTATTTTTAAAAAATGTCTGCACCCAGTGTGGGGCTTGGACTCACAACCAAGAGATCAAGAGTCACATGTTCTTCCAACTCAGCCAGCCAGGTGCCCCTCTTGCTGCTGATTTCTGCTTGGAACTATCTAAGCCAGAGACCGTGTACGTTCCATGGGCACAGACCAGCAGGGTTCCCTTTAAGTAGTGCAGCTGAATGGGGGTCTGGGTGGTCCTGGTCGAACCCTTAAGACTCTTAGATTTGACGCCAGGGAAGCCCAGGAGAAGTGAGTTTACTTCAGCCGGGGGAGGCCCCAAATCCAGGCGGGGCCCAAGTCTTCCAAGGAAGAGTTCAGGTCATTATAGGGCGTGGGGAATCCCCAGGTACAAGCTGGGCAACCATATGCATGACTTGCCTCCCTTGGGGCCAACTTTTGGTGTTATCTTGATCACATGCCTATTGACTGTTGATCTCCGGGGGACCAGGAGTTGGGTTGCTGGCCAGCATAGCATTCAGGGAGCGTCGGCTTCAGGCGGGTCATCGCCCCTTTTGGATGCTGTGTGGTGCCTTCTAGGTGGACGGTGTTGAGCAGCCATCGCCGTGTCCTGAGGAGGGATGATCTGGAGATCCTTTTCTGTCTGGGTAATCCCTGCCCTCAGTGTAGAACATTCTTGAATAATCCTAACTTGTTTTGGAGTCAAGAGTGCTCGGGTTGCTCTTTCCCTGGTTCCACTGGGAGTGCCTACGGCCACTGGGATGCTCCCTGGAAGGGTGAAGCCGGGGCTCGCCCCAAAGAGCTGAGAAGCTGAAGGGGGGCGCTGCTCACCAGGCCACGGTGTGTCGCCTGCAGGAGGAGCTGGCGGCTCTCATCTCCGACCTGAAGCAGGAGCAGAAGAAGGTGGACGAGCATATTGCCAAGCTGGGCAACAACCGGACCCGCATTGTCGTGAGTGCCTTTCCCCGCACCCTTCCCGGGGGGCTGGCCGCCTTCCCTCTCCTGCGGAGCTCAGTTCTCTTCGATCTTCCCAGAAGTCCATGCTTTCCTGCAAAGCCGGGGTTCAGAGCCTTCCAGGGCAGAGTGGGGAAAAGGGCAAGTGCCCTCAGGGGAATGAGCTCAGTTGTTAGGACTCTGTCCAAGTTGGCCGTGTCCCTCGTGTCCTTGGGAATGAGATAACAAGAACCTACGTCCTAGAGGTAAACAGCTCGAAGTGTGGGCATGACTCTCGTGCCCTCAGTGTCTGTCTGACCTTGATGGTGTGTGTGGTGCCTGCCCAGTACCTCGGAGCAGAGGTGTGGAGTGGCTTGGTGGTTTTCTGCTTTTCCCGGGTGACAGGCACACTGGGGCTGGGAAGTGTTCTGAAGAAGATTCACAGCGCTATGCTCTCAGTTTTGAAAGAGAAAAGGCACTTTACTGGGAGTATAAAAATCTAGTAGAAACAGAAAGAAAAGGGAAATTGCACATTGATGAGGGCATAGTCATCGTAAAGGAGAATCAGACAGCGTTACACCTGGGCGCTTAAATCATCCAGCCTCATTTGCTGGGGAGGCCCATGGAGATAGCCAGGCTGGAGTCCTGGTAGAGCAGCCTGGGCCGAGCATCCTGCCGCGGGCGGGTGAGACTTCCAGCTGACCATACCCGTAAGGGCTGTATTTACGTGTCATCCTTGCGCAGGGGCCATGCTAATCTTCTCTGTATCGTTCCAATTTTAGTATATGTGCTGCCGAAGCGAGCTCGTAAGGGCTGTATTTATAGGGCAACTGAAGTTAAACGTTTGTTCACCAACGTGCGGTTTGGAGCGAGCTGCATTCCTGTGTGCACATGTCTCTGCGCGCTGGGTGCGCTTGCCGCTTCTCCCAGATTCCGTCCAGGGCGCCAGCCCAGCCTGGTGCTGGCGGGGACGTAGGCAGGATTTACAGCTCTTGTGTCCAGACCAGAAGGGCCACTTCTGACCCGACAGCCAGCTAATGTCCACTAATCAGGCTCCCAAGGTCACTTGTGCAGCACGAGTCTCACAAACAACATTCTTCTTCCCGCCTGGGCGTAAGCGCAGATTGGCGGGTGGTGGCCAGCTATGCAGGACACATTCCAGAAAGTTCCATCCACACAGTCCAGGGGCGTGTGGAGCCCCAGCTCTTCTGGCAGTTGTGAAACAGGAGCAGAAGGCCATTGTCCCCTAAGTCTTCTTGGTTAACCACCCCACCTCAGAGGTGGCCCAGTGGAGGCTGGACTCAGGGTCTCACACGGAATCCGGCTGTCTAAAGTCTGCTGTCCCAGAGCCTCACAGACTTTTCTCAGTTGTGGATCCTGTACTGAAGCTGAACTGCTTTGCACGTGCAGTAGTTAGGGTAGATGTGAGCAGAGCCAGTATGTTTGAAAGGGGAGCCCACACCAGTCCTCCCCCACTCCCCGCCTCTGTTGCCCTCCCCCGGCCACACATGGGAGGCCCAGGCACAGTGCGAACGCAGGGCAGGAGTGAGCCCTGCGGCTCCACTCCGAGAAGCAGCTGCAGCTGGAGGCCCAGGAAGGCCTCAGCTGCCCTGGCCTAGGGACGCCGATGCCAGCCATAGCCGGCAGTTCTGGCGGAGGCTCCAGCTTTGACCAGCTCCTCTTTGTCGCAGAATGAATCGGACATCTTCAGCTGGGTGATTCGTCGCGAGTTCCAGGAGCTGCACCACCTGGTGGATGAGGAGAAGGCCCGCTGCCTGGAGGGGTTGGAAGGTCATACCCGCGGCCTCGTGGCCTCCCTGGACATGCAGCTAGAGCAGGCCCAGGGCACTCAGAAGCGGCTGGTCCAGGCCGAGCGCGTCCTGGAGCAGTTCAGTAACGAGAGTCACCACGAGTTCATCCGGGTGAGTGGACAAGGGAGTGTCTCCCATGCCGAGGCCTGCAGTTCCAAGAGCTTCCCCCATGCCCTAACCCTTCTGTCTTGTCTTCCAGAAGTATCATTCCGTGGCCTCCAGGTAATAACCTCGGAGGGAGCTCTAGGCTTGGATCTGGTGGCTCCTCTCCACGTACCGGTGCCTTGGCAGCAACTGCCCGCATATGGCTCTGTCCTGAGCACAGGGAACCCTGCCTTTAAGGCTCTCAAAGACCGATGGGCGGCAGATGACGAACTGTGGTTACATCACTGTGGGTACCTAAAACCAGAGAAGTCCACACAAGCTACAGAAATAACAGGACAAGGTGACCGGGGTTGCAGGTGGGGGGAAATGGCAGAGCTGACACACAGGTGGACAGGCTTGGGGCAGAGGACAGGTGCTGACCAGGCAAGCAGAGTGGGGAGGGGTCATGGGAAAAGGTGAAGTAGGGTGTGGGGTTGGGATAAAATGTGTGCCGCAGGGCAGAACGGGCAAGGAATGGGAGACGTCAGAGCCGGAAGGAGGGGCCGCAAATCCTGAACCATGGCTCCTGGGAAGGGGTTGAACCCATGTTCTAGTCCCAGGAAATGCATAACCACGCAGTTCTTGGCCTTCTTCGGGCCCTGATTGTGAGAGTGTCTGTGGTTTTTCTATCTTTTTTTCTTTTTTAAAGATTTTATTTATTCATTTGACAGAGATCACAAGTAGGCAGAGAGGCAGGCAGAGAGAGAGAGGAGGAAGCAGGCTCCTTGCCAAGCAGAGAGCCTGACATGGGGCTCGATCCCAGGACTTTGGGATCATGACCTGAGCTTAAGGCAGAGGCCTTAACCCACTGAGCCACCCAGGTGCCGTCTCCGTGGTTCTTCAAATGTCCTTCAGTCTTAAGGACAGGTGGGTTAGGAACATTGGACAGTGAAGCTGATTGGGAGCAGGTGTGCACTCCAGCTGTGGCTAGGGACCAGGGTTAGGGTTGCCCAGTTTAGGGAAGGTAGGGAAGTAGTCCTCAAACGTTACTGTGCATCACGACCACCTGGAGGGCTCATTACATCCGATCATGGGGCTCCAGGCGTCGCTTTCTGATTCAGCAGCTCTGGGATGCGACCTGAGAAGTTTGCATTTCTAGCGAGCCCCCAGGTGACACTCCTGGTCTTGGGCCCGCTTGCCCTGATGTGGTGTTTCCCCTTCCAGGAAGGGAGCAGGCGCTCAGGGTGGGGGGAGGGGAGGAAGTGACCGGCATCTCGAGTGCACTGTCTGCTGAGCTGCGTTGTTGGACTTGGGTAAGGGTGAAGGGGTGGGGTTGGCGTGCAGCTCCTCCATCATGGTGAACTGTCCCCCTCAGCGCAGAGCTCCAGCAGGCCCGGCCTCTGGAGGGCACCTTCAGCCCCATCTCCTTTAAGCCAGGCCTCCACCAGGCTGACATCAAGCTGACCGTGTGGAAGAGGCTCTTCCGAAAGGTTCTGCCAGGTGAGGCTCCGTCCCTCTCTCTGCTGAGGACTGCCCTGCAGGGGGCGCGCGGAAGCCGGGAAGGGTATTTGCGTGGGTTAGTGGTGAGAGCTTGGCTTTGGGGTTCCACCAGAAATGCTGGGTTCAAGCTCAGCTCCAGCTCTTACTGGCTAAAGACAAGTTGTGTAATTATTTAAAAAAAAATAAAGATTTTATTAAAGGGCAAGCCCTCAAGTTGGGGGAGGGGTAGAGGGAGAAAGAGAGAATCCCAAGCAGACGGACGCCCTGCTGAGCGTGGAGCCGGACACAGGGCTTGATCTCAGACCCTGAGACCATGAGCTGAGCCGAAATCAGGAGTGGGACACTTCATGGGCTGAGCCACTCAGGCGCCCCTGGTGCAGCCCTTTTCCTCAGCCAGAGCGCCTCCTTCACGGCAGTCCCTTCCTTCCACCCTTCCGGAATTGTTCTTGTGCTCAGCAGACATGCTTAGGGTTGCGTGTTCTGTGCCTGGAGCCTTCCTCGAAGTGCGCTCAGACACAGGGAGGGGCCGTTGCGGTTCCTCCCCTGCGGAGCTCGGGGCCTCCAGTCAGACTTCTTTGTGGCGGCATATGCCGCCTTCTGTGTAGCTTGAGAACGCTTCTTTGATCTTTCTCAGCCCCGGAGTCCCTCAAGCTAGACCCTGCCACCGCCCACCCCCTCCTGGAACTCTCCAAGGGCAACACGGTGGTGCAGTGCGGCCTCCTGGCCCAGCGGCGGGCCAGCCAGCCGGAGCGCTTTGACTACAGTACGTGCGTCCTGGCCAGCCGGGGCTTCTCCTGGGGCCGCCACTACTGGGAGGTCGTGGTGGGCAACAAGAGCGACTGGCGCCTGGGGGTCATCAAGGGCACGGCCAGTCGCAAGGGCAAGCTGAGCAAGTCCCCGGAGAACGGCGTGTGGCTCATCGGCCTGAAGGAGGGCCGCGTGTATGAGGCCTTCAGCTGCCCCCGGGTGCCCCTGCCTGTGGCCGGCCACCCGCACCGCATCGGCGTCTACTTGCACTACGAACGCGGAGAGCTCACGTTCTTCGATGCTGACCGCCCCGACGACCTGCGGCTGCTCTACACGTTCCAGGCTGACTTCCAGGGCAAGCTCTACCCCATCCTGGACACGTGCTGGCACGAAAGGGGCAGCAACACCCTCCCGATGGTGCTGTCCCCGCCCAGCGGGCCTGCCCACCTCAGCCCCCTGCAGCCCACCAAGCTGTAGAGCTGCTGCTGGGTCTGCTGGGTTCAGCCGGCCGTGACGGCATTCTTTACTGTTTGGAAAAGTCTTCCTGCCTGTTGTTCCTAGAAACATCTCATGATAAGAAGAAAAGGACCCCCATTCCTTCCCTGTCAGCCAGAGGCATATTTATTAACCTTTTTGCCAGATTATTCACCTGCTTACTAACCAACAGAACCAGGCCGTGGTGTCTGTGGGTTAAGATCGGCTTCTCTCCATCCCTCCGAACCATGCCTTCTGCCCAGTACTCGTTCAACAGAAGGTGGAAACCTTCGCACATCTCATTTCTCTTTGTCATCATGAACTTACGGATATCGTGACCTTATCTTTCTCTTTGCAAATCTTTGCAAATACTAAGTGCTCTGCGTACATACTGGCTTATGCTCAGGTCTTTAAAAGCAGCTCCAGCCTGTGGTCAGCCAGAAGTCCCCTCTACCGTGGGCCGGCTGGTCTGTGGTTGGTCGCATCAGTCCCCCCGTGACTGCACATCTCCCTCTCCCCTCTCCATTAGTTGAGAGGGAAATAACACTTCAGGGCAGAAGCAAGTAGGGTCCCGGGGGGGTGTGGCCTATCCCCGAAAGCTGCTGGGCACATGGGAGTCGGCCCAGAGCCCCCATCTGTTCATGGCCGCAGCTGATGGTGTCCACTCCAGACCAAAGCTGGGACAGCTGAGTTCTCGCCCAAGAATCTGGAAGTTGGAAGAGTCCTCCAACTCCGCTGGGCTGAGTCATCTGAGACCTGGTGCTTTAGAGGAGTTCCTCAGTCTTGTGCCACTGAGCTCTGTGGAGCTGCCTGGGCGACTTCCCTGGGGAACCGCTCTGTCCTAGGGCCCTGGCGCTTACTCCCCTGGGCCACACAGGCAGAGGCCTGACCTGCAGCCTGAGTGATCCTCTGGGAACCTGGAGGATGGGAGGCACTGACTTCATCCCACGGGGGGCCATCAGGAGCGGTCGCCTCCCAGGCTCTGATAAGTGTGAAACTTCCTGTGCCGCCTCTCTCCGAGTAGAGCTGTAGATCGATCGTAAAACCGCTTAACTGCGTCTGGAACAGGCTTCTCAGCCGTGGGAAGTCCCCACGCCCTGTCGTAGTCCTCCTGTTGTGGGCACCAGGGACTACGTGGAGCTGGCACATTTGGCAAATCTGCCTATGGAAGTAAGAAGCTGTCTGAATTAAAAGGTGCTTGTATCTTTACTGGCTGAATCTGTTGGGCCTTGGTCTTGGTGGTTGCTGTTCGACACCTTGGGTGGTGGTGGTTGACACCTTTGCGGACCTGGTTTTCGGCTGCGCAGCTCTTCAGTTCCATGACCTGGCTGAAGGTCACGGCCCTGTATATCCACTCTCCCTCCGTGCTCCCTTCTCCACCCAGTTCTGGGTCCTGGGAGACTGGCCCCAAAGCCATGGGAAACCCTCTGGCTTCCTGCTGGCTTCAGGGGAGGGGAGGGACTGGCAGGAGATCCAAGGGCAGGAAAGGGAGTTCAAGTGCTTGTTTTTCAGGTTTCCTGCCTGCTGGGCCGTGGGCTGGCAGCTTTCCTCACCTAAGGGTCCTTTAGCAGGTGGCTCCTTCCTCTGTCGCTCTTCCTGTTCCTGCAGGCCTGGCAGTGAGCAGTGCTGTCTGTCCACGGCCCTGAGTACAGCGTCACCTCTAGTTTCCTTGAACTCCGACCATCCCTCTGTAAAGACTCCCTAAGTTCACCTCAGCCACATTGTGCGCTCGCCTCTGCCCCCGCCGGATGCCAGCAGACACCGTGGTGTACCTGTGCGCTCACTCAGTAACTCCCGCCATGCGTTTCGCTGCCCAGACGTCCGTGCTTGTGCTTGGAACCAAGAGGTCCATTCAGTATGGAGAAGGCAGACGAGAGAGCAGTCCCTTCGTTCTGAGGACTGGCATGTGAGCTGAGAGAAGCGGACATCGAGCAGAGGAGAAGAGCTTTGGGGCGTCCAGCCCAGGGAGGGATGCTGCAGCCGGAGCCGGGCCGGGGAGGGCCGTGGGTGCTGCTCTAGAGCATATGACCTATTCTGTAGTCCTGACGTCATGGGAGCGCGAGAGCCTGCTCGGGGAGAAAACGAGGCGGCAGGAAGGAGGCCGGAGATGGGACAGCAGAGCCGAAGCAGCTTAGAGCAGGGCTGCCAACGGAACGTAGAGGTGATGGGAGAACCGGGAGGGTGTGCCGGCGGCGGGGGTGGCGGAGGCCGGAGCTCCGCAGCAGAGGAGCTGTGCCCTGCGGTGCCGCGACGCCCCGGCCTCAGCAGGCGAGGTTGAGGAGTATTTGGAGCTTCTTGGTGGCTTTGGAGGAAGTGGTGTCTGTGGACTCGTGTGGGAGACAGACTGCAGGGAGTTACGTAGCACATGAAGAAGAAGGGAAGGCGGTCACTGCTGATTTTTGTTTAAAGCCGCTGGATGGGGAAGGGGAGGAAACAAGAGTCAGTAGTTTGAGAGAAGGGGGGATTAAGAGAAGGCATATGTAGGGTAGAGGAGGCTAAAACGGTTGTCCTGCAGAAATACACAGGAGCCACGTATGCAGGTTGAAGTTTTCTTAGTGGTCACGTATTAGACATTAAAAGGCACAGGTCACCTAGCGTCCACATCTTGGCTTCTAAGAGCCATTCACCGATGGAGAGGAACCAGGGCTTCTTGGGTAAGTGGCTGGTTCTAGGATTGGGGCAGGAAACAGGCTGAGCAGGGAGCTGCTGGCAGTGCCCGGAAGCGCTCACAAACAAGGGTGTGAAAACCCTACAATAAGAGAGGCCTTTCAAAGGGACACAGGGAGCCAACTGAAAGCACTCCCAGTGCCAAAATGGGAAAAAGTTGAGCGACAGAATAAAATAGTACGTGTTTCCCCACTGTCAGTAGGTAGAGAGTTTCTGTGCAATTTACTTCATACTTTGAGTTGTTCGCTGAAGCGGAGTCATGAGAAGCAGCGATGACCATTACTTTATGTGGAAATATTTAACATTCCCAGACACCCCAAATTAACTGCTTTTAAGCTTCTCTTACCTTCGGCTACGTCTTACGAGTGGATGCACACGGTTGATCAAGGTAAAGCACAGTTGAGAGCTATGGAGGCCGATGCTGAGAAGTGGAGGGCAGAGCGCTGGGCAGCCCCTCTACCCTGGCACGGGGTGCGCACTGCGTCTACGGGGGCTTGTGGCAAGACAGTACTATTTTTACTTTTCCCCTTTTTCAATAAAATGAGAATTCTCTTAGGCTTTCTTTCAGTTAGCGAAAACAGGTACTACTGTAGGATTTTCGTAAAATGAAGTGGTGTTAATGCAAATTTTCAAAAGGTGGGGGATGGGGCGTCTGGGTGGCTCAGTCAGTTGAGCATCAAAGTCTTGATCTCAGCTCAGGCCTTGATCTCAGGGAGGTGAAATCAGCCCCACACGGGGCTCCATGCTGGGTGTGGAACATACTTTAAAAAGAGCAGGGGAGGGCGGCCTGGGTGGCTCAGTGGGTTAAAGCCTCTGCCTTCAGCTCAGGTCATGATCTCAGGGTCCTGGGATCGAGCCCCGCATCAGACTCTCTGCTCAGCAGGGAGCCTGCTTCCCTTCCTCTCTCTGCCTGCCTCTCTGCCTACCTGTGATCTCTGTGTCAAATAAATAAAATCTTAAAAATAAATAAATCAGGGGATTCCTGTACTGAATTACAACTCAAGGTATGAAGTAAATACCCATGAGTCCATAATGGTAAGTGACTAATTAAATAAAGCTGGAAGAAGAGAGAATTCTGCAGAATGCCAAATAATTTATGTACCTACTTTGCCCTCAGAAAGGGAGAGTGTTAATCCCTACTCTTTAAAGGGCGGACTATACATAGTGACTCCTTCCTAGAGGGAACAGAGGGATAAAGACTAGTTTACAGAGGAGAAAGATGAAGAACTACTTTAGCCAGGTGAACAAGGTAAGCATCAACAGTCAAGGTCATGCTCATACTATATGCCCTTGATGTGATCTGATGAGGATGGTACATTACCTGTAGTCTTCCAAATACTCATTAAGCCAGTCTGGTCACGGGAAAAAAAAATCAGACAAATCCCAATGAAGAGACATTCTACAAAACACTGACCAGGATTTCTCAAAACCATCAAGGTCATCAAAACCCAGGAAAGTCTGAGAAATCGTCACAGCCAAGGAGATATGACACCTGAATTTAACATGGTGTCTTAGATGGTACTGAAGAACAGAAAATAGTCATTAGGTAAAAGCCAAGAAAATCTGAATCCTCTATGGACTTTATTAATATCGATGCACTTGTTAACCATTCACCTGAAGGAGTGGGGATTGGGATTGTTTTAGGGTAGATTACGTGAACAGCTACTGGCTGTCCATGCCAGTTTGTGCACCGCTCATTCCCTCCTTCCGTCACGCAGCAGATGCTAGGTCCTTACTGCGAGAACACTGGTTTGGGAGGTACAGATAGGTGAGGTTCAAAAAGGATTTGCCCTCGTGGAGCCAGCTAGAGAATAAATCATGACTGCAGCTGGAACAGGTGCTATGAAGAAAACAAAATAGATGTTACTCAGTTGGGAGTGGGGTTTCCACTCAAAGATCACTATTAACCCACCTAGAGCTACAGGACTGGGTGAAACGTTTAAACAACAATTTGGATGTAGACTAGAGTCAACCTCCTTGCAAAATGCTGACGTGCTGTTGGTGCTACAGAGAATGCACAGGCAGGTCTATTCTGGTCCACGGAGGCCTGTCCACTTGAATGCTTGAGAATCTCATGTATTGGATTGATTCAATCAAATTAATGTGTACCAGTAATCCCATGAGTGCTGGGGACAGAAGCAAATCCTACAAAATCCCTGTCTTCCCAGAGATCCGCTGAGGAAATTACTATAAAGGAATTATTACAATGCACAAAAAGCCCACCATTTGGAAACAAAGTGCTCTTCCTCACATCATGTGCCAAACTGAATTCTAAATGGTTAAAGATTTAAGTGTGGGAAAAAAATGAAGCCATAGTGACTGCTATATTGTAAAGGTGTGAAGAAGCGGTTCCAAATATGACATCAAAGGCAGAAACCACATTTTTTAAAAAATATGAAAACCGGCCCCAAACTATAAACATTAAAAACAGTAGGAGCGTCTGGGTGGCTCAGTGGGTTAAGCCTCTGCCTTCCTCTCAGGTCACGATCTCAGGGTCCTGGGATCAAGCCCCGCATAGGGCTCTTTGCTCAGCGGGGAGCCTGCTTCCCCCTCTCTCTGCCTGCTTGTGATCTCTCTCTGCCAAATAAAATCTTTAAAAAAGCTTAAAAAGTGTTTTAAAACAACAGTAAACTGTAAAAAATCTACCTAAGACGAGGTATATATTGTTAATAAACAGAGGACGGAGATGGAGGGAGTGACCAAGAGACACTAACGTAACAGAACACAAAGGATCAATAAGCACAATATCAACCTCCGTAACAAAACAGCAGGGAAGCGCCGCCGCCCGTCGGACTGGAAAAGAAAGGAAACAGAAGCGGTGCGAAGAGGAGCGGGAAACCGCTCTCCCAGCGCTTCACTTCACGCGGGGCTCGGGAGTGCTGAAAGGGCACGGGGGTTTCCGGGTCGAGAGTCCGCGCCCTTTGACCCGGAAGTGCAGGCGGGCGGGGCGGTGCCAAGGCGAGAGTGCCTCGCGACACGGCCGTAAAGGCGCGTGGGAGCGCAGCATGGCGCTGTACGCGACGGCGGCGACGGTGCTGGCGGCCGTGGAGGGCCGACGGGGCTCCATCAAGGGGCTGGTGTACGCCAGCAGCTTCCAGGTAGCGGGGTTCGGGGGTTCGGGCCCGGCGGGGGGCGGCGAGAAGGGGGGGGCCCTGCCTCAGGCGGTGTCCTCTCGGCCGCGCGCAGAACGTGAAGCAGCTGTACGCGCTGGTGTGCGAGACGCAGCGCTACTCCGCCGTGCTGGACGCCGTGATCGCCGGCGCCGGCCTCCTCCGCGCCGAGAAGAAGCTGCGGCCGCACCTGGCCAAGGTACCGGGGCCGGGGGGGCGGGGTGGTGCGGGACCCGGTGTCCGCGCCGGACCGTGCCCCGCGCGACTTCAGGAGGCGCCTCTGTCCGACGCGCGCGAGCGTCTCTAGCCGCCGCTCGCTGAGGCGGGGTGACCGTGCTGGACCTCCCGCGGCGGGGACTCTGGCTCAAACTCGAGGGTGGCGGTGACGACGACGAGGAGGGTCGGATGCGGAGCGGGGCGGGTGAGCAGCCCCGGGGAGAGGGTTCGGGACCGGGAAGCGAGACACCGGGCTGGGCTCCCCGGGCTGCCGCGCACCTGGCCTGTGGCCTTGGGCAGAGCACCTCGCCGGACCCGGCGCTGCCTGGCAAGTGGTCGCTCAGCGCTGTGACGTCCCGAGACGCGCACCCTGAGGCCTGCCCCTCGTTCCTTCCCCACCCCCAGGTGCTCGTGTACGAGCTGCTGCTGGGGAAGGGCTTCAGAGGGGGCGGGGGCCGCTGGAGACCCCTGCTGGAGCGGCACCAGGCCAGGCTGAAGGCGGAGTTGGCGCGGCTCAAGGTTCAGCGCCGGGTGAGCCGCAACGAGGACCTGTTGCAAGTGGGATCCAGGCCTGGCACGGGTGAGCCGGAGGGCGTGTGGGCAGGAGGGCAGCGCCCGGGCCCCCAGAGGAGAGGGCCTGGTCCTGCCCCCTCACCGCCCATCGCGTCCTAGCCTCGCAGGTGCCTCGGTTCGTGCGCGTGAACACCCTCAAGACCAGCCCTGAAGATGCAGTAGATTATTTCAAGAGACAAGGTTTCTCCTACCAGGGTCGGGCTTCCAGGTGAGCTGAGAACCTGCCTGGCTGCGGGGGGCTCTGGGAAAGGGGGATCCAGGGGAAGAGAGAGGAGGGGAGGTGGTGACGGGCTCCGGCTTTCTCCTACTTTTCCAGCAGTTTCTCTCTCTCTCCTGCCGAGGCCGGGCTTTCTCCAGCCCTTAACTTAAAATCCTGTTTATTCAGAATTCACGACTTAAGAGGAATCCTTCCAAAACAATGTGCTTAAACACACATTGTTGACTTATACTGCAAGGTAATTACTACCTAGTTAACATTCGTCACCACGTATAATACAGAAAGTTTTTTTCTCTTGTGATGAGAAAAAAGAGGAGTCGGAGGGAGAGGGAGAGCGAGACTCCTAGGCACGAGGAGGCTTCGTACCCGGTGTGCTGAAGCGGGGCTCGGCTCCGTCTCAGGCCCCTGAGATGACCTGAGCCCACATCAAGAGTCAGAAGACACGTCACTGACTGAGCCACCCAGGTGCCCCCTCTTGTGATGAGAACTTTTAAGATCTCTTAGCATCTTTCAGGTACGCAGTACCGTAGCTCTTAGCGTCACCCACCGTGCCGTACATTAGAGCCCTGGGACTTACGTATCTTATAGCTGGAAATTTGTGCTTTTGACAAACTTTACCCCTTTTGCAAGCCCCCCCCGCCCCCGCAGTCACAAAGCCGTCCCCTGTATTTATGAGTTCGTGTTTTAAAGAGATTCCACATACGAGTGAGAATATACAGTGTTTGTCTTTGATTTATTTCACTTAGCGTAAGATCCTCAGGGCCCATCCATGTGGTCGCAGACGGCAGGATTTTATATTTTGTCTGAAAACTATTCCCGTGTGTGTATGCATGTGCACACGCACACACATACGTGCACGTAGTTACATGTTTTCTTTATTCCTCTAACCGTTGACATTTAGGGTTTCCAGGTCTTGGCGGTCGCATATCTGTAGCAAACGGGCCGGGTATGTTTCTGAATTAGTGTTTTCCTTTTCCTTGGAAAAACACCTAGAAATGGGATTGCTGGATCATACGGTAGGCTCCAGCTCTGATCCTGTGCTGAGCCTCTGTGCTGTTTCCCACAGTGGCTGCGCCAGTCCTCGTCACCCCCAGCGGTGCAGGGGGCTTCCCTGATTCCCACATCCTCACCGACAGCTGTTTCTTATTTTTTGGGTAATAGCCGTTCTGACAGGTGGGAGGTGACATCTCGTTATGGTTTTGATGCTTGTTTCCCTCATGACTCATGGGATTAATTTTTTAATCCCATATGTTTACACCTTCTCGTGTACCTGTTGGCCATCCGTCTTTGTCCAGTGTCATTCTTTTGCTCGTGACCTCCATTTTCCTGACCCCGTTATGGAAGAGACTGTTTGTTCCCTGTTGTATGTTCGTGGCTCCTTTGCCACAAACTAATCGGCCGTACAGCTATGGGCTTATTGCTGGGCCCTCTGTTCTGTTGCATTGATCTGCGTGTGTGTTTTTATGCCGGGACCAATTCTGTGTTGTCTGCAGCTTTGTAATGTCGTTTGAAATCAGTGTGAGATCTCTAGCTTTGTGCTTTCTCAGGATGGGTCTGGCTGTTCCGTTCCATACAAATCTTAGGATTGTTCTGTACCTGTAAAATGGCCATTGGAGTTTGTTAGAGGTCACACTGGCTCTGTAGACTGCTTCGGGTAGTGTGGACCTTCAACGACATTCTTCCACTCCGTGAGTGTGGAGCAACTTCTCGTTTGTGTCATTTTCAGTTTCTTTCCTGGTATCTTACAGTTTTCAGAGTACCGGTCTCTGATCTCCTTGGTTGAATTTATTTCTAGT
This sequence comes from Mustela nivalis, assembly GCF_964662115.1. NCBI lineage: Eukaryota > Metazoa > Chordata > Mammalia > Carnivora > Mustelidae > Mustela > Mustela nivalis. Next base: position 9,804,505 of record NC_139038.1, on the reverse strand, counting down.
TTTTTGGGGTTTTTTTTGGGATACGAGTGTAAATGAGATTGTTTTCTTAATTTCTTTTTTCTGATAACATTGGTTTGCAAACTCCCTGGGAGCCTTCCAGGTATAATCTGAAACCAGGCCCCATCCGCACGGGGCAGGGCCAGAGAAGGGACGAAGAAAGAGGCGGACTGGTCCCGATGGACATGTGGCAGGTTTAGTAATAAGAGAGCTTCATACAAGGCTTGCCTTGGGAAGCCAGAAGACGAGTAGATCCCTGCACCCCGGCCCCACCAGAATCTTAAAAACAGTTCCTAGATAGGCCTTAACTGGGTTCAGTCACGTGGAGGCCCATGTTGGAGGGTAGTGTGGGTTCGGTTCCAGAATGCTGCAGTGAAGCAGGTCGGATGAATTTGTTGGTTTCCCTGTGGCCATGAAAGACAGGTTTATTGTATAGTGTAGCCTACGAAGTGTACAGGAGCGTTATGTCTGAAAAGACATTTATGTATTTTATTACTAAAAAATGCTAAACATCACCTGAACTTTTGGTGAGTCATAATCACTGATCAGAGGTCACCGTAACAAACTCTGTATTCATGAAAAAGTTTGGAATATTGTGAGGATTATCAGAATGCGATCCAGAGACAAGAAGGGAGCAGATAGTGCTGGGAAAATGGGGCCTTCGGTTTGTAAAACAAAACAAACCCCCAACAAAACCTCACTACCTGCGAAGCATTGTCAGTAGAGCAACATGCGGTGAAGTGATTTATGCCTGTACGCGGTCCCTGTGATCTCAGCACCACGTCAACGTCTCAAGGCTTTGTCGTTGGGGCGGCCTGTGGTGGGGAAGGCAAGTGGGGTGCTCGTTCCGAAGTCAGGGAAAGGGGTGAGAAGCCGCCTCCGTTTGCCGGGTCCGGCTGGCGGGTCAGCCGGCGGGCCCGTGCTCTCAGTGACCTCCCCAACACTCTAACCCTTGTGACCAGCTCTAAAATCCCAGACGACCCTGTTTTCTGCCACGTGTCCTGAGTGCTCGGCAGGGGGTTCACTAGCACTGGAGGTGGACGCAGCATTAGGGGCGGGTCCGGTTCTTGCTGGGACACATGCAGGAGAAAACAGATTAAGACCACAATTTCCCAGGGGCGCCGGGGTGGCTCGTTGAGCGTCTGCCTTCAGGATCCCCGGGCTCCCCCGCATCAGGCTTCCTGCTCAGTGGGGAGCCTGCTTCTCCCTCTGCCTCTGCCCTCCCCCTAGCACATGTGCTCTCAGATAAATTCATTCTTTTTCTGTTTTTTAAAGATTTGTTTATTTGACACAGAGAGATCACAAGTAGGCAGAGAGGCAGGCAGAGGGAGAGGAGGAAGCAGGCTCCCTGCCAAGCAGAGACCCCGATGTGGGGCTCGATCCCAGGACCCTGAGGTCATGACCTGAGCCGAAGGCAGCAGCTTAACTCACTGAGCCACCCAGGTGCCCCAGATAAATAAATTCTTAAAACAAACTAACTCCCCCCCGCCCCGCGAAATTCCCCAGATCAGTGGTAACACCGCAGAGCACCCCCAGATCCAAACCGTTGATTTATTAACATCCCCTAGGCTGGAGGCGCCATCGCTCAGGCCGTGGACTCGAGTCCTTGTGTGAGTTAATAAATGGCCCGTGAGCACACTCTTTGTCAGGAACACACAGGTGCCTCCTTGTGAAGCCATAATCACGTCCAAGTGCATCCTGCTGGGGAGGTCGGCTTTCCTTACCGAAGACCGTTCAGTGTTCGGAAGGGCGGGCCCCTGGCGTCGCCGGGGGAGTGTAGCGGGGGCTCCCGTGTGTGCTTTCGTGTTCTCCGTCCCGTGCAGGGAACAGAGGTGCCAAGTGACGGTGTCATCGGGGGACAGACGACCACTGCTCTCCAGCCTGGAGGAGAGGATGCTGGCAGCTTTCCTTTCTCCTTGGCGGGGAGGGGGGGGCAGCACTGCCGGGCGTGAGGAGCGGGGAGCAGACATGCCAGACCGGCACCCCCACCTTCTGCCCGCTTCCGGAGCGCGCGTGCCGCTCCCGGGGGAGCGGTTTCTGCAGGGGCCGCTGGATCCCGCAGGAGGTGCGGCCGCTCCCCCGGCCCAGGGGTGGGAGGTCCCATGCCCGTTCCCGGGGCCATCCCAGCGCGCATTTCCCAGCGCAGGGGAGCCTGGCGTTCTCAGCAGCAGCATGCGGCCTGCGGGGAGAGGGTGGCGGCTCTTCCCTGCATGGAGTTGCCCGGGCGGGGGTCCCCAGTCTGGCCCGCAGAGCGGCAGGCCCCGATTCGTTTGTGTTAGAGCCTGCGACAGCGCTCAGACCCACTAGCCGAGGAGTTTGGACCCGAGTAACCGCATCCGCTCTCAGCATCCTGTCTCCTGTCTGCCGGGCCGGCTGCTTGCGGGTCGGAGGGGTGATGGGTCCTGCATTCGCGTCGTGCCCTTCTGTGCACTTGCACATCGGGACTGTTGCGGCGTGAGCCCCAGTCACGGTCTAGTACACTCACCCAGGCTCTTCTCAGGTGGGGCCGAGGCGGTGACCACCTACAGGGAGGGTGGCTCGAGTGCTCGCTGGGGAGGGAGGGGCCGGTCTGGTGGCCTTGCCAGCTGCCTTGGGCAGGACTCACAACAGCTGGGCCGCGTTACTGAGCTAACCGGTCCCTCTACCTCCAGGGCCTTCTGGCTTCCTTGGTAGGTGCCCTCCCATCGGGGCGCAGCGGCGGGCCCGCATCCGTGTGCCGAGTTACTGCTGCCCGGAGGTCGTTAGGGCTGGCCCAGGAGCCAGACTGTCGTCAGCTTCTGGCCCGCCGGGCGGGGTCGTGCTGCCGTGGGAGCCCCGACGTGGAACCTGGTGAACCTGCCGGTCTTCTCATATATCCTGACCCCGCAAGGGCTCATTCGCGATCCACCCCTCCTGTTTTCCACCGTCCGCGCCACAGGGGGTCTCCTTAGGGCCGCCCGCGGTGCGCGTGGGGGGCTGAGGGCCGGGGCTGGGGAGCCATCACTGGCCAGAACGTTCTGGCTGCAGCCGTGGCCGCTGTGGTGCTGCTTCCGCAGGGGCTGTTCCTGGGGGGTGTGGCGCACACGACTGGAAGCTCTTGCTCTCTGGCAGGGACAGCTGGTGTCTTTTTCCTTCCAGAGCTGGGAAGCAGAGTCCTAGGGGCGCTCTCCCTTTCGGTCGTCGCTGCCACAGTGCGCAGCCTCAGCAGCTGCCCGGCTCGCGCCGTTGGAGCTTTGTCCCTTTCCCTAGTGATTTGCCTTCTCAGGCGGCTCCGTGACCCCCGCTGGACTCAGGGACAGAGGTGCTGCGCCAGGTGGGGACGCGGAGTCCTGCAGAGCTTTCTCCAGGCTCGCACACCTGCTCCTCGCTCTTGGGGGCTAGGTGAAGTGCACCTCGCCTGTCGGTCACAGCGTCTGGGACGGGGTGTGTCTTAGCGGATGAAATGACACCCACCCCCAGGGCAGTGTCTGGGCCTTGAATTTTCTGGGGGTCACTGTCCAGCCTCTCTCTCATGGATGCGCAGCAAAGCCTGCGGTACGGCCTGTGACACGCACGCTTCCACGCGATTACTAGGGTGTGCGTGCGATGGCCCGTCCTCCTGGTGTGGGAAGGGTGACAGCGACAGGGCCCCTGCTGCCTTCCTGTGACCTATGCTGGGCCATGGGGGTAGCCTGGGGGCAGTGCTCAGAAGATCCCCCGCTGCCCCTCCCATGTGAAGGCAACCGGTCTTGTGCTTAGTGGCCAAGGGGACACCGTGGAGGCACGTGCTGAGAACGGCACGGCACGGCACCCTCCCCGGACTGTGGCCTTGGTGTCTGAGACGGTGGTGGCGTTGGGCACAGCCGTGTGCAGGGGGGGCCACTGCCTTGTTCGGTTCTGGGTGCTCTGCTGTCACCCCCAGGAGCTGGGACACGCATCCGTGGGCTCTCGTGGGCTGTGGGAAGCGCCGGGGCAGGGCGTGCGGTGCCCGCTCAGTGTCGCCCATGGAGGGTTTCTCCTGCAGTGTCGTGTGGTCCTCGGGGAGGAGGGGCGGTCTCGTGTGCCCGCGGAGTCTGATCAGCCTCCAGGTGGGATTCACCTGGACGCAGTCGAGCCGGTAGGCGGCCGGACGCGGGGTGTTCCCTAGTCCTGGGAAGGGAGACCCCCATGTCCTCAGGCAGGCGGAGGGTGCCCAGTTGGCAGCGTCAATGGACTTTCTTGATGGGCATCGTCGCTCAGGTTTTAAGGCTTTCCACAGGCTGACGCTGCGGGGCCACAGCAAGGAGGTCCAGTCCGCGGGCCTCCGGGTTACATTCTCCAGACCCTTCCCGGTCCGGTGGGGGTGGCCTTTTGAGCTTTGCCTCGGTCCCCGCACCCCGAACGTCGTGTTGCCCGGGTGGACTCACCCCTGTGTGCAGCCCGTCCCCGTGCTGGGGGCCACCTGGAGCTGGCTCCTTCCTGCTGGGATGTGGCCCCCTCAGGGCCTCCAGAGAGTGGGGTGCCGATGGCCCGTCTCACTCCCAGCGGCCTAAGAATTTGTTGTACTTCTGTATAGATTCCTGGGGTCCCGCGTGCCCAGGAAGGCCCCCCTCATTGGGCCAAGCACCCCCCCCCCCGTGGGCTGGAATAATCCAGCACCCGAGGATGTAAGTCCCTGAACTTGCTACAAGTGGGCCACTCGCCCCTGCTGGAGGGCAGGGTGTGTGGGGCAGAGGCTCATTCTGTCGCCTTCGGCGCAGCCAGGGAGAAGCCATTGCCCCACGGCCTGTCACCTCCCGGCTGCACTGGGATGCTCCCCCAGCCTTTAGCTGGAACGTGGCAGCCGCGTCCGCAAGCTGAGGGAGGAGACCCTCTCTTCGCGAGTGTTTCCCGAGCTGGGGGGCTGCCCTGCTAGCCGGGGCTGCCCCTGCATCTTGTGTTAGGGGTCCGCTGACGGGGGGGTGATCTGCCAGCACAGCCTCCCCCCCGCCCCCACTTTGCTCTGCGGCAGGGCCACCGTGTAGTTTCTCCAGTGAGTCCGTTAAAGCGGCCTGCGCTTTCGGCCCGCCCCCCATACTCACACAGGGTCCCCAAGCATCTGACGTAGGGGCCCCCCTGCACCACACAGAGATCGCCGGCCGGTTGGGGACCCCCGCAGGCTGTGTGCTCATGGTCTCCTGTTGGCTCCCCCATGGCTGGGAGTGATCCGAACGGGCGGGCCGCTGCGGATGGGCCGGGGACAGGCTTCCTGAGCAAGGGCACTTAGCTGGGGGCATGTCTGGGGCGGCAGCAAGACGTCTCCACGCCCACCTGCCAGAATCTTCCCAGTTGATACAAGGCCTTCATGGGTTCTGTCTGCCGCCTTCTGGATGGTCTCTGCGCCCTGGGACTGTCTCAAGACCGCGTCCTGGGGCGGGCTCTGGGAGCGGGGAAGGCAGGCAGGACGCACGCCCCAGGGACGGGGTGCCGGAGGGGCTGGGGTGCCCAGACCCTGTGCCCAGCAGTGGCCACGTCATGTCCGTGGCCGCCCGGTAGTGAGTCGTCTGTGTAAGAGACACAACAGATTCTCGTGCCTGGGTTTTCTGTCCTGCTTTACCGAATCCGCTCGGAAGTTCTAGCAGTTTTCTGGCTGGCGTTTCCCGCGTCGCCCGCCCTCCTTGGTTGGATGCCGCGTCACCATGTCGCCTGCCGTGCTGACTGGGTTGCTGAGAGAAGGGGCCACGAGGGGACGTCCTTGTCCTGTTCTCGGTCCCAGAGGAAGGGCTTTCAGGGGTTCACCCCCGAGTGGGGTGGCTGCAGGCTTTTCCCAGTGGCCTGCGCTGTGCCCAGCTTGTGCCCTCGACACCTGCTTTGCAGGGTTTTGTCATGAGTGGACGTCGACTCGTCAGAGACCATCAGGGTCTTTGTCTTTCATTTTGTGGATGTGGGACCGGGTATTAGGTCTGCGGGTGTGGACGCGTCCCGCGTCCCTGCGCTTTGCACCTCCAGCACCCTGTCGTCCGCGAACACATGGCCGCGAGGCCAGCCGCCGAGCCCCCGTCGCGCCCGTCCTGCCCGCTGTACCTTTCTGTCCTCCTGGACCCTGCGCGCCGTTTTCTCTTTTCACGGGCAGGAGAACCTCCCGACTTCAGCTGTGCTTGGCCGCAGAAAGCTCCGCGCACCCCCCACTTCCTGGGGGCTTGACAGCTCTGGGAAGTGCCTCTGCCCCCTCCCCGTCCCCTCGGCCTGTGGCCTGCTGCTGGGAGGCCAGGGTGGTGCGGCAGGGAACGCAGGAAGCTTGGGTTTGGCTTCGGCTCTGCCCCCGGATAGCTCTGTGACCCGCTTGGCAAGGGGCGCGTGCTGTGCTCTGTGCTCCGTCAGCGGCGGCCAGCGGGCCTTCCACCCGCGCCCCTCGCGTGCGGCGCCCCCGGCCCAGCGGCCCCTCCCCCCGCGGTGGGTGTGTAACTGCTGGCGTTTCGGGGGCGCCTGGATGGCTCCTTGGGTTAAGCCACTGCTTTTGGCTTGGGTCATGGTCTCGGGGTCCTGGGATCGAGCCCCACATCAGGTTCTCAGCAGAGAGCCAGCTTCTGCCTCTGTCTCTGCCTGTCTTTCTGCCTACTTGTGATATTTGTCAGATAAAATCTTTCAAAAAAACAAAAAAACCAGCTGGCGTTTCTGGAGCGCCTCACTCGTGCCGGATACTGTACGCATCTCGCGTGGAATAACCCAGTTCTCCCCGTGACCGCTTCCCAGAAGCGGGAGGGGGTGTGACGGAAGGCACCTGCCCCCGTGTCCCCTGCTGGAAGGTGGCGGAGGTGGGACCCTGGGCCAGGGCTGACCCGCGTGCCCACGTGTTCCCTTACCTGCTGCCTCCGTCACCAGCCGTGCGTTTCTCCGCAGCAGTCTGCGGCATCTGTCGCGTGAGGTCACACGTGGAAGGTCCAGCCTAGTGCTCGGCCGGGGGGACTCAGAACGTTCCATGCTTCTTGTGCCCTGGCAGCCTCGAGGACCTGCGGGCCCTCAAAGGGAAGTGCTTTCTCCTGGACCCCTTGTTGCCAGAGCTGCTGGTGTTCCCGGCCCAGACGGATCTGCACGACCACCCCCTGTACCGGGCCGGTCACCTCATCCTGCAGGACAAGGTGGGGCAGGTGGGCGGGAAGGGGGCGCACGCGTGGGTCGGACGGCGCGGGGTCCCCGTGCGCCAGCGCCTCGCTCTGCCCCCCCAGGCCAGCTGCCTCCCGGCCATGCTGCTGGCCCCGCCCCCGGGCTCGCACGTCCTGGACGCCTGCGCTGCCCCAGGCAACAAGACCAGTCACTTGGCCGCTCTGCTCAGGAACCAGGGGTGAGTGCCCCGGCCAGCCAGAGGGGATGGCGTCTGAGCCCACCCTTGGGAAGCGGGAACTCTGTGTCCCAAGCAGGGCGTGCAGGCTGAGAGCACCTTCCTCTGAAGAATCCCAGGCGGACCTGGAGCGGTGGGGGGTGTGGGGGGGCACGCCCAGCTTCCCGTGGGGGCGCTGCTGTGAGATCGGAAGCCCCTGCTCGGGTCCCGCTGACCAGACACGGTCCTGTGTCCCGAGTGGACGTGTTCTTGCATGTCCCATCTGTGGGCCCTTGGGGGCCTGGTGATTCGCTGCAGCTGTCCCCTGTCCCCCAGGAAGATCTTTGCCTTTGACCGGGACGCTGCGCGGCTGGCGTCCATGGCTACCTTGCTGGCCCGGGCTGGAGTCTCGTGCTGCGAGCTGGCGGAGGAGGACTTCCTGGCGGTCTCCCCCTCCGACCGGCGCTACCGTCAGGTCCAGTACATCTTACTGGACCCTTCCTGTAGCGGCTCAGGTGAGATGGGGACAGAGGGTGTGTGAGGGACCTGCGGCTCTGGGGTTCGCGCTGGCCTCGGGTTTAGCTCAGACTCTCCTCGTCCGGTGACCCAGGCCAGCGTTCTCACCCGTGCAGCAGGGACTTCCGCGCGAACCGAGGCCATCTGCAGCTGACGCTCTGTCCTTAGGAATGCCAGCCAGACCGCTGGAGGAGCCCGGGGCAGGCACCCCGAGCAAGGCGCGCCTGCAGGCCCTGGCCGGCTTCCAGCAGCGAGCACTGCGCCACGCGCTCAGCTTCCCCTCCCTGCAGCGCCTGGTCTACTCCACGTGCTCCCTGTGCCGGGAGGAGAACGAGGACGTGGTGTGGGACGCCCTCCAGCAGCACCCAGGGGCCTTCAGGTAGCGGGGGGCCGCCGGCGGGCTGGGGAGAGGGGCCGCTCTCTGTACCCACAGCCCTGCCGTGCTCCCCCGCAGGCTAGCCCCCGTCCTACCCTCCTGGCCCCACCGAGGCCTCAGCACTTTCCCAGGGGCTGAACACTGCCTCCGGGCCTCTCCCGAGACCACGCTCACTGGTGGCTTCTTTGTCGCTGTTCTGGAACGGGTCGAGGTGTCGAGGTGAGTGGGGTGGCGGGGGCTGCGTGGAAGGCGCTGGAGGACCAGGCTGCCAGTGACTCAGGGACTCTCCTCCTAGCTCGGTCCCCGAGGCTGAAGCAGTAGCACCCGAACTCACGGCCGGTGCTGCCCGACGGAGGAAGAAGAGACGGCGCCGGGCCTCGGCTCTGGGCACGCCGCAGGTCCGCGGAGCCGAGCCTGCTCCGGGGGGCAGTTAGAGCCCGGGCCTCCGCGCGGCTCAGCCCGCAGCCCTGCGTGACAGCTCCGTCCTTCCTACTGCCTGGTCACCGCTCTAGGAAGGAAAGCGGTAACCCTGGCTCTCCAGCGGGGACACGGTGGACTTCCTTGTCCTGGGGCCCCTACCCGGGCCGCGTGCCTGCCGGGGAGGGAGTGCCGGCCGGACCGCGGAAATAAAAGGCAGGACATGGTCCACAATAGATCACAGTTTTTTTTAATTCTTAATGACATAAGCAAGGAGAAAAATCTCACATTCATACGAAAAATTCCAACTAGACTCACAGGAATTAAGTCTTTATTTGTCATGGAAAGTCCCAGCCTCCCGTCCCTGTCCAGTGCACGTCCATGTACACACGCACACACACGCACACACACTCAGGCTGTGCCGGGACACCCCCGGGGGCTCCCGAACCAGCGGTCCTGCCTGTGGGACGGAGGTAAACCAGCTCGGGGCACTACGACTCGGAGGACCGACCTTCCGTCCGGCACGCGGAAGCTCGGGGTCCAGACCTGTGCCCCAGCCCCCAGGCCGGACAGCGACCGGGGACTCGAGGCGCAGGCCTCTCCCCCAGCTGCCCGCACAGGGACACACGGCCTGCTCTCCCCAGGGGTGGGAGGGACAGTCGCGTGCCACAGCACTCAACCTCAGTCACGGGGTGAGGGGGGACTCATTACATCTACGTCACATTATTTATAAAATAAGAATTACATTTTATATCGTGTGTCCTGAAGGAGCCCTGGCCCCTCCGGAGAGCTGCCTGGGACAGCGCCAGAGCCTCTTGCACAGGCGTAACTTAACTCTACAGCTAACTCCTAATCGATAGCGTTTATACGTAACCACCTCAGTGAACCAAGCTTGAAGGAATTTAAAAGGCAATTTAGCTTAAATACAAAAATAAATTTTTATTTTGTTAAAAAATGTTTAAATATTTTTTTCTTTTAATTTAGACACACGCATTCATACTTCTCCCAAAGAGGATGGGCATGGCAGCGAGGCTCTTGGGCCCAGGGGATGTAATCTGGGGGCGAAGGAAGCAGAGGTGAAGGGGAGGGGGAACCTGAATTCGAAGCGTGGTTCCTTAGTTTTGGTGTCTACCACAGCCCCGGGGGGGGGGGGGAGGGGTCAGGTCAGCGGCAGGGAAACCGCAGGGGGGAGAGGTCTTTGCTTCCCCTCGGCCCCATCCTCTCGGGCTGCCAGCCCTTAAAAGTCGAAAACCCCATCGGGAAATCCAGGCGTGAGCGCGTGTAGCGTAAAGCGGCGCTACTTTGCACGCTCGATGCGTGACGCCCCAGAAACGCGACAAGCGAAGTCCGGCACTACCAACATGCCGCCACTCACACGGTTCGATTCTTCCTCCAAACTCGATTCACAGAGCAACAGACGCAAGCATCAGACTAACACGGGACGAGGCTTCAAACATACGGCCCAGGGGAGGGGAGGCGGGCGAGGAGGGCCGTCCTGCCCGCTCGCCCCGCTTCCCCGGCGCGAGGGATCTGCCCTTGCAGCTGCCAGGCTAACAGTCTCGAGCCACCAAGCTTTAAGGGGCCAAACTGGCAGAGGGCGGGGGGCCACACGCGGACTCAGACTCGGCAGGAAGAGGAAGAGCAGGAACAGTGCCCGCCAGGCTCTCCAAGGCAAAGCCAAATTCGGGGTCGGGGTCACCTCACAGGGAATCGGGGCGGGCCAGAGCAGCGAGAAGTGGGGAAGCAGGGTCCCCTAAGGGGACCTGGGGACGACCACTGTTTACAGGCAAGCCAAGCATGGAAAAGCTGCGGGACCAACCCAGCTCCCCGACCCTGGTCCCCCGCTGCCCAGCAGCGACGCGGGCAAGCACTGTGCCGGCGACCCCCCCGCCCCGAGCTGGCCCTCCGGGGAGCGGGAGGGAGGCCCCCTGACGACGCGCGTCCTCCACAGAAGAGTCAGGAGAGGAGGTGACGGTATGTACAGATGTTCTCGCCCGCTCTCCAGCCTCGCCGCAGCTGCTCAAGCCAAGGGAGCAGGCGGCTGCCCTGTGCCCCCGCCCTCAGAGGCCCGAGGCTTCTCCCTCGAGCGGGCACGGCCACCAGGGCTGCCACTGCCTCCCCCCACAGAAGCTGAACGTGGGGGCGGCGGAGGTTGCTCTACGGAACTAGAAGGGTCAGAGGCTCCTCCCAGCAGGGGCTGAGGTCCACGTTTGGGCAGGGAGCGGGGGACAGGATGGGGACAAAGGCTATTTCTTGCGGGTGTGCTGCCTGCGGGCCTGCAGTCGCTGCCGGGCCCCGGGGGTCTTGGATCCTGCACCAATGGAAAAGGAAGGGGCCGCCGATCCTGGAAAGATTGGAAAGATTCAACAAGGCTTCATCAGGCAGCTGCTGCCTGGGGCACGTCCCCGGGCACCCCAATCTCTGGAAGGCTAGGCCAGCAGAAGGCTGGGGACTAGGCTGGGCCTCCCAAAACCGTGTTCAGTTGCTGGGGGAACAGGAGCGTGGGGAAGGACTAGGAAAAACGCAGAATCCCCGATGACCCGCAAGCGAGCAGGAAGGCATTTCTACCGGCTTTCCGGTGGTCTGGAACATTTCCCTCCAACTCCCTTCTTGGGCTGTGCTGGCCCTCAAGCCAGGCCCCATCTTTCTTGTGCTTTCGGGCCTGACCTTTCCCAAGGGCCCCCAGAGCCAGGAACCTATCAAGCACCCCTCCCTCGCTGGTCACACCGGCGAGGAGGAGACCCGCTGCTTACCGAAAGGTCCGACGCCAACAAAGCCTTGGGTGGGTGTTGAGGATGCCCCAAAGGAGAGACCACTGCCCGACGTGCCCACCCCGGAGGCAGGGGTGTTCTGACCAAAGGTGGGTGTAGAGGTGCCTAGAACAGAGAGACCGCAGCAAACTAGCACCTAGGCTGGCGCACAGAGGTGCCCGCACTGGGTACTGAAGCCCGGGGGCTGTCCCCACAGGGCACCTCGGCCCTGGACCTCCGTGCGGGCTCACCCCAGTGGCGGGAACTGCTGCCCTCCCCACCTGCTACAGCCCGGCGAAAGCCCCGCAGTGCTGCCCTTTCTGCATTCGCGCGACCCCCAGAGCACGGGAGGGCCGCTCGGCAGACCCCCACCTTCCGGCCGGACCAGGTTACTTCCCTCTGACCCCGCCGAGTTCTGCAGCCTCTCCCGGCGCGCCCGCCCTCCAGAAACCTGAGCTTCCCACCAACACCGCCCCCCACCCGTGGGTCCGCTCGCCTTCCCCGACCACACCAGACTGCCTCTGCCCTTGCCACCAGAGGGCCACTGTCCAGTCCCGCCCCTGCCTCCCGACAGCCCTCAGGGCGGGCCTCCTCACTCCTGACCTTGCCATCTCCCTTCGGCCTCCACCCCTGCCCCGTCACCCCTGACAACCCCCAGGGGCCCTCCAAGTTCCCAGAGGGCCCCCAGGTCACGGAGCCCTCCCGCCCCAGCGTGCCCGTGTCCCCGCTGCGGGAACCTACTAAAGCGGACACAGGCGGGGTCTCCCCTGCCCTCCGTGTGCTCACGTGTGAACGCTGCTGAGGAATAACCTAGCCGCGTGGGCTGGCCTCACCTCAAATTCATAAACCCAGTTCTCCAGTGCTCAGAGCTTCCTGAAAATTCTACCAGAATCTCATTATGTTCTTTTTCCCACTCTCCCAAGCACTTCACGAGGCCCTCCCTCCCTGTACACACAGCTCCCCAGTCCAGTCCCTGGGACCCTCCCCCACATTTGAGAATAGAAACCACCAGAACGAGAACTTGTAAGTCCCCTTTTGCAGGGCAGATACAATCCCTTAATTCTTCTTCTGGAATTCTATAAGGACCTCCCTTCCTACTTAAAATCCAGATTTAACTCTGGCCCTGAATGACCCTCAACTCCGCCTGCCTCCCCACAGCATTTTGGATCATTTCCATTTTCAGATCCTCAAGTCACACTTTGCTTTTCTGTGTTCCTGAACGAGCAGAGCTTGCTCCTGCCCCGGGGCCTTTGCACGGCCTCTCCTGTGCCCAAAAAGTGCTCTCCCACACACACATACCCACCCACACTCCCAACCCTTGTGCACAACCCAGATGGAGACCTGGCTTAAATCTCAGAAGAGCCTGCCCTCCTTGACTCTCTGAAAAAAGCTCCTCCACAGCCACTCGTGACGTCCTGCCTTCTACCTGACGCTTCCTGCTCCCTCACCCTGTATTTAACCACTGACCATCAGCCTCGTCCCGGCCAGACTGGAAAGCTCTCTAAGTTAGGAAACTAACCCCGGCACTTAGGACGGCGCCTGCTGCGGCCGACCAGCGCCATTCCCGATCTTACCTCCGAACACAGGTTTGCTCTCAGGGGTGCTGCCCACACTGAAGGCAAAGGGTGTGCTCTGACTGGGTCCGCCCAACGTGCTCTGACTCGAGCCTCCTCCGAAAGGGGTCGTGCCGCTGGTGGTCCCACTCTGTCCTGTGCCAAAGTTGAACGTTCCGGAGGTGCCGGGGGTGGCCACGTTGATCCCGAAGCCCCCGCTGCCAGCCGGGCCGGCAGATCCTCCGAACGTGAAGGGTGACAGCGTCGTGCTGCCGAACACGGAGCTACCGGTCCCGCTGCTGGTGGTCTGGGTCGTAGCTCCAAAGCCGGAGGTGGTGGCCGCCCCAAAGGAGAACATAGGTGTGCTGCTGCCGAAGGCGGGCTGGGTGCTGGCGGGGGTGCCAAAGGCGGAGGCGGCAGGCTTCAAGCTGCCGAAACTGGACTGCGTGACGCCGCCAAAGGCAGGCTGGGCCGGGCCGGGCGCTGGGGTCGTGGCCGGAGTCGGGGCTGCAGAGTTCCCGAAAGTGAAAGAGCTGCCGAAGCTGGGGGCGAGGGCCGGCTTGGTGGCCCCCTGCTGCTGCCCGTCGGCAGCCCCGAACGCGGGCTGGGGGTTGGCCCCCGGGTACGAAGACAGCGCAGGCTTGGTGCTCGAGCCGAAGGGAATGTGGAAGGCCGGGGCGGCGGTGGCGGTGGTGAAGGTCGGCGCCGGCGGGCTGCTGGTGGCGGGCGCGGGCGTGGTGAGGCCGCCGCCAAACCCGCTGAAGGAGGCGGCGCTGCTGCTGCTGCTGGTGGCGGCAGCGGTCTGCACGGCTCCGGGCAGGGACTGGCCGAACGTGGTGACGGCCGTGGATGCGGGCGCGGCGGGTGGCTTGCCGAACTGGAAGATGGAGCCCGTGGCTGGGGTAAAGCTGGCCCCGGAGGCGGGGGGGGCCCCAAAGAGGAAAGGTGGGGCGGCGGAGGTGGTGGTGCTGGTCACGCTGCTCACGCCAAAGCTGAACACGGGCTTCGAAGCAGAGTCGGCCGATGTGCTGGCGGTGCTCGTGGGAGCCGCGGCTGAGGTGGCAGCGGCCTGGCCGGCGAAGAGAGGAACATTCCCGGCAGTGGCCGGGGCAGCGGTCTGACTGAAGGAGAAAGGAGCGGACAAGGGCGCAGATGCAGGGGACCCCATGCTGCCAAAGATAGGCTTGAACGTGGGCTGAGGGCTGCTGGCAGGTGCAGCGAGGGCAGAGCCGGAAGGTGCCGTGGTGGCGACCTTGGAGGGGCTGGACAGCAAGGGGTCCTCGTTCTCGCTTTTTGGCGGGACTCCAAAGATGGGCTTGAACATGGGGGATGCTGAGGACGCGCTGGGGGCTGTCGACACGGCGGGGTCAGCAGGTGCGGCGCCCAGCATTCCCAGCAGAAGACTCGGCTTAGGGGTGGGGGACGGGGCAGCCGGGGCTGGGGACGTGGCAGACATCTCCGCCTGAGGAGCCGGAGAGGACACGGCGGTGTCAGTGGCTGGTATTTGGGACGCAGCAGGCGTCAGCCCCAAGAAAGCGGCTGCAGATTTGGCGTCTGAGGAGGTGCCTGGAGGCCCTGACTGTGGAGAGCCAAGAGGGGCCAGAAGGCTGGGTGTCTTCGGAGGCGAAGGGGCCGCTGCCGTGGACTCTGGGAAAAAGAAAGAACGCGCATCCTGAATACCGCGACGGGCCGGCCCTCGGGGCTTCCGTGCCCAGGGCCGGGGGCTGGGTGGGGGCTGCCGAGTCAGGGGCTCCCTCCATACCAAAAACCCTTCAAGTCCCCGCACCCTAAAACTAAGGTGCCGTTCACTATTTCCACCCTTCACAGATCATAAGGTACTGGGAAAATATTTGGCTTCAATGGACAATCGATGTGTGGACTCTATGGAAAATCCAAACACCTAGACTCATGTCCAGTGAAATCCCTTACTCGCCCGAGAACGGTTTAGCGCATTTGCCCACCGCAGGCGGGACGTGGAGCACGTAGCTGTGGACCCTCTCAGGGAGAGGCCGAGGCCTGGCACAGCCCGCTGCGTGCCCAAGTGCGCCCAGAGGAGTGTGCGCACATGCGGTGCCGTGACCAACGCCCGGACACCTCGAGGGAAAAGGACTGTGTCCTCTCGTGCCTGTGGTCGGAAAGGCCCCTACCCGTGTGAGCCCGTTTCCATTTCAGAGAGCCTCGCGCCTCGCAAGCTGTTACCCGCGTGTTACCCAAGATGACCGCAAGGCTCAGAGCAGCTCAGGAAGCGAAGAATTTCAAAGCATGAGCCACGTGGGCCCCGTGACAGCCACGACGAGGCTGCCGACCCCAGCCTGAAGCGCGGCAGCCCCTTCCTGCGAGCTCGCCCATCAGACTTCAGAAGCTCTTGGGCGTGCACCAGCTCGGGACCGGTGAGCCCCACGGGCTCCAGCTCCCCCAGGTTTCCAGGGGCTGGCGGGCGCGCGACTGCTGCTTCGAGGGAAACTGAGCCGTGTCCTGTGCGGCAGGGGGGGCTCGCCCACTCACCTGGGGAAGGCGGCAGGCTGGCGGAACTCTGCATCTTCTTCAAGCTCTCCAGCAGCGGGTTGGTGCTTGGGGCGGGGGTGGGGGCGGCGGCCGGGGCGGCGGCCGCGGCGGCGGTGGTCCCAGCAGCAGTCCCAGCAGCGGGCAGGGTAAGCGTCAGAGAAGGCTGAGTGGTAGGGGGCTTCTCGGTGACACAGTTTGAGGCAGCATCTAAAGGAAGGAAGACCGCGTTTGGCAATTTTCTCCCAGGGGTACACCACGGAGCCTGGGGTGTTCGGGGCCTCAGCATCTGCTTATCTGGAAATCCCTCTCCAGTGCCGGTGCTCACGGTTCTCCTGATTCTACTGAGGACCCAAAAGGATTTCTCCGATGAGAAGGACCCAAATAAAACCCTCCGGAGCGTGGAGCTGGTCGCTCTTCCTTACCGGTCCCTTCCGCCAAGGCCTTGTTAAACCACCGCAGCGAAGCTCTCTTTTCCAGTTCGAGGTCCTCGGCGGTGATGGAGTAGCCAAGCTGGGGAGGAGGGGGCTGCCAGAGACAAAGACGAGGGGCCTGTCAGAGAAGCTGGAGGAAGCCTGCATCCGGCTTCCTAGAGCTCGCGATCGCGGTGCTGGGGAGGGCAGGTGTGGACGGACAAGCAGAGCCCTACCAGCGTCAGCCGGGCCCCTCGCCGCGAGGGCAGCAGCTGAACCTTCCGCTTGCGCTGCCCTGAGCTGCCAGGTGTGGGCGGGGAGCTCCACGAGTTCTGTGCTTTCCACGTGGTCGTATCTGCAGCTGAAGCAACAAACGAGGGCGTGTATTCTTCCTTTTCTCTTCCAGCAATGGCTGGGTTTGTCTACCCACCGGTTCTACACACCGCAACTTCTCTGGGTCCCTCTGAAAGGTTCTATCTTCCATGGTTGGGGTCTTGGGTACTGTTCCAACATTATTTTAGACAGGAGGGCCCCCAACACAGGCAGACAAGCGCTTACTACTGGATGGGCACCACCTCGGCCGCCTGCAGTTTGCTGCACCTCTGCTGACCGCCAGCCCCCAGTCACGCCGGACTGCGGTGGAGACCTGCCCGGGCCACAGACTACAAGACAGGCTCTTTCCGCTCTGTGCCTACCAGGCCCTACACGCAGCGGTGCTCATCGTGTGCTTCCGGACAGGCGGCGGGCTGCACACCCTTCAGACGCTCCCCCCGCGAGCCACTCCCGCACGCTTCTCAACCTACCTCTCTCTCCCTGGGCCTCCGTGTCTGCTGCCAGCGGCGTCGAAGAACCGGAGCGACGAGAAAGCTCATCTTCTCTGCGGACGGAAGAGGCACAGGTGTGCTCAGAAACACCTCCTGACTCGGGGCACGTGGCCGGCTCAGTGGGCTAAGCATCTGCCTTTGGCTCAGGTCATGGTCCCAGGGTCCTGAGATGGAGCCCTGCGTAGGGCCCTCTGCTCAGCAGGGAGCCTGCTTTTCCCTCTCCCCAAACCCCTGCTTGTGATCTCTCTCTCACTCTCTCAAAATAAATAAAAGTAAAATCTTAAAAAAAAAAAAAAAAAAAAAAAAAAACCAAAAAACTCCTCCCCACAGAATACTGGGCAACTTCTTACACCCTCCTAACTACCAACCAGCCAAAGTCCAGACCATCATAATTTAAGATTGCAGTATGACAAGACAAAAAATTTAAGAAATCAAAAGAAAATTCCTACAAGCCAAAGGGAGCCAGTTCATGGATGCCACGGAGAAACCTCTTACAGGAGGCACAACGCAGCAACCTTTAAAACCTGACTTAAAACTGCCAAGCCCTGAGAGATGTCACATATCTGACCCCAAGAGCAGCGTTCTAATTGACTTCTGGTGCCTAGAGGGTCAGCTGCAATCTAGAACGTGGCCTCCCCTGCCCCTGACGTAACTCACTCTGCTCCCTGTGCTGGCTGTGGCCTCCCTGCACAGCCGGGCTGCTCGGACTGTGGGATGAGGAAGAGCCTGAGCCTCTAGGGTCAGCACGAAAAACCGTAGAGACGAGAGCCGCTCAGGCAGGTACTTCTCACTGTCCTTCTAGATGGCAATGTGATTCTCCAACTCACAGCCGCAGGAAGCCTAAGAGCCAAGCCCGTGTCCCTTGGTTCCGCGAGTCAGGACTCCTTACCTTACTTTCTTGGCCGGCCTCTCTGGTGTCTGGGAGCGGGACGAGGCGGGGCTAGATAAGGGGGAGGAGCTGCGCCCACTTCTCTTCCAAAGCTGAAAGGTACACAGTGACACGACTGAGCCTACGGACAGTGTAACTCTGCCTATCAAGTCTCCTTTTCAGCGACCTACACATTTCTTTACAGGGAGCGTGACCGGCTCAGGTGGCGGACAGTGCGACCCTTAACCTCGGGGTTGTGGGGTCAAGCCCCATGCGGCGTACAGAGATTACTCAAAAATAAAATCCTGGAAAAAAAGCCCAAAAAACATTTGTGAAGGAAAGCGAGCTGCCAGTAATAACTACGGGGGGAATAATGTGAACAGGTACGGGAAAGCTTGGCAGTCAGCACGTAAGCGGGGAGCACGCTTTCCGCACACACTAGAAACTGGAACGTGCCATTCCGTCATGGTTTAGCGCCACGACGCATAGAAGTTTATAGTATCTCAGAAATGATAAAACTAAGAAACTTTTCCAAACCTCCGCCCAAAACTCTATCACAATGAAGATAAGCCAGTAATCTAGTCCTACTTCGGTTAAATTTTCAGTTTTACTCCAACTTTATTTTTTTTTTAAAAATGTGCTACCAAGACATGTATGACTTTTGCAGCACCTGTGATGTTTCCCGTTACATGACAATGGTTCAGACCCCCCGTCTCTTCTACCAGGCAGTCCCGATAACAATGACGGTCTGTTCCCACCCTCCCTCCCCTCCTGCAAAGCGGCCTCGCGGCAAAGTAACCGACAGAAAGCACCCGCACGAAGCTCTCTGTCTTTAGCCTAATCACAGCAGCACGGAGCTATCACTGTAGACATTTTTCTCACTGAGGAGCTTCTGGTGATTTCTTAAGTCCACAACAGTTACATCATGTGAGGGGCCGCTGGCTGGCTCAGCTGGCGGAGTGTCCAGCTCTCAGTTTTGGCTCTCATGATTTCAGGTTGTGAGATGGAACCCCGTGCTCTGTGGGGCGTCTGCCTGGGAGTCTCCCCCCCACCCCCTTGCACGTGCACTCTAAAATAAATCTAAACAAAAACAAAAACCTCTCTCTGTAAAAGGACTGGCAGGAAGCAAGGACACTCTACTGTATACCCTTTGTACCGTCTCAACTTTCAACCACACTAACATTCCCATATACAGAAAAACCTATGCGGGCAGGAAATAAAATATCCCCGAACCAAACAGAAACCATAAAATGAAAAGCAAATGATTTCAGTTAAGTCACCATCTTTACCTGTAAACACGGGAGTCCTGCAAGTCCACGGAAGTATAAGGAACATTACCAAGTGAAAAGTAAGCAAGAGATAGAACAAGTCATAAAAAAAAAAAAAGAGTTAATCGATGTACCTAGCAGTCAACTTAATTCCGCACTGTGATTCACTTTTTAATTAGCCAAGAACCACTTCAGAGAGGTTCCATACTTTACACTTGACGATGGAAGACGAGCAAGCGCGCTCCGTCACCAGGAAATGGCAACGTGGAGAAGGGACAGGAGAGTTCACAAGCTGACCGCGATCAACTGAAAGGGAGCAGAGGTGTCTACACAGGAGCCCGGGGGAGAGACGATGGCACGCTGGTTGGAAGAATCGGTAGAGGAGGAAGGGGACGTCGAGGAGCCTTTCACGACTCCCCAAACAGCACCCGAAGAAAGACAAGCCGCACGGGCTTGCGATGGGACAGACCCATCACCCCACAGCAGGAAAAGAATGAGGAAGGGAAGGCTCCAGGAAGGAATCAGAGATGACAAATGTCCTCGTCTGGCTGATACAGAGAACATGTGAAGGAGCAACGGGGGACACAGAGCGCCGAGCTGGGGTCTGACGTGCTGGAGGTGAAAGGAACTATTCCGACTTTGGAAAATGACGAGTCTCATTAGCACACAGAGAGGCCAGCGCCGCGCACACAGAGGTCAGAGGCCAGCTCACTTCCGCTGTAACTGGTTCCCGTCCAACATGTGCTCTGATTTTACAATTTCGAAGCCAGAGCTCCTAGCACGGGCCGCCGCAGACCCGGCTATTTCCTAGGGTTCCTCCGCAAGAACACTCCGAGTCAAAGATCTCTGCTACCACCTGCGCCGAATGTAAGGGCTGTCGCCTTTGCTGGTTACTGGAGATAATCACTACACGCCAACACGTTTGTTTCAAAGAGAAGCTTTAACATGAACTTTCATATAACGTCATCTCCTCTCCCAAAACCTACTTCCGGGAACTTATCACATATGCAAATACCACACGCGAACAGGGAACTGGAAACTCCTGAGAACACGGAACAGCAGTTAGTAGCGGGGCTGCAATTCCTACGGGAGGTCACAGGCTCCACCATCAGTGAGGGCGCTTATCACAAACCCTGACCCTCTTTCAGGAACAGCCATGTCCTTCTAGAGCAACATTCCCGCTGGGGACAAGCAGCAAACACTGGAGAAGATGCGGCCTACACGTGTGAAAGCGGGGCAGTGCCAGGGAAGAGCTACCAGGCCAGGGGGACATCATGGAGACAAGGGGAGAGGAGCCAAGGGCTGAGCCCCCACGTTTAGGTCCCCTTTTCCTCTCCTGGTGACTGCCAATTCCAAAAGGAGAAGCTGCAGTTGAGAGGCTGAGAGAAGCTTCTGGCAGTCTCACGTGGTTGCAAAGACAACGAATTCAGGGCTTTCCAAAGTACAGGGGCCTTACCATGATCTAAAGCTTCTGGTTGGGATCCTCAAGGCTCCGAACAGGGACAGAGGGAAATCAGAAATGAACCAGCCCTCACCAGAACTGACCGCCAACTCAGAATCAGGTCAAGTCCTCCCACACAGAAGTCCTCAGCTCCTATCCTAGCTATTGCCAGAGGCGAGATAAAAAAGCTAAACCTCTCTGGAGAAAGATACCATCATTCAGAGCTTCAAGTCATTACCGCATTTTTCCCCCCAATGTCTGACAGAGGAATACACAGCAGCAACAAAAATCAAATATATAAGAAAGTAACATTTAACCAATAACCCAGAAGAAGAAAGCAGACATCAGAAGACACAGAAGATTCAAATATCGGAATTACTGAATAAGACTTTAGAAGAACTGTTATTATAATAATTTAAATAACAATATGGAGAATCCTGGCAGACAAACGGTTAACTCTAAGAAGGATAACAGTAATGATTTAAGAATGCAATGGGTAGGCTGAAATAGCACAGAGCTAAAGGAAATTGGTAGACTAGACAACGGAAGAAATGGGGGGCGGGTACAAAACGATGGGAAACAAAGACAGACACAGGA
Organism: Mustela nivalis; assembly: GCF_964662115.1. NCBI lineage: Eukaryota > Metazoa > Chordata > Mammalia > Carnivora > Mustelidae > Mustela > Mustela nivalis. The sequence continues at coordinate 9,783,749 of NC_139038.1, read as the reverse complement.
CAAAAGGAAAAGGTTTAACGTGTACTGGAACACTGAGAGAGGGGAGAAAATAGGGCAACATCTGAAGAGAAAATGACCTCAAAACAGTCAAAAGACCTTAAGCCACATGACATACCCCAAGGAATATAAGGCATATTAACCATTAGGTGAGCACTTAATGAAAATTTTTTTCTCAAGTGAAGTTGAAACACATACCAAAAGCGAACATACGCTGGGCCATAGAGCAAATGTATTTCAAGGATTGATAGAAGCACGTCCTGTGAACTAGTGGAATTTAACTAAAAAACCAGTAACAGAAAGATAACAAAACAATTAACTGTTTTGAAATTAAGCACTGTACTTCTAAGTACAGAAATCAAAAAACAACTGGAAATGGAAACCAGAAAGTATTTGATCTGAATGAAATTGAAAAATACTTCTATTTCAAGAATGGGATGTCGAGAAGGCTTATGAGAAATGTATAACCTTTAAGATATAGGTATGTGTTTGTGTGTTAGAAAAGGGAAAAGGCTGAAAAGACCCAGTGACCTAAGAATCTGGATAAAAAAATCAGAAAGAGGGATGCCTGGGTGGCTCAGTCGGTTAAGCATCTGCCTTCAGCTCAGCTCAGGATCCGACCCTCCCAGGATCAAGTCTTATATCTGGCTCCTTGCTCAGCAGGGAGTCGGCTTCCTCCTCTACCTGCTGCTCTCCCTCCTTACGCTCTCTTTCTATCTGACAAATAAATAAATAAAATCAAAAAAAGAAAAAAGGGGCGCCTGGGTGGCTCAGTGGGTTAAAGCCTCTGCCTTCGGCTCAGGTCATGATCCCAGGGTCCTGGGATGGAGCCCTGCATCGGGCTCTCTGCTCAGCCAGGAGCCTGCTTCCTCCTCTCTCTCTGCCAGCCTCTATGCCTACATGTGATCTCTGTCAAATAAATAAATAAAAATCTTAAAAAAAAAAAAAAAAGAAAAGAAAAGAAAAAAAAACTGCTTGGGTAGCTCAGTTGGTTAAGCACCCGACTCCTGATTTCAAGTTCAGGTCTCAATCTCTGTGTCATGAGTTCAAGCCCCACAGTTCCATGCTGGTCATGGAGCCTACTTAAAAAAAAAAAAAAAAAATTAAAAAAAGAAGGAAATAGTATGTAGAAGGCCAGAAATTAAATATATAGAAAAACATGTAATAGAGTGACTCCCTAAAATTGGTTATCTGATGACACAACCTTGAAAAAGGAATTTCCTTAATCCAATAAAGACTATCTACCCAAAATCTACATCAGGGCACTTGATGGTACAGTTAAGTGGCTGACTCTTGGTTTTGGCGCAGCTTGTGATCTCAGGGTCAAGGGATCGAGCCCCATGTTGGGCTCCATGCTCAGCTTGGAGTCTGCTTGAGACTTTCTTTCCCTCCCTCCACCCCCAGCCCATGTACTCTCTCTAAATCTTAAAACAACAACAACAACAACAAAACCAATCGTAAGACTCCTGTATCAAACAGTATATATAACAGGATATGTGGAGAGCACTCCCTCTGAGATCAAGGAAAACAAAGATGTTTGTGATCACTTCTATTCAACATCATATTTCAGATCTTAACCAAATACATTAAGGCATAAAACAATATGAGAACAGTGAGAGAAAAGAGCTGTCATTGTAGACAACATGACGTACATACAAATAGCCTAAAGAATATATGAGTGCCTGGGTGGCTCAGTTGGTTGAGCCACTCCCTTCGCCTCAGGTCATGATCCCGGAGTCCTGGGATGGAGTCCTGCATCGGGCTGCCTGCTCCATGGGGAGTCTGCTTCTCCCTTGACTCTCACCTCTTTCATGCACACACTCTCTCTCTCTCAAATAAATAAAATTTTAAAAATACATATATACAGATGAGGGGCACCTGGGTGGCTCAGTGGGTTTAAGCCTCTGCCTTTGGCTCAGGTCATGATCTCAGGGTCCTGGGATCAAGTCCCACATCGGGCTCTCTGCTCACCAAGGAGCCTGCTTCCCCGCCCCCTCTGCCTGCCTCTCTGCCTACTTGTGATCTGTCAAATAAATAAATAAAATCTTAAAAATATATATATACAGATGAATGTTACAGAATTTAGCAAATTTTCTGAATATGATAATCAGTAGTATTTGAATATATCAGCAAAAGATTTTAATAAACCACTTATAATAGCATCAAAAGATATATCTAGGGAAATGTTTAATATGTAAAACCATTACACAGAGCAGTTAAAGATGATGTAAATAAGTGAAAGATATACAATGTTCATGGATTGGAAGATTCAATGACATTTGTAAAAATGTCATTTCTCTTCAAAATAACTTGTAGATTAAAGGCAATCTTAATATCTCAGCAAGTGGCCGTTCTTTCTTTTAGCAGAAATCAATGAGTTGATTCTAAACTTACAGAGAAATGCAAAGGGTCAAGAGCCAAGACAATTCTGAAGAGGAATGAAACAAAGTTGGATAACTTATCCTACTACACATCAAAACTAAAAGACTGTGTGGGACAGCTCAGAAAAAAAAGATATAGGGCAGAAAAACAGACCAATGGAACACAACAAAATCTAGAAATGGATCCACATATATATACTTAAATTATAACTAAGGCAGTACCACACAGCAACAGGAAAAGGATGATCCAATATTTCAATAAATGTTGCTAAGTCAAGTGGACATTTCAACGGAAAAACGCTAATTTGTTTTTTTAATGATTTTTATTTATTTATTTGAAAGATCAGAAGTAGTCAGAGAGGCAGGCAGAGAGAGAGAGAGGAGGAAGCAGGCTCCCCGCTGAGCAGAGAGCCTGATGCAGGGCTCGATCCCAGGACCCTGAGACCATGACCTGAGCCGAAGGCAGAGGCTTTAACCCACTGAGCCACCCAGGCGCCCCGGAAAAACGCTAATTTTGATGGCCACTTCCCACCATATACAAAAATCAACAACAAAGAATAAAGCTTCTAAAAGGTAGCATATCATCATCATGACTTTAGGTAGACAAAGAGTTCCTAAACAGTGCACACGAAACATTAGCCATAGGCGTAAAGAAAAGAAATTGAAGTGGTGAGACACAGAATAAGAGAATGATTTGTTGTAACACATACTACTTACAGAGAGCTTGTATCTAGAATATATAAAGAATTTCTATAAATCAGTGACAAAAAGACAAACAATAGAAAAGGGCCAAGAAACCTGAATAGGCACTTCATGAAAAAGGAAATATAAACGGCTAATGAACAGCTCCTACCTCCAGCTCATTCGCAATCAGCAATTATAATCACACGTAACCACCACAGGGAAAACTGCATGCCCACTGACGGGGGTAATCAGAGCGACTGGCAACGTCAAGGGTTAGTGAGGGTGTGTAACCACACGAACAAAATCTCACACTGCACTGGGAAGACAATCACCTGAAATGTAACTTTATTTTATTTTATTTTTATTTATTTAGGAGACTCCAGGATTGTGACCTGAGCTAAAGGCAGACACTTAACCAACTGAGCCACCCGGGTGCCCCTGAAATGTAACTTTAAAAAATGTCTCAACAACATCTACTACAACTGGGCATCACACATACTTCACATATACGCACCAAAGAACTTAATATAAGAACATCCAGAGCAACATTACGCATTATACCTCAAAACTGGAAACCCAATGTCCAACAGCAGGAGGAAAAACTTAATTATGGTATATTCCTACAAAGAAAATGAAAGCCTTATTGCTACATGCAACAACCTGGATGAGTCTCACAAGGAAAACAGCTGAGTGAGAGAAGCCAAACACAAAAGAAAGTGTATCCTGGTCGCCATTGATGTAAAGTTTAAAAATATTCTTAAATATTTTTAAAATAGTGCTACTACTGGGGCACCTGCATGCCCCAGTGGGTTAAGCCTCTGCTTTTAGCTCAGATTGTGATCTCAGGGTCCTGGGATTGAGCCCCCACATCGGGCTCTCTGCTCAGCGGGGAGCCTGCTTCCCCCTTTCTACCTACTTGTGATCTCTCTGTCAGATAAATAAAATCTTAAAAAATAAATAAATAAAATAAATAATAATATTAAAAAAAAATCAGTGCTACTACTCAAGAAGGAATAGGTATGGGGGGACTTCTGGGTGTTAAAAATTATTTATTACTTGGGACGCCTGGGTGGCTCAGTTGGTTAAGCGGCTGCCTTCGGCTCAGGTCATGATCCCAGCATCCTGGGATCGAGTCCCACATCGGGCTCCTTGCTCTGCAGGGAGCCTGCTTCTCCCTCTGACTCTTCCTTCCACTCTGTCTGCCTGTGCTCGCTCTCATTCACTCTCTCTCTGACAAATAAATAAATAAAATCTTTAAAAAAAAAAAAAAAAAAAAAAGTACTCAGTTTAAAAAAAAAAAAAAATTATTTATTACTTGACCTGGGTGGTAGTTAAATGGAGACACACACTTTAGCTATTTGTTTTTCTACATTATACTCTAATTAAAATAACAAAACAAAAACTATAGATCTGACACAAAATGCTATGCAATATATGATTAAAAAAAGAGACAAAAGAGCATGTATGTGCTGATCCCGTTGGGTAACACACACCAAAAATTCTGTGTATTATCTGTGGTCACATACCTAGTATGAATGTCAACAACAGGTACCTATGGGACAGAAGCAGGGACAGCCAGGACAGGGGAATCTTATTTTACTTAACAGCTAGCTATACTTACAAACTTTCTGAAATCAGGAAAGGTACCACCGGCAGCACATGTCATAAATTCCAACAAGCAGAGTACAAAGTAAAAGGCTTCCCTTCTACCTCAACCTCAAACCTTATTTCCCAGTTTCTAACAAAATCTATCAAAATTACTCTATGCACATTAAAAAAAAATCAAAGAAATCTGGAAGCACAAGTACCAGAGGACACTATACACACAGCTCTGCACCTTGCTTTGGCTCTATTAAGCTACTTATTCTGACAGTTACACAGTACTGCAACTTACAGAAATACTGTCAACCAGCCCCCTGAAAAGGTACATTTACATGGTGTCCGAGTTTCTATTATTAAAATGTTACAGCCAACATCCTCGTGTATGCTTCTGAGGGTATGTACAGAATTAATTCATAAGGAGCAGACCTGCTGGGTCAAAAGGCACATGCATCGCAAGGGCCCATGCATCGCTAATACTGGTACTTACTGCCACACTGCTCTCCAGGGGATTGTACCAATGGACACTCCCATCAGCAACGCACAAGAAGCCCGTTTTTGCAAATACTTTTATGGTTTTTATTTCACATCTAAATCTTTAGTTCATTTGGAATATGTTTCTCGAATATATGAAAATCGGCCCCAACTCACTCTGAAGAGACACAAATATGGGGCGCCTGGGGGGCTCAGTGGCTTAAACGTCTGACTCAATCTCAGCTCAGGTCATGGAATCCCGCCCTGCATCAGGCTCTGTGCTTGCCAGAGTCTGCTTGAGATTTTCTCTCTCCCCCTCTGCTCCCCAACCCCCCGTGTGCACATGCTCTCCAAATAAACAAATAAAATCACACACACACACACACACACACACACACACACACACACACACACTGCTCCTCACCTAGCTCGTAAAAACCCAAAGCCATGACAACCTGATCTACTGGTGTGGCGGCGGTCAGTCGTATGATGCTAACGGGAATGCCAACGGTACATCCTCTGAGGAGGGAATTTAACAGTATCTAGCTAAACCGTATACGCATCTAACTGCTGGCCAGGGAAATCTGTATTTCAGGCAATCTATCCAAGAAGTGTAATGGCCATAGAGGGAAAAGATAGGAATTAAGGCATTCTCTGCAGGACAAGGTCACAGCAGAAAACGGAAAAAGCCCAGTGTTGATCAACAGAGGACAGGAGTAACTGCAGTTACTATACAGGAAAGATGAAGCGAGCCTCAAACTTGTACGTCCTGCTGCCTCACACAGACATTGATCTGTTTAGAGTTTTAAGAAAAAAAGACAGTGGAAGGACAACTGAAAAGTAATTAAAAATAGGAAGGGAACAATGTGGAGTAGAAAGAGGCTGAAATTGTGGACTTCTCTGAGTATATTTTTTTTCTCATATGTTCTCTTTGGAACAATTTTTATTTTACTTATATTCATTTACATTTGTTCACTTACATTATTTATTCTTATTTTTTAAAATGGAGGCTCCATGCCGGGCAGGGAGCCCAAAGTGGGGCTTGAAGTCACAACCCTCAGATCAAGACCAGCTGACATCAAGTCAGGTGCTTATCCAACCAAGCCATCCAGGTGCCCCGGCACAACTTTTTTTTTTACGGTTTTAGTTATACAATTTTTCTTTTTAACAGATTTTATTTTAAAGTAATCTCTACACCCAGTGTGGGCTTGGAACTCACATTAAGATCAAGAGTCACATTATACACTGACCAAAACAGCCATGTACCCCTTTTCTTTGGAACAATTAAAGTATTTTATTTTACATACTTAAAAACAAACTATTTAAAGAAAAAGAAAACCCCAAAACATTAAAATATAGTGGACAGATAGATCTTAATGTATATCAAGTTGGTGGTATACCCAACTGAGAACAGTGAATTCATGTCAACCTAAAACACGTTATTTTGACTGTATCAAAAATAATTCCTTTTTTTATGGGGCACCTGGGTGGTTCAGTGGGTTAAAGCCTCTGCCTTAGGCTCAGGTCATGATCCCAGGGGCCTGGGATGGAGCCCCTCATCAGGCTTTCTGCTCAGCAGGGAACCTGTTTCCTCCTCTCTCTCTGCCTGCCTCTCTGCCTACTTGTGATCTCTGTCTGTCAAATAAATAAATAAAATCTTAAAAAAAAAAATTCCTTTTTTTAAAAAAAAGATTTATTTATTTGACACAGATAGAGAGAGAGAGAAGGAACACAAGCAGGGGGAGAGGGAGAAACAGGCTTCCCACCAAGGAGGGAGCCCAATGTGGGACTCAATCCCAGGACCCTAGGATCATGACCTCAGCTGAAGGCAGACACCTAACAGCTGACCCACCCAGGCGCCCTCAAAAATAATTCTTAAGCCGGTTCGTAATTTTACTGTTTATAATGCACTGATACCATTATTTTCAAATTTGTTTACTGGGGCCAGTCAAATAAGTGGTTATGAAGCAACACTTTTTGTGTAAGAATACCTAAAAACGAGGGGCACCAGAATGGTTCAGTTGGTTAAGTGTAAAGCTCTTGATTTCAGCAGAGGTCATGATTTCGGGGTGGTGAGATGGAGCTCCACATCGGGCTTTGCACTCAGTGCAGTGTCTACTCAAGATTCTCTCTCTCCCTCTGCCCCTCCCCCTGCTGGCACCTTCTCTGAAAGAAATGAAATCTTAAAACAAAAATGTAAAATCAAAGAAATTATGTAAAAAGTTCTGTATCCTAAATCTAAACTTGAAATATCAATACGAACTAATGACTAGAGTTTTCTCTTTCTAGAGATGTGGGTAATCTTAACTCCCTAGAATTCACTGTAGTCTACAAAGATCATTTCCAACTGAAAAAAAAACCAAGGTCACTTGAACAAATAGCCACCTTCAATTTCAGTTGGAAATGTACAAGATAATTTTTTTTTTTTAAAGCTAAAGAGCAACAAAGTTATTTATCAAAAACTACCTGGGTCAAAACAAAAGGATACAGGAGCCAATTTTAAAGGGCTCCCACTTGCCAAAGGTGGAAAACTTTGTGCCTCAAAGTGATAGGTCTATACAAATTCAGAGGTTCTTAAAGATAATCACAAGAGCAAAAACCTCACTGGTCACTTCCGGAGTTGACTCTGGCATCAGCGCCTTCTCATTATCCAGTCACTCCCACAGGTAGGGCATATTCTTCTGTACAGAGTTTCAGTTAATAAATGCAGAGGAAATGACAGGATAGATTATTACCATTTTGTAACCCAGTAAAACCATGGACCTAGAAAGATGATAAATGGCTGCTAAAATCATCAAATAAAAAACGGAAAAACCGGGGCGCCTGGGTGGCTCAGTGGGTTAAAGCCTCTGTCTTCAGCTCAGGTCTTGATCTCAGGGTCCTGGGATAGGGCCCCACATTGGGCTCTCTGCTCAGTGGGGAGCCTGCTTCCCACCCCGCACTGCCTGCTTGTGATCTCTGTCAAATGAATGAATAAAACCTTAAAAAAAAAAAAAGAGAGAGAGAGAAAACAGAAAAATTACAACAGAAGAATCTGACTTAAACTGCTGAGCCCAGGGATCATTACCAACCTCACAAGATGGAGGCAGCCGGACCTCATGTGCTCCTGCTGTGATGCAATCATAGGTATGCAATGTTCTGGCAAAATAACTGAACTTGAACCTAATCAAGCCTCAGGACTGAACTTCCCATTTATATGGAACATACGGGATCATGTACATGTTAAAATGATGCCATGACGATGGAAACAACCTAGAATGTGGGAAATTCTACAGAATGATCCAGTTTTTTCAAAGGAAGAAAAAAATAGTAGTAGTATAGATTGAAAGAGTCTAAGAGACATAGGAACCAAATGGAAAGAATTGATGTTTAGTCCCTCACTCAAACAAAGGAACTATAATAAGATCGTTTGGGATAACAGGCAATCTGAATACAGGGAGATATTAACGAATATTAAGGAGGGGCACCTGGGTGCCTCAGATGGTTGGGCATCTGCCTTCGGCTAGGGTTATAATCTCTGGGTCCGGGGATCGAGCCCCATGTCGGGCTCCCAGCTGAGCAGGGAGTCTGCTTCTCCCCTGCTAGTACTGTCTCTCTCTCAAATGAATTAAAAGAAAAACCCCCAAAACAAATATTAAGGAATTACTATTGTTTAAGAGGAATAATGCCACCCTGGTTATTAATGTTTACAAAAAGTTTTAAAATACACTGAAGTCCTATAGATGAAACGAGAGGTTTGTAATTTGCTATAAAACACAAGGACAAACACCGTGTGGGGGCAGACTGAGGGAACAAGACAGACAGAATGCTGGTAACTAACCAGTGAAGCTAGAGGGCGATCCATGAGTTCCCTCCCTTTCCTGTCGTGTACACCTGAAATCTGACCTAATAAAACCACATTGTTAAGAACAGATGAGCACAGTTGTACTTCAAGTTTTACTGCACTTTGTAAATTTTGTTTTTAACAAACTGAGGGTCTGTAGCAAATCTACTTCAAGCCAAGTCTACTGATGCCATTTTCCTAACAGCATGCGCTCACTTCACGTCTCTATCTCACATTTCGGTTATGTGTTGTGGTATTTCCAACTTTTCATTACTCCCTTCGTGACGGTGACGTGATCTTTGATGCTACTTTTCTAACAGTGAAGCCACAAACCACACCCTTATACGGCAGCTGACTTAAACAAGTGCGCGTGCTCTGACCGCCCCGTTAACCGGCAGTGGTCCCGTCTCTCTCTCCCAGCCTCCCTATGCGCCAAGCTACTACAGTCTTGCAATGACACCAGTTAACAACCCTACAGTGGCCTCTTAATTGTTCAGCTGAAGGAAAGAGTCGCATGTCTCACACTTTAAATCAAAAGCTACAAATGAACAAGCTTAGTAAGGAAGGCAGATCAAAAGCTGAGACACGCTGAATGCCAGGCTTCTTGCACCCAACAGCCCGGCTGTGAATGCAAAGGAAAAGTTCTCGAAGGAAATGAAAAGTATTACCCTAACGAACACGATGAGTGGTAAGAAAGTGAGAAGGCCTTATTATTGACATGGAGAAAGTCTGAGTGGTCTGGGGAGAAGATCAAACCAGCCACACCATCGCCTTAAGCCAAAGCCTAAACCAGAGCAAGGCCTCACTCCTCAATTCCACGAAAGCGGAGAGCTGAGGAGGAGCTAGCAGAGGCTGACGCAGTGAGAGGTTTTGGGAAGAAGCCGTCCCTACAACAAGGGAGATGTAGAAGCTGGAGGTCATCCAGAAGATCTAGCTAAAATCACTCACGAAGGGGACAAGGCCAAACAAAATTTCGAAAGAAAGAGCCTATTCTGGAAAACGACGCCATCTAGGACCTTCATAACTACAGAGAAGTCAGTGTCTGGCCTCAAAGCTTCAAAGGTCAGGCCGACTCTTGTTAGGGGCTAATGCCACCAGTGACTTGAAGATGAAGCCAGTACTCACTCACCATTCTGAAAATCCTAGAGCCCTTCAGAATTATTCTCAGTCTGCCTGCTGTGGTGGTTGTTCCCACTGGTCGGGCTCAGGCCTTCAACTTTCGTTCATGTTATTGTAAAAGCCTTTTGGATTACCTTATCTCAAGTTTTCTCCCCTCAAATCTCTTCCTCCGTGAATTTTTTTTTTTCTTTGCTACTATATATAGGGTACCACTTACTAACATGCATTATAAGGACTATCTTTTCAAGCATTACCTTCAATCTTTATAATAATCCTTGGGAAATGAGAAAAGGAAAGTTGAAGTGATGTACCAGCCTGAGGCCCTATAAGCTACTAAGTGTCAAAGCCAAAATCTGAATCCAAGTCTGTCTGGCAGCAAAGCTTGCTCTGTTTGTTCCTAGGCCATACTATATCCTCTTTCTAAGAAAGAACTGCCATTTTTTCTACAAAAGAATTTTTAAAAATTTACAATATTTTAAAAACTTTCAATTCTCAATGATGACAGGATGAATTTTTTTTATGATCCAGTGCAATCGGACTGAATCTATCTTTTCGATCAAATTAATACCATTTATTGAATTACTCATTTCTTGACCATTTATCTGCAATCCTGGCTGTTTTGTATCCGCTGTCCCCACCTGCTCCGGGTTACTTTCTGGGCTTTCTATCCCATTCCCTGAGTCTAAGTTATCACTCCAGGGTTTGCATCTTCTGTTAGCTCAGAGCTCATCCCAGTATCTGAGAGGTGGAACGTGGTTAGTAAACACAGGCTCATCAGTTAATGCTCGGAACATCCTTCTCCCACATCACAAGAAGAACGTACCTGAGAGAAACCTCGAGTCGAACTGTAAGAACTGGTAATGGCATTGCGGCTGGAGCTAGGGATGCCACCTGTGTATGTGCTTGTCAAGGAGCTCACGGAAGAGGTGCGAGATCTCTTATTCGAGTGGTCATCGGAGCTCTGGGAATTAAGACCTCTCTTCAGAGAGCCAGGTCTGACAAAAGAGAAAAGAGAAAAAGACAGTGAATGTGTCATTGAAGGCAGCATTCTTTAAAGCCTTCATCCATGGTCGCAAGATATTTCTTAAATAAACTTAATTAAAAAGGATAAAGCTCTTAATGCTATTGCTACCACTTCAGCTCAATATCTCAGACAAAGTCAGGAAGGGAAAGCTAAATATTTAAATGTATTTAAGAAATTAAATGCATGACTCCACTTACACAATATTCTAGGAAAAAAAACCCTCACACTAATCTACAATGACAAAAAGCACATCAGTGGATGCCTGGGGCTAGGGGCAGGACTGCAGGAAGGTGTTACTAAGGGGCATGGGGCAACTCTGAGGTGACTGTTAGGTTTATTACTTTTGCTATGGCAATGATTTAACAGGTGTATACATGACAGAACTTATCTAGACTGTACACTTTAAAAAGGCAGTTTTTTATAAAGTCAATTGTACCTCAATAAACCTACTAGAAAAATCAGAGTTAAGAGGAACCAACCAATTTTTCTAAGCTTCCAACCTAAACAATCTTTCCTGTAGAAGTCCTCCAACCTTTGTTACAATGTAGACAACTCACTTTCTCCTACAGTGAGGACCATCAACCACAGATTCTTACACTGGATGAAAATGTATTTCCTCTAACTTCCACCTATGGGTCTAAACCAAACAAATGTTAGCCTTTTCTTCATGCAACTGGTTAAGGCTGCATGAAGCTCTTGCAATGGTTTTTGGTAACCATTATCCCTCCCCCCTCATTTCCTCATTCCCCTGGAGACTTCTCTCTCTTGGTTAATACCGTATACCCTCCAAGCCCACTCGTACACGGTCACCACCCTGTAACATCTTACAGTTGCTTCACTCGGAATGAACGTCAGGTTGTTTGTTGTCCCTTACAGCGCCAGCCATCGAACCAAGCACAACACTGCACAGACAACGAGGGCACAAGCGAGGACAGAAGGACCCCCCGCCTGCCCCATTCTGGTCTTTGTTCTGCTACCAGCACAGGCTGGGAGCACACCAGCTCTTTTGGCACACTCCTGACTCAATAAGCATGTAAGTTACCTTAAGTCTTTTCACACAGACTTCCAAGACACTTTCCCTTTCATCCAAACCCTAAATGTATTTAAACTCAAATGTACCAACTTAACATTTATCTTACATTTCATACTGCTGCACTTTAACCATCGCACAAACCTGTTTTTATACACGGTTATTAGATACATATACAAATTCTCTTACCCTTACCATATTTTTATCCATATTAATGAAAAAATATTAAAAGAAATTAGAAGATGGTTATTGTGGGACATTACTCAAAATGTTCTTCTCTGATGTCAAAGATCTGAACCTGGACTAATAAAGCAATACAAACACACGGAGGAAAATCTATAGGACAACAGCTCTCACGATGCCCTTCCCCCATCTACCTCATTCAGATGGATTCTCACTTACTTAGGCACAAAAGAAGCAGGGACTCCATTGGCCACCAGGGGCTCAAATGCTGAATGTCCACTCCCACTGCTATCGTGGCGCCTGTGACAAATTAAAAAACCCTCAATTAAATGAACTTTTTTTTTTCTTAGAGCATGCTCTCATACTCCTGGAACCTTAAAGTATTTCTGTGGCCTGCAGAAATGGCTAGACAAGAAAAAGGTTGCTTCAAACCCTAAAGATCCTAAAAGGTAGATTCATTCTAAGACCGTCCTAATAATAATTAGAGTACAAAAATGCTTCAAGACCTTTTGAACTTATTCAGGTGTATTATTTGCTAACTTCTCTCCAAAGTGTAACAATCACAAACTTAATACCCTACCAGCCACATATAAAAAACAAAAAACAGAAACATTTTTAGAAACTAACCCACACATCCCATAGTGCTCTGGACGTTAATATGGCAAGTCTGTTAGGGAAAAACTTCACATATCACACATAAGGGCCTATGCATGGCACCCAGGATCACTGCCTACTCCAAGTGTGAGAGAAATGATACAGAATCCTCAGTTACAGGGTCACTGGAGTCAAGAAATATTTTAACCTTGGAGAGTATGAGAGACTCATCTGGACCGTAAGAATGACTAAGATTCCCTCTCCGACCTCCACATCCCCCGCTCCTGGCCACCCCTGCTTAGCTTGCGGACATCGGTTCACAGTGCTCACTTAAAAACCACCTGTACGGATCCTTAGATCTTCCTGAGTCACATAAAAACACTTCTATTTATTAATGTCTCCCCAACTAACTCTGCATTGGTAGTACCAAAGAGGGCCAACTTGGTAGGATGTGAATGGTCTGGCTTAGGTAATGGTTGTATTTAATGAGTGTGGGGTCCATGGTCTCCTCAGAGTGCTTCCTGGAGCAACAAACACGAAGAAACCCCCTCTCATTAGTCTGTTTATTGTCCTGTTGTGTTTCTTCTTTTCTTTTTTTTACTTCTATACACATACAATCTAGAATTCCTTATTTTATTATCCAAGTCCCATAGGGCCTCTGTCTTACTCACTGCTCTATCCACAGTACTGAATAGGCCCAGGCACACACTAGGTGCTCAGTCTGCCAAACTGAAAGATGAGTGAAACCCTTAACTGAGTCTTGGAAAGCAGCTGTCACACCTAGTGACTTCCCCTCCGCTCTCCCCACCACCCAGGACACAGACTGCTTATGCCATTTTCATTAAAGTATCAGGAACCAAATAATGGAATTGGTTTTACTCTCATTACTGATAAATCTACCATATTCCAGTTGTGACTTTTCCTCCCCAAGCAGTTCCTTTGGCACCACTATGACATCTGAATGATGGTTACCCAAATAACTGAGTAACATAAGTTAGTGAAGGGAAGATTTTTAGCATTCTCTCTAAAAAAAAAAATAAAATTTAGCACATTTGTATCAAAAGTATGAGGCTGACATGGCTAATAGCTGTCACCTAATCTCTAATACTCATGGGAAAGGTAAGTTATAACATTTAACCTGTACATTAGGATGTTAACAGCATCCAAGCCCTTGTTACCAAGCTCTTCTATAGAATCCAAAGAAGGGCACCTACTGAGGCTCACAAACTATGGAGGTGTGGCCTCTGTTTCTTTTTGGGCAGGATCAGTATTTCAACAAATTACAGGAGTCTGTGTCAGAGGCCTGTTTAGTACTCTGCGGGGCCTGTTACCTTCTTTTATTTTCCTGGCTATCAGAAAATATTTGGTCTTCCTCCTCCACGGTCCTTTTCTTCCTCTCCTTGAGGGCACTTAGTACGGTCTCCTTCGCACATGGGTCTGGGGCATTACCTGATGGTGAGGATAGTGTTGAGTTGATTGTCTGCTCTGGTCTATAATGAAAAACAAGATTCTGGTATTAAACTATGTTAATAACTACGCCATATAGCACAGACTTCAGTCACTGGAAATCAGAAGCTAACTAATAAGGAAAAGTATACACTGACAGAAACTGCCCTTAGAACTACAGCTACAATCTAAGACCAAAATAAAACAAAACGATGTTCAAGGACTAGAGTCAGGGATTTCTCATTCAAATAAGCACTTCTTCCCTTTTTTGCTTTATAGTTGTTTTGTCAGAGAACAGCTGTGGAAAAACAGGTGAAAATAAACAGGGGTTTAGTCTGCCAGTAGTAACACTCACAATGGTGAACGAGTTCGTTTATTATCCGGAGGAGCAATCCTCACTGTCACTGGGCTGCACACCATTTTGGAATTACGAGCAGACAGCACAGTCTTCTTGTGATAACCATTCCAGCACACTGTAGGAAGTACGCCCAGAAGGGAATACTGGGCCTGTTGGATTGGATAGCGTCTTCGAGGTGTTATCATAAAGCGATTTGATAAAGTCCCACAATCCCTATGGAGAACAGGAGACATATTATAGAACCAAAAAAGCTTGAAGGAATGGCAGAAATGTAAATTGCTGGAGAATCACGTGGGTTCAGTTATCTTCCAGAGAGCTTAAACCACTTAAAAAAATTTAAAAAGGTTTTATTTATCTATTTAGAGAAACTGAGCACACCCAGGGGAGGGGCAGAAAAAGAGGACCGCCCTAAGTGCACAGAGCCTGATGCAGGACTTCCTCTCACAAACCTGAGATCACAACCTGAGCCTAAACCAAGCGCTGCATGCTCAACTGACTGAGCCACCCAGGCGCCCCTTAAACTTTTTTTTTTTTAAGGTTTTATTTATTTATCTGAGAGAAAGAGTGATCACAAGTAGGCAGAGGGGCAGGCAGAGGGGGGGGGGAAGCAGGCTCCCTGCTGAGCAGAGAGGCTGATGTGGGGCTCAATCCCCAGACCCTGAGATCATGACCTGAGCCAAAGGCAGAAGCTTAACCCTTAATCCACTGAGCCATCCAGGCGCCCCTTTAAACTGCTTTTTGAGCCACAAAAAAACACAGCATTTTTATGGCAATGCTCCCCCATTCCATCTAAGGATGGAAAGTGGCAGCTGCTCAGCAGCTGTCCCTACAATGGACTTCAACAATTGAGAGGAAAGTTGAAAACCTTGCCCACACGAGGGGAAAAAAAAAAAAAAAAAGGTGCAGTGAAAGATAAGTGTGTGTTAGGACATGCAAGGAGGGACTCTTCAAGGATTTGTAGATCTTTTCAATCTTTTATGCTGAGTCACAAGTAATAAACACCGAAAGTCAAACATTTTGACACCTAAGTTCATCTTTCAACTAAATGTACTAATCGATAATCTAATATTTTCACCAAAGTTTTATATTCTCTTGTAATGATCAGCTATTGGGATAAAATGTAAATGCCCTTTTAATTGGATCTTTATCAATCAAGTTTTATTAAAGAGGGGTCTTCTGGGAACACCTCTTTGAGCTCCGCTAACTGACCTAATTGCTCTTATTGGTTCAAAGAAAAAAATACAGCAAAACACACTATTATAACTACTCTAGAAAGATCAAGGTATTTTCACCAGAAGTAGGGACATTTTAGTAGCTTATCAAGTGTTTTTCGAAAGGCTATATTAAAATTCAGTTTTAAAAACTGTTAAAAAGGGAAGAGCTCTGGCATCACATCTTATTCCAAGGCAGCGGACGGTGGACATACAGCAAGGTGTTTCAAGAGGACAAAGCGACACAGAATCCACTTTTGACTTGATGAAAGAGAAAATCGGATTTAAAAGTCAAGCTCTCCATTCAAAGCCGGTCGAGAGAACGGAGGGTGTGGGGAAGTTGAGCGGATCTTACCGGTGGGAAGGCCTCCTAGACGATCGAAGAAGAGGAGTGGGGGGAGAGGGGTGAACGTGATGCACACGATGGGCCGAGTGCGCGGGCGGCGCGGCGCGGGCGGGAGTGCGGCGGCGGCCAGGCCTCTCCAGCAGGTCCCTGGCCTCCGGGGCGGGGGCAGGCTGCGGGGGGCCGGGCTTGCCCAGGTAACTGCCCATGAGGAGCAGTTCGGCGGGGTCGGGTCCTTCGAGCAGGGTCCGCGGCTCTAGGAGGTTTCCGTTCACCGCTGACTTGGCTGGAGGCGAGGCGTGCAGGGTCCGCTGGCGCCGCGCGTTCCGAACGAGCGAGGAGAGGGCGCGCGAACCGCGGGGCTCGCGGCTCAGTCCCCACCAGGCCGCGGTGGCCCCCACGGCCAGCCAGGCCAGCGCCGCCGCCGCCGGCACCAGGTACAGCACGAGGCCGAACAGCGACAGGCCGAGGAGCGCCGCCCCGCCCCGGCCCCCGCAGCCCCCGCCCCGGCCCCGGCCGTCCCTGACGCTTGCTATCGGCCGCCGCCGCTCGCCTCCGCCAGCCGCCGCTGCCGCCGGAGACATCGCGGCTCCGCGCCGCGGAGAAGACTTAAATATCCCAGCGTGCACCGCGCCGCGCGCCGCGTCACCGCGCGCCGGTTGCGTCACTGCGCAGGCGACTCGTACGCGCGGCCGCCCCGGGCAACGCCGCAGCTGCCTGGCAACGCGCTAGACCGGACCCCGCTCTGCAACTGCGGCCTCCAGAAGCTGCGAGGTAGTCTTCCGGGGGCTTCTGCGCGCCCACCGAGCGGCACCCACCCCGAGGTGACCCGGTAGAAGAGTCGCGTTAAAAATAAAAGCTCTCGAAAGAGACCGCTCACGTAATGCTCGATCCCTGTTGTTTTCTAGAGGGCAGAACTCCCCGGAAGGGGTGGTCACCCGGCACCTTTTTCACGACTGCTACCAGAGGTGGTGAGTTTTTCAGCTGCCCTGTTTCGGCCAAAGGGGGTTTACACGCACAGCAACAGAGAAAAGCCAGGCCAGCCCAGACCAGCCACCCTTGTTAAATGTGGATCTAATTCTAATAAACTCCGGATCAAGCAGGCTAGTAGTGTCAGAGACTGCGGATCAAGCCTGAAGCTGCAAGCTAAGTTTGATTTCCTTCCGTACAAATTGGTTAAGTGGGACAGTTACCTACCAAATTTCACATCATGGTTCAGAATCGGGTAGATTTTGAGGATTTGTGATCAATTTAACGATGTTAAATATGGTCTGGGAAAGTAGATGGGTGGTTGACAAGGGCTGGGGAGCATGTTGGGGGTGGGAAAATGGAGAATGACTGCTAAAGGGTAGGGTTTTCTTTGTGGGGGGACAAAAAATGTCTTAGAATTAGATTATGGTGGGGTTGCACAACCCTGTGAATTCTATGGTCTGTGAATTTTATCTTAATAAAACCATCTAAAAAAAAAGTCTTGGAGGTCTCCCAATTCAGATTTTGATCTAGCTCAGCTTCCTAGGCCATTCATTCACTCCACTGCCAACAGACATGAAAAGACAGGGTCTCTGATCTCTAGTGGAGAAGAAAGATGTGTAAGCAGAAAGCTAGTCACTGTGGCCAGCATGATAACAGAGGAACAGAAAAGAGAGGGAATGATAAAGGAGAAGACAGGCTTGGAGGTTTCTTGAGCCAACAAGAACTGGGCTAAAATCAAGGCACTGTGCAGAAGCACAGAGATGGAAAGGAGTCTGGCTGGAGATTAGGAGGTTTGAGGGAATAGAGAGGTTAGAAAGATAGGCACGGCTCAGTACAGAGGCCTCTAGAGGAACCTAAAGAGATGAGAAAGGCAGGTAGTTCTCCCCAACCCATTGCAAGTGTAATTTTGCTTCTCTCTGTTTGATTTCATGAAAGACTTCATTTGAAAAGAAAATGGGATGGGCTGTGTTACTTAGGAATAGATCTCTGCAGTAGCAGTTGAAGAGCTGGACAAGAGCCACAGTCCAGTGAGTTAAATTGTGAATGGAAAACCAGGAAGTAGAGGCAGTGAGTGCAAAATTCCCATTCAAGGAATCTGGATAAGGAAGAAGAAAGTATCTAGCTCAGCAAATTATCATATATTACTGATATTCAGAGGAAGAGCCAGACATAAAAGCCATCAGTGTACACATGCCATGACACTAAGATTACTTGGGAATTAATACAGATGGAGAGGTGAGACTTGAGCCTCAGGACACCCCACTGTTTAGAGGTTGAAGAAATGGACACACAAACCTGCCAATCATTTAGTAAAATATAAATATGACTGCATTAAAATTTAACACTTCTGTATGGGAAAAGAACATAGATGCTAAAAGACAAGCTAAGACTGCTAAGAAACAACTAATACAAACCAAAAAAACCTCATATAACTCATTTAAAAACCAAGGAACTAGAATTTATAAGGAACTCCTAAGAATCACTACAAAAAGACTCAACTGTAAAAAAAGGACAAGTGATATAAAAATGTAATTTACTGAAAAGGAAACCCAAATGGCCAATAATAATACATATGTACATGTATATCTGTAAATACTTCAGTAATCTAGGAAATCTTTACTGAAGTAACAAGAAACCATTTTGCATTCCCTTTGCAGAAGTAGAAAAATTTAATAGTTCAACAAGATTAAATTTTGGAAGGATGTGGAACAAATGGAATGCTGTGCTGTTTGTAGATATGTAAAACTACAATTTGGAAAGCAACATGACAATATCTAATAAGACTGAAGAAATAGGTACCTTATAACCTTGCAATTCCATTTTTGGGTACAAAGACCGTCATTGCAGCATCATTTGTATTGACAATTTGAACACACCTAAATGTCTAATGTCTACCAACCAAGAATGGAGGAACAGTGGCATAATTTATATAATGAAATACTATAAAAGCAACTGAAAATTAACCACCTTCCCAGCCATAATTAAGTGATTCCAGGCTAGTTCTCCCGCCATGAACAACTAAGAAAATGGACAAAATTTATGAAGCAACTACTTTCAGACAACAGGAAGTGCAAGACTGATCCCTGAGAGGAAACTCATAAAGCAAGCGCCGAAAATCACCGAGTTCCTCTAAGCAGAGACAATTTCCCAAGTGTAGTGCAGACAGCTAGAGTATGAGCAGAGCAGGGAGATCCCACAGGGCTGAGGAGGCAAAACTAGACTTGATAGATGAAACCACTGGAAACCACTGGGCAGAGCAGTGGAAAGGAAGGTGTCATGCCACAGGGAGGTGCAGAGGTCTGTGTGTGAATCCCCTAAAATTCTGTGGCTGAAGGCTGGCATGATGATTCATTTTATGTCTCAACTTGACTGAGCCTCAGTGTGCCCGGATACTTGGTTAAAGATTATTTTGGGGTATGCCTATGAGAGTATTTCTGGATGAGATTAACATTTGAATTGGTAAACTAATAAGTAAAGAAGATTGCCTTCCACAGTGGGTACGCCTCAACCAATCTGCTGAAGGCCTGAATAGAACAAAAGTCCTGGGTAAGAATTCTCTCTGCCTGGCTTCTAGCTGGGACATCTATCTTCTCTCTCCTTTCAGACTTGAACTTGGAACTAACTCATACTATCGGCTCTTTTGCTTCTTAGTCCTTTGGCCTTGGACTGAAACTATACCATTGGCTCTCCTGGGTCCCCAGCTTGTCGACTACAGATCTTGGGACTTCTCAGCCTCCGTATTCCATGAATCAATTCCTGATTGTGTGTGTGTGTATCCATCCTATTGGTTCTGTTTCTCCGGAGAACTCTGAATAATGCAGCCAGGCAGTATATGCACAAAGAGGCTCCCTGAGGCTTACTAGAAAGCAAAGTACTAAATGGGTTAAGATTAGAACAGAGATATTAGAGTTAGAACATTCCTGGGGTAAGAGTTATGGCCCTACCAAAATGGAGAGATCTCAAAAAGTGCATCTTTTTTTTTTTTTTTTAAAGATTTTATTTATTAAAAAAAAAAAAAGATTTTATTTATTTATTTGATAGACAAGAGATCACAAGTAGGCAGAGAGGGAGGGGGGAAGCAGGCTCCCTGCCGAGCAGAGAGCCTGATGCGGGGCTTGATCCCAGGACCCTGCGATCATGAGCTGAGCTGAAGGCAGAGGCTTTAACCCACTGAGCCACCCAGGTGCCCCAAAAAGTGCATCTTTAACATCCTTGGGCTCCACTTGGAACAGCAAAAAGGTTAAAACGTGAGCTAAGGACCACAGTCTAGAGTAAGGCCTATTCTAGGTCTGCCTTAATAAATTCTAATATCAAACCATGACAAGATCCACAGGAAACAAGTTTGGAGGCTGAGTATCACCAAGTTAGTGGGGCTTGGGAAACACTCTAGGCTCTTCGCTGATGTGTAAAGACAAGACAAAAAACCAAGTATAAACAAGTGTAAGGTCCTTAGCCAGTAATTATACTGCCTGCTAGAACAAGAACCCATATGCCTCAAGGAGAAACAAGAGACTCCAGACTATTGTTCACAATGTACAATATTCAATAAAAAGCCCTTTAGGGGACGCCTGGGTGGCTCAGTTGGTTCGATGACTGCCTTTGGCTCAGGTCATGATCCCGGAGTTCCGGGATCGAGTCCCGCATCGGGCTCCCAGCTCCATGGGGAGTCTGCTTCTTCCTCTGACCTTCTCCTCGCTCATGCTCTCTCTCTCACTGTCTCTCTCTCAAATGAATAAATAAAATCTTTAAAAAAAAGAAAAAAGCCCTTTAGGCCTACAAGAAAACAAACAATGGGATCCATAGTTGAAGTAAAGGAAAGCATAGTCTTAAGAAGTAAAGAGATAAGGAATCTGCCCAGAGATAAGGAATCTGCCCAGAAATGGCAATTATAAGGAAGAAACTAACAAATACTAAAACTAAAAAAATTGAAAATTTTTACTAGGTAAGCTTACTAGCAGATTGGAGAGAGAAAAACAGAGCCAGTGCCCTGAAAGGCAGATCAGCAGAAATGATCTCATAATGAACAGACCCTCCAGGATTTGCAGCAATATCAAACAGTCTTCCATGCATGCAACTGGACACTCACAAGGAGAAGTGAGATGGGGCAGAAAGATGTATTTTTAAAATGTCTGAATTGCATGAATGTGATGAAAAATTACAGTTTAAAGATGCATGAAGCTGAACAAACTGCAAAGCACCTAAAACAATAACTGCAGCTTCTAATCAGAAACAAGGTAGGCTAGAGGATGATGAAAACATTTTTAAGTGCTGGGGTGGGGAGGGGGAACCTTGTCATCCCAGAATTCTGTGTTTAGCAGAAAATCCTTCAAAAATGAGAGTAAAATAAAGACATCTCCTGATAAATGAAATCTAAGAGAACTCATCACTGACAGAACTGTACTACAAGGAATATTAAAGTCGTGCTCTTTATTTTTTTTTTAAGATTTTATTTATTTGACAGAGAGAGAGAGATCACAAGTAGGCAGAGAAGTTGGTAGAGAGAGAGGGGAAGCAGACTTCCCGCCGAGCAGAGAGCCTGATGCAGGGCTCGATCCCAGGACCCTGAGATCATGACCTGAGCCAAAGGCAGAAGCTTTAACTCACTGAGTCACCCAGGCGCCCCAGGGCTGCCCTTTAGACCAAGGGAGCTAAGACCAGATAGAGATGTGGAACTACATGAAGGAATGAAGACCATCATGGTAAACAAGTGGGTAAAAGACTTTTTTCATGATATAAAAATTGATTGTTTGAAGTAAAAATAAAGACACATTGTATAAGTAGATGTAAAAAATATAGAAGGAAAAGACGTAATTATAACCACCAGAAGCTGGGCTGAGGGGAGGGTAAGTAATTATACTACTGTAAGGTTATTATATTTGTGATATGGAAGGCAGGAAGTGGGACATGTGAAGTACAGGTCTGCCATGAGAAAGGGTATGGTGAGATAGAAATAGAAAACTTATGTGTAAAGGTGTTTGATAGTGACTATACCCTGGATTGTAAGAGAAGTCTTAATAAATGTAAAAGAATTGATATAAAGCAAAGTGTATTCTCTGAGCATAATGGAATTAAACCAGAAAATCAGTAACAGAAATAAAAGGAGAATCTCCAAACACTTGATAATTAAAAAACACAATTTAATTAATCCAAAAGTCAGATAGCAAATCTCAAGTGACCTTAGAAAAAGTTTTGAAATGAATTACAATGAACATATAATGTGTCAAAGAGAGGCTTTTACTCCAGAAGATAATGGAACAACAGATTTACCCTCTGACCTAGAACAACAAAAACCAAACAATATATCAAACAGTGGTTTCCAAGACTACAGGTTAGACAACAAAGGACAATGTTCACTGAATTGACAAACAGCCTGAGCCCTATGATCATCACAGCTTACTGTCGAGTTTCTAGGCAGTGTTACAGAAAGGAAAGGAACAGAGGAAGAGCCCAGTGGAATTCCTAGCTTGAAATATAGGGCTAAGAGTTTGGGGAGATCAAAACAGCAAAAGTTTAAAATACAGAATACCAGAGAGAAAACTGTGAAGAATTCTCAGAGACCAACAGAGGTTTCTCTTGACTAGTTAGCACAGTACTCAAGGGTGTATGTTTACAGGGAAACTATAAATGCCAAGAAAAAACCATCCAAAAGTATTGAAAGAAACAGGATCTGGCACTAACAAACGGTCAAGAATCATGTTTATTCTCACCAATCAGACTGTAAAAACTAATACTCAGGAAGGTGCTGCCTCAGTTGTGGGAAATAATCAGCGTCATACTGAGTAGTGCTCTGGACCTACCTTACAGATCATAAAAGCAAAACCTGAAAGGATCAAACTGTTTCCAACAATCTTACCTACATCCCAAACAAAGTTCAAGAGAACGTACAAGACTAAAAAAATGACCAGCACTCAGTAAGGTAAAATTCAGTGTCTGGCATCCAAACAAAGGTCACCAGGCCATAGACAAGCAGGGAAACAGCTCATCGGGAGGAGAGTAATCAATCAAAACCGACGCAGAACACATGTTAAAATTAACAGAGGACAATAAAAATCATTTTATTCTCTATGTTCAAAAAGATAGAGATTGGAAAAAAATAAGACGATACAGTGGCCTCAAACTTCCCAAACATGATAAAAAAATACACATTGTTATATCTGAAGCTCAATCTTAAGTACAAGAAACAGAACTATAACTAGGGCTTGGTAATACAACTCAGTGTGGAAGAAGAGACAGAAACCGTATTAACATCTTAACGAAGAGTGGCCATGTCATGAGGAGATCGACACTGGCAATACAAACGGTCTAATTGCTGGGACGGGAAGCTGCCCCCACCACCACTACACAACTGCACATTCTAGAATGGAGCTGAATGGAACAGCATGGTTGACAAGCTACTGCAGAGGATAGGGAGAAGAAATCGGTCCCTAGTTAGAGGAGAAAATAGGGCTGGAGAGGTTACGAATAGGAGGGAGAAGACAAAGAAGGTACAAAGAGAACAGTTTAGGACTGGGTATGTGAGGTACCCCCAAATAACCAAACTGTTCAAAACGAGTGATACAGATAAGACCCTAAAGACAGCTAGAGAAAAAAGGTTACTTATAGAGGGAAAAAAGATAAGGATAATACAAAATATCTTCTTGGAAACAATGCAAAGGAGAAGACAGCAGAGTAACACCTTTAGAGTACTGAGAGAAAAAACTGCAAATCTAGAATGATATACCTAGTGAAACTGTTTTAAAAAGGGGAGATAAGGAAGTCTTCAGACATATAAAAGCTAAAAGAATTCATTACTACCAAACTAAAAGTAAAAGAAATGTTAAAAGATGCCCTTCAGGCAGAAGGAATATGATCTCAGATAGAAACCTGGATCTACATAACGGAAGGAATACAGAGCACTGGAAATGGTAGCTGTATAGGTAGGTATTTATGACCTTTCCTCCTCATTATTTAAATCTCTTTAAGACGTAACTGAGTGACCTAAGCAAAACATAAGAGTAGGCAGCTTCAAGTTCCCATCCTCCCAATAGAAACAAAACAAAACAAAACAAAAAACAAACAAAAAAAGTAGTAATTATCAGAACCAACTTCATCAGAATTCTGGAAAAACATCTGAGGTTTACATCAACCAAGCAAATGCTGAATCAAGAAAATAGCAATTTTATTTTATTTTACTTTTTTTAAAGTTTTATTTATTTATTAGAGAGAGGGAAAGAGACCAAAAGTAGGCAGAGCAGCAGGAAGAGGGAGAGGGAGAAGCAGGCTCTCTGCTGAGCAGGGAGCCTGATGTGGGGCTCGATCCCAGGATCCTGGGATCATGACCTGAGCCGAAGGTAGCCACTTAACCAACTGAGCCACCCAGGTGCCCTGAAAACAGCAATTTTAAAGTGGTGGAAAGCTTTGTGGGTTTTTGTTTGTTTGTGTTTTACTTGTTCTTCTCTCACATACTCCCCATCTTGGCAGCAATCTTGAAGACAGAAACCTACATTCCCAGCGTGGGAACCTGGTCGCTGGTTCTACACAGAACACACTAGATCTTTTTTGCAAATTACTATGTGTATCTGCTCTATATGGGGGCCACCTGAGGGAATGATGCGGGAACTCATCTCTATTTTGCAAACGTGGAACTCACTCAGGCTAGAAAAGCAATGGGCATTGCTTGAAAACACTGCAAGTAAAATAAACCACCACAGATGCATTGGGGAAAAGTTTACAGTTCAGACACACAATGAACCACTGTTATAGACTGAAATTTTTTCCTCTAAAATATCTATGCTGAAACCCAATGCTCAATGTAACTGTATTTGGAGATGTTTTTTTTTTTTTTAATTTTAAAGAGTTTATTTATTTGCCTGACAAGAGAGAGAGTGAGCACAAACAGGAGGAATGGGAGAGGGAGAAGCCTCCCTGCTGAGCAGGGAGCCTGATGCGGGGCTCAATCCCAGGACTCTGGGATCATGACCTGAGCTGAAGGCAGAGGCTTAACTAACTGAGCCACCCAGGCACCCCAGAGATAGGTTCTTTAAAAAGGTAGTTAAACTTCAATGAGGTCATGTGTGGAGCCCTAATCGAATATGACTAATGTCCTTATAAGAAGTAGAGGTGGCTCAGTTGGTTAAGGGTCCTTCTCTTGGTTTTGGCTCAGGGCATGATCTCAGGGTCTGGGGACTGAGTCCTGTGTCAGGCTACCAACTCAATGGGGAGTCTGCTTGAGGATTCTCTTGTTGTGCCCTTCCCTCTCCCCCTCTCTAAAGTAAATAAATAAATCTTAAAAAAAAAAAGAGAGAGAAGAAGAAGAAGAAGCAGAGACCCCAGGGAGGTTTGTGTACAAAGAAAGGTCATGTGAGAACACAGCAAGAAGATGGACATCTGCAACCAAAAAGAAATGACTCAGGAGAAGCCGGCCCTTACCAACACATTGATCTTGAATTTTCAGCATCTAAGAACTGTGAAAAATTAATTTCTATGTTTAAGCTGTCTATGTTTAAGTCTGTGGTATTTTGTTATGGCAACCCTCTAACAGACTAATACAGACTGCCTAAAGAATGGGAGGGAAAGCTGGTGAGTTTCTTTGGCAAATCAGGGCATTTGTAATTACCCATGTATAAGAGAGAATTTAGAGGTGTGTCCTCAGAATATATCTGACAGGACCCTAAGTTTTCACCTTGGTCTGATCCCTAGGATCAGTAGAGGCCTGGATAAGTGGTTTGTTTGTTTCTTTGTTTTCAAATGCTACAACATGGAGGCAATCTAAAAGGATAGGAGAAGTGTGTTTTTTTATTCTATATTTAGCTCCTGGTATTCAAGGACTTCTCTACCAAACCATTAGCTGAACACAAGCCAACATGATGGAGACTTCAGTGACCACATATGACAATCATTTAGTCTACAAAAATAGTTTGGAAAAGTCACAAAACAAGTAGACTATTACAACCTTCAATAACTTAATTTAAAAAAAAAACAAACAACATCAACAACAAACAGCATGGCAGAGGATATCAGATTTCCAGAGTTACAACAATAGACAAATGTCCAGGGATATGTCAATGACAATCACAAACCATGCAAAGAAACAGGGCAGTATGGTTGACTCAAAGTAACAAAAATAAATGGGTAGAGATCATCCCTAAGGATGCCCAGACCTTAGACTTATCAAAAATTTTTAAAAGGACAGTGTTAAATATGCTCAAAAACTAAAGGGAAATGAGGTAGGAGAAAAATGAGGATACTGATAAAGAGACAAAAAGGAACCAAAGAGAAATTCTGGAGCTAAAAAGTACACTAACTGAAATAAAACATTCATTAGATGGTCTCAAGACCATATTTGAGCAGGCAGAAGAATCACCAAACTTGACTGAAATTATCCAGTCTGAAGAGCAGAAAGAAAAAAGATTGAGAGAGAAAAATGAACAGAGGCGGGGTGCCTGGGTGGCCCAGTGGGTTAAGCCTCTGCCTTCGGCTCAGGTCATGATCCCAGGGTGCTGGGATCGAGCCCCACATCGGGCTCTCTGCTCAGCAGGGAGCCTGCTTCCTCCTCTCTCTCTGCTTGCCTCTCTGCCTACTTGTGATCTCTCTCTGTGTCCAATTAATAAATAAAATCTTAAAAAAAAAATGAACAGAGGCCAAGAGAACCGTAGTACAACAACAACAAGACCAAAATGTGCATTATGGGTGTCTCAGAGGAGAGAGAGAGAAAGAAAGAATATTTGAAAAACTAATGGTCAGAACTTTCCAAATTTGGTGAAAGGTATGAATTGGCACATACAAGAAGTCAAAAATCTCTAAATAAAATAAGCTCAAAGACATGCACACCAATGCACACATTTATAATCAAACTGTATAAAGACAGAGTCTTGATAGCAGCAAGTCAGAGGAAACTTGTTAAGTAAAAGGATCCTCAATAAGACTAGCAACTGATTTGTCATCTCAAACCATGGAAGCCAGAAGTCAGTGAGATACTGTAGGTAAAGTGCTGAAAGAGGGATGCCTGGGTGGCTCAGTCAGTTGGGCAGCTGTCTTCAGCTCAGGTTATGATCCCAGGGTCATGGGATTGAGTCCCACATCGGACTCCTTGCTCAGCAGGGAGCCTACTTCTCTCTCTGCCTCTGCCTGCCACTCTGTGTGCTTGTGCTCTCTCTCTCTCTCTGACAGATAAGTAAAATCTTAAAAAAAAATAAAGTGATGAAAGATATCTGCACTCCCATGTTTACTACAGCATTATTTACAACAGCCAAGATGTGGAAACAACCTAAGTGCCCACCCGCGGATGGACGGATTAAAAAAGATGTGGTATGTGCATGCATGGAATACTACTTAGTCATCAGAAATGGAAATCCTGCCATTTAAGACAACATGGATGGGCCGTGAGGGCATTACACTAAAGGAGATAAGTCAGAGAAAGACAAATATTGCATGATATTATATGTGGAATCCAAAAAAATCCAACCTCGATCCCATTTTCAGTTGCACCCAAAACCATAAGATCCCTAGGAATAAACCTAACCAAAGAGGCAAAGAATCTGTACTCAGAAAACTATAGAGTACTCATGAAAGAAACTGAGAAAGACACAAATAAATGGAAAAACATCCTATGCTCATGGACTGGAAGAATAAATACTGTGAAAATGTTTATACGACCAAAAGCAATCTACACTTTCAATGCAATCCCTATCAAAATACCACCAAATTTTTTTGAAGAAATGGAACAAATAATCCTAAAATTTATACGGAACCAGAAAAGACCACAAATAGTCAGAGAAATGTTGAAAAAGCAAACCAAAGTTGACAGACTTCAAGCTCTATTACAAAGCTGTAGTCATCAAGATGGTATGGTACTGGCACAAAAACAGACACCAGATAAATGGAACAGAATAGAGAGCCCAGAAATGGACACTCAGCTCTATGGTCAACTAATCTTCGACAAAGCAGGAAAAGAATGTCCAACAGAAAAAAGTCTCTTCAAATAGTGTTGGGAAAAGTGGACAGCCACATGCAGAAGAATGAAACTGGACCATTTCCTTATACCACACACAAAAACAGATTCAAAATGGATGAAAGACCTCAATGTGAGACAGGAATTCATCAAAATCCTTGAGGAGAACACAGGCAACAACCTTTTCGACCTCAGCCGCAGCAACTTCTTCCTAGAAACATCACCAAAGACAAGGGAAGCAAGGGCACAAATGAACTATTGGGACTTCATCAAGATCAAAAGCTTTTGCACAGCAAAGGAAACAATCAACAAAACCAAAGACAACTGACAGAATGGAAGATATTTGCAAATGACAGATAAAGGGCTAGTATCCGAAATAAAGAACTTAACCAACCTCACCACCCAAAGAACAAATAATCCAATCAAGAAATGGGCAGAAGACATGAACAGACATTTCTGCAAAGAAGACACCCAGATGGCCAATACACACATGAAAAAGTGCTCAACATCACCCAGCATCAGGGATATACAAATCAAAACCACAATGAGATGCCAGCTCACACCAGTCAGAATGGCTAAAATTAACAAGTCAGGAAACAAAAGATATTGGCAAGGATGCGGAAAAAGGGGAACCCTCCCACACAGTTGGTGGGGATGCAAGCTGGTGCAGCCACTCTGGAAAACAGTATGGAGGTTCCTCTAAAAGTTGAAAATAAGAGCTATCCTATGACCCAGCAATTGCACTACTGGGTACTTACCCTGAAGATAAAAATGTAGTGATCCGAAGGGGTACATGCACCCAAATGTCCACAGCAGCAATGTCCACAATGGTCAAACTATGAAAAGAACCTAGATGTTGGGGCGCCTGGGTGGCTCAGTATGGGTTAAGCCTCTGCCTTTGGCTCAGGTCATCATCTCAGGTTTCTGGGATTGAGCCCCATGTCAAGCTTCCTACTCAGCAGAGAGTCTGCCTCTTCCTCTCCACCCCACCCCCCTCTGCTAGTGCACTCCTGCTCTCTCTCAAAGAAATACAATCTTTTTTTTTTATTATGTAAGTCACCATACAGTACATCATTCATTTTTTATAGTGTTCCATGATTTATTGTTTGCAAATAACACCCAGTGCTCCATGCAATATGTGCCCTCCTTAGTACTTATAACCAGGTTAACCCATCCCCTTCACACTCCTCCCTCAAATAAATAAAATCTTTAAAAAAATTTTTAAAAACTATGAGACAGAGACATTCTCTATTGATTTAAAGGCCAATTTTATCAGAATATATGACAATTATAAACATATATGCAACAAAAAGAACAGTGCCCCAAATTATATGAAGCAAGAGCTGAAGGGCGAAACGGACAGTTCTGCCCTAACAGTTAGACTTCAATCTACTACTTTAAATGGACAGACTATCTGTACAGAAGCTCAGCAGGGAACTAGAGCACCTGAACAAGACTGTAAACCACCTACACCTAAAAGACTGAGATCATACCATGCATCCTCTCCGACCACAAAAGAATATAAAGATAGAAATCAGTAAAAGAAGGAAAACTGAGGGCACCTGGGTGGCTCAGTCAAGTGTCTGCCTTTGGCTCAGGTCATGATCACAGGGCCCCTGCTCCATGGGAATCCTGCTTCTCCCTCTCCCTCCCTGATTATGTTCCCTCTCTCACTGTCAAATAAATAAATAAAATCTTTAAAAAAAAAAAAAAAGGAAGAAAAACTGAAAAAAAATCACAAGTATGTGGAAATTAAACAACACTCTTAAACAGTTGTTCAAATAAGAAATCACAAGGAAAATTAAAATATAGATAATCAAATGAAAAGATAACGTAATTAAATGTATGGGATGCTGTGAGGGCAGTGCTCAGAAAGAAATGTATAGTTGTAAATGCCTGCATTTACAAATCAATAACTTTATACCAGGGGAAAGTAGGAAAAAAGAGCAAACTGTATACAAAGCTAGCAGAAGAAAGGAAATAATAATGATTGGAATGAAGATTAATGATATACAGAGTAGAAAACAATAGAAAATCAATAAAACCAAAAAGTTGGTCCTTTGGAAATACCAACAAAATGGGCAAACCTATAGATAGACTGACAAAAAAAAAAAAAAAAAAAAAAAAAAAAAAAAAGACATGAATAACTAAAACCAGAAATGGAAGTGGGGACACTACAACCAACCTTAGAGAGATAAAAAAGGCTTATAAGAGAATACTGTGAATACACCAACAAATGAGATAATCTAAATGAAATGGACAAATTCCTAGCAATATGCAAATTAAACCAACTGAAGATGGACTCAAAATCTTTGATTTTTTAATTTAAATTCTAGTTAATTAACATTACAGTGCAATATTGGTTTCAGGTGTAAAATTCAGTGTTTCATCACTTACATACAGCCCCCAGTGCTCAACACAACAAGATAGAATGGTCAATCCTTAACACTCGTCACCCATCTAGCCCATCCCCCGACTACCTCCCTCGATCAACCTCAGTTTGTTCTCTATTGTTAAGAGTTTCTTATGGTTTGTTTCTCCCTCTTCCCTCCCCCTTCCATACGTTCATCTATCTTGTTTTTTAAATTCCACATATGAATGAAATCATATGGATCTGTCTTTCTCTGACTTATTTCACTAGAATAGAAATCTCAATAGACCTATAAAACAAGTAAAAGGATGTCACACCTGGCTGGCTCAGTTGGTTAAGCATCTGAACTTTGGTTTCAGCTCAGGTGATGATCTCTGGGTTGTGAGACTGAGCCCTGCATAAGGCTGCACACTCAAGGTGGAGTCTGCTTCAATTTTTTTCTCTCTTTCTCGCTCTGTCCCTCCTACCCTTTGCATGCTCTCTCTAAATAAGTAAATAAACTATTTTTTAAAAAAGTAAAAAGGCTGAATCAATAATCAAAAACCTCTCAACAAATAAATATGAGAACCAGATGGCTTCACTGGCACCTACTATTCTCCAATTCTTCCAAAAAATAGAAAAGGAAGGAAGGAACACTTTGTAAGTCAATCTATGAGAGCAGATAACAAAACCAGATAAAGACATAAAACTATAGACCAATATCCTTTATGAAGATAGATGCAAAAATCCTGAACAAAATACCAGCAAACCAAATCTGGCATATGAAAAAGACCTTATATACCATGACCAAATGGTATTTATCCTAAGGATGTAAGGCTGGTTCAATATATGAAAATCACTGTAATACATCACATTAATCGAACAAAGGAAAAACACATATGCATCTCAATTAGTGCAGAAAAGACGTCTGACAAATCCAAAATCCTGTAGTGGTAAGAACTCTCAGAAAAGCAAAAATAGAAAATTCCTCACTGTGATAAAAGGTATTTATGAAATCTCCATGTTTAATAGCATATTCAGTGGTGAAAGACTGAAAATGTACTTGTAAGATCAAGAACAAGAAAAGGATGCACGTCTTTAGCCACTGCTACTCAACACTGATCTAGAAGTTCTAGACAGAGATACCAGACAAGAAAAAGAAATAAAATACATTCAAATTCCAAAGGAAGAAGTAACATCATCTCTATTTGTAGATGACATTATCCTACACAGAAAATCCCAAGGAATTCATAAGGAAGCCACTAGAGCTAGAACCCTCAACAAAGTTGCAGGGTTTAAGAGCAACTCACAAAATCAATTGTGTTAAATTGTGTTTGTATATATCAGCAGTAAATAATCCAAAAAGAAAGTAAGCAATTCCATTTACAGTAGACTCTAAGATACTATAATACCTAGGAATAAATTTAACCAAAGATGTGTACACTAAAAACTACAAAATACTGCTGAAAGAAATTAAAGAAGACCTAAACAAATAGAAAGACACCCCCTGTTAATTAGAAGACTTACTACTGTTAAGACAACAATACTACGCAAAGCAATCTGTAAATTCAAAGCAATACCTACCAGAATTTCAACAGCCTTTTCTTTTCTTTTTTTTTCAGAAATAGAAAAGTCAATCCTCAAATTCATACAGAATTGGAAGCATTCCGAATATGCAAAAACAATACTGAAGAAGAATTAGTTAACCTAAATATTAAAGTTAAGACCATAAAATTTCTAAAAGAAAACACAGGGGTAGATCTTGATGACCTTGGATTTCATATCAAAAGCATTAACAACAAAAGAAAAACTAAGGGCACCTGGATGGCTCGGCTGGTTAAGCATCCGACTTTTGGTTTTTGCTCAGGTCATGATCTCAGGGTTGTGATAACAAGCCCCACATCACGCTTCATACTTAGTGGGGAGTCTGCTTGAGATTCTCCCTCTTCCCCTTCCCCCAGTTTCTCTCTCTCTCTTTCATACACACACACTCTCTCTAAAATAATCTTTAAAAAAAAACTAAACTGGGCTTCAACAAAATTAAAAAATTTGTGCATCAAAGGTGATTATTAAGAATGTGCAAAGACAGGGGCGCCTGGGTGGCTCAGTGGGTTGAGCCTCTGCCTTCAGCTTGGGTCATGCAGGAAGCCTGCTTCCTCCTCTCTCTGCCTGCCTCTCTGCCTGCTTGTGATCTCTCTCTCTCTCTCTGTGTCAAATAAATAAGTAAAATCTTAAAAAAAAAAAAAAAGAATGTGCAAAGACAATCCACAGAATGGGATCAGATATCTGATCAGAGTTTAATATCCAGAATATATAGCAAGTCTCTACAACTCAACAACAAAAAGAGGAATAGTGCAATTAACAAATAGGCAAAGGGGGTGCCTGGGTGGCTCAGTGGGTTAAAGCCTCTGCCTTCAGCTCAGGTCATGATCCCAGAGTCCTGGGATTGAGCCCCACATCAGGCTCCCTGCTCAGCCCCACCTCTGCCTGCCTCTCTGCCTACTTGTGATCTCTGTCAAATAAATAAAATTTTTTAAAAAAATAATTTAAAAATAGGCAAAGGACTCATATAACTATTTCTCAAAGATATACAAATGGCCAACAAGGACATGACATCAGTGTCATTAATCATTAGAGAAATGTAAACCAAAAGCACTGTGAGGTGTCATTTCATAACTACTAGGATGACCATAATAATAAGTTTAAAAAGAAAAGTAAGTGTTGGTGAGGATGTGGAGAATCTGGAACCCACAAATATGGCTGTGGAAAAAAGTTTGGCAGTTCCTCAAAAAATATGTATGTATATAACTACCATATATCCAGTAACCTCACTTCTGAGTATATATTCAAAGAAAATGAAATCATGATCTTGAACCAAGACCTGTGTCTCCATGTTCATCACAGCATTATTCCCAATAAGTAAGACATGGAAATAACCTAAGTGTCCATCTATGGGAGACTGCATGTAGACAATTCAGTATGTACACAGAATGGAATATTATTCAGCCCTAAAAGGAAGGAAATTCTGCTTTTTGTAACAACATGGACAGACCCTGAGGGAATTATGCTAAGTGAAATAAGTCAGAGACAAATACTGTATGTCCTCACTTACACGTGGAATCTAAAAAAATCAAACTCATAGAAATAGAGTAGGATGGCAGTTGCCAGGGCCTGGGGGTGGTGAGGGAAATGGAGATATGTTAGTCAAAGGGTACAGAGTACAAATTTTCAGCTATAAACGAGTAAGTTCTGTGGATATAATATGCATCATGATGACAATAATCAACAATACTATGTTGTATACCTGAGGTTTGTTAGGAGAATAGATCTTCAATATTATCACCACATATACATACATACTTAATGAGGAAAGACTAGGACAAGGTAAGGACATCCACTCTCATTAGTTCTATTCAACATTACCAGGACACTCAAGGCAAGAAAAAGAATGAAATAACATAGAAATTGGAAAGAAAGAAGTAAAAACGTTTCTTATTTACAGATCACGTGATTTGTGTTCGGAGACAATCTGATGCAATTTACAGAAGAATTGCTAGAGCTGATGAGTGAACTGAGCAAGAGTGCATGAAACAGATGGGATCGGTACAGAAAAATCAATTGCAGCAACAATGAACAATTTATACTTAAAAACACAATACCAATTATAATAGCATAAAACATGAAATATTTAAAATTTAACACAATGCATGCAAAACTTCTACACTAAAACATTCATTACACAAATCTGCAAAACGTTTTTGAGAGAAATTCAAGAAAACCTAAATAAATGGAGAGATACATGTTCATGGATTGGAAGACTCAATGTTGTTAAGATAACCATTATCCTCACATTGAGCTATAGATTTGGTTCAGTACCAATGAAAACCCCAGTTGAGGGGCGCCTGGGTCGCTCAGTGGGTTAAAGCCTCTGCCTTCAGCTCACATCATGATCTCAGGGTCCTGGGATAGAGCCCCCCATCGGGCTCTCTGCTCAGCATGGTATATAACCATGCTCTCTCTCTCTCTCTGCCTGTCTTTCTGCCTACTTGTGATCTCTCTCTCTGTCAAATAAATAAAATTTTAAAAATATATTAAAAAAAAAACAAAGAAAACCCCAGTCGGCCTTTTTTTTTCTTGTGGAAATTGACTAATTTAAAATATATATGGTTATGCAAAAGAACCCAGAATAGCCAAATAAATTTTGACAAAAGAAATAACAATAACAAATTTGGAAGACTTACGCTACACGACTTGAAGACTACGGGAAAAGTTACAGCAGTGAAGACAGTATGCTATTTGCATAAACAGACATATAGTTTACGGGAAGAGAGTAGAGAATCCAGAAAAAAAGACTAACATATATGTTGCTGGCTGATGTTCTACATTGGCACTGCTGTAATTCAATGAGGAAGATGCTGGAACACGGGATGTATTAGTTCTCTATCACTGCAGAACAAATTATTCCATCATTTAGTGGCTTAAATCAACATTTATCTTATAGTTTCTGTGAGTCAGGAACTTGAGAGTGGCTTACCTGGGTGGCTCTGGCTCTGACGCTCTCATGAGGAGGCAGTCAGGGCATCAGTGAGGGCTATAGTCATATGGAGGCCCAATGAGCGCTGTAGGATTTGCTTTCAAGATAGCTCACTTGCTTAGCGTTCAGAGAAAGCCCCAGTTCCTTGCCAGCCATTGGCAAAAGGCCTTGGTTCTTCATCACATGGCCCTCTCCATAAGGTTTGTTAATTGTCCTCAGCATACGGCATCTGGCTTCCTGCAGGGTGAGGAATCCAAGGAGAGAGAGCAAGAGAAAAACCAAAATGACTTTTATGCCTTAATTTTGGGCCACACACCATCACTTCTATCACATTCCATTCATTAAAATCAAGTCATTAAGTACATCCCACACCTAAGAAGAATTAGTTTCTATCTTTCGAAGATCAGTGTGTCAAAGAATTTGTGAACACATTATGAAGTGCCCACACTAGATATCCGTATGGAAGAAAATTACTCTCAGCCCCTACCTCACACAGTACACAAAATATTAATCTGAAATGGACCAGAAAGGGGTGCCTGGTTGGCTCAGTTGGTAGAGCATGTGACTCTTGGTCTCGGGGTCATGGGTTTGAGCCCCATGTTGGGGCTCAGAGATTACTTAAAAAAAAAAAAATGGATCAGAGAACTAAATAAAGGGTAAAAATATAAAACTTCTAGAAGGAAACATAGACAATCCTTGTGTCCTTTGTGTGCAAAAAACACTTATTAAAAATAATTCAATGTTGTACACATAGCATATGGATAAATGTCAAAAACAACGTTAAGTGAAAAAGCAAAGTGACATAATGATACATGCAAAGTTAAAGGATACTAAATAATAATATTCCTAATATGGATACCCCACATATATTAAGATAATAATTGTATGCACAGGAAGAAAACACACAACTTCAACATCATGTTCACACCTAGAAATGGCATTCAGGTGGCATACACAAAGGAACTTTAATTGTATCTTTAATATATTTTTATTTTATTGTTTTTTAAAGATTTGGAGAGAGAGTGTGTGGATGTGCATAAGAGAGTGTGCACATAAGCATGAGAGAGAGCATTCACGGGGTGGGGAGGGACTAAAGGGAGAGGGAAAAGCTGACTCCCTGCTGAGCAGAAAGCCCTATGTGGGGCTCGATCCCAGGACCCTGAGATCATGACCTGGGCCAAAGGCAGATGCTTAACTGACTGAGCCACCCAGGCGCCCCTGAATTTTTATTTTTAAAGATCTGAAACATGGCAAAATATAAACATTTGGTGATAAAGGAAATATTCCTTATATTATCCTCTGTATATTTTTGAAGTTTGAAATACTTCATATTAAAAAACACTTTTTAAAGATTCATTTATTTATTTGACAGAGATCACAAGTAGGCAGAGAGGAAGAGGGAAGCAGGCTCCCCGCTGAGCAGAGAGCCTGATACAGGGCTCGATTCCAGGACCCTGAGATCATGACCTGAGCCAAAGGCGGAGGCCTAACCCATTGAGCGACCCAGGCACCCCAAAAAAACATTTTTATTTTACTTTATTTTTTAAAGATTTTAATTTATTTATTTGACAGTGAGAGATCACAAGTTGGCAGAGAAGCAGGCAGCGAGAGAGAGGGAGAAGCAGACTCCCTGCCAAGCAGAGAGCCCGATGTGGTGCTTGATCCCAGGACCCTGGGATCATGACCTGAGCCACAGGCAGAGGCCTTACCCCACTGAGCTACCCAGGTGCCCCTCAAAAAACATTTTTAAAGGATCCAGTGGATTTGGCAATAGGAGATTATTGGTGAACCTGACTAGAAAAAATCCGTTTTTAGTATTTATATTATTATTTATATTGGGGTCAGCAAACTATGACCTGCAAACAGGTCACCTATTGCTATAAATAAAGTTTCACTGGAACAGAGTCATGCTCATTAGATTATGTATGTCTGTGGCTGCTTTCCTACCACAACAGTAGAGTTTAGTGACAGAGACCATATGGCCTCTATGCCTCAAATATTAACTACCCGGCCCTGATTTATATCATCTACAGCACTTGGCTTAATGTCGGCTACATAGTAAGATCCAAAGAAATGTGCTAGTACTCCCAAACAGTGCACGTTGTTTACTTTGCTCAGTAAATATTAGCTGAGCTCCTACTACCTGCCAGATAATGCTGTAGGCCCCGATTACAGGACAAAAAAATGACCAGACAGGACTGATCCCTACACTCTTGTTTCTTCCTTCCGTGTTCAAGGTTGCCTTGGAGTATAATATAGTACTTTAATGTACTACTTCCCACTAGAGGGCAGCCTGAAGTTTTTCCATAATGGCACAGCTGTTAACCTCGCCTTCCACACCACCCGTGAACGGCTATGAAGGACAAAATACCAGACTACCTAAGGGTTGTATTTATTCTCTCAAGATTGTCATTGACAAAATTATAAAATGGGTCAAGTATGTTTTTGGAACTCCCGGCCTCCTATTTCTTCACCTTTCCTTAGAGGCACCACTTGCAAGTAACAAATGTGACAGAACCAGTCAAGTAGATCTCACACCAGTGGATAGTCAGGGTCGGGGGGGGGGGGAGAGAAGAAGATTCCTGGGGAGGAAGGGACCAGCCCGGTAAGCACAGAGCTGCAGACCAGAAGCTACCCTGGATGCAGAAACACCTGGATGCCTGCTTGCAAATACAGACACCAACATGCACGTCTACCCACATTAAAAGAAGAGAAAACACAAAACTCCTATTCATTAATTCACTAGTTATTGCAAAGGCACCCACTGCCTTCTTTGTGCCACGTAAGATACAGCAAGGAGCACAGCAGACACAGAACCAGCTCTCAAGGAGCGTATAGTCTAACATGGAAATCAGACAGTAGACACATAAAATACACTGAAAGTACAGAAGTAGAAAAGAAAAAGACTGTTTCAGTTACTAATAGTAAAAAAAAAAAAACCAATAAAATGTGCAGTAGTACTAAACAATCATTTTCTTTCTCTCTTTTTTCCCTCTCCCTTTCTTTTCCTTCCTTCCTTTCTTGGAGAGACACACACAAAGAGAGAGAGAGAGAGAGCGCGCAACCGGGAGGGGCAGAAGGAGAATCTCAAGCAGACGCTGCACTGAGCACAGAGTCTGATGTGGGGATCGATCTCCTGATCCTGAGATCATGACCTGAGCCAAAAACCAAGAGTTGGATGCTGAACTGACTGTGCCACCCAGGCACCCCAAATAATCATTTTTAGATCCTCCGAGATTCTGTGATTCCAGTGCACTGGCTTGTTTCTGGCCTGCAATGTCTGGGAAGTCAGCTAGGAAGACTCAAAGGCTAAGGGTGCTTGATGGGTAGAGGCTGGAATCATCTAGAGGCATCTTCACTCAACTAGCTAGTGGCTGATACCAGTCATCAGCTGGGACCTCTGCTGAACTGTGGGCCGGAACAGATGCACATTTCTTCTGCCTATTGTCTCTCCATATTGGTTAGTTTGAGTTCCCTCACAATATGACGGCTTGGTTGAAAGAGAAAGCATTCCCAGAGAAAAAGGCAGATGTGCGCAGCATTTTGATGATCGGCCTGGGAAGTACCACAGCATCGCTTCTGTCCTACTGAATTTGGTCAAGACAATCTCAAAGATCTGCACACGTTCAAGGGAAGAGACAAACTGCCACCATCATTGGGATGGAAGCAGCAGTAAGATTATATTGTAACAAGAGCATGTGTAATGGGAGATATTACTGTGGTCACCATCAGAAAATACACTCCGCCCCAGGCTGTCATGATAACATAGGATGGGGGCACAACTTAGCCAAAGAGGTTTCTGTGAGGAAGTCTTGTCTTGGGCGTAGGGGATCGGGGGCTAAGAGGAGCCTGGGGAAGTTTCGGGTGGAGGCACATGAAAGGCTGCGGTCCACAGAGAGGCTGGTGTGTGGGAATGCTGGGTTTTAGTGCATTCAAAGAGGCAGCAAGGGGAGAGAAGAGGCAAGGGGAAAGGCGGAAGATACACAGGGAAGATTCCGTGTGCTCTGGGTCATGCCCTCCATAACAGCAGAACAGCAGAACAACAGCAGCCTCCAGCCAGTGCTGTCCTAGGAAAAGAGAAGCTGGAGAGGACAGGAGCAAACTGGTGACAGTGGGGGAAAAGGTGCGTGGTTTAGCTGCCACCCTACCCCAGACGTCCCAATATGGAAGATGAAATTGAATCTGGCCAAGTCTTATCCAAAGTAAAAAGTCTGGAGGAAATAGCTCTGCCTCTAACAGATGCCAGAGGCAGCTGGAAACAGAGGCTGCACAGCTGTATCAGCAACACAGTGGAGGCAGGGAGATCCAGCACATTTGTGGTAAAAACTCAAGTTGCTATCACTCAGGCAGGTACCGCAACCCTGTATTTCTTGCCCTCATACTCAGTTCAGATCAGCAACTCAGTGGGGTTCTTATCTTATACTTGGGACTGAATGTGTGTCCAGACGCTGGTCTTGTCTCGAAAGATTCAGATCCAGGGTGCCTGGGTGGCTCAGTGGGTTAAAGCCTCTGCCTTAGGCTCAGGTCATGATTTCAGGGTCCTGGGATCGAGCCCTGCATCAGGCTCTCTGCCTCCCTCTCTGCCTACTTGTGATCTCTGTCAAATAAATAAATAAAAATCTTAAAAAAAAAATGAATCAGATCCAAGAGGTTTACCTTTAAAATGGTTACTCTGGGGGCACCTGGGTGGCTTAGTCATTGAGCCTCTGTCTTTGGCTCAGGTCATGATCCTAGGGTCCTGGGACTGAACCCTGCATTGGAGCTGGGTGGGAAGCCTGCTTCTCCCTCTCCCACTTCCCCTGCTTGTGTTCCCTCTTAACTGTCTCTGTCAAATAAATGAATATAATGCTAAAATAAAATAAATTGGATACTCTCTATCACTGTGCAGTTATCAATATATCATATCAACTCAAATTATAATTATCTGTATGCAAATGACAAGAGATAAAACCAGCAGCATAAGCATGTAAAATAGTCTGGCTTGTGTGCTTCTCTAAACATACAATTTCGATCGACCTACAGAAATATGACACAGAGGGCGCCTGGGTGGCTCAGTGGGTTGGGCCACTGCCTTCGGCTCGGGTCATGATCTCAGGGTCCTGGGATCGAGTCCCACATCGGGCTCTCTGCTCAGCGGGAAGCCTGCTTCCTCCTCTCTCTCTCTCTCTGCCTGCCTCTCTGCCTACTTGTGATCTCTGTCTGTCAAATAAGTAAAATCTTTAAAAAAAAAAAAGAAATATGACACAGATTATGTGGACACTAAACTACTTGCACTGATCTATGCTTCTGCATGGAATGCCTTTACTCACCTAGGGAAAACCTATTTATCTTCTAAGATTCAGCCTGAGTGTCACAACCTCTGTGGACCCTTCCTCAGCCCCAAACATATGGCCACGTCCACCCTGCAGTCCCCATTCTGTCTTGTACAGACTAATTTCATTGCATTTATGTATTGTGTGCATTCATATATATATTACTCCCCACGCAAGTCTCTGGGCTCTTTGAAGACCTGGATTATACCTTATTTGCTCATGTTTGGATGTGCAACACAGCGAGCACTTGATAAATGTTGGCAGATTACTGTGTGACCAAAAATTTCATCTTCAAACTGAAGCTAAAGAGAATTGACTCTGCTACTTTGGTGGGAGATCACAGACAATTTGTGTTATCTTTTACTGAAGCAGAGTCCATGCCAAACTTGAAGGATTTAACAACCACCGACCCCTGTGTAATGCCTGCTGATTTGGTGCCAGCTGCTGTTCTAAGTGTTTGCCATGGACTAGCCCACCTAATCTCCTGCCAGTCCACCAACCATATGCGAGTCTAGTAAGGGATAAAAAGGCTGAGGCTGTTCACCTGGAGAACAGGGCCCACATGGACAGATGAAATGAGGAAAGAGATACGGAGGCAGATGGGCTAGAGAGTGGGGTTCTGCATGCTGTATACTGAGGTGAGGTTTCACTGCCAGCTGTGACCCTGAGGACATAACCCGTACACAGTATGGACAGGAGTGTTCATCACACAGGAGCAAGTGTATCACTGCTAAAAGGAATAGTCACACTCTCAAAATTTCTCAATAAAATGATTACAAATGCCAGATGTTGTTTCTGGTTCCACAGAAGACAGACTAAATACAGCCATCACATTCTTCTTGCTAATTACAACCAAAACTCCTGCTCAAAATACATGAATCCATGGTCCTCTTGAAAGAGGTCAAGACCTCTTTCAAGAGGTGGAGAAAAGAAGGCAAACTGGGTAGGGACCTAAGAGAAGACCCAGTGGTGAGTTTCCCAGGTGGTCGGTTTGTTTTGTCTTCTGTTTATCCTGTCTTGGGTAACAGAGCAGCCTACAACAGAAAATGCCAGCAAGCCCCCCACCAACTGCCTCACCTGGAAAAGCCCTAAGAAATGCCCACTCTCTCTAGCCCAATGACCATAAAGAGGGGAGTTCTGCAGGATGGCACCATTTTGACTACTGCCACCCTACTCCAGGCAAACACCAGGAAAGAACCCATAGTGTTCCTCTTCCCATCAGGTACTACAGAGACTGTGGGACAAAG
This sequence comes from Mustela nivalis, assembly GCF_964662115.1. Classification (NCBI taxonomy): domain Eukaryota; kingdom Metazoa; phylum Chordata; class Mammalia; order Carnivora; family Mustelidae; genus Mustela; species Mustela nivalis. The sequence goes on along the minus strand of NC_139038.1, from coordinate 9,742,138 downwards.
CCCAGTTCATCAATGCCCACTCTGCCCCAGCAAAGCAGAGGTGACACCTCCCCCTTCCCATCAAGCACTGAAGAGATTGGGGAGGAGCCCTACTATCCACAACCTGCACTAACTGAATAATACTATAAAGGGTAGCATACCATGCTGTCTCAAATAGAATGTGAAAAAGGATTCTTTTTGCGGGGGGGGGGGGGAGTTGCCCAAACCCATGACCCTGAGATCAAGACCTGAGCTGAGATCAAGAGCTGGATGCCTAACTGACTGAGCCACCCAGGCACCCCATAGGAAAAGGGATTCTTTAAATATGTGTATGAAGGACAGGGCATGCCACCCCAAGCAGCCCACATGTGAAACCAATCAGCAACAACAAAACAAAAGCTTTGAGAACTGAACCTCAATGTGGAAAATTCTGATGGTTCAAATTGGCCTCTGAATAGTATACAAGTGGGTCAGGCCAAGCTAGATCTTCAGAGGTTTCAAAAACTAAATTGCATTTTGCCTACAAATATGGACCAGAAGGTCCACATTTGACTGCTAAAATAGAAGATATTTATAGGAAATAGAGCCTCAAAACATAATAACCAGAATATATCCAGCCTCAAAACAAAATGTCCAGGATAAAATAAAAAATTATTCCTCATACTAAAAACCAGAAAAACAACTCAAATGAGAAAAGCCAATCAACAGATGCCAACGCTGACGTGTCAAGATGTTGGAATTACTAAATAAAGATTTTAGAGCAGGTATCACAAAAATGTCCCAATATGTAATTATAAACACTTTTGAAAGATACTGGAAAACAGAAAGCCTCATCAAAGAAAAAGATATAAAGACCCACACAGAAATTTCAGAATGAAAAATTACAGTAAGTGGAAACTCAAGAATGGGGTTAATAACAAAATGAAGATTTAAAAGAGGAAAGAATCAGTGAACCTGAAGATATATCAGTAGAAATACCCAATCTGAACAACAGAGACAAAACAGAAAAAAAAAAAGAACAAGTGCCTACAAGACAATAACAAAAGATCTTACTCCATTTACTGGAGTCCTAGGACAGGAAAAAGATTGTGATACACAAAGAATACTTGAGGAAATGATTGCTGGAAAGATCCTAAATTTGGCAAAGGACATAAACCTACCAATTCAAGAATCTGAGCAAACCCTAAATGGATAAACCCCAATAAATCAACACCCAGACACATCAAATGTCTGAAAATAAAAGACAAAGAAAAAATCTTGAAAGTGGATGGAGGGAAAATACAGGGGAAGAACAATTCAAAGGATGAGAAATTTCTCATCAGAAACCATGAGGAGAGAGAGAAGTGGCAAACATTTTTTTTAAGTGCTGTAAGAAAAGAACTGATGATGCATAATTCTATATCCAGTGAATGAAGGTGGAATAAAGACACTATGAGATAAAGGAAAATAAAATGATCTGCCACTGTCAGAACTGCTCTAAAAGAAGGGGATGGGCAGCCTGACTGGCTCTGGCTGTAGGGCATGCAACTCTTGATCCTAGGGCTGGGAGTTTGAGCCCTATGTTAGGTGTAGAGATTACTTAGAAACAAAATCTTAAAACAAAACAAAAAGGATGTGATCAAGGAAAAGTTCTTTAAATGGAAAGGAAATAACAAACTGGAAACACCAGGAATGAAGGAAAAAAGCACTTTTTAAAAAGTGTAATATCTAGGTGAATGTAATCTCTTGAATTTTTAAAGTTATGTTTGATAGATGAAAGCAAAATTATGACATCATCTCATGAGGTTCTCAATGTATGCAGAGATAATATTCAAGACTACAATCTCATAAAGAAAGGGAAAGGGATGTAAAGGTGGTAAAGTTTCTACATTCCACATGAACTGCTAAAAAGATTAATACTACTAAATTATCATAAGTGTGTATAAAATAACCTCTATAGCAACCACCAAAAATCTATAAAATGAGAGCTACATTAAAAGTCTAGAAATATTAAAGTGGCATACTAAAAAATGTTCAAGTCCTGTCCCACAATAGGGCAAGAAAAGGGAGAGAGGTACAAAAGAAACAGAGGGGACAAAGAGAAAACAAGTAAAATTGAAGACTTAAATCCTAACCAATCAAAATTTATATTAAATGTAAACTGTCTAAATAGACCCGTTTGAAAAAATGGATTGTCAGGGTGCCTGGGTGGTTTGGTCTGTTAGGAGTCTGACCCTTGATTTCGGCTCAGGTCATGATCTCAGGGTCATCGTGAGATCAAACCCAGTGTTAGGTTCTGTGCTGAGCATGGAGCCTACTTGAGATTCTTGCTCTTTCTCTCCCTCTCCCCCTCCCTGTCCCACATGCTCACGCTTTCTCTAAATAAATAAATAAATAGATTGTCAAATTAAAAAAAAGAAAACACTATGTCACACAAAATGGCAGAGTAGGAAGCTCTTCACCAAAGCAACCATTGAGCTGGGAAAAGTGATTACAGTCGACTATTTTGGAGCTCTGGAACCTAACCAAAAACTTTCAGCCCCCACAGAAATCTTTACAAAATAAAGGCTGCTGATTTTTCACAAGTGAGCAGCATGTGAAAGAAAACCAGCCAACATCCCCCATTCCTCAGACAGACATGCTGCCACTCTATGGACAGCAGCCTGCAGTCCTGAGGAAGTTGGCTGATGCCAGGACAGGCAGTGGAAATCCTGTCCTTCATAAATTTAGGGTCACACATTTAGGACAGTCTGATGGATCCCTGAGGACCAGGATGGATGCTTCAGTTAGATCCCTCAGCAGCAAACAGCTTCCCACGGGGGCATCTATCTTATTTGAAGAGACAGAATCCCCTTTCCCTGCTTCCCAGTTTAGAGTCAGGCACTTAGGGACATCTATGTCAGGTTACTTACTCACTGTAGAGTAAATGAAACAGACGCTTCAGGGGTCATACAAAAACAAAGGTACACACTTTGAAAAATCTGTTGGAAAGGTAACACCCAATTCCTGCCCCTGACAAGCAAGAAATTAGCAATGCCTGATGACTAAGAAAATCACCTTTGGAGACATTGAGAACATACAATCATCCACCAAAAATTATAAAACACACCAAGAAACAGCAAAGTATGGCCCCTCCACAGGGGAAAAAAAAAAAAAAAGAATCTGACGGAAACCAGGCCCCAAGGAAGCCCAGACATCGCGCTTCCTAAAGGCGACCTGGAAGCCAACCATCGTTCCCGTGTTCCCGGAGCTCTGGAAACCACAAACAAAGAACTAAAGGCGATCAGAAAACAACAGATGAAGAAAACGAGAGTATCTATGAGAAAAAAAGAATCATGCAAAGGAACCAGAAAGAAACTGTGGACTTGGGGCGCCTGGGTGGCTCAGTGGGTTAAGCCTCTGCCTTCAGTTCAGGTCATGATCTGAGGATCCTGGGATCGAGCCTTGCATCGGGCTCTCTGCTCAGCAGGGAGTCTGCTTCCCCCTCTCTCTCTCTCTGCCTGCCTCTCTGTCTACTTGTGATCTCTGTCTGTCTGTCAAATAAATAAAATCTTTAAAAAAGAAAAGAAAAGAAAAGAAACTGTGGACTGGAAAGTCGGTTAAATGTCAAGCTCGGGAGAGGGACCCAGCAGCAGATCTGAGGAGTAAGAGAAAAGATGAGCGAACTTGAAGATCGGTTCTTTGAAATGATCGGGTCTGAGGACAAGAAAGCTGAAGGAAGAGACGGAACAAGCCCGAAAAACCCGCGGGAGGGCCACAGGAGCGCAGAGGGCGGGGTGACACGGGGACCGCTGTAGAGGACCTGGCCCCTCCCTAGAACGAAGAGGCAAACCCGACAGCTCCGCGCCGGAGCGGCGGTCGCGAATTCAGTCGGTGAACACACCGGAAGTGGACGACCGGGCGAGGACGCGAGTACCCCGAGTTCGGATTCAGACAGTCTGAGATAACGCATCGCGGCACAGAGAGCGGCCCCGCAAAGACATAAAACGCAGTCCCAGAGCTTCCAAGGCACGTCCTGTTTGCCGAGGGCACTTAGGAGCCTGGTCACCGGGGAGAGGGGACAGCGGACCACCGCCTGCTAAAAGAGGGCCAAGAACAGAACCCTGAAGAGAGACCTAGAGGTGGGCTGAGGAGCAGAAAGCAGGGGGGAGCGGCAAGCAGAAGTGACCTCTAGGAGCCCACGGGGGCACAGGAATGAGTGGCCGGCGTGACGGTTAAACAGCAAACGCGGCGGACCCACTAGGCGCCAAACTGCCTTTCCATTATGACGTGCCCCGCCGAACCCAGGCCACCTCAGCCGGGTGGGAAGCGCCGGCGGCCGGCCCGGAAGTGAGCTTGGAGGGCGCGCGTGGAAGGGGCTCACCTGACTGCGCACCTCCAGCGGGTGGCCCAGCCGGGGCCCCAGCGAGCGGCCAGCCCAGGCGGCTGCGGCCCAGAAGGCCCCGTCGTACTCGAGCCTCCTCAGCCTCCCGGGACAGCCCGCCCCCGAGCAGGGCGAAAGCCGCGTGCTCCCGCCATGCACCGCGCGCGCGCACGCGCGTGTGTCTTGCGTCACTGCGGACGACTCCCGCGAGAGCCAGCATGGGGAGCCAGTTGCCAGGCAACCAGGCTCGGTTGCTTGCTCCGCGCAGTGGGTTTCGGGAGTCTTGGAACTGGGCGGGAAGAGGCTGTGGTGAGGTTCCCGCCCTTGGTCTTCGCCTTGCAGACGTGCGGAATCCAATTCGATGAATCTTTCCTGCAGGACGGGGTGATCTACTCAGTTCCAGGAACCCACGTCCCCTAGGGCACCGGTTGCCTCCAAGGCCGTGACCGAGAGCCCAAATACCTGCCTCAGCCCTGCCTGCCCTTTGCGGGTGCGGGATCTTTCTGGGATCTGCAGGATCTTCCCCCGCCGGAAACTGAGCACCTGTCCGTAGCTGGACCTTTCTCAGGGTCCAGTCGTTGGGTGTTCGTTTTGTTCCCTTGTAAACCGCCCCCCACAGACCTCTGTGAAGACTGCCTGGACAACGGCACATTTACACTGAAGCCAGACCTAACGGGCACTTTTTTTTTTTTTTTTTAACAGTTGGTAAGGGGTGTTTCCCACGCCCTCACCCCCAGCCCCCAATCATTCTGTCCCAAGGTCTGGCTAAAACTGAGCCGCTACCACCCGTTCTACCAGTCTCAGCATTAAAGAGAAGCCCTTTCTGGGGGCGGGGTGTGCCAAACTCTGGAATTCCTCTCTCTTACCCCAGACTGATTTTGTCACCTCTCTCGCTCCTTCATTTTATTGGGCATAGTTCACATTCCTCCCAATTCTACAAAAACACTTTTCATCCTCATTCCAACCTGCAGGTCTTTCTGGCTCTAAGCAGCAGCTCTCTGGCTGCTTTTCCTTCCCCCCAGGAGCTCGGCTCTCATGACCCATCACTTCTGTTCTCCCTTCAGCGAGATTTCTCTTTGCCCTTTTGGCCAGTCTCCATCCGATGTGAAACCAGGCTGTGTCTCTTCTCCAGTCTGGCTGATTCTTAACATCGCTGGTGAAAAACGAAGAACCGTGCCATCCTTCCTCCATAAATGCATGTTTTCTAAAAAGCGGTGGGCTCCGACAAACAGCCGACTGGAAATGGTTTATCCATTCTGTGAGCTTGCTGTCATATGAGCTACAGCCTTTACCCCAAACTTCCTAAAGTCTGCCACAAACGTGCTACTCAATCCCATTCTACTTCTAGTAAATAATTTCACCTACATCTATTTGCTCTGGAGCAAGGGAGGTATCCCAACCCTCCCTCTGGGGCTGCCAGAAACTGCAGGAGAGTTTCCCTCCACCATTTTGTGTTTTTAGTGATGGATGACCTAAGGAAGCAGTTAAACCTGAGTGGTTTTATTAGTATTTTTGAGAGAGAGAGAGAGAGAGAGAGAGAGAACAAGTGGGGGTGGAGCACAGGGAGAAGGACAAGCAGACTCTGCACTGAGCAGAGCCTGACACAGAGCCTGACTTGGGGCTTGATGCCATGACCCCAAGATCATGACCTGAGCCAAAACCAAAAGTCAGATGCTTAACCTACTGAGGCATTCGTGTGCCCCAAACCCGAGTGTGTTTATGCTAGGTTTGATGACGAGTGCAAAGTCACAGGAAAATGTCATCGGTTGAAGGAAATTGTGAGCTGAGTGCAGTAAACTTGGGTAATCTGTTCAGATTCTTCTTGGCATCTCTCACATGGAGATAAGGATGTTCCTTGCCTCCAGGATAAGGAGGGTACCTCTCACATGGTCTGCTTCAGAGGAAGGTCAGAAAGTCCTTCCTGTACCAGCCATTTCTTAATTTCCCTCAACTTCAAATATTCAGTATGCCAAAGTGCCATATTGAATATCAGCTTGTTCCAAACCCTGTCAAAAGAAAACAGTCCTGATAAAAATGAAATTTCCTTTGTTTCCTGTCCCCCTCCCTTTTTTCCTAGAAGCAACTACTACCATAAATTTTATATCTGTATACACTTAAGTATATATATATGTGTGTGTGTGTATACAGATATACAGATTATATATATATAATATCTCCAAAAAACATTTTGAGTGTTTAGATATCCCCTAATTTTCTCACTGGCTTATAACTCCATCTGTCATACACTGTTGCATAGAGACAGAAACAGATCCGAGGGGTTGGGGAGAGGGGTGAGTAGGGAGTGACTGCTAATAAGAGGTTTTCTTCTGGGGAGATGAAAATGTTTGGGAACCAGATAGAGGTGGTGGTTGCATGACAGTGTGAATGTTCAAAATGAACGAAATGGTTAATTTTATGTTAATCTTACCTCAATCTAGCAAAAGCAGTAAGAAGGCACGGAAAGGTTTTAAGAAGGGAGGGTGACAAGAACAGATGTCACTTCAGGAATGATGATTACTCTAGCTGCAGAATGAGAATCGTTTGGCAGGGGCAGAGCTGGGTAGGTGGGAGACAGAGAAGTCTATCGAGGTTATTTAGATGAGACCTGATAGCTAGTGTCACACCACACCTCTGCTTACGATCCCCACCATAAAGTCTCCGATCTTTCCAATGGCTCTTGCGACCTTCTAGGATTTGGCACTGAGTTTGGCCACCCTCTGTCAGCACAGACATCTGTCACGATCAGTGTTCCAACGTCTCTCGCAATGCCTTTAGCTTTGCCTGGAGTATTTTCCCCCTCTCCCTCCCCGACTGCCAACTTTTCTTTTAGAGTTCTTAAACATTTTCTAATACATTTTTTATAGTGAGCAGGGGGAAGAGCAGAAGTAAAAGGACAAGCAGACTCTGCGCTGAGGGCAGAGCCTGACATGGGGCTCAATCCCAGGACCCTGAAAGCACGACCTGAGCCAAAGTCAAGTGCTTAACTGTCTGAACCGCCCAGGTGCCCCTGCCCCAATGCCAACTTTTACATATTCTTCAGGTTTCGGCTTAAATGTCATTTGCTGATGGGAGCCTCCCCTGACCTGCTTGAACGTACTAGCTCCCTTGCTGTGTCCTCCTCTTCATACCTTTTGGGTTCTACATCCCACCGGTTCCGTGCCAGCTGCTCCAACTCGACTGCAAGCTTCCAGAGGCCAGATGTGTCCCTGGCACTGTATCCCTCATGCCTTTCAAAGCGGTGGATGTGAAATAAGAAATTGGAGGAGGAATGAATGAATCCGCATCTCAAGCAGAGTGCTACAGCCTTCCTCTTCGTTCTGCCATGCTTAATCTCTATCTCCTTTGTTTTAGCTTTGAAGCATGGTTCTTTCTTAAAAACACTTCTCTTGATACCATTACCTCCTAAAGCTATTGCCCCATTCCTGTCTTTCCTTTGACTACTGCTGGATTTCTTGAGTGTCCATCTTTTTCACATGTATACTCCAGTTTCTAATGCATCTATCTTCCTTCCAAGATTGGAAGGTCCTTAAAGGAGGGACCAGCTCTTATTTTTCTCCCTCTACAGTCTCTTGCATACAATAGGAACTCCGCAATTCTTGCTGAGTTGACAGAATTCGAGAGAACATGCCTGTTGTAATATTGGTCATTTTCAACCACATAGGAATTGAATACAATTTAGTTTTCAAAATTTATTTCAAATGTTGGTCTTGTAGGGGACAGTCTGTCCACTCATCAGTGGTTCTTCAGATGGAACAGGCTCACCCTTGCATTCTGCTGCGGGGAATGGAAAACCCCAGCTGCAAGCAAGTGGTCCCCATTTCCGTATTTATCCGGATCATCTTCCCGTCAGGTAGTCCTTCTCTCCTTACTTGGTGACTCATTTGGGCAATTCTCCTGCTTATCCTCCCTGGGCTTTCCCCACCTCCCTCCCTCTCTTGGATGTGCCCTTGGCTTCATGCACCAGCAGCACGAGCTTGCAGAACATGCCGCTGGTGACATCTCCATGCAGTCTTCATGCATCTAGCCACGCCCATTCATCGGCTCCCTCTGCAGATCCTCTGGTAGCCAGGACTTGCTCTGAATCCCATTAGGACTGGCAGCTTCTGTCCCTGAGCAGCAACTGTCCCAGTTTTAAGGTGACCTGTTACTTTTGCATCTTGAGGGTGGAGAAAGGTGTATCCATAGCCCGAGATGGCAGATTTTAAGCACAGACCTGGGCGTGAAGACGAAGGACAGTGTGGACCACTCTGGCATGTTGTGTTTGATTGTTCCCAAGGACAGGAGTGTACAGGGGATGGAAAGTGACTAAGGAGGGCAAACCAGGTTCTCTACGGGAGCTGTATTCCTGTCTTTAAGACCTACTCCCAAAGGTGCAGAGGTTAAGGCGAACACAAGGACACATGCGTAGGCTTTCCACTGGAACCCCGACCCCAAAACCACGTTGAATGTCAGTCAGCACCACTACTCTCCATTGCCAGGTTGAAGTATTTATTTGAAAAATTGAAAACACAGATGCAATGTATTATACAAAGAAAGGTCTTAATATCATAATAAAAGTATTGTTGGAAGGGAAGAAAAGCCAGTGGCTACCTGCCCTGGGAAGGTAGGCACTCGGTGAAAAATGAAATCCATTTCTAGGAACTATTCTAATGGAAAATTGGGGGAAGAGGTTAAAAAACAGAACAGAAGAAAAACAAACCCAACCTATCCCTGCGAACCTAAATGTGAGAGTTTGTTATAAGTTACCAGCAAGATTTATTGGAACCCCCTCGGTTTGTCCCTAGTAGTAATCAGCTTTATTTGGGGCCTTCAAACTGAGGTAGTTGAGGGTCACCTGAAAGACATGTCTGGAAAATGGTCTACTCTCAGAATCGGACCCAACGGCATCTAACCCAAGATTTCCCATTGCTTTGGCTCCTGGGGGCGAGAGCCTGTGCCACCGCTGTAGGTTGCTGGTCCTGCGTTTGGTCTGACCTTGGGAGGCAAAGGGGTTGGGAGTAGCAGGCAGCCGGCTCGGTTTACTGCGGCGAAGGCTGGCAAGCCCACGGTGGTGGTTGCCTAGGCTACAGATGGCACGGTCTCCGGGGGACCGAGGACAGCGGAGACAGAGCAGAGTCGGTCTGGCTTAAAGGCCAATGCCGGGATCGAAGGCTTTCATTGGTGGGAAGGATTTCCAGAGGCTTGCAAAGGTGGTAGAAGGTAGCGAGAACTTGACTGGTAGCTAAAGACCAGGGTTAGTGGAGCCAGGAGACCCTTCCAGACTAAGGAGCTGGCCGAGAAGTGAGCATTTCCCAGGTGCAAGCTCAGGACCGACCAGCCCCTCTGCGGTGAGAGGCCGAAGCAAACCGATCTGAGGACCAACGACACGCATTGTGACCCCCACGGTACCCGGTTAACCCTGATGTTGACGTGGCAGCTCAAACACTTGCAACGCTCTGGACACTGGATTAGGGACTCAGATTCAGGTGGGACCCTAGGGATCCTGCTGTCCGCGGCAGGACAAGCTGACAATCTAAACTATAGTCTAATTTAAACTCCTCTGACTCAGATATAAAAGAACCCCACAAAAGGCAGGTCTTTTCTATTTTTTTTTCTTATTATGTACACACATATCCTTACTCTAGGGATATTAGAGCAACTGTATTACAAAATTAAATAAGGGATACGGCTGTCTTTTGATCTCTTGTCAGTCCTAAGCCATTCTTTTGTTGTTCTGCCTTGCTGTGTGACCCAATTACACGGATCCACAGGACTTCAGTCATTCATGAAGCTCAGTGGTGACTTTAAAAGGCTGTGATGTTCATTTTTAGCCTGAGGAGGTCATCCCCGTTTGAATCAAGTATTTCACACCAAGTATAAACACCCTCGTTTTTTTTTTTTTTTTAGAAAAGCCAAGGGAGGACAATTGGATTTTGGCTAGAAGACGGGCCAGCTCCTAAGGCGAGTGAGGACAAACGTAACTGTGCCACATCTGAAGGATACTTCTGGTGCTTTCTTCCCTGTCTTACTATTCCGGCTAAGTCCACCAAGGTTTTAACAATCACTGTGGCTTCTTTCTGGAAGAAGCGTTATTTGGAGCATCCCAGAGTGGCCTGATACAGCAGATTTTTTTCACCATGGGTAATTCAGAGCACGGCAGTTCGGCCGAGATTCTGGAAGGGAGGACCAGTCCGCTGTGGAAATGCTGATGCACTCTGAGAACACACCGACTGGCTTCATTGGTACAACTGGGCCAGGGGCACCCCCCCACACACACTTCTTCTGAGCCTCGGATGGAAAAACGCTGAGCGCAAAGAAGTATTAAGTGTAAGACGGCTCATTTGCTGTTGACCCCTCTTTATTGGCCCAATGTGGAGATTGCCTGTCTGAGTCTTGGAATCCGAGCTAACGGGAGACTGGTTTTTGAGTGCCCTACTTAGCAAATGCACAGAGAGGGAGGGGTGGGAGGTGGGGGAAGGAGGATTGATTCACAGTGATCAAACAGGAACCTCGCCACCGGTCATGTAGCAACACTTAGCAATGTTCCTTTGGGACAGGTCCTGGGAAGTGCTTGTTGGCTTCTACCTAAGAGTTGCTACAGATAAGGAAGGAAGACACTGTCCGAGATCGGAAGGTCACTTAAATGCTGGGGTCTGTCTGTCTGGAGGTGGACGAGTGCGGTCAGGCTGTCCACCTCTGGGAAGTTGTTAATGCGTCTTCTCTCCTCATCCTGTCTGGGCAGCACAGGCCCAGGTCGTGTGGCGGGAAGGGCTCGGAGTCAGTGGTCCCCCTTTTCTCGGTTTCTCTGACCCAGGTGGTCTGAGGAACCCGCTGGCCTCAGGGTCCAGGCCGGTAACAGACTGGGAAGCATGTTGGCCTGCTGTCAGATTCTTGAAAACCAGTGGCCTGGGGCAGCCATGCAGCCCCGCCATCACCACACCTCAAATCCTGATTGCTCAAAGCGTCTCCCTGGAGGCTGCTGCCAGTGCGGAACGGAGGTTAGTAATAAATATTAAAGGTACTAAACCAAGCACAGGATTCTTTGCTGCCGGGAGCAAGTTTGCCTGATCTTCTGGCAGAAGTCTGCCTGATCTCCCCTTGGGTAGAACGTGGAACGATCTTCTTCAGGTTCAAGAGGATGTCCAGGCGGCCAACTGGAAAAGCCCTCACGCAACCCCCTCTCAGGGCCCCGCCTGGGTCTGAAGGGAGGTGGCACGGAAGATTCTTTCCAGGGGAAACAAGTGTGGCTACTCTCACCAGCACGCTCAAAGCACGGGATAAGGTTTTTCAGTCTGGTCACCAAAAGTTCCCAAAGCAGGGGTCTCCTGAGGCCTGGGCCGCATGCACACTCCTTCCTTTCCTGCATTCTTCACCCCTGTCACCTGGGAAGGAGGGCAGAGGCTTCTCTGGGCTCTCTCGCCCGAGGGAGGCTCTCCTTCTGCCTCTGGAGGAAGAGTGTGGCCCAGCAGTGGTGCCCACCCTAGGCAGTGGGCTCGTCTGACCCAGACTCGCTCAGCGGGACACTCAGCACGGAGGCTGGCGTGGAGCACCAAGGTGAAGCCTGAGCAGCACCATTGCTGTTAACTGCTGTTGGTAGGGGCCCCCGATGGCTCCGAGCGCCAGAGGTGCTCCCTTGGGGAGAGGTGGCTCTACGAGGGAACACCGGAAGAAGAAATCCCCCAAAAAAAGGAAAAAAAAAAAAGAAAATCCCAACCAACCACCGTAAGAAGCAGCGGGGAACCCATGGGACTGCCAAGAGAGGGGACAGTTGTCTTGGCGTGCTTGGCCGGGACGCTCCTGCTGTTCTGTCGGCACAGATGTAGGGCGGCGTCCTGGCTTGCAGCCCCGCCAGCCCTCTGACGCTCATGAGTTGGTGCAGATGGTGAAACAGAAAAGGCTGAGGAGAAAACAGAGAAGAAAAGGCGTGAGGCGGCCCCCCACCAGGGATCTCAGAAACAGCCAGCCCCTTGGACGAGGACGCTGGGCGTCTAGGGGTCCAACGGCAGGCAGGGCAGGGACGCAGGTCCTCTCTGTGAGGGGTGGCCCTGGTCCACCACTCCTCTGTGGAAGGCCACTGGGGTCCTGGGCACTGGACAACGGGGGTGGTGTGGCTGCCACCAGGACCCCCCACCCCGACTCCGAGGCTTAGGCCATGGCTGGGGAATAACACACACACAGATGGGCCACAAGATTTACACTCGGACGTGTGGGGCGTCGGCGTGGCTCTATTCTTTTCCGGCGACCGGTTCGTGCAATGCAGGTGGAGACGCTTCTGTTCCTGAAAGACAAGGATAATTTTTTTTTTTAAGATTTTATTTGACAGAGAATTTGATCACAAGTAGGCAAGAGAGGCAAGCAGAGAGAGAGAGAAGCAGGCTCCCCACTGAGCAGAGAGCCCGATGCGGGACTTGATCCCAGGACCCTGAGATCATGACCTGAACCGAAGGCTGAGGCTTAACCCACTGAGCCACCCAGGCGCCCCTGACAATGATAATTTTTGCTTCCTAGCCCCGTACATGTGTGTGCACACATTTCAGCCACAAAACAGCCACCACGTTGGGCTCCCCAATACCTCACGCTCATAACCAGCTATTCTGAGTTACGTGTCCGGGAACGACCAGTAGGCATCTGTGGTTGGCTCCCAGAGTCCGTCAAGACAACAAGGACAGGCAGTCCTGGTCGTGATCGAGTAGGCCACTTTGGGCACGTGGAAAAGCAGCAGACTGGGTGATAACGCCTCTCTGGGCCACTTCTAGCCCCTGACCCTTTCTCTCACGGGCTGTTGTTCCTCACTGCTGGCTCCAGTCAGTCAGACTTGCAGTCCCCTTGGCTTTTCACTCACCGCCATCCATTTGTTCACTACCCAACTCTACACACGCCAGGCTACGTGGGCCTGGAAGGGCATGGCGGCGAGTGACGAGTCCACTGGTCAACGTTAAGCTCTTGAGAGGTGACAACAAAAGCTTCCAATTCACCTCAGATTATACCAGTTCTCTGAAGAGAACTCATGCTCCGTGAGTCAAGAGGGGGGAGTCAGCGACCTGAAGGGCGACTCATTCTGTCACGTCTGAGGGCAAGGCCCTCCCTACACGCACCCTCCCCTCATGGCGCCCACGCAGGCCCTCAGAGAGGCCCACCTTCTTCCCAGCCCTCGGCAACACCGGCGAGTTCGTAGTGCTTTTTCCGAAGCTCTCCCAGTTTCTGACGCTCCTTTTGCAGGTCATTCTCCAGCTCTAGCACCCGGACCTGGGGGACGAGTGGAATTTTCTTTTGAGCAGCGACCTGACAACGGTCTCCCTTTGACTTAATCCCTCCCCTCCTCTGATGTCGTCCATCCTCTCCCATTCACCCGTCGATCCCAGTGGCTCTGCCGTGTCCTCATGGGGACCCTCTCCTAGGGGTGATGCGTTAGAGCCCCAGCACCTGAATGGGAGTAGGGCTCATCTCACGCCCCACTGAAATCAGCTCCGACATCTAGCCTATCTGTGTGGTGGGTTCCCAACCAGTTCCCCTTCTGCTTCAGTCCCGCTCTCCTGGAAATCCAGGCAAGAGCCAAGCTCAGATGCTTCTGGTATCTCCGTGGGGCTGTTACAACTTAGGGTTATCATCATACAGGAAAGAGCAGTCCTACCAAGGAAGAGGCTGGTTCCTGGCTATCCCTACTCCTCATTAATTCATTTTACTGATCATTTATTAATTCAAGAAATGTCTGCTGAGCACCCATTATGTACCCTGGGCTCTGCGGTAGGTCGGGGAGACATGGTAGTGCACAGACAGACAAGGTCCCTGCTTCCCTTGCGGGGGGAGACACAAACTCATGGACAGAGCAGATCAGACTATAAGGAACTTGACACAGGGTCATGTGATAAAGGCCAAGGGTGATCAACAAATGCTACTCAGGCAGGTGGGTACGGGAAGAACAGAAAGGAGCCCATGTGGCTGATGCATGAGAGTGGGCTAGGAGTTTGGGGGTTAGCTCTAAGTATGAAAGGGAAGCCACCTCAAGGTTTCAAGCAGAGATGTGACATGCTGTCATTTATGCTTTCAAAAATACATAGAACCTGAACAAACAGTGGAAGCAACTGGACCCAGTTAGGTGGTTCCTTTTTTTCTTTTCAAATTTTTTTTTTTTTAAAGATTTTATTTATTTTATTTGACAGACAGAGATCACAAGTAGGCAGAGAGGCAGGCAGAGAGAGAGAGAGAGAGAGGAGGAAGCAGGCTCCCCGCTAAGCAGAGAGCCCGATGCGGGACTCGATCCCAGGACCCTGAGATCATGACCTGAGCCGAAGGCAGCGGCTTAACCCACTGAGCCACCCAGGCGCCCCTCAAATTTTTTATTATGGAAAAATGTAAAACATATGGAGAGATGGGGATGATCTGGTGACCCCCATCGTGTGACTTTCCCCGAGTTCCTCCAACCGTCAACCCAGGGCTGGACCTGGCTTAGCAATGCCCTTTCCTCCTATTCTCTGCCCCCAACTGCCCCGCCACCTGGCCCTGCCATGGGACCACGTGGATCCAAATCCTCGCGTGCCTTCTAGTAGTTCCGGAGAGAAACAATGGTGGCTTCGGCTGGGTTAGGGAGATGGAAAAGGCGGGGAAGGTTCAGACTTGGACAGCTGGGAGCTGACAGGACCCGCTGGGGAACTGGATGTAGAAGGGAGAGGGGGAAGGGAGGACCCAAGGACGACTCCTTGGTCTTAGCACCTTAGCACCTTGGTCTTAGGTGTGGCGGGGGTCGGGGGTGGTTCCAGTTACCAAGGCAGAGAAAACAAGGAGCAGGGCAGATCTAGGTGGGAGGGAAACCAGGAGCCCTGGTTTGGACCCATTACGTTGGAGACCTATTTGGCCTCAAGTGGAGAGATCAAGTAGGCAGTTGGACAATCACAGAGCTCAAGGAGAAGATGGAGGCCAGAGAGAAGAATCTGGTACTTACTAGCATGTAGACGGAACCTGCAGTCAAGAGGGACTGGAGGACCCCAGTAAACATGACAGTATAGACGGTGGGACTCACACCGGACCTCAGACCTTTCAGTATTTGGCCACATGACTTTTCCTAAAATGCTGCGTGACCCGTAGAGAGACTTTAACAGTCTCCCTCTGGACTTGACCCCAAGACTGGGATCAGTAATTCCAGAACAAGGATATCAGGTCTTTTTTTTTTCAGGATCCCACTGATTCCTGTTCCTCCACATGCCAGAACTTCACAAACAACCAGGAGAAAGGGCATTGCCTTCGATGGGTTTTCAGTGAATTGGTTTTTCTTCTTTAAACCAAGGTCGTACACAAATCATATCAGATTTTTTTTTTGAAAATTGCCAAAAAAAAAAAAAAACCCAAAACAAAACATAAACGGACTCATAAATAAGGAGAACTGGTGGTGGCCAGAGGGGAAGAGGGTGGGGGACCCGGTGGAGGGGATTAAGAGGGACTTTATCAGATAAGTAAGTCATGGGGACAGACGGTGACTATACTAATCGCGGTGACACTGAGTAATACCCAGAATTGTCAAATCACTACATGTACGCCTGAAAATAACGTAACACTGGATGTCAGCTCTACTTAAAGAAAAAAAAAAATTCATCCATTGTTAAGACATTAAATGCTAGTTGACATCTGCTAGGAGAGGCCCGATGGTAACAGTGAGGGGGACACCAGTCCGAGACCAGTGAGCAAGGGTTACGTTTCCGATCTTAACCCGCCACCTGTCTCCATCTCCACTGTCCCTTGCAAGCGGCATTTATATTCACTCCTAGGCTCCTGGGTCCATCTCTGTTTGTTTCCGCCCCAAGTCTCTCCCCCACTGGCTTCTTTCCATGGGGATAATACTTGGGGTCGGGGTCACCGGGAACTGATCGAGCAGACTCAGAAGTGGGGAGTCCTACCTGGGAATCCATCTCCTGGCGTTTGATCTGCGTCAGTGTCATGCTGGAGAAGTCCATGTTGTCTGTAAGGGCGGAGGGAAGGTCTCGTCAGGGGACGCCCCTGGCCGAGAGACAGCCCAGGCCGGCGCTCTGCTGAAATGCTTGGTTTGCTCGTTCCCAAAACACGTGCGAAAGTCACCGATGGATAGACAGGGATGGACCGGCGAGGACTGGACCACCCCTTGCCCCCACCCCCCGCCCCCATCGTGCCCCACTCAGAGACAACCAGGCCTGGAGAGTCATGCCTTTGCATCCAGAGAAATCGCTAAATGAAAAATCTGCCTTAAGGCCTGTTGCTATGGTGACACAAACAGCACGTGTGTGCAGCATCCCACCTTATGAGAAAGTTGAGCACACGTGCAGAGAAGATGGTCGAGAGAAAATGTGGGGACAGGATTGTGGGAAACAGGGAGCGTGAAGGAATGCTGAATGGGCTGGATACGAAAAGCACTGCTCCGGGGAGGCTACCTGTCTCCTCAATCTGTGATTTGCCCGAAATGGTAGAGGCCACAACGGTGGCGGTGGCCTGGTTCACGCCCCGGGAGGCCTGCTGCAGCTGGGCCAGGTTTGGACTGTCCTTGTCAGCCTTCACCTGCCAGGACCAAGCAGAGTTAGGGTCACAGAGCATAGGGCGGCGAGGACGGAGTCAAATCAGTGGGTCCCAACGGTTCTTGACAAACATAACAGGATCCGCTGCGGTCGCTAATCGACTTCTTCCAGATTGCTGCCTATAGGGGTGCCTGTTGTGGCTCGGTCCATCAAGTGTCCCACTCTTGCCTTTGGCTCAGGTCGTGATCTGACCTGAGATCGAGCCCCACGTCAGGCTCCACGCTCAGCGGGGAGTCTGCTGGAGAAGTCTCTCTTTCTCCCCGTCCCTCTGCCCGTTTCCCACGTGGGCACATGCATGTTCTCGCTCTCTCAAATAAATTAAAAAAAAAAAAAAAAAAAAAAAGATTTTATTTGTCAGAGAGAGACAGTGAGAGAGCACCAGCAGGGGGAGCAGCAGGCTCTCCACTGAGCAGAGAGCCAGATGTGGGCCCCAATCCCAGGACCCTGGGATCATGACCTGAGCCAAAGGCAGAGTCTTCACTGATTGGTGACTGAGCCACCCAGGTGCCCCTAATTTAATCTTTAAAAAATACTCCTATAGGGTCAGCTCCTGCCATATCTCTAATACGCAAAATTACTCCTGGCTTATTTGCTTGAGAGCCTCAGACTCTAGCTTTACTGGTTCTTGTGATAAATTGCTCCAGTTGCGGAAATTAATTTGGGACAACATTAAACAAGGATGATAAGGACGCTCCCTGGGGTACTATAAAACTCACAGCCGGATTTCAGTAACAAGCTCTGTCTTACGATTAGTTGGGGGTAATGGTTCGAATCTGGAGGCTCTTCAGGAGAGTCAGACATTGGCTGTGGAACCTCGGAGCTGAGCCAGGAAACCAGCTCATGGCACCAACCTTTTAAGAGCTCCTTTAACGTATTAATTTAAAAAATTTTTAATTTAAATTTAAAATTTTTAAAAATTTATCTTTATATATTTTATATAGTTTATATATATTTATATATAATTTTATAGATATTTTATATAATTAAAATTTTAAAATTTAAATATTAAATAAAAAATTTAAAATTAATAAATTCATTAATTCACCAATTAATTTAAGTGCTCCTTGAATGCCCTGAGTGGTAATCAGAGGTCAGCATGGCTGGGACCCTCAAAGGCCACTTGTCACAGAAGCCATGAGAGCCAAGAGGAGCCCAGGCAGCGAGCTGGGCAGAGGGGCTCCTTGCTGACTGAGGCAAAGGCTCTCAGAGGAGGGTCGTAGGAGACCCTCGAGAGGCAGAATTTTAACCTGGGACCTCATCTACCTGGATCCTGGACAAGTGATGTTTTCGGGACAGGCACCACGGACCGAGTGTTCTCCAAGCTCGTCGGCCCTTAGGGGGTCCTGTGCGGGTCCTACCTTAGAGGCGGCCACAAGCTGGGCGGTGCTCGCAGCGATTTCATGCGAACACACCATCAGTTCCTCGAACTTCCCTCTGCCTTGCACCACCAGATCGGCTGCATCCCTGGTAGACAGGAAGGGACAAGACAAAACATGTCATGGACAGCTGCCATCCCTTACGATCGCCACCCCTTGTGATTCCATCTCCAGATCGCGCCCCTGTCACCCTGGCTACTCAGGGAGCCTAGCCGGCCTGTCGGCCCCACCCCGGTACAACCTCAGGACACCCAGGCTCCCTTTCAAACTTTCAGTCCTGTTGACTTCCCTACCCACAGCTCTTTTCTAAGGAGCAGACGTTTTCCCCTCGGCTGTGGTCTGGGATGGGCCGAGGGAGTTGGGAGTGCGGCTGGGAAGCCCTTGGGAGTGACAGACTCTTACACCATGACGGTCGCACCCCAGCCCACGGCTTTGGAAGCGGAGATGAGTCCTTCCGTCCATCGAGAATTCTTGGCGTAAAACTCTTTCGGGGAGGCTGTGCCCTAAGGAAGTGAAAAGTGATAATGACTAGCTTTTCTCAAGGGCCTCCTTCCTATGCCCCAGGTGCTTTTAAGCCCATTACTCCCATTGGGACCTCAAACTAATCCCAAGACGAAAGCATTACCATCCCATTTTACAGATAGGCAAATGAAGACTCAGAAAAGCAAAGATCCTTTTCTCAAGTTCACGCAGGAGATAGGCAGAAGTAAACCCTAGGCGTCTCTGACTCCAATGCCCGTGGCATTTCTCTTGTACCCCATTTCCAGGTTGTATAGATAAGAATCGGAATCTGTTCACACGCACCTAGGACAGTGTGATCCAAAAAGAGTCTAACCTTTGCCACGATGTGCCAAGAGAAGAGAGAAACCCAGTGAATAAATGAGGCACATTATGTCCCCTCGGGATTTCAATATGCTCTCACGCTGTGGAAGTGTCTGTTAGTCTTGGAAGCCACAGGCCCTCCTTACTCAGCCCCTCTCGGCACTGATAAAAAGCACCACCACCAAAGCAGAGATGGCTGCCTTCTTTCCGGGATAGTGTTCCGGCTCCGGGATCGCTCCCTGGGCCTCTGCCTCCTGAGCGGGCAGCTGCACGCAGGTGTGAGAAGGAAACACCAGCAGAGGAGGGAGAAAGCCCAGTGAGCCCTTCGATCACAGCCTGTCTATGAGTAACTGTCCGCTGACTCTGCCTTGGGAAGGAGACAAGGCCGCGCCTACAGGCAAAGGTCAGGAACCAGGCCGGCCCTTTCGATCTGCCCCATTTTCTAGGCTCTTTCTCTGAGGGCCTAGGCTTGCAATGCACATGGGCTTTCCAGAGCAGGTTCCCACGAGGTTGCCTGGGTTAATGACCCAGCAGCTGAAGGCTGAGGCTGACTGCCCCTTGGGGACCCGGCAGCGCCCCAGCTTCTTTCCAGGGGCATCTATGCTTAGCTGTGAGAGGCAGTGTGCCCTCAGAGGCGCACACGGCATGAGAGGGCAGCACCCGTGGATTTCGCTGAATGTGGATGAGTGTATCGAGTAGACGTAGCCTCTTGGTGAACCAGCAGTCTGTGAATGATGTCTGCTCCCCCCGTCCAGGGGTCCTCACCCATGCTTACCCGGCCACTCTCCACTATCTCTCTCTGGAGGTCCTTCGAGGCCACGATCAGGACCTGAATAGCTTGCATTAGGCTTGTACAGGAACCAAGGATCCTAGGAGGAAAAAAAATTTAAAAAGTTAGGGACACAAAAAAGAAACTGGGAATAATGAAGGAATCTGTTCTCTTGTTCAGGCCTAAACACAGGCAAACTTGGGGTGGGAAAGGCAGCGGGGAATACACCTTCCCGGAAAGGCACGTGAGTGGGGAGACTTGACTGGGGACAGTTACATGATGATTCTCGGGGTTTCTCTTCCCCTAAAATGCAATGGCGATATTATCCCCAAGAACACCATTATTGACATGTATATGAACTCGGCCGCTGCCTGTTGTGGCTCCTGTTCTAATTCATATAATCCACTGCGGGATATACTCATCCTCATCACCTAGGTGTCCCCACACGGCTCGGACTGACCTTTCGTTCACCTCCAATTTGACTCCTGTGTCTCCAGCTCGGGATTTGCTGAGCATCTCCTGTTGAAAAGAAGCAGGGTTTCTCAACATGTGGTGGGTACTGGGCATTCACTGGTACCTCGAGACACCTTGTGTCCCGACATCCTGGGGCAGTTGAGAAACTCAAATCCACAAGGACCCATCCATATCTGGTGAGTTGGGAAAAGAATCCAGACTTCTGATCTCTTCTGTGGGAAGCAGCTCCGGCAGGCTGACTCTACCATCTATGAGTGTCCATCATAGGCGGACATATGCACAGAATTCTGAGAGCTGTGGCACCCTGCCAGTGAAGGGCGGCGGGGGGAGGGGGGCAGCTGCTCCCAGGTCCCCCTGGCTGGTACTTGACCAAGGCGAGCAGACTGAGTCTTCCTCTAGGAACACTATGGGACCTCTCCAGTGCTACCCACTCAGCTCTTCCCCGGGACAACCATGTCTGCTGACTGCACGGGTGCCCGCCGCGAAGATAAATGTGCATTAAATCCTTTAACTCTTACCACACCCCTCCAACTCTTCCACTGTCCCATCATGCAGAAACGGAACCTGAGCGAGCTTCGTGGACCGACCTATCCCCAAGTGACGCCGGATGAACCAACACCAAAGTAGGGGAGGGTCTTCTCACTTTTTAATCCCTGGGGGATCCTGGGGAATTTGGATTTTGGCTGGGCTCAGAGGGGGCCTTGGGAGCCTTCATGAACAAGTCAGAGACATCCAATGGGCAATGTCCCCACAACGAAGCTGCAAAAGCGTGGCTTTGGGAGACTGCCAGACGCTTCCATACCTCGATTCTGGCCGTAGCAGTTTCGATGGCAGCGGACGTGGCAGCCATCTCCTTGTCCACCAGGTCCCCCAGCTCCTCCTGTTTGATGTCCAGGCCTCTGGGCAGGAGCTCCTGGGAACAGCATCACAAATACTGCAATGACCCTTTGATCTCTTTGTTCTCCCGTGGCAGAAGGCAGGAGAGGAGGGCCCTATCACGTAACACATTTCTGGAATCCACGAAGGGGCCTCCTGTGCAGGCCTTGTCTGGAACTTGCCACTGTGTGAACCCCAGAACCTCACATTCTACTCCCCTCCTTCCAGAAAGCCATCCCTGCCTAACCCCTCCTTCCAGAAAGCCATCCCTGCCTAAGCCTACAAGGCCACTCAGTTGTAGCTGCTTGGATCCTGCCCCACAGTTGCACAATATATTGTATTTGTGGCTTGGGAGGTATTTTATTTTAAAATTTATTTATGGGGTGTCTGGGTGGTTCAGTTGGTTAAGCATCTGCTTTCGGCTCAGGTCACGATCCCAGGGTCCTGGGATCGAGCCCTGCATCGGGCTCTCTGCTCAGCAGGGAGCCTGCTTCCTCCTCTCTCTCTGCCTGCTTGTGATCTGTCAAATAAATAAATAAATAAAATCTTAAAAAAAAAAAAAGCAAACCCCACCTATAATGTTAAGTACGTATGTTTTGATATTTATTTATTTTAAAGACTTTATTTATTTAATAGTTAAGCAGACTCCACACTGACTGCAGAACCTGACTTGGGGTTCAATCTCATGACCCTCAGATCATGACCTGAGTTGAAACCAAGAGTCAGATGCTAATTAACCCACTGAGCCAGCCAGGCACCCTGTTGTGGTTTTTAATTAAAAGGAATCCTACTGTACGCATTTTCCTAGAACTGCTCATTCCCTCAGTAGTCCATGTGTGGGAATCACCCTATAATGTGGTAATTCTATCCCCAGGGAAACTCTTACATCAGGAGATAGGCCCCAGAGTGACCATACAGCACATCTGTGATAGCCCCAAACTGGAAAGAACCCAAGCGTCCATCAACAATAGACCTATAGATTTACACATCTATGATAGATGAACAGATACTAAATATGAACAGATACTACATCAGAGAAGTAGAACTTGAGAGGTAATCGTGCGACGGAATGCTACAGAGCAGTGGAAATGAGCACATCTGCATGGAAGAAACTCAAACACAGAATGCTGGAAAAAGCACGTGTAGATAAAAGTCTGTAACACACAGAACTAAAAATGTTACTTAGCGGGGAAAAGGACATCACTTTTCTATTATCTTCACCTGAAACCCCGATTAAACATTCTATATTTAACTTCTACACTCCAGCTCATAAAATCCGGTCCATAGTCTATGATAATTCCTTCAGTTCTATCATCCGGTTCACTAATTCTTTCTTCAGCTTTGTTTTAACCTGCTGTTGGATCTGTATACTAAGTCGTGACTTTCAATGATGTAGTTTTCATTTCTAGAAGTTTGGTGGTTGTTTTTCGAATATATCTGGTTACTTTTGAAAATATCTTACTCCTCTGCCGCCCTTAATACCTTTTAAAAAATTCTTTAATATACTGGACGCATTTATGGTGAACTTACGTGCCTTGGGACTTTATCTTTGAAAGTTCCTTGGGATTTAGAGTCAAAGTATACACCTTCAGAGACCATTTGGATCTGTGTCTGCCAGATACCTGGGCCCCTAACTACCTGACTACTTTAATTTTCCATTTGGTCTTTTCCAGGCCATACAGGTAGTAGAATTGGACCCTGAAGCCACCAATAGATGGTTGTAGTTAGAAATTCCCTAGGTGGCCATATTGCCTCCTTTCTCCGCCTCCATAACCAAGGTTGAGACAGGATCTCTCCAGTAGAGTTCACTCAGGATGTGACCTTTCCAAGTTCTGTTTTGGGAAGGAAGTCTCTGCATTCCAAACTTTGACCCTACTTGGGTCTAGGTTTTATTTCTGACTGTCCTCTGTATGTGTGGTCCGTTAAAATCCAAGCTCTAGGCCAAGAGATGGAAAACACACTAGCTCCTGCATCCTTTTGGTTTCTGATTCTGAGAATTTCCTTAGTTTTCAGCCAATTCAGATTCAATTATCATTTTTTTCTCCCCAAATTTTATTAAGCATTTTCCACGTCCTGTCCTGGGATGAGCTTCTAAACATCTGGTCAGTCCTATTGCCAGAAAGGAAACCCGTCCAAGATCTCCCTCTCACACTTTGCTTTGTAAAATTAACTTATATCCCCATCTCATAGTCTCTTACACACTTTGCGTGTGTGTACAGAGACTGAGTTCTGCACGGCCCTGGAGACAATGCTCTATATCTCCAGCAAAAGGAGTAATGCTCCCTAGGCCACCATCAGCAATTTATTTAACACTAAAATACCACCAGGATCACGTCGTTCCGGTGAAAGAAAGGTTAGCAATTCACCGTTATCCGTAGTCTTCCTTCATCCAGACAGTCACGATTCCCTACCTCGTCCCCCACTTCTCCCCAGTATGACCCTTCCTCCCCATCTGATCTTTTTATGGGCTTTGCCAGATATCATGCCAGGGACCAAGGGGACACCATGAAAAAGGCATGGGCTCTGTCTTTAAGGACTCATGGGGGAAAGAGACAGGTAGGCAGGTACACTGTAGCGCTAGCCACCAACACCGCAAGGTATAGGTGATGGGTGAGAGGGACCCAGGAAGATGAATAAGGGCCAGACTGTGACAGTCCTTGGGCATCACGTTACATCATTTGACTTTGGTTATCAAATGAAGAATCATAATCAGATCTCTGTTTTTGGAAGAGATCAGAGAAAGAAGAGGCCAGAGGCAGAAAAACTAATCAGAAGGCTATTAAAAGAGTTCAGATGAGGGAGGATGAAAATCTGAACTCTGGCCCTCATCTCTTCATTCCCTGGACTTAAAATCATGACCCATTTTTGGAATTAAGTAAATGCCTTGTACTGAACTCTTAAAATACGGCTGATCACTGCTCTCATCCCACTGTACAGAAATCAGTGATTTTCTTATTTTCCTTTCCCATAGAGACCATGTCTTACTTGTCCCTGTACAACTACATCCAACACACTTCCCATGATGTATGACGTCCTCACTGCATCTTTATTAAATCAATAAATACCCAGTTCTCGCACAGTAGGTATTAACCTGCTCAACCAGATACAAATCTTGGAAAACAGAGAAACTATGCTTATCCTTCTTTGATACCGCTTAGCACAGTGACAGACACACAGCAGGTTCTCAGCACACGGGGAACGCATGACATATAACCGGAAAGTCGTTCAGGGGTCAGATTTTTCCGTGCCAGCTCTCCCTTCCTTGAGTCAAGTGCAAAGTGCGGGATGTACCGACTTAGGACCTCACAGAGTCCCAGGCAGATCACCAGCACTCACTAGCTGTCCCCGGTAGTACCTGTACCTGTCCCTGGTAGTAACTCGGCTCCTACCTCGGCAATGGTGGCGATCTTGGTAAGGCAGCTCCTCATAGCAGTGCTGTCATTCTCCCGCGTTCCTTCCTCCTCCAGGAAAGCCAAGTAGAGGAGGGTTTCTTTGCCAAACTGTTTGCAGGCCTCGGTCAGCACTGGAGATGCAACGACCAGGATTTCTGAAGGCCTCTGACCTCCCCTGCTGCCCAGCCCGACCTCCCGGCCCCAGTACTTACGGTCGGCGGGTTCCGGCGGGGCTCGAAGGCAGGTGGTGCTCACGTAAGCCATGGTGTCCCCGGTCAGGTGGGCAAGGAGGGTGACCGAGTGGAGGAGGCCACTGATAGCTGCCGGGAGTTTAAAGGGGGCTGCTGAGGGCTGTGTCACCTCCCTACGTCCTTCCCTGCTCAACCAGTTATATAGAGACCCCTTTCTTGGTGCGGAGGAACCCGTCGCTACTTCCACATGCCAGCATTTCTGAACGTGACCCAGCTGTCACCAAGCAACAGACCCTGTTGCCACCTTTCTTACCTTCTGGGCAGGCCAGATAGCACCTCCAGCTTTGTTCCAGGCGCTCGAGGCAGCTGGAAACAGACTTGACCTTGGAGAGA
Organism: Mustela nivalis; assembly: GCF_964662115.1. Classification (NCBI taxonomy): domain Eukaryota; kingdom Metazoa; phylum Chordata; class Mammalia; order Carnivora; family Mustelidae; genus Mustela; species Mustela nivalis. The sequence continues at coordinate 9,717,009 of NC_139038.1, read as the reverse complement.
AGGTGATCTGTGAGGGGGGAGACAGGGCCAAGTCAGAGTCGGAGTTGTCAGACCCGCTTTCTCCCGGGGGGGGGGGCACATGACAGAGGAGCCCCTCTCGAGTGGCCTGGGCCCTTGCAGGAGTTGCCCTAAGGTGGGGGGCGGAGGGAAGAGGGTTGACTGCGCTCGTACAGGACCTCAAAAGCTGCCCATCTGGTCCCTTAGCCAAGAGCCAGGGCAACCACATCCGCAGCCCAGAGTAAGCCTCTCCTTCTCCAGGCCTTCCCGATACGTCTTTCAAGGACGTCAGACTCTTGTCAGTGTTGAGCCCAGACCCTCAACTCCGTCAGGCTGTCCACGCCTGTTTCCTCAGGTGTAAACAGAGTCACGGGGCCCCCTCACGGCACCGTAGTGAGGAATCACTGGGCTGAGGCGTGTGGAGCGCTTACCACGGTGGTTGGCATATGCGTGCTTGGTAGCGTCAGCTGTGTGTGTGACCCCCCCCCCAGCCCCCCAGTTCTTCCGTTCCACTGGCTCATGTCTAAGCCCAGCTCACAAAGTCTCTCCTCAGAATCTGCCCACGGCGGCCCCGTTTCCTGGCACTCCCTCAGAAAACTGGGTACTCAGTGAGCTCCTTCCTCTGAGACCGCTGTGTTCCCCCACAGATGGGTTCCCTGCTGAATCAGAGCAGGCCTTGCTGTGGATGTCCCCAAATGGAGACGTTTCTTTTTTTTTTCTCCCCCAAAGATTATCTGAGGGAGAGAGTGTTCATGTGTGCAGGCAGCGGGAGGGGCAGAGGAAGTGGGGAGACAGAAAAATCTCAAGCCAACTCCCCGCTGAGCACAGAGCCTGACCGGGGGTTCGATCCCAAGGCCCTGAGACCCTGACCTGCGCGAGATCAAGAGTCGGACACTCAACCCACTGAACCGCCCCGGCATCATGCAGACGTTTCTATTTGATTAGGAAAGTCAGCTCCTTGCCCCTGCTTGTCCTCGGGGGCCCTTTCGGAGCTGTTATCCGTGACTCCACTGGTGTCTCGGGCCTGGCTGTCCTGCCACATCTGAGGCCGCTTCTCTCACCCAAGAGCTGCTCTGGCTCTGCCTGCTGCCCCACCCACATGCCCTTAGGACTCCGGAACAGGCAGAGTGGGCCTGTGCATGCACGGACGGTGGGAATTCTGCGTTCCTGCCCCTCCATGTTCAGAGCTCCCCGTGTGGCTCCGAGGCTCCCAAGCAACCACCTCGTCGTTCAGGCCACGTTCTGTTCAGAGAGCAGCAGGGCTGTCGGTTCCCCCTCCCCCTGTGCTTACACTCGCTATCAGGGCTCTGCTCCCAGTGAGAGTTTCATCAGTGTGACCCACTGCATAGAGCCGTGGTATCACCCCCGGGGGCTTTAGAAAGTTCTACTGCCCAGGCTGAGCTTCTGGCTGAACAGATCTTAGCATGGAGCCTGGGCATCGCTGTGCAGCAGGCAAAGAACCCCCGAGCTCAGTGTCACGTGGGATTTGACGTCAGCACTGACCACTGAGTTGGCGCGTACGGGCGGGCAAGGGGCAGGTACCTGCAGAGCCGGCACAGCTGATCAGAGGCGGCTCCTCCAGCTGCCGCAGGGCGTCCTGGACCACCTGCTCCGCGGCCTTCCTTGCCTCCGCCAGCAGCGTTCTCCTCTGGTCCTTGGCGAGCTGGCCTGCTGATTCCTGGAAGTGGCCCAGGGAGGTGAGAATCAGACACAGACCCCATCACGAGCCTTTGAGCAGCGTCCACCTCCACACAGCTGGGATTCCTCACATCCTTAACCCAAGCTACCTTAACCCAGGCTACCGCTAACAAGGCGGGCAGCATCGGTTACTTGCCTTTGCGAGGGACAGTTCCCCCTGGGTGTGGTCCAGCTGCTCCTGCAGGGCCGCTAATTCCTCCTCCCGCCGGGCCACGGCGTGCGCCAAGCTGCCCCGCTCCTTCTCCAGCTCAGCGATCTGGGCGGCCCACTTTGCCTCTGACTGCAATGTCGGCAGGGTTCAAGAGCAAGAAATAAATGGTCTACTTCCCAGGAGTGCGGACCCGCCAGCAGGCTACACGGAACCAGAGGCGGTATCTCTAGGTCTCCACCTTCATTTCCCTCAGGCACACGCTGAGCACGACGGGAACAAAATGCGGGAAGGAACGTGATGCTCACCTGGGCAGAAGTTTCCAGACTGCCTTGGACGATGTGGAGTTCCTGTTTGCTGGTGGCAAGTTCTTGCTTCAAGCTCTCTAGTACTTCCATCTGTTCTTGCGTCTGAAAGACAAAAAAAACCCAGGAGCACTCTTGTCTGGGTGGTGGTTGCCAGGGAAAAACACATACAAAAATCCCTAAGCTATCAGGGAGCCCAGCTGGCTCAGTCGTCAGAGCGTGCAACTCTTGATCTTGGGGTCACGAGTTCAAGCCCCATGTTGGCTGTAGAGACGGCTTAAAAATAAAATCTTCAAAATAGTCCCCCAAGTTATCAATGGGAGATTTGTGTACCCTCTTGTATGCAAGGTTGGATGCATCCGACCAAAAGTGGGTGGGAAGAGGCAAGAATCCAGAATGTTCCAGAAGGTTTTCTTCTGACTAAGTGGGAAGGTCGAAGGGAGAATTTCAGGGACATTTCCTAAATGTCATGCTTCCGCTTATAATACTGATTACAGTAGAACAAGATTTTTTTTTTTAATAGATAGAAAAGTGTTTTTTATATTTTAAGTTGAATTTAATTGATACAGAACTGGATCTTTTTAAAATTTTTTGACTTATTTATCTGACAGACACAGTGAGAGAGGGAACACAAGCACGGGGAGTGGAAGAGGAAGAAGCAGGCTTCCCACCAAGCAGGGAGCCTGATGCAGGGCTCTATTCTAGAACCCCAAGATCATGACCTGAGCTGAAGACAGATGTTTAATGAATGAGCCACCCAGGCACCCCGAGAACTGGATCTTTAATTCAGACACCCCAACACCTGGTGTGATGCTGAATCTTACCATCTTGAAACCACTCTTCTTTTTATTTCTCTCATAAGTCTATTTTTCAAAGAGCAGGTTGCAATCCATTAGCATTCACAGCTAACATTTAAAAAAAAAAATGAAATAAACAGAGGCACCTGGGTGGCACCAAGCTGGTTAAGCATCTGACTCTTGGTTTCGGCTCACGTCGTGATCTCAGGGTTGTGAGATCGAGCCCGGCGTGGGGTTCTGTGCTCAGTGTGGCGTCTGCTTAAGACTCTCCCTCCCTCAGTCCCTTCCCCGAACCTTCGTAAAATTAGATCTTTAAAAAAATAAAAAAATTAAGGGGCGCCTGGGTGGCTCAGTGGGTTAAGCGTCGGCCTTTGGCTCAGGTCATGATCTCAGGGTCTTGGGGTCAAGCCTCGCATCTGGCTCCCTGCTCAGCGGGGAGCCTGCTTCTCCCTCTCCTTCTGCCTGCCGCTCTGCCTACTCTACCTCTCTCAAATAAATAGTCTTAAAAAAAATTTTTTTTAATTAAAAAATTAAAAAATGAAATAAACAGAGCAAAAAAAGAAAAATCCAAATGCATCCACAGAGAAAGGAGGAGTATTGCTTCATGAAACTTTTACTTCTAGGAAACAGACTCTTATTTCCTACTCTGAATTATTTCCTACTTGCTGAATTACAGCAAGCCCCGACTCTTAAGTGTAAGGCACTTGGTTTCCTCCCTCCGACATGTCCTACTGCAATGGACCTGCCTGCCGACCCCCACCGACTCATGGGTGCTCCTTCGGCCCCAGGTGTTCATGGTACCCTGTCATGGCGCCAGGCCTCTAACCCCTCGTGCTCTCCTCCTTCCGCTCACCTTCCGCTGTGCCTGGTCGCTGATGCGCTGGAAAGAGTCCTCGAGCTCTTTCTTCTCGCGTTCCAAATCCGCCTGGGCTTGCCTGGCCACGGACACCTGTTTGGTCACCTCCGCATTCTGTAGGGATAGAACAGTGTCTCGTACTGGCTCATCTTGGGCTGCACAGCTCAGGGACAGCCTTCCCCCCCTTCCAGAACAAGGGGCAGCGTTCAGACCGCTGGACAGAGAAATCACGTTTCTACCCAGGGAGAAGCCAGAAGAGAGCTGTCATCTTCAGACGCTCGATGCTCAAGTATTCAAAGAATAGCAGCAACTGGGTGGCTCAGTCGGGTCTTGATTTTTGGCTCGGGTCATGATCTCAGCATTGTGAGATCGAGCCCTACATCGGGCTCTGCCCTGGGCACGGAACCTGCTTGGGATTCTCTCCCTCCCTCTGACCCCGCTCGATCTGACCCTAAAAATAAATCAATAGATAAAATAAAAGAATAATAAAGGTGGGGGGATAATCCAATGGGGGCTGGCTTTGAAAGTCAAGAAATGGAAGGCCAGGGAGCCTGACAAAGCAGTGGTTTTCCTGAGAGGAGGGTGCCTCGCTCGGAACTGGCAGAGGCACGGAGCTGCCTCTGGCGCAGGGCCCTACCTTCCGCAGCAGGTCAGCGTGGTTCTGTACCAGCTCGCTGTACTTCTCCTTCAGCTTGCTGTACCGCTGTTCGTTGGCCTGGGCTCTCCCTGTGTGGTCCATAGCCAAGGTGAGCAGCCTACCCCTGCGGGGTCCCTGTGCCTGCCTTCCCATAAGCCAGAGTCCCTAGGATACCCTTCTTTCTTTTCACAAATGCAGACACCCTCTTCGCCCTTAAAAATCCTATGGACTTGGGTGCCTGGGTGGCTCAGTGGGTTAAGCCGCTGCCTTCGGCTCAGGTCATGATCTCAGGGTCCTGGGATCGAGTCCCGCATCGGGCTCTCTGCTCAGCGGAGAGCCTGCTTCCCTTCCTCTCTCTCTGCCTGCCTCTCTGCCCACTTGTGATCTCTCTCTGTCAAATAAATAAATAAAATCTTAAAAAAAAAAAAAAATCCTATGGACAGTTGTCTTAAAAAAAAAAGACCCTCACCCCACCCCCAGATTCAGATCGCAGCACAGATTCACGCCTCCTGAGCTCTGCACACTTGGTGTGTTTTGGCATTAGGCCAGCTCTCCTTCGGACACCCCTTCCCCCAGACAGGCACCCTACTGTCACCTCCTGGTTCCTATCCCCACATTCTGAGCCCGTGGGGCTCTCCCCTGTGTGGGCTCCCACCCACCCCTCTGACTGGTGACACCAAGGTCCTTCTAGATGGTTCTTCCGGACGGTCGTGGGGCTGAGGCTCTGCCGCCCAGCCCCATCCTTCCCCACGAGCCTCGCGTGACTCTGGGGCTCCCACCCCAGCCTAACGGACTCACTTTCTATCTCCGTCAGGCTCCGCTGGGCCTTCTCCGTGTCTTCTCGCTTCTTCTTGAGCTCGTCCAGCTCGGCCCGGAGGAACTCGCTGTCGTCAGCCGCCTGCTGCCGCAGGTGCCGCTGCTCCGCCAGCTCGGCCTCCAGCTCGCTGACCCGGCCCTTCAGCTGTAGCACGGCCCGCTGGCTCTGCGGGACACACTCAGCGGTGAGCCCCAGCACCCTGCCTCTGGGCTGGGCTGGGCAGGAGAAGCGGGTCCTCCCAGTTTCCAGGACCGATCCAATAAATACCCACGTGTGCCTACAAGCCCACGACCAAGCCTCACGGGAGTGGAGGCTTCTGGTCATTTCAGGCCACCCGGCCAACAAAGGGTGACAACAGGGGTGCTCCGGTCTGTTAGAGTGGCCTGGGAGCAATCCTGGACAAGCTGGCATGGGGGAGGAGGCGATGTTTGCCTGTCCCTGTGAGCGAAGCCTCCAGCCAGCCGTGGGCCTGAGGGGCAGTCCTGTTTACCGCCCCAGACCCTGCAAACAGCCACCAGACCTTCCGATCGCCATGGGAGGGGAACAGGCCTTTCTCACCATTGGCTTCAAAGCCAGCTGGAGATCGTGGTTCTCTCCAAGTACCACAGGGACACGGGGACTGGCTCAGAAGCCATTGTCAAGGTAGGAATGACAGAAATGCAGCACCTCCAAGACTGCGGGAGGACCAGGTCCTTCTGGCTTTCGCATTTCTATTTGCATTTCTATTTTGCACCCCCCCACCTTAAAATGGGGTCTCACAAGTGTCTCTGCCAAGTGAGTTTCACGTGAACATGTCACGTCACGGCGAAGCCCAGAACCAGATCAGGGCCCGACTCATACCTCCGTTTTCACATTTTCCAGCTGTGCCTTCAGCTCGCTGACGTCTCTGTACAGCTGACCGATTAAGTGATCCCTGGGAACAGAAGGAGAACAAGTTTGCTTCCACTGTGCTTTCCTTCCATCCCTGTCCTTCTAAATGCGAGCTGGGAGAGCAGGGGAGGAAGTTGAGAGCTGGTGCTAATATGGAGAAAGTTCTTTGAAATTCCATCAATTTTACGCTAAGTCCCTCCGCGTTACCAGATCCGAATCTAACACCCCTGGGTTAGCTCAGCCTCACCTCATCTCCCTCTGGGATTCCAGGGGCCGATATCTGAGGGTCGTGACACTTCTCTACAACGCCCACGTGTCGCTAAGCATCCCGCCCTGATTGAGGGTGGCCAGAGGGACCCCTGGCTTCACATAGTTTCTGCACTGCCTGCCAGCGCCCAGCCCAGACTCACTTCTCATCCTTGTTCACGCCATTCTGACTGTTGAAATTGAAGGGGTCGCTGCTGAACGAGCTGCCAAAGATGTCATCAAACTTGTTGTCGAATAAACTCTGCGGTGACCGGAAAGGAGTGAGGACAAAGTTAAAAGGTCTAGAGACTTCTGTGCGGGGGTCAGAGGAGTTAGATGTAGAAAAAGGGGACCCTTTCTTAACTGGGTTCATGTCCACCTGGGGTCCCTCCTAGAGACCACAGGGCAGGGCCCGAGTCTAGGCTAGCACTTGGGTTAGAAGAACGATCCAGGGGCGCCTGGGTGGCTCAGTGGGTTAAAGCCTCTGCCTTGGGCTCAGGTCATGGTCCCAGGGTGATCGAGCTCCACATGGAGCCCTCTGCTCAGCAGGGAGCCTGCTTCCTCCTCTCTCTGCCTGCCTCTCTGTCTACTTGTAATCTCTGTCTGTCAAATAAATAAAATCATAAAAAAAAAAAAAAGAAGAAGAAGAAGAAGAAAATGATCCAGCTCGGTGATGGCCGAAGGGTCTTTGTCAGAGCCTCTCCCGTCCTCTCCCCTACACGTACGGGGCAGCTCAAGGGGCTGCACGCGGGGTTCGCCCCCTGCTATGACCCTAACCCTCAGGTTCCAGTCAGGTGCTCCTCACCTGCTGGGAGGTGTCCATGTCCACGAGGTCATCCTTCTCCAAGACGGGCTCGCTGTCTGGGGACGAGGCCTCAGCCGGGATGACCACCACAGGGCTGATGTGTTCCGACAGCGCAGAGGCCCGCAGGAAGTTGGGTGGGTTCTGAAGACGGAGGACACACCCTCAAATCGTGTCACCCGCCAGGCCCGCCCGTCCCTGAGATCTGAGAGCACCCAGGACCCAGCAGCTCCCACCGTGGGGCTGGGCGCTCTTACCTCCGGCAGCTGAGGGGTCTGAATGAGCCGTTTGAAGTACTGGAGGTTGCTGGAGCGGTAGAACAGATCTTTCAACCTGGGGATGGAGAAGGGCCTGAGGGGTGCTGGGGGCCGGGGTCGGGGACAGTGCAGCGCCCCCCACCCTTCCCCAGCAGTCCGGCTGCCTGCCCAGCCCAAAGGCGCGGGCTGTCAAGGAGATGACCTCCATGGCGCTGGGATTCAATTGTGATGCTGCAGGGAGAGGTTATCTGTAGCCCGGGCTTGCTTATGTGGTGATGAGAAAGAGGTAGTCAAAGGGCAAAACCCTCTGGAAGAGAGGGCATCTCTGTAGAATTGATGCTGTTGCCTCGCAGGTGTCTTCCCGGGAACGTTGGGCTTAGAAAATACATTCACTGTCCTAACCACAGGGATGGGGAAGGGAACTTCATTCCTGAGAGAGATCTCTTTGTTCTGGAGCTCTCTGTTATCTCCCCAGTTAGACTAGACGCTTCTAGAATGCAGAGACTAAGCCCCTCTGAGCTGGGTTCGCCACAGCACCACGCACAGAGGCATTAACTCGAATTAACTCCTCAGGACCTCGCTGGAGAAAAGTGACCCATTTCTACTGTGTCCCCATCCTGAGGCTACAGGAACGAAGAAAGCACATTTTCCTCTCCTCCTCGGGTCCCCATTTGGAATCAAAACATGGAAGGCTGAGGAAGCAGAGAGCACCGGACAGATTTCCTGAGAGGAAGGAGGATTGTGGGTCTCTGTGCCCTCTCCCCGCAACACACAGTCTCCTCCAGCTCAGCCCAATACACTGAACCCCTGGGGTCTCATGCCAGCCCTTCCAACCCCAAGTTGGGACTGTCCCTCTGAGGTCATTGGCGCTTTCCCCAAATTCGGGGACACCGAGGCCTCAGAGAGCCACCAGGACCGTGCCAACAAGAAAGTGAGGGAGCCGCTCATGGGAGAGGTTTTTATAAGCTAGAAAAAAATGAAAGGAAATAAAATCACCTGACCACCCCCCCACCCCCGTTTCTGGGCTAGAGCCAACGGTAATAGGCTGCATTGCTTTCATAAGCTACTGGAATTTACCATTCCAGGAAATCAGCCCCAGGGCCTGTCTCCTAGGATTTAATAAGTCATTTATTATAGAATAAACATATAAGGCTTTTCAAATGGAATAAGCAAACCGGGAGGTTAGCACAACCCTGAACTTGGCCTCTGACTGCTGCCCGGGAACCAGCAAGAGAAGTCTGAGCTTGGGGGGTTGGCGGTTTGGCTTTTTCTCTGTTGTCAGGGCTGAAGAAAGTTAAGAGCAACACAAGAGGGTCAAAGAGAGCCCCAGCGCCCTTCTCGGCACCTGGGTTCTCTGTCTCACACCAGGCTGGGAGAAGGGCCGGCCGAAGCGACGGAACGCAGACGCTAAGGCAGGCCCTGACGGAGAAATGAGCTGAGAACGTTCCAGGAACTGAAAAAGGACCCCTGTGCGGCAGAAACACCCTAAGCCCTAAAGACGAGGTCAGAGACGGCAAGCAGGGCCTTGTAGACCATGGAGAAGAGCTTGGATTTGATTATCAGTGTGATCGGAAGCCACCGTCTGACCAAGGGAATGACGTCTTTACAAGGTTGTTCTAACGGCTGGGATGGGGGACGGGGTTTCAGGAGGCAGGAGTAGAAGCCCCGGGCGTCTGCCATATTGGAGGGTCCGGGCACAAAACGACGGTAGCCCAAGAGACGCCAGCTGCGATCAGAACCAAGATAAACGAGCAGAACATGTGCCAGTGGACTGGACGTGAGTGGGGAAGACAGTTCCAGATCGCTGGCCTCAACGCACGTGGTAGCATTTACTGAGAAAGAAAAGGCCAGGGAGAAAAAATCTTGTGGTTTTTTTTGTTTATGTACTGATTTTTAGAGAGAGACAGCTCATGAGCGGGAGCGGGAGAGGGAGAGAGACTCTGAGCCCACCGAGGGGCTCCATCCCACAGCCCCATCATCACAACCAAAACCAAGAGCTGGATGGTCAATCGAGACTACACAACTGGGAGAAAAAGTCCGGGGGAGGAAAACCCAGTGCTCGGTTGGAGACAGATCATCGGGAGCGTGAGACTGGAATTCAGAGGCAAGGCTCAGCCAGCCAGGCACACAGATCTGGGTGTTCGCAGCCTTTGATTCTCTCCCTCAAGCCACTTACTTGGTGAATTGCTCCATGAAGCGGTCCCGGTGGCCTTGCAGGGTGTCGGCTGGGAGACCTGGAAGAAATTGGGAAAGGGTGAGGAGGGAATTGGGAAGGGTGAGAAGGTAAGCCCCGCGGAGCTCCGGAGGGAGAAGACCATGCATGCCGGGGCTTGCGGCCAGCCCCACAGGGGGTGCGGCCATTCCTGGCCTCGAGCTGCCCCAGGGACAGGGACTGGTGACCAAAGGGGCCCAGAAGGGGCAGTGGTGAGTCCAAGAGCGCTTTATCCTCCACATCTGTCCATTTGTCCCCAGAGCATGACCCATTCTGGGTCCAGCGGGCTGGAAGCTGTGCCCCACGGAAGATGCCAAACAGCAGGACAGACCCCCAGCAGGTGGCACAGGGACAGCTCTCCCAGATGTACGTGCACTGGGTCGGTCCCCATCCGGTGCTCACTTGGTCACAACCAATGGCAAGAGGACTCTTAGACCAGCCTCCTCCCCTATGGGGCGGGCTCTCTGAGGTCCCTGCTTCCCAGAATGCGTGACGCTGCGTACCTCAACGACAGATCACAACTCAGTGATCCCTTTATTTCTTGTTTTATTCCTTCAATGTACATTTTAGGAATTTTTGAGTAGATGATACATTTATTTGGTACAAAGAAGTAGGTGTATAACATAATTCGAAATGCCCAGTATACAGAGGGTGACGATGGCACTTTATCTCAGTGGCCTCTCTCCCTCGAGTCCTTACCCCTAGTCATGACAAAAACATCGGGCAGACTTAAATCAGGGGACATTCTACACGAGCGCGACCAATTCTCGAACTATCAAAGTTGTGAAAAACGGGGCAAGTCCGAGAAATGGTAGCAGCCAAGAGGAGGCCAGGGAGACACGAGTCAGTGTGATGTGGTGTCCTGGATGGCACATTAGGTAAACACCATGGAAATCTGAGTGAAGTACGGACTTCAGTTGAGAAATAATTTATCAGTATTGGTCCATTCGTTGTAACAATGCATCATATTCGTGTAAGGTATTAATAATAAAGGAAACTAGGTTCAGGGCATGGGGGCACTTTCTCAGTGATCTTCACAACTTTTCTGTCGATCTAAAACTATTCTAAAATGAAACCTTTATTTTCAGGTAAGTATATATTGGGGAGGACAACTGCTTTTCTTCCCTTGGGATTCAGTCCACTCTCTGTCCCTCCGGGTACAATCACTTGCTCCAAAGCCTTCCTATCGCTTAAACATCCGATTCCGGGACGCCTGGGTGGCTCAGTTGGTTAAGCAGCTGCCTTCGGCTCAGGTCATGATCCCAGCGTCCTGGGATCGAGTCCCGCATCGGGCTCCTTGCTCCGCAGGGAGCCTGCTTCTCCCTCTGACTCTGCCTTCCACTCTGTCTGCCTGTGCTCACTTTCGCTCACGCTCTCTCTCTGACAAATAAATAAAATCTTAAAAAAAATAAAAATAAAAATAAAAAATAAACATCCGATTCCAACCTCCCTTCCCTGAGATGATCCTGGATTAATCCCAGTGATGCTGCTTCCCATGCCCCCGCTAGATAATCAGACCCACTTCTCTGAGACCACGGTTCTAGAGTATCCCTTGTCCCTGCCTTCCAACATGCGTCCCTGTGCCTTTGCCAGGGCCGTAACGCCTTGCTAATATGCACTCAGGTCTTGAATTTTCTCAGTTCTCCATCATTCATACATTCCTGCATGTGTATATCCCTCACGGGGAATGTCTCTTGAGTGTGACCCAGAAATCACCCACATCAGCTTCACCTGGGAGATGGTTCCACCACACAGACCCCCGAAGCTACTGGACCCACCCGCAGCAGACCCTGCAGGAGGAGGACCCACACGCACTGTCCTGAACAGGAAGCATGCGAAAGTATGAGAGTTCTACAGTAGCTTCCCAGACAGAATCTACGAACACATCCCAGGGTTCTGCGGCTGGGGAGGGGCCGGCCCCCTAGGTACGAGAGCAGCTGCTTCACATCTTCTATTCCCCCACAAAGTCCACACGTAGAGAAGCTGTGTGGTTGAACACTTTGGACACCGCTGCCCATGTGCCCGTGGGTACAGGTCAGGTCTGGTATCATCATTCGTGTGGGTCCTGGGATACGGGACATGGGCGGACGGGGACGTGGTGAAGCCAGAGGTGCGGGGGGGGGGGGGGAACGGTCCCAGGACACGGCTATGGACAGCCAGGGGCTTCCATGGGCACACCAAAGCTTGTGCCCCCGCTCTTCACTCTCAAGGGGGCTGGGAGCTCTAGGGCCTTCGGGAGCCGTGGCAGAAAGGACCCAGAAGGGACAGCCTCTGCTGTCATCCTCCTTCCGGAGGAGAGGTGGCCCACTGTACTCACACGAGTGGAGTTTGAAGAGGAGCTTGACGGTGTAATCATACAGATGGCTGCAGTCCAGGATGACCTGGATCAGCGGGGCGAGGCGGCACTGCCCGGCTGTCGTCACGGACACCGAGCGCGACATGTCCAGGGAATTGAACACTAGGGAAGAAAAGGCGACATGGGCAGTAGGGGATGGGAAACTGCAGGTGACTTTCTCGGAGCGGCAGAAGCCAGCCAGGGGTCGAGGTCATCGGACGCAGCTACCCCTTACAACACCCCCGGGGGACAGGTCAGCAGGGCAGGGAACAGGGCGAGTCCCCTGAAGGCTATCACACGGGAAAATGGCAAACACTGATCAGAACACGAAGGAGGGAGTCATTCAGCCCTGGCTTCCTAGGGGCTTGTCACAGGGTCTTGGGACACCAGAAGGGGACTGGTGCAAGAGTCCCAGGGGGATCGCCGAGGATGAACCGTCAGGATCAAAGGCTGCCGTTGGTCCCTGGTCAGCAGAAGCACGGCCCTCCACCCTCTCGAGCTCCAGAGGGGCACGTTGCTCCCTCCCTGTCTTGCTCCACAGACCCCCTTCCACATCTGCCCCCAACCCCTTGTTTGTTTTTTTTTTTTTCCTTTCCTTTTCTTTGAATTTATTTATCTTAGGGAGAAAGGACAAGCAGGAGGGGCAGAAGGAGAATCTCAAGCAGACTCCACGCAAAGCATAAAGCCTGATCCCAGGACCCTGAGATCAGAAGTAGAGCCCAAACCAAGAGATGGATGCTCAACAGACTGTGTGCCCCTCCCCCCGGGCACCCCGTACCCCTTGTTCTAAAATCAAGCAGCCAGATGCTTGGCCGTGGACCCTCAGTGTGCACACCACTGGCCGGACCTGAACTTGTTCCCGTAGTGGCCGCCCACCACCTGCGGAGACGCCACGGCAGGCAGCATCGAGAAAAATCAGTGCTCGGGATGGCCCCGGATCAAAGCCCGGAGTGGCTGTGTTCAGCCTTCCCTGACTGCACTAATCCCTGTTAACTGGCTTACTCTGGCAGCTGAAAAAAAAGAAAAAAGAAAAAAAATCCCAAACAGTTCTAATTAAAAGGCAGCTTTTCTTTTTGACACAAATTAAAAGCAGCTGTCACCGCAAGGCGGCCATCCTCAAGTCCACTGGCTTCTCTGGGCTCCGCTCTGGCAAGGAATCACAGACGGCTCCATCCTCCGGCCTGCCTGTCGCTTTCCAGGAATGCCCCTTGGCATCCGGTAACATCTAGAGCAGTGTGACCGCGGACAAGTTGCTCAACCTCTCTGTGCCTCCAGATGCTTTTCTGTAAAACGCAGGGGCTTCTAAGAGTGCGTTCCTCAAAAAAGGTCTGGTGCGTATCCAAGGGCAGTGTTGTGGGACATGCAGAGCACACGTGTCCCACAACACCGAGGGGGTTCTCGGTGTTGGCCTTGAGACTGATTAGAATCACCTGGAGAAACTTAAACTCTAAAGTCGGCCTGCAACTCCCCTTCCTCCCATGCTGTTTTAATTGGTCTTGGGTAGGGCTGGGGCATGGGAAGGTATCAAACCCCCGCAGGTGATTTTAACATGCAGCCAGGGCTGAACGCTGTTATTTCCTAGCTGAGCGCGAAGCAGTATCAGCCGGGAACACCGAGCGACAGACATAAGTGTCTCCCAGAGCCTCCCACTGTGGCTGTCACATGAGGCTCTCGGGTGCCTGAAACATGGCCAGTGCAACCGAGGACATGACTTTTAAAGGTTATTTAATTATAACTTATTTAAATAGATGCGATGTAATTAATTTAATATAATTAAACTGCTACCGATGGGACAGTGGCGACCATACCGGATAGTGTAGACCTGGCCGGGGAGGGGGCGCGCTGCCAAAACACAGCTGGCTGGGCCACACCGCAGAGGTTCAGAAGCAGGAGGTCTGGGGCGGCACCTGGGCCTTTGCATTTCTAACAAGTTCTCAGGAGATGCTGATGCTCCTGGTCCAGGGACCACTCTTGGAGAGCTGTCGCAAGGGCTGGAAAGAAGTGTCACTGGCTCATGTTTCCCAAAGCGGAAAACCAAGGGAACCTCAGGGGATGGGTGGGAACCTCGCAGGGTCACAGACTAGGACTCAGAAGCTGGAGAGACTTTTTCCCATACCAGCTGCCTTGGTTTCGGCAGCACACAGTGGGGACCGGGGGACAGGAGAGGGAGTGGGGGAGACCAGTAGTCGAGGGCTCTTGATTCTGAACCCACGCTGGCTCAGGGGCAAGAAAGCCACCAGCACTTAACGATCTTGGGGTTTGTGCCAAGACTTGGGGTAGCTCCACTCTAGCAAAAGTGGCTGATTCACTCCCGACAGGCCCACGGCATTGGGTGGGATATTGATACTGGTTATGAGCACTGGCCCCCTATCTTTTCATCACTGCTGTTATCCGAAGCACACATTCCTGAATTTTGCTGAGCACTTGCTATGTACCAGACACCGGGCTCGAACGGAGGGAAGTTATTCATGGATGAGGAGGACATGGTTCCTGATTCCGGGGAGGAGCTCAGTATCCAGTGATGATGATACAAGTGATCCACGCCTGTAAGAACAGCCAGGTACGGGCGTCTGGGTGGCTCAGGCGGTTAAGCGTTCGACTCTTGGTTTTGGCTCAGGTCACGCGATCGCATGAGCTATAGGGTCGAGCCCCAAGTTGGGCTCCGTGCTGAGCAAGAAATCTGCTAGAGATATTCTCTCTCCCTCTGCCCCTCCTGCTTGTGCTCTCGCTCTACAATAATTAAATCAAACTTAAAAAGATTTAAAAAAAAAAAATGCATCCATACCATTTCTCTTACTCGGCTGGGAACACCTTAAGGTAGGGATTCTATTTGGTGTTTCATTTTTACTTCTCTATCGACTTTTGTAGAAGTCAACAGACTTCTAGAAGTTGCTAGCAGGCCAAGGATCTTCTTTCCCCTACAAACCACGGTTCCCAGCTGGCTGTGGTGATCATCTCCCACATCCAGCACTGAACCGATCGGCCGAAATACGAAGGCGTTTGCTGCCCTGGCCCAGCGCTGGCTGGACACTTGTCATGGAGCATCTTGAATCTTAGAAAACGGGCTCTACTCTTCCCTGGGAGAGAAGGGGGGGCCATGTTGGCAGGTGTGGGAAAAGAGGACGCCAGAGAGAAAGGAACGGGACTGCTTCCTTCCTGATTCACGCCAGGGAAGGGCTGGGGGCTGACAGCCGGGGGGCACCGAAACCCTCCGCGAAGGGAGACTGGAAGGGTGGCCCAACTCCCCTTGCTAGTGGAAAGGGGCTTTGTGGGCCTCTCGCATGGACTTGGCCAACGGCTCAACTCGACCAGCTGGTCGACCCTGGCTGCCGGCCAAAGGGCACACGGCAACCCCCATCCTTAGCAGCCATCCGACCCGAGTGCCAGCCCAGCTTGGTGGCAGACTGAGCACCGGCCAGCGCTGGGGTCCCCGTCCAAAGGTTATCAAAGAGGTCAGACCCGCCTCTGGGCTCTGGGAGGCCTGCAGGGTGGGCAGCCTGGTTGTTCCGCTCAGAATGCAATCACCGACTCTGGAAGCACCCACTGAGCTCCTGCCCCTCCCCGCGCCAGGGACGAGGAGAGTGGGGGGGAGGGGATAGGGTGGGGACACTGCCGTCTCCTGGCCTGTGCGGCCCAACCTTGGAGGGAGAAGGGGGCTAGGATGGCTGGTCCAAGCCGGGAATAAAGCTTGGAATTAGGCAATTCCCATGAGAGCCTGGGCCAGATGGGAGGGAGAGACTCACCAGTTTGGAAGAGATTAAGTTCACACTCCAGGTAGTCAAACATCTCCACTGTTAGCTGGAAACTGGACGGCAGAGGAGGGAGAGGTTCTGTTCCAAAGCCTGAGGCCAGCCCCTCCTCAGTCCCCTCCGCCCTGCTCTGTGTCGCTGACTCTGTCCCCAGGGCACATGCGCGTGCACACACACACCCACCGCCACATGCCCGAACCTTAGGCCTCACCCACGTGGGTCTTAAGGCCATGTGAAGATCATGTAGGGTGACTTCCACAGGGACGGTGGCAGAAGGGAGGGCAAAGGGTCATACCCCCTCCGGATGAAGCACGGACAGCCCAGCCACTGCCCTTGCCACCAGGCCCCGTGTGACCCCAGCTAGAGGGGCAACGCGGAGCCTGCTTCCCCGCTGGGTCCACAGCCACTCACAAGTTGTTAACGTCGCTCTCTCCGGCCTCATCCAGCTGCCGGTCGCTCATCTGAAGGTTGCCCGGGAACCTGGGATTCTGGAAAGGGAGGCAGAGGAATGACGTCAGGACAGAGCATCTCAGGCTGACAGCAGGCAAGCCGGCTCGGCCAGCAGCAGGCTTCACGGCTCTGTTCAGGCAGCACAAACACCCTTCTCAGGGGCCGTGTCGGCGCCCACAGAGCCCCTGACCAGCTCCAGCAGAGAACAGCCACTACCTGTCATCAGAGGGAAAGGCTCGGTCCCACACCTGGGAGCCAGGAAGGGCTCGGCCCTAACAATTCGTGTTCTGGGACATTCTTCTAAAGATGCTCGCTGGCCCTGCTGCGAGACCCAGCGTGACAGCCGCCGGCCCTCACCCATGCTTCCCTCTGTCCTCGGGCCACTTCCCACACCTGCCACGGGGAGCTCAGGGAAGACAAACCCATTTGCATATTGACGTTAGGGAAACATCATGAAACAATCCTGGAGGTCGGAAAACATTCTGCTTTGTGGCCCCAAAGTCAGGAAAAACTATTACGCATCATCATCGGTATCATTATCTTTTCCCCAGCGCGGCCTGCCTGGAGTGGATGGAACTCGTGGCAACCGGAAAGATGCAGACGTCAAGGGAGGAATCAGTTCCACGGAGAACACTTTGGGCTCTGAAGACAGAAACCCTCCTCCGCCCGCCTCCGGGCTCCGGGCCGCCCGCTCCTGTGGGCAAGGCTCACCACCCCGGCTCCCGAATGTCAAGAGTCGGTCAGTTCCTTGGGCGCCCCCCTCTGGCCATATTTAACCTCCTCCCTCGATCTGGACATTACAGAGACCTGTTCCCGGTGCCCCTTCTTGGGCCCGGTCCTTCCACCACACCGCTGGCAACCCTGGGGACCCTGGGCCTTTGTGCGAGGACCAGCTGCCAATGTCCCAATCTAGGTTCTGGTTCATTCCGTCCCTCATCCAAGGAGTCCTGATTGAGCCCCTGTTCTAGGCTAGATGCTGGGCAGGACCCAGGACACGAGGAGACACACACAACTGTCCTCTGTTGTCCTCTGTCCTCCCGGAGCTCAGAATGCAGAGCGCCCGTGACCTCACTCGGCCTCTCTGGGCTCCTGATCACCCAGGTCCCTCCCATGAGCCCCACATCTCCGTAGCTGTTGCCCCCCCCACCCTCCTGCCAGTCTTCAGAGAGACCCCACCACTCTTGCCTGTCCCAGGACCACCGTCCTAATCTGGCTCTCACCGTCTTCCATTCTGAGTGGGAGGGTCTCACACACCTGTGGGGTCACCCCCCCACCCCCCCACCAGCCCGTTCCTCACACTGATGTGGGTCTGCGGCCCACCCCTCAGGAACCCCAAACTGTGCTAGGCCAAGCCCTCTGTCTGAGGCTGATCCTCTGCCTGGAACGGCCGCCCTGCCCTCCTCTCCCCTTGCAAGGTGGCAGACAAGGATGTGGGGGTCTGGGGTGTGGGTGTATTCCTTGGGAGGGAGGGAGGGTGGGGAACGGACTGTGGGGTCAGAGGGCAGACCTGCACACTGTACGTCCAGCACTGGCTGCCTCTCCGGCTCGACACGCTGTCTACAATGTGACGTCGACATTCACCTTGGGTGGTGTGGTCCCTGCCCCATCCCTTTGTCTCCAGGAACCCCCGTGATGCCTCAGCCCATACAGGGCAGTGGAAGGGACGCTCTGTGACTTCGAGGCTGGGTCACACGAATGCCACGCACTTCTACCTTGTCCTCCCGGGAGCCTGGCCAGGCTGCAGGGAAGTTCTCACTCGCACTGAGACTTCACGAGGAGGGAGATGCCAGGCCAGCTCCACGCTGCCCCAGCGCTAGCCAGCACCAGGCTGGGACTGCCTGCGGGACCTGCACGCTCAACTGCCCTGCCCAGTCCTTCTGGAACTCCCGACCCACGGAGGTGTGAGATGACAAACGGCTGCTGGTGTCACAGCCCCTGACCTGGCGGTGGGCTCAGGTGTCCCGCCGGATAGAATCCTGCCAGGGTCGCCAGCGTCTGGGCGCAGGACCCCATTACAAGCTCCTGTACCATCCTGGGCATCTCACAGTTCTGGTCCTCACCGGACTGGCCTGGCTTGTCTCCCAAGCAAATAGGACTCCCGGAGGCCGGGCCAAAGTCCCTTCACCTTTCTCTCTTCAGAACCTGACCCAGTTCTGGGCTGCGGCCAGCACTGGGCTCTTACACGAGCAGAGGGAAGGCTGCCCACGGAGCAGCAGGGGCTTTCGTGCCCTACGGGCCTGGGTTCAAGTCCCACCTCATCACCGAGGAGCTGTGCGACAAGGCAAGACACTGGAGCAGGCTCCTGGTTTCAGGGTCTTAGGCTATAGGAACACAGCCTTCCTAGGCACGGTTTCAACAGGACGGTCAGGGTGGGGTCTGTGATTCGGGGCCACCCCCCACCCCAGGCGGCAAGAGATGAATCTCTTCGCTTCCCCATTTCCAGTGCCAGCAGCCCCTTCCTCCCCACCGTGGTTCGCCCACACCCTCCCCTCCGCCTTCCACCTCTGCCCTCTCCTTTCATCTTCCCCTTCTACGCCGCAGCCCTGCAGCAGCTCTGCAGCCCTGCAGCAGCTCCGAAGGCTTCCGGCTTCTGCTACAGGCTCCCGGGGCCTCTTTGCCCGGTGACTCGCTGCCGCAGGTACGTAGGCCTCCTCCCCAAGACGGTTCCAGGCACTCCGGAGGAGCAGACCCTTTCTACATATCCTTATGTGCCACCTGATTCCCAACATGATGGCTTTAGCTGCACTCAGCACCTTAGAAATACTGTCTAAGGCCACAGATGGCCGAAAAGAAGGTTCTGGGTGGGAACTCAGTCCCTAAAAGGGGCTGTTTTTATTAACAGTCAAGGCAATGCTTCTGAAATATTTTCCTCAGGTAGCCTGCGGGCTGGGGCCCTTCTCTGCAAAAGGGGGAGGAGGGTGCGGGAGATGGGGACCAGAATCCCAGCTCCGTGTCCCGCAGCAGCTGTCCTGCCATCTTCCTCTCACTGGATAGGATATAAACGCTCCCATGAGTGATGGGGTCCTGGGCCAACCTATTCCTGGAAAGGCGTGAGAGTTCGGCTCCCGGTGGTGGCCGGGGTGGGGGTGGGGGGCAAGGGGGAGGAGCGGGCAGAACCGTGGGGAGCAGACTCACTTTGGTGTGATATTCCATCTTCGTTCTTAGCAGTCTGAGGTAGATGCTGCAGAGCTGGCCGTACCCCTCGCTCAGGTGGCCCTTTCGGGAAACGAATAGAAAGCAGGGTATCAGTACTAACATTTGGGGCAGAGACTGACAGCCAGGTCGTCTGTTTTCTTTTTTTTTTAAAGAGTTTATTTATTTATTTGACAGACAGAGATCACAAGTAGGCAGAGAGGCAGGCAGAGAGAGAGAGAGAGGAAGCAGGCTCCCCGCTGAGCAGAGAGCCCGACACGGGACTCGATCCCAGGACCCTGAGATCATGACCTGAGCCAAAGGCAGTGGCTTAACCCACTGAGCCACCCAGGCGCCCCGCCAGGTCGTCGATATATTTTTTTCTACTTCTGAAAGAAACAAACGGCCATTGCAGAGAATTTTAGAAGATATATAGACAAGCACACGTACAAACGAGTCACCCTTAATCTAAACACCAGGAGGAATCACGGCAAACATTCTGGAGTACATGTTATTTAATTTAATTTTTTTTTTCAATTTCAATAGACTTTTTTTTTGAAGTTTTATTATTTATGTAATCTCTACACCCAACATGGGGCTCACACTCACAACCCTGAGAGTAAGAGTCGCATGCTTGGGGCGCCTGGGTGGCTCAGTCGGTTGAGCATCTGACTCGTGATTTTGGCTCAGGTCATGATCCCGGAGTCCTGGGGTGGAGCCCTGCATCGGGCTCCCTGCTCAGAGGGGAGCCTGCTTTTCCCTCTCCCTCTACGCCTCCCCCATGCAGGGTCACTCTTGCTCAAATAAATAAAATCTTAAAAAAACAAGTCACATGCTCTTCTGCCTGAGTCATGTAGATGCTAACATGTAGATGTTATTTTTTTGAGTTGTTTTAGGTTCTCAGCAAGATTGAGCAGAAAGTACGGGGATGTCCTATACACCCCCTTCTTCCAGGTGTATAAAACCATGACCTGCCCCCAACTCGTCAACTTCAGCACCAGAGCAAGACATTCGTCCCAACTGACGAACCTTCCCTGATACATCATCATTGTCCACAGTGAAGCTGACATCAGGAATCACTCTCGGTGTGGTACATCCTACGAGTTTCGACAAACGGATAACGTCCGGTACTCACCATTACAGTATCACGCACAATAGTTTCACTGACTTAAAAATTCTCTGTGTTCCACCTTTATTCTCAAATATAAAATGGAACCCATTTTTTAACTTAATATACTTCACTTCTTTTCCCTACCTTCTCAAATGTTCTTGTTTCTTTATTTTTAGCGATATCTTTAACGACACTTAAATTGTTACTGAGTTATTTATTGTTATATTTCCATATAACAATATATATAGTTTCTTTTTTTAAATATAATTGTTATTTAAACTGTTATTGAGTGAGTACTGTAATTTATCAAATGAACTCCCTACCGCTGTACGTCTTCGCCGTAGGCATGCTTTCTATCATAAGCTATATTTCAATGACTGTTCTTACAGGACAATCCTGTGTACAAACACGAGAACTTCCTTTGCATGAATTCTAGACATGGCTTCTGATGTAAGCATTTAAGTATCCCACCCAGAGTAATCAGTCTGGTCACAGGCTGCTTCCTTCCTCCTGTCTCTCTCTCTCTAAGTACAGCAGAGGAAACAGCTCCTCCAGATGGATTCTAGCCGACTGAGGGCAGCTAGAGGGTTTTACATGGGATGGGGACTGGAATGGGACAGATCCTAGCTGGGGGCAAACAAGCCTTCCTGTGGAATCTGCCCATGCGGTCACATCCTGGGTGCCCAGGAAGACGCTGGAATTAGCAGAGTGATGCTTGAGACTCTGACCTGCACACAAAAGAGGGGGGCACGAAGAACTCTTGAGCTGAACAGCTGTGGTTCCCACATGCGCTCTGACTTCTACCTCCTCTAGACTAGAGGAACCCCCCCACCCCCAGAAACACACCTTGAGGGGCACCAGAGGGAGCGGGGTCATCAGAGGAGGTTGAAAAGTATCAATGCCAGAGATCAGATTATTTCCTAATATATTCGTTTTCTACAAAAAATCGTAATTGTACATTGTACTTGTTCATCATGGAAAAATGAGAAAGTAGTGGAGAGCAGACAAAGCGAAACTATGCTCCTCATCGAAGACAACCCTATCTCACATGAAAATGCACCAGGATCAGAAGGCAGAAGATGAATGGATCACTCAGTGTAAAACGTAAAGCTATGAAAGTCATAGGAGGTAACAGACGACCTTGGGTATGGCAATGACTTTTGAGATAGACTAGAGTCATGCTTCATGAGAGAACTGATCATCAAGATGGGCTTCATTAAAATTACAAAACGTCTGGAAAAATCACCGTCGAGAGCATGAGAACCCACAGACTGGGACACACCTGATAAAGGACTATTATCTGAAACATACAAGGTAGTCTTAAAACTCAACAATAAGACAAACAACCTGATTTTTAAAAAATGGGCTGAAGACCTTCACAGACACCTCTCCAAAGAAGACATACAAAGAAGATAGCAAATGAGGGGCGCCTGGGTGGCTCAGTGGGTTAAGCCTCTGCCTTCGGCTCGGGTCATGATCCCAGGGGCCTGGGATCGAGTACTGCATTGGGCTCTCTGCTCGGCAGGGAGCCTGCTTCTCCTCATCTCTCTCTCTGTCTGTCTCTCTGCCTATTTGTGATCTCTCTCTCTGTCAAATAAATAAATAAAATCTTAAAAAAAAAAAAAAGAAGATAGCAAATGAATAAATGGAGAGATGCTCGACATTACATGTCACCAGGAAACACAAATTAAAACAACACGGAGGCACTAGCACACACTTATGAGAATGGCCAAAATCCAGAATACTGATAACACCAAATTCCACTATGTGGGCAACAGGACCTCTCGGTCATTGCCTGGTGAGAATGCAGAATGCTGCAGCCATTTTTGAAGACGGTTTGGCAGTTTCTTATAAAACCAAACTCACTTTTGCCACATAACTCAGCAATGACGCTCCTTGGTTTTTACCCAAAGGAGTTGAACAACCAAACCAAACCAGCTCATGGGTGTTTATGGCAGCCTTATTTATAATGGCCAAAACGTGGAAGCAGGGGCATCTGGGTGGCTCAATGGGTTGAGTCTCTGCCTTCGGCTCAGGTCATAATCCCGGGGTCCTGGGATCGAGCCCCGCATCGGGCTCTCTGCTCAGCAGGGAGCCTGCTTCCCCCTCTCTCTCTCCCTGCCTGTGATCTCTCTCTCTCTTTGTCAAATAAATAAATAAAATCTTAAAAAAAAAAACCAAAACGTGGAAGCAACCAAGATACTCCGAGTTGGGGAATGGGTAGGTAACCTGCGGTCCCTTTGGACAACGGAGTATTACTGAGCACTCTAAGGGAAACGAGCTATCACGACCTGAAAAGACATGGGGGGACCTGAACCGAATGTTATTAAGGGAAAGAAGTGGGTCTGAAAAGGTGACATACTTTAGGATTCCCGCTCCATGACCTTTTGGAAAAGACAGAACTATGGCGAGCGTCAAAGACCAGTGGTTGCCAAGGGCTGGGGGAGACGGGGAGGGATGACCAGGTGGAACACGGAGGACCTTTGGAGTCAGTGGAACTATTCTGTGCGGTATCACCATGGTGGGTACAAGTCCTGATACATTTGCCCAAAGCCGCAGAGTATACGACCAACACCCCCCATAAACTATAATGCAAACCACGGACTTCGGATGATTATGATGTTATCAGAGAAGCTGAGTCACTTGTAACAAATGAACTATGTTGGCAGGGTATGTTCATAAACAGGGGGCATTACATGTGTTTGGAGGCTGTGAACCTAAAACTTGCTGTAAAAAAAAAAAAAAAAAAAAAAATTAGGAGGTATCTGAGTGGTTCAGTCCGTTAAGTGGCCGACTCTTAATTTCGGCACACGTCTTGATCTTGGGGTCCTGGGACCGAGCCCCACACTGGGCTTCGTGTTCAGTGAGGAGTCTGTTCGAGATGCTCTCTCCCCTTCCCCCTGCCCCTCCCTGATTCTCTCGCAAATAAATAAATCTTTTTTAAAAATGAGGTCTTAATTTAAAAAAAAATTAAATAAAAAGGTATCTAATATCCAGAAATTCTAAGCCAAATGGAAGAGACAACGCCATAGGAAACAAGGCCTAAAGGAATTCCAGTTTGGATAACAAGTCGGGCTAGGTATCTGCGTGATCCTTCCCATTGAAAACTACGAAAATATTGGGTAAAATATTTCAAACTTCTTTTTGAAGGCATTAATGAACTAATGAGAAAGTACGGAATCCTCAGGCTAGGGACTGAGTTCAAGCAGGTACTAGGGGAGTAAGTGGAATTCGGGGTGACAGAGTTGGCGGGGACAGGGGTTTTGCCACGCCAGGTGAACTGAACTTGTTTTTCTGGACCTCGGGAACCAGGTGGTGAATAGGAGACAGGGCCCACCTTGAAGAGTCTGGTGGAAGAGGAAAAGACTGCTTCCCTGGTGTAGCAGGACGAAGGGTGAACTGGAAAGAACACGGATTCCAGCACTCCCACACCAAAGGAGTCCTCCCCGAGGACCTCAAACCACTGCTGTGATCAGAGGGAGGGAAAAACTACTCTTAGGAATTGGAGCCAGGAACCCAAACTCAAGGGGATCTGCCTGGAATTCACAAAACCCTAAGTTGAGAATTTAGAGTGATCTCAAATATCCATTCTCTCTAGAGGAACCTGACTTGAAAGAGTTCCCACAAATAAGATTCCTGGGAAAATGGACAACGTACAGTTAAAAAGAAGCACAAGAAGAAACTCCTTCACGCAACAACATTCATCAAAAACAACAAACGGCAGGAACGGTTCTTGAAGGGCTTTAGATAATGGAAGTATAAGAAATAATAGATGAGATCAATGTCTAATTTGTCTAAGATAATAGAGGCTGTTTCAAAATGCATGTAAGACACAAGAAATCATAAAAAATGACAAGCAGGGGCGCCTGGGTGGCTCAGTGGGTTAAAGTCTCTGCCTTCAGCTCAGGTCACAATCCCAGGGTCCTGGGATCAAGCTCCGAATGGGGCTCTCTGCTCAGCGGGGAGCCTGCTTCCTCCTCTCTCTCTGCCTGCCTCTCTGCCTACCTGTGATCTCTCTCTCTCTGTGTCAAATAAATAAATAAAATCTTAAAAAAAAAAAAATGACAAGCAGATTTGGGGAGCCAAAAAAAAAAAAACCTCTCCAAGAAATAAAAGCTAGATTAAAATTATAAATCTTATGAAGAGGTTTAACAACAGATTAGACCCAGCTGAAAGTTAACATTTGCGGAAATTATCCAGAATGCAGTTAAGAGGCAATCAGGTAGAAAACAAAGAAACATGGTTTAAAGACATGGGGTGAGGAGGCGCCTGGCTGGCTGAGTTGGTGGTGCATGAAACTCTTGATCTCTTGAGCATGAGCCCAAGCCCTGTGTTGTATGTAGAGCTTAAAAAAGGGGGGGGGGGCACCTGGGTGGCTCAGTGGGTTAAGCCTCTGCCTTCAGCTTGGGTCATGATCTCAGGGGCCTGGGATCGAGCCTCACATCAGGCTATCTGTTAGGCGGGGAACCTGCTTCCCGCTCTCTCTCTGCCTGCCTCTCTGCCTACTTGTGATCTCTCTCTCTCTGTCAAATAAATAAATAAAATCTTAAAAAAAAAAAAAAAGGCACTGGGGTATAGAGCAGGAAAGACCGTCATAACCAAAGTCTCGGGGGAAATACAGAATGGAGAAAAGCGATAGTTGAAGAGAAAAAGAGAATTTTTCATAACTGATAAAAGATATTACCCCACAGATTTAAGAAATCTAAAGAATCCCAAATACATTTGCACCTCTTCCTAGTAAGATCTTAAAAATGACCAGAGGAAAAGCAGATTTGCTTCGAAGAAGGGACAGTGAGTGTGACAGCCAACTTCATGGAAATAATGGAATCCAGAAGTCAGTGGAAGGGTATCTGGAATAATACTGCCCTGTGTTGAGAGAAAATAACTGTTACTCCAGAACCCTAAACCCAGGGAGAGCATCTTCCACAGAGGAGGGTGAAATAAAGACATTCCCAAACAAGTAAAATTGGTTATTTGTCACTATGAGGCTTTCACTAAAGGAAATAATTCAGGCAGAGAAAAAGCGATCCCAGATGTTAGAATGCAGATGAAAAGAAGGAGCACAGAACAAAAACGATTAAGATGAATTATCTTAGAGAACCTAAAAAGAAAAACAAAACCAAAATTAAAATACATGACAAGCATAACGTACCCGTTTGGAGGGAGGGCACGGAGTGAAAATATTCTAAGGTTTATGTTACAGAGGAAACGGCCAGAGACATGAATTTTAGCTCTTGATAAACTAAACATGCCTTCTGTAATTATTGGATAACGTACCAAAGAGCAAAAAAATAAAAGCAGAGTTTTAAAAACAATCTCCTAACTCGTTTAAGGGAGGAATGGAAGGAGAAAAAAATAACCAGTCGATAGAAAGAAGACAAGAAGAGAAGAGAAACAGGACAGAAGAGGCAAACAAAACAAACTGAGATGGAAGACAGAAATCTAAAAATACCTTGCATGTAAATGGGGTAAATGTGCGGCAAAAAGACAAAGACTGCCATCACGAAGAAAAGCAACAATATTCAACTAAATGCTACTGAGAATGGACTTTTCTACGACATAGAATATAGAAAAGTCAAGAGTAAAAGGGTGGAAAAGAGACACCCAGCAAATTCTAACAAAAAAGAAGACCGACGCTTGCCGTGTTTTAAAGACACCAGCGAAAGCTCTCCAGCATGCACCTGGGAGGTTAGGGGACATCTTAGCTTTGTTCAGACCCACTAGCCTGACATAGGAAAGGCTGCTTCCTTCTGGGCCTGTATTCTCATCAGGCCCAGATGCACTGGATGACATCACTGCTAACATTCTGTGAATGCAGACAGATGCAGGTAAGAATTGGAAGGAGGGGCACCTGGCTGGCTCAGTGGGTTAAGCCTCTGACTTCAGCTCAGGTCATGATCTCAGGGTCCTGGGTTGGAGCCCCGCATCGGGCTCTCTGCTCAGCGGGGAGCCTGCTTCCCTTCCTCTCTCTCTGCCTGCCTCTCTGCCTACTTGTGATCTCTGACTGTCAAATAAATAAATAAATAAATAAATAAATAAAAAGAATTGGAAGGAAAGGGTCAGACCTCTCAACCAGTGGGGGCAAAGAGACGTATCAGAATCGACCCGAGAGGGCGCCTGGGTGGCTCAGTGGTTAAGCCGCTGCCTTTGGCTCAGGTCATGATCTCAGGGTCCTGGGATCGAGTCCCGCATCGGGCTCTCTGCTCAGCAGGGAGCCTGCTTCCTCCTCTCTCTCTCTCTCTGCCTGCCTCTCTGCCTACTTGTGATTTCTCTCTGTCAAATAAATAAATAAAATCTTTAAAAAAAAAAAAGAAAAAAAAAAAAAAGAATCGACCCGAGAGAGTCTTCAAAATGCAAATTCTCTGTTGTCAACACACATACTCCGTGGACAGCAGAATCTAGAGATTCTAGCGTGTATATAAAAAACCTTTTCTAATGGATTCTGATACCCCCAGCTACCTCCTCTCCCATCCTAAGGCACAGAGAATCCCTACAGTTTCAGGAAAAAAAAGGGAAAGAAAAGGCACTGGCAGTAAGAATTGGGAATGCTAGTTCTCAGCGTTCTGTGACCCGCATGGGACCAGCAGAAGAAAGACACAGGAATTGTGGCCAAGTCACTGCCGAGGGACCCCGATGCCTGGAGAGTGTTATGGCGTGAGGTTCCATCGGCAGGAGACACTCCCAGGCCCCAGAACCTCCCTGCAGCTTCAGGGCCCCCAGGAAAGACTGTGGCTATCAGGGTACTATTGGGGGCCGTTGCTGATCCCCGCCTCGATGCTCAGGAGAGAAATCCTAAGCAAGCTGAAAGAGATGAATTCATTCCGTTCCACAGTCCTTGTTCTGCGGCCGCTGCGGAAGGAGCGGCAGGTGCAGGCGGCCCCCGGGTGCGTCTCCAAACTCACCCACATCCTGCTCATGTCGCTCAATTCATTTTTGTATCTCAGGGAGTCCTTCAGGACCTGGAGAGGGAAGGAAACAGCTGATGAGAGAAAAGAAAACAACGGGACCAGAGGATGGCGTGAGATGGGGCTGGGGTGGGCAGAGGGCAGACCAGACAGACAAGTCCACCTCTAATCAGCCTAAAGGCCAGGAGACGGGCTCCCGGGTGGCTCAGTTCTTAAGCTTCTGCCTTTGGCTCAGGTCATGATCCCAAGGTCCTGGGATCGAGTCCCGCATCGGGCTCCCTGCTTGGCAGGAAGCCGGCTTCTCCCCTCTCCCACTCCCCCTGCTTGTGTTCCCGCTCTCGTTGTGTCTCTCTCTGTCAAACAAATAAATAAAATCTTTAAAAAAATAATAATCATAAAGGCCAGGAGAAAGGGGCAGCTGCCCCTTTCTGTGCCAGAGTAAACAGCGCCCCTTTTGCCTCAGGCGATCCCCCTTTTTTCCCCACATGGGTCCCTGGCCTCCTGGCCGTCCCCTGCAGCCCCAGAACTCACGTTTGGGTGTCCATCTCGGAGGAGTTTGTGAAACACGTGGCAGAACTTCCAGCAGAGGACAGCGTTGCTAGAGAGAGGCAGCCGGTTGACCACAGACCAAAAGGTCTGCGCCCCTTTCTCATGGTGGGTGCCCAGTATGCACGGTGAGGGAGGGTCATGGAAAACACAGGCAAGGATGGGGCCTTTTCCAATTGGCACAAGTGAGCTCTGGGCCAGTGGCGGTCCTGGGTTGCCTTTAAGTGGGTAGAAGCTTTGGCTGGCATCAGGGCTGTGCTGTGGGAGGCAGACTCTGCCCTTCCCCTGGGTTACCTGAGGGCAGGAAGGGGCCTTTGGGGGAATAATGACAGCTCATATTTTAGCGACACGTTATAGTGTCTCAAAGTTCTTTCTAATCCAGTCTGCAGATGCGAGGGCACGCTTTCAGCTCTTCACTGGGGCCCTGGCCCTGGTGGGGACACCTCGGCTCCTCTTCCAAGCAGTTACCTGACTCCTCCCCAAATAGGCACTCTGCTCTTTTCTGTGATTTCTTCATTGAAGGATAATTGGCATCCATCTCGGGTCAGATCCATCATGGCACATTCATTTCTGGTATCCGACATAGTTCTCGGACAACCTCACGGAGCTACGGTCTGTCACCAGATAACACCATTACATACCGATGACTCTATTCCCGGTGTCGTCCCTTGCACCGTCCTAATGACTTAGTCATTCCGGAACTGGAAGCATTTTCCCCAAACTTAAAATGACTGTTACACCTCACCCCTTCCATGAGCCTTCCTGGTCTCGTTCAGAGGCGCACGTGTCTCCCAACACCTTGAACTCGCTCTATGTGGGATCCCGAGGCCACATCCGCCTGAGATCCAATTCCAAACGCACCCATGGACCCCAGCCACGATGTGCACGCAATAAACGTCCATCTGGTCTGGCATGATTTTAAGTTAGCGCTTACATGGGCCTCACACACCCAGCAACTGCGCACCATCAAGTCCAAGGGCAGGTCTTTCCACAGAACTACAGGCTCCTTTGTCAAGACTCAGGTAAGAAAGGGGGAGTGCCATGCAGGACAGAAAGACTTGCCTCGGGTCAGAAACTCTATGACTCATCCAGAACACAGGCCATTTTGCTTCCAGGCTAGAGGGTATCACCAAGTTCCTTCCCCAGATTGAAATTTGCATTTCGAGGGTGGGGGGCGGGCTTGAACCCAGACTTCTGGGTCTGGAAGCTGACGTCAGCTTTAGGTCTTGGAGGGATTTCTGAAATAACGGCACAGTCTCCCCTGAAGCAGAGCCGCCTCAGGCTAGGTGGAAGCCAAGAGGAGAGAGGACAGCTTCCCACCCCTCTCCTGGGCGGACGTCTCAGGGCAGACTGTGGTTACTTTACTGAAGCCGGAGCAAGTGCAGAGTTAAGCCAAGCACTGTGACCTTGAAAGAAGCAAGGAGACCTTTCTGTCCTTTGATTTCCTAAGCAGTTTAGTGCACCCACTGTGTATCAGGCACTATAAAAGACACTCAGGGATATTTAAAAAATAAATAGATAAGACTTAGTCTCTAGTCCTCTGGGAGCAGATACACGGTAGGGGCGAGCAGTGGAGCAGGTAGACACCCGGGATCAGTTGCTATCTGAACAGCACTTCTGACGTCAGACTCCCAAATGCTTATTCAGCTGGGATTGAGAGTGGCTGACGGTCTCCAAAAAAATCAATAAAGAATAAATGTTTTGTGATATCTTTAGGCTTGAAAATCCTGCCCTTCAGAGCCAAGCCTTTTAACATTTAATCCACCTCCTAGAAATGGTGACGCAGAGAAACTCCCAGAAGGTGAGAGTGGGAACGTGAGACCTTTGAGATCTTCTCTGGCCAAGTCTTTCATTTGACAGACAAGGGGACGAAGGCTCATGGAGATCCGGCTGGACCCACCAGAGCGAGCCAGACTGCTGCTGAGGTGGGATTCCAGAACCTTCTTCTGGTATCCCTTCTGTCACTCCGGGTAGCCTCCCTGGGAGGGTCTGATGTGTCCCGAGCACACTGACCTCTGACAACCATCTCTTACTTCCTATCTCAATCGGAGGGATCAGTATTCTTAGCAGACAGGAGTCAGGACCAGGTCTTCTCCCCGTGAAAAAGTCTACTGGGGCTTTTCTTGACTCGGTAAAGCAAGGGGACTGTGCCTTTCTGGGGATAAAAGGGCGAAGTCTAACGAGGCTCACTGTTGGGCCAGGTTTCTGGGGTACCTAGAGCCCCCATCCTGTAGCAAAGCCCTAAAGTCCAACCAAAGTATCTTCCCACCAATAAAGAGCAGGACGTGCTGTTAGCACTGCTTCCTGACGGTCTGCCATGGGCTAGGCATCCCGCCGGCGGGGCAGGGCTCCTCTGGCCAGGGAACCTGGAGCATCTCCGCCAGGGGTGGAGGTGGGATGGCCTCCATGTGAGCTGTTCTGACCCGGCTGTGTCACCGCCACCACGATGAGCCCAGGCAAGCAAGCGGCAGGTGCTCGTCCCAGACAGAAGCCCAGCCTCCGCTGGCCCTGGGCTGCACCCTGCTCTGCCCCGGTTCTCCAGTAGCCTCGCCATTGCAATTCTGGGGGTCAGCCCACCAGCTCGTGGACTCTATCCCTCAAGGGCAGATCCCAAGCGATCCAACAAGGGTGTGGCCTGCACTTCCCTCCCAAGTCACACCCCACGGGGGTGGCTGCCCAAGGCCTAATAAAGCATGGGGAGAGGTACGGCGTGGTGGGGTGCTGGAAACTTCCAAGCCACCAGCTCCCTAAGTTGCGTTGAGGGCCCCGCCTTCTCCCCTGCTGACTGCGGGGGAACCAGCTCCCACAGGTGGCTCTAATTTCCATGGCTCAGCCCCGGTGCCAGCCTATGGCAGCCCAGACCACTGACCGGCTCTGAGCTAGGAGAAGGGGAGATAATCATGCTCCCACGGGGGTGGTCCATGTGGCCCCTAGGGGCCAAGTGCAGGGTCTGGAGTGCCGTGACGCTCCCTCCTGTGCCCTCAGGAAAACTCTCAAAGGGAAGTCCCAAGAGGGGTGGGGTCCGTGGTAAACTGTACAGAGCTCAACTCGGAAGTGGCTTTGGTCCTCCCCCCCACCCCCACGCCATGAGCTGTGGTCTCAAAGGCCAGCTGCTGCCCACCGAGGCTGCTCGAACCTGCAGGAGGCCTGGCCACTGTGGGGGTTCCCCTTTCCGCAGCTGAGCAAGGACACCTCGCCCTGACCTCAGTCCCCGCCATTCGACCCGCCTCGGGGTTGGTCTTCCAAGCAACATCCAAAAGGATATTTCTGGCGTGTTTTTCCTTTACAGCCACTTCCTGCGTATTAATGGCCTTATTGATGCTGACAGTCTGAAAAACAAGAGGGAGGGGGAGGGGAGGGGAGGCTGAGATGAATACGCTTCTAGAGTGTCCGAGACCCTCCCAGGCACCCCACCCCATTCTCTCCCTGCAGTGACTTCTCCCTAGCTCCCCGAGGACCCCTCTGCCCCATGGCCCCCATACAGGCAGGGCCCCCAGTGGGGGGCAGAGATGGGCAGCGCTCCCAGGCCAGCTGGCCCAGGCTGTCCTAAGGCAGCGGGCTTTGCTGCCTGGCATTGGCTGTGCCCAGCTGCTGTGCCTGTCTACCACTCATTCACTTGGCACAACAACACGGCAATTAGAGCCCGCACAAAGGGATGCCTTTCATCCACCAGGGAAACATTATTTCTCCGGGAGCAGGAGGAAGAGACGCTGAGATCAGGGAGCGGCTGTGGCCCAAAGGCCATCCAGCCGCCCCTCTCTCACCGCTAGAACCTTCCACGGACACTTCTTCCCTAGCTAGCCCAGGACTGCAGGGGTCACTCTACCTCTCACATTCCCTACTCCTGGGTCTCTTCCAACCCTATCCAAATTCTCTTTTATTCCCTTACTTAAGGTGCATTAAGAATATTCACTCCTTTGCAGCTGCGTTAAAAATCCTAACTCTCTTTGGAAGGTAGCAAATCGTGTGGATACACGGATACAGTTTAACACAAACACATGAACGGGACTGTGTCACGCTGGCTGTTTAAATAGAGGTGTTTTCCTTTTCCTGTTTTGCTGTGCTTCTCCTTCCATAGATGGTACTCCACACTGGGCCACGTGAATGTGCTGTGCGTCTCACGCACGCGTACACACACACATGCACACACCACTACCTACCGAAGGGGTCCATTCTGCCCCTGTTCTCTAGAAATGGGATTGCCAAGTACGGACTTTTCTACATCCTGCCTTTTTCAACTGCAAATGTGTCATGAAAAAGTCTCCAAGCGGGATGGCAAAATTCTAGTCCGTTCTTTAAAGAGACAAGTACTGGCAGGACGGTGGTGTGATTCATACAAACATTCCCATACTGGTAGACGATCAGTTTTGCATTGGTTTTTAAAAAATTATTTATTTATTTATTTATTTAAAGATTTTATGTATTTGACAGAGAGAGAGAGAGCAGTAACAGGAGAGGGAGAAGCAGGCTCCCCACCAAGCAGAGAGCCCGATGTGGGGCTTGACTGGGATCATGACTTGAGCTGAAGGTAGAGGCTTAACCCACTGAGCCACTCGAGCACCCCTGTATTTTTTTTTTTTAACCATTTTAGTTAACATGCTTATACATGTATCCTTATTAATAGATGCCTTCATTTCCAACAGGTAGATTCCTAGAAATGGGATACATGGGGTCAAAGCATGTTGCTTTTTCTTTTCTTTTCTTTAACTTCTCATTACGGAAAGATCGAAACCTACAAACACGGAGTCTAATCCAATCAGCATCCATGCAGTCCCCGGCATCAACCTTTAAGAATGTCCAGCCAAACTGGCTTCCTTACGGACAAGGGTTCACAAGTATTTTCTGTAAAAGGCCAGTCAGTAGATATTTTATGCTTTGCAGGCTACATGGTTCTCCCGAAGTCTGCTTTTCCACTGCAAGTCCTCCATTCTGCAGAAGCCGGAGGACAAAAGGAGCCTCACACATACTCAACAAATATGTAGCAGAATGAGCAGGGCTGCATTCCAAGAAAACTGTATACACAAAACCCGGCGGCAGGATTTGGCCCGTGCCTGTGAGTGTGCTGACCCCTGCTTTCTACCATCAACCACTTGAACCCCTTGCTCCTTGGATTACTTAAAGTAAAGACCCAGATGTTACATCATTACTTCATTTTACTAGTAAACAGTTCAGGATGAACCTCTTGAGGAAGAAGCAAAAAAAAAAAAAAAAAAAAAAGGACTACTTCCAAATTAACCATAATACCATTATCACACCTAAAATTTTAAGGCTACTTCCTTAATATCATCAAATGGTTAGGCAAGGAACACATTTCCCTCTTGTGCTGAAACAGAAAAACTTTCTTGACCTTTTGCTCCTCAGGAGTCCAACAAGGTCACTGTCTTGCTTTCTGAAAAGGTCCTCATGGTTCACGTTTCTACCATGGACAAAAGCATCCCCGCCACCCCATTTTTGCTGGGCTTATGGGTATGGTGACATTTCACTGTGACTATTTTGTCTTTTCTGGACTGCTAGTGAGTTCTGAATACTTCCTTACACATGCTCCCAGTTGTGGACTGCCTTACGTAGTTAAGGACAATCGCTGGCCTTAGATCGCTTCTCCTGCCCCTAGATTATGCTGGTAGATGCCGACACTGTCCTCTAAGGGTTTCACTGTTAGTTCTTTTACACTGGAGTCTTTATCTGGAAAAAACACATACCTGCGTACCTGTGTATGTACACGTTGCACAAAATAGGTTATTTCTAGCCTTTTCTAGGATATGTTCTCTTACATCTGGTTTATGTGACTTTGGGCTGTGCTCCTGAAGTCTGCTTTTCCACGTTATCTTTTTCTCTCTACAGACATAACTCTTCAACATTAAACTCTGTTGTGGGTTGAACTGTATCTCCCCAGAAAAGATGCGTTTGTGTCCAAATCCCCCAGTACCGACCAATGTGGACTTATTTGGAACTAAGGTCTTCGCAGATGGGAATTAGTTAAGATGAGGCCATAATGGGTTAGGGTGGGTCTTAAGTCCAGTACAAGTGCTGTCCATGTGAAGGCCACGTGAAGACACAGGGACACACAGACACACGGGGAGACAGACATGTGAAGACAGAGGCGGAGATTGGAGTGAATCACCTATAGACCACCAGAAGCTAGGGAGAGGCAAAAAAGGATTCTTCCCTGGAGCCTTCAGAGGGATCCTGGCTGCGGATGGACCTCTGGCCAAAGCCCCCACATTTATTGGGGCCCTAAGAGGGTGCCTGCATTCCGCATGGAATTATAAGGGGCAGTAAAAGGTTAAATGACAACAGACATGGTAAAGGGGCCAAACTGGAGGTGGTCAAGGGTTAGGGGGTTCACAGAGGCAGTAGTATGGGCTTCAAGGAGGAGGAGAAACCCGTGTTAGCCAGACATGCTAGAAACCATGCCATGGCCTCCGGGGGGCGGGGGGGGGGGGGCTCCTGGAGGCTGGGGTTTAGATTAATTCCACAAATATTTCTTTAAACTGACTGACGCCACCTTGCCCAAGCTTGGGGTCATTATGAGTCTTTCTTGCAAAAATAAAACCCAACACTTTAACATTCCTTTCAACAACATAAAATAACGTTATCACGAGCCTGGAGCTGTAGGTCGGTCCCCTGTGTGATTGTGCGTTGGCTGAAACCTGAAAACGTTCTGGGCTCCAGAGGTTGACGGGATAGAGAAGCCCCTGGAAACTGCGATCCTGCTCCCGGAAGACCTCTTAGAGGAAGAAGGAGGGGACCTGTCCCAGGTGCTGTAATTCTCGTGCAATTTGCCTACTTCTCTCATTTAGCCTCATTCAAATTAAGTGGCATTTGATTCTTCCACAGGAAAGCCAAACAACTAGCCTGGGGTCCTACTGTTGGGTTTCAACCTTGGTCCGCTGGATCTTTAAGCCTGGCCCTAAACCTCCGTGACAGGTCTGGGCTGTGGAGGGGCTGGGTCTAGGTCTAGGTCAGGGTCACAGAGGACGGGCCTGGAGCAGGTTGTGTGGCTGGAGGGCAGCATGGAGGCAAGGAGAGATGGGGATGGAGCCAGAGGGGGACGTGGCACCGGGTGTGGAAGAGCGGTGGGCTTCTGGGTGGGTAGGAAGGGCGGGGGGGGGGCGGGGTGAGAGGAAGAGGATGAGGCCTGCAGGAGAAGCTAGAGACAAGAGAGAAATAAGGAGTAAACCCTCAGCCAAAATGACAGAAATTAAAATGCAAAGAGCCCAATCGAAGGTGAGCCCTAGAATGAATTTCTATCCTCTTTTTAAGATTTTTATTTATTTATTTTGAGAGAGAAAGAGAGGGTGTGCGGGGGTTGGGGGTGAGTGGAGCAGAGGGAGAGGGACACAGAGTCTGTGCTGAGTGGAGAAGCCCAATGCGGGGATAATCGAGCCCATGAGATCACACGACCTGAGCCCAAACCAAGAGTCGGATGCTTAACCGACTGAGCCCCCTAGGGAACCCCTCTAAAGTGAATTTCATGAGATTGGCCAATAGAAGTTCCCAGGTAGGGGGGACACAGCAGAGGTCCCTCCCAGCAGAGGGAGAGCACCAAAGATGCTGCAGGGGTTTTGAGCGTAGACAGGTGAGCGCAGAGGAAGCCTGTCTCAGGCTGAGGGGACCCTATAAGCCGAGGAGGAGGCCAGGAGGGCTCTGGGTGAGAAAAAGCCATTTTTAAAAGGATGAGGAAGTGAAGGAACCGTGGTTAGGATCACCACGAGAATGGCCGCTAAGGAGTGCTTGCTACTAGCCCCTGTGCTACTAATAAGCATTTTCGATGAATGCTCTCATTAAAGTCTTCTAAGCCTACATCCTCCAAGTAGGGGAGTATTAGTATTAATGACCTCCATTTCACAGATGAGGAAACTGCGGCTTATAAAGGCTAAGTATCTTGCCCAAGGCCCCTCCACCAGCAAGTGACGAGTGGAGACTCAGACTCCGTGATGTCAGAGCCCAGGCTCTGAGTCGCAATGCCCGCACTAGACATGGTCCTCCATGCCAGGGACACAGAATCAGAATCCCAGTGATTTCCACAGTCTGGAAAAACGGGTTAAATTTCCCAAGATGCGACCCAGTAGGTATAAAGGAGATTTCCTATATTTAGACCTAACTCTCTGGCACAGGGGAGACAGGACTGAAATCAGCACTTGTGAAAGGAGTTAGGCGTGTTATTTGGCTGCTAACTTACTATAACTAACTAAGTGACGCCATGATGGGGTTGATCAAAATGCAAATCTGAGGTCTGGGTGAATTAAAAGGAGTATAGTGTTCAGAATGAGGGAGGGGATGGTTCCAACTCTAGGCAGGATCAATTCACCCATAAAACACTGTTCAGTTTAAGGCTTTAGACATTATGGGAAAAATTGTCTGACACAGTAGACCACTTCTAGGAGAGGATGACCTGGGTTCACTTCTAGGAACCCAGGAACTGAGGGAAATTGAGAGGAATATCAACATTCTGAAGGGTAGGCACGTGGAAGGAGGAAGGACTCCAAGGATCAAACCAAGACCAACCGGTAGAAGTATACGGTGGCCACTTTTGGACGTAAAGTCATCTATCTCGTGAAAGAGAGAATTCCCCATTAGAAGTATATAGGCAGACGCCTGGCGACCTCTCCTCAGGGTTACTGTGGAAAGGACTGACAGGCTCAGGCTGGATTTGATGATTTGGGGGTTCCTTCCCCTTTTTTAGACTCTGTAAAGGTCCTTCAGGTGATGGAGGGCTTTGGATATCCGGATAAAAAAATATGTCCTGATGGATAGGAGGGACCCAGAGAAGGCTCTTGAACAGGGGAGGGACCTGATACAAAAGCCCGTCCATCCTCCTGGGTGTGAGGGGTCACCTCTTCAGTGCCCTAAGGAAAGCGTGGAACAATTTCCGTGTACACATACAGTCACAGCCCCCAGGACAAGTCCAGGCCACTGACAAAGGGCCTTGCCTGGCACTGGGCTGTGGAATGAAGTTTCTGCCCAAACCAACAGCTACAAGACATCCACACGCCCTGCTGGCCCTAGTGAGGACAGCCCCAGACCCTTCTCCTGCAGCTCTCGGGAGCTTCCACTTTACTGCAGGGGACATGGCCCGGGTTCCCCGACCTACGCTTCCCCTCGCACAAGTGCCCCAGGGGAGGGCCCGGCCCACGGCGGTAGGCGGGCTGCCCGGTTTCTGAGCCTCAGCATTCTGGGCTCGTAAAGGCAGGCCGTGGGTCCTCCACGGCCCTTGGGACATCAGACTTAGGGAAGTTTCCAGGGCACAAGCTCCAGGCTCTGACGAGTTTCCAGTACTTCTGGAAAGACTTTATGCCCAGGACGGCAACCCACGTCACACGCACTTTTCATTTCCTTCTACATTCCAAATCCCAACATCTTCCCAGGGCAGACCAAACTTGACCATCCCGTACACCGGCCAGCCCACTCCGACTAACAATTTCTCCTTTCCTACTTTCTTTTTTGAGATGTATTTATTTATGAGACAGAGCAAGCGAGAGCATGAGCGAGAGAGCGAGGGACAGAGGCGAAGAAGCTCCAACAGACTCCACAGTGAGCGGGGAGCTAGACGCGGGGCTCGATCCCAGGACCCCAAGGTCAAGACCTGAGCCAGAACCAAGAGTCAGACACGTGACCAACGGAGCCACTCTAGGTGCCCCTCCTACTTTCTTTTTGAATTCTGATTTTTCTTTTTGAATTTCCAATACCAGTGTTGGACGGCGGTATGTCACTTGACCTCCCCGGCGAGATGAATTTAATTCTGAGGGCCAGGGCCTGCCTCTTTCCCTTGTGGACCCACAGCTGCTAAGGCCAGTGCAGGGTCTTAATCTATCATCAGATTCCTAAGGACTGATTGCTTCCCAGGGCTCCCCCTCTAAAAAGCACCGGGTATGTGATGATTCGTGGTGTCTGGAGGAAATCTGTTCCCATTCCCTCCCCTCCCGGGACTCTCTCTGGAGGAAATCGTCAGGTTCTGAACGGGGCAATACCTGCGGGGACCCTGCGAGGGCCGAGGGTGGGAAGTCGGGGCTCGATTTCGCACCTCCGGTCTAGGTTAGGGAACATCCTCTGAGAACAGGCTGTGCTCCAGATTTCC
The DNA here is from genome assembly GCF_964662115.1 of Mustela nivalis. Taxonomy (NCBI): domain Eukaryota; kingdom Metazoa; phylum Chordata; class Mammalia; order Carnivora; family Mustelidae; genus Mustela; species Mustela nivalis. The sequence continues at coordinate 9,679,061 of NC_139038.1, read as the reverse complement.
CTGGAGTCACACAGGACCTACGACCACGCAGAGTGCCCCTGAAAGAGCGGCATTGTACACAGCTTCCTGGCCCAGCTGGCCCCTGTGTCCCAAGCTGGTTCCGGAGAGCCAATTACCAGCAGGCGCCGCGGGAAGGGTGACTTTCTCCCAGCCCCTCCCCCCACTCCCCTGCCCCCTCCTCCACTCCTTCAGGACAGCCTTGGCCAGGCTGCAGCCCATGGAAAAGCGTGGGGCCCTGCTTCTGCTGGGCACGTCCGGTCCTGCACACCGTGCCTGGCAGGGGCCCCGCAGAGGTCCCACGGCAGGGCCCAGCTGAGAGGTAGGGTGGGAGGTCAGGGCGTCGGGTCCTGAAGCGAGGGACTAGTGGGGCCCATGCCCCGGCCATCTGGAGGGAAACGGGAGACCAGGCGGGGCAGAAGGGGAAAGGAAAAAAGCGAGATGGAACAGAGGGAGAGAAAATAAATGCAAAGAGTACCCAGGGCGCAGGCGGCTGAGCAAAGGTGCAGGTGGAATGTGCCAATGGCCTGGGGGATGACTGCCCACTCGGAGGGCTGGGGACTGGGGACACCGTACAGTCTGCTTCCCGGAGTTAGGAAGCCTGAGGCAAACAGACCAGAAGAATAAGCCTTTCAGCATGAACTTGGTTGGGGGGGTTGGGGGGTTGGGGGGTGGGGGGGAACAGGGTCTCATCATTCTCCCAACTAGCCTGTGTCCCTGGGCTCAGCTCAGCCAACACAGGGCAGGGCAGAATGGGACCCGCTGGGCAGTCCGCCCCGTCTGGGAAGGACATGGCCAGACACGGGGGACAGACAGAAGGCAGGGCGGCCGCTGCGGCACATCCGGGGAAAGGCGGGCACAGCCTCCATTCGTGGCCAGGACGGCGAGCCTCGGCAAGGACGGCAGCGTTCAGAACCAAGACGGGGTCCCAAGAGCCTCGGGGAAGGGCAGTTGAGGCACAGAAGAGGAAGCGTGGGCTTCCCCATAGGGCGTGCCTTCAGCACCAAGACCTCTCTGGTCTTGGCTGTGGTGCTGGACAGCTGGTGTCCAAAAGTCCTTTTAAATCCCACCCCCACCCCTGACTCTTTTTAAAAAGATTTTATTTATATATTTGAGAGAGAGAGCCGAGAGAGGGCATGAGCAGGGGGAGAGGCAGAGGGAGAGAGAGAAAGGAGAAAAACGCTCCCCACTGAGCAGGGAATCCGAGGCGGGGCTGGATCCCAGGACCCTGAGACCATGACCTGAGCCAAAGCCAGATGCTTAACTGACGAGGCCAGCAGGGGCCCCTGATATCTCCTCTTGATCAGAAATCACAACACGATGTCAAAGATGAGCAGCAAAGCAGAGCCCCTAGCAGGCCTACGCTGCTTCTGATCCCCGCTTCGGCTCAGAAGACAGGGAATCCGACCCCTTATTTTCTCAGTCCAGCGGCCCAAGGGAGCCCAGGCACGAGCAGGTGAGGCCAGGATTGCAACCCCGTCCGTGTCCCCACACCACACAGTGCCGCCCTCAGCAGCCCCCGGCAGCCCCAGGACCAGCCAATGCCGTCTCCCTGCCTGCCTCACTTTCCACCCGATGCCTGATGGCCTGGTTTCTTCGGTGGCTTCCGCCAGCACGCCCATCCCCGGATTTCTCTCCCAGACCCTTCCAAGTCCTTCTGAATGAGCCTTCGCCTCCCCATGCTCCCATCTCGGAATCAGCCATGCAGTCCTTCCCAGCCCGACCCCTCTGCTACTTTCTGCTCCTCTGCCTCCACTCAAGCCCAAACCGTGATGATGTCCCCACTGGGCCACTGAAATACCCTCCCAGATGGACCGGTCCTCCAAGCTGCTCTGCACCCAGCAGTCGGAGCGATCTCTGTACCTCGCATGAGCTCACGCCCCGGCTCAGACCCGGCCACCCCGCTCCGACGCAGCCAAGCGTCTGTTCCCGCTGTCCCTCTACTTACGCCCCAACCACACAGCTGCCTTTGGTTCCTCAAACGTTTCCTTTTTAAAAAAGATTTTATTTATTTATTTGAGAGAGACCGTGAGCGAGAGAGAAGAGAGTACAAACCAGGGGAGGGGCGTTGGGGGAGGGAGGAGCAGAGCAGGGAGCCTGCCTCGGGACTGGATCCCAGGACCCTGCGATCATGACCTAAGCCACAGGCACACGCTGACCAGACGAGGCCACCTAGGAGCCCCACCCCTCAAACGTTTCTAGTTCTTTCTGTCTCTCATGCTCTTTACGGCGGGAAGGATCTTCCTCCCGTCTGTGAGGCTAGCTTTCCCTCCGTCTACACGATGTTCGATGTTCGAGTACTCTGTCCCAGGCCGCCTAGGGCACCTCCCCGCCCTTGCCCTGCAGTATCTCTTTACCACGACTCACGACCACCCTAGTGACTTCCTACAGAGCCTCTTATCACAACCTGAAATGCTCTCCTTTGTCCCTTTGCTTGATGTCTTTCCCCACGAGGGCAGGGGCTGTGTTAGCCGGCCGTTCCCCTCAGTGCGCACACACTGTGCCCGGCACCGGACAGGCTGATGGCGGAAGGCGTGGTCTGCCCAGTCCTCTCCAAGCAGACCTCCTCGTCAGGGCTCGATACCACGTGCGCTCGCTTCTCCCACCGAGGAAGCCCCATCCTCCTTCCTCCAAGTCCACTGCCGTTTTTCAGCTGAAAATCTTGCTGGGGCACATGGGTGGCTCAGTCAGTTAAGTGTCTCACTCTTTTTTTTTTTTTTTAAGATTTTATTTATTTATTTGACAGACAGAGATCACCAGTAGGCAGAGAGAGAGAGAGAGAGAGAGAGAGAGAAGCAGGCTTCCTGCGGAGCAGGGAGCCCGATGCGGGGCTCGATCCCAGGACCCTGAGATCATGACCCGAGCCGAAGGCAGCAGCCCAAACCACGGAGCCACCCAGGCGCCCCAAGTGTCTCACTCTTGATTTCCGCTCAGATCATGATCTCAAGGTCATGAGATGGAGCCCAACGTCTGTCTCCACACTCCATGCGGCACCTGCTTAATATTCTCTCTCTCCCTCTGAAATAAATAAAATCTTCTAAAAAAAAAAAGTTGAGAAGTTTTTTTTTTTTTTTAAAGATTTTATTTATTTATTTGTCAGAGAGAGGAGAGAGTGAACACAGGCAGAGAGAGTGGCAGGCAGAGGCAGAGGGAGAAGCAGGCTCCCTGCCCAGCAAGGAACCCGATGTGGGGGGATCATGACCTGAGCCGAAGGCAGCTGCTTAACCAACTCAGCCACCCGGGCGCCCCCAAAGTTGAGAAGTTTAAAAAAATATCAACTACTTTTGTAACCGGTGGGGTGTACAAACCTGTGTTGGGAGGAGGGGTGTGGCCAGGAGGAGGGACCACCCAGATACAGCCAAGGAACCCGGTGCTCACAGTGGAAAACACTCGTGGAAGCAACCAAGGTGTTCTTCCAAGTAGCAATGGACAAACAGGCCATGGTCTCCTCACTTCAGCCTTTTTAAGGGAAGGAAATCCTGCCAAGTACTACAACATGGACGGACCCAGAGGGTGTGATGTCTGTGATGGTAGGCAGACCAAAAGGATGGTTACTGTCTGATTCTACGTTATCAGAGATACCTAGAGCAGTCAAATTCGAAGAGACAGAAGAATGGTAGATGCCAGGGGCTCGGGGTGGGGGGGTTTGAATTGGGGAGTAGCTGCCAGAGATGGAGTTTGCTTTCGAGGGGACAAAAACATTCTAAACTTAGATAGCGACGGTGGTTGGACGATGCCATGAGTACCCTAAGTGCTGCTCGATCAGACACTTTAAATTGGGTAAGATGGTGAATCCGAGGTTTTGTGTAAGGTAATTTAAGGTTTTATTTATTCATTTATTTGAGAGACAGCATTGGACACGCGCACGTACGTGCACAGGGATGGGGGAGAGGGGGAGGGAGAGAATCTCAAGCAGACTTCCAACCCAGTGCAGAGTCCGACGCGGGGCTCGATCTCACAACCCTGAGATTATGACCCGAGCCAAAATCAAGAGTCAGATGCTTATCCGACTGAGCCACCCAGGCGTCCCCTAATTTAAAAAAAAAAAGATTTTATTTATTTATTTGACAGAGAGAGAGAACAAGTAGGCAGAGAGAGAGGGGGAAGCAGGCTCCCTGCTGAGCAGAGAGCCTGATGCGCAGCTCAATCCTAGGACCCTGGGATCATGACCTGAGCTGAAGGCAGAGGCTTTAACCCACTGAGCCACCCAGGTGCCCCCCCTCCCTTTTTAAGTGGGAAACCGTGAGAAATCCTGACTTTGACTGATGCCTGTCAGAGGTGGTGCCGGGCCACTGGCCAGGCTCTAGGGCCATGAGCTCTGCGAGCCTAGCTAGGCCTTCTGCACAGCCCAGGATGGACGATCCGTGGGGCAGGACCACCCTGCCTCTGTGTGCGGTGCCGACCTAGGTGCTGCTGGATGACACAGGCTGAAAGAAAGTGGACCTTGGGGGCGCCTGGGTGGCTCAGTGGGTTAAGCCTCTGCCTTTAGCTCAGGTCATGATCCTAGGGTGCTGGGATCAAGCCCCACATCGGGCTCTCTGCTCAGCGGGGAGCCCGCTTCCTCCTCTCTCTCTCTCTCTGCCCACCTCTCTGCCTACTTGTGATCTCTCTCTCCGTCCAATAAATTAAAAAAAAAAAAAAATCTTAAAAAAAAAAAAATCTTAAAAAAAAAAAAAAAACCACGTGGACCTTGCCATCCAAGAGTTAAGTGTCCGAAGGGAGATGAGGACCATCCTTCCTCCTCTTCCTGTTCTTTCTTTCCCTCTCCTCTGACTGTGCAATTTCAGCAACGCTTTATGGAAACAAACAAACAAAAAAAACCCCAGTACTGGTGTGCAAGCTACTTATGCCTACGTCTCCGTGGCCAAGCCTGATGAGTGGTAGCAGAAAGCGAAAGCCAAAATGTGATGAAACTTCCAGAAAACATGCAGGACCCCCAAAGGGGCAGTCTTATGACATGAAAAGCAAAAGAATAAGAAGGGAGGGGCATACTGCTTTTGACCAGTGGTGCACTGTGGATGAGAAACACTGTCTTCTCTGTCCAGGAGGATCTTTGAACTGAAAAAGGCAAAAAGAGCAATGAAAGGGACAACCCAAGGTGAGTTAGTAGACTGTCAGAGAGCCCCGGTACTGAGTTAGCGTGAGTAGCACACAAGGACGAGGGGAGCAAGCAAAGGTGGTGTGCCCTCTAGATTCTAGGGCGACATTTCAGAAAAATCAAGTAGGTTGGGTGTGTGTCTGAATTTCTAGCATCAAGGCACTTAATAGAGTTGCTTATAACATCTTGTAGACAAGGACAAGAAACTAGTGGACACCAGGGTTGCGAACCGCTAACCACCAGTCGAATCCAGCCAGCAGCCTGTGTATGTGTGTGTGGCTTGTGAGCTGAGGTTGGTTTTCACATTTGTAAAGGGAAGAGGAGGAAGAGAGGGGGAGGAGGAAGCAACAGCATCTGGCCACAAATCCGAACTGTCTGGTCTTTTGCAGGAGAAGGTTGCCAGTCCCGGGGCTAGAAAGGAAGAGCTAGGAGGGTAGCTGTCCATGTTTGCGGGTGCTGACTAGTGGCTACCGTCACGCTGGCGTAAGGGGAGCCGGAGCCCCAGACCTGTGTCCTTGCCTGTGCTTACTGGAAAGAAGGAGGCATCCAGAAGGCACAGCGACGGAGCCAAAGTGTCTGGGTGACAACGGAAGGGTGTGACCGTGGGTGATTCCAATCGCACGTGGTCAGACAGTAGGTTCCCACTTAAGCTCCAGCAGATTCGCTGAGTTAACACTAGGATGTGGCCTCTATCATAAAATTCAAGAAGTTAGTTTTGTTTTGAGCTACATCAACAGAATTATAGGATTGAGAACAAGAGGCAGTCCTTGGTTTTATGGCTTTCGGCAGCACTCGGGAGTACGGATTCATACGACCATGTGCCTGACATCCCTCGGGGCACCAGACCCCACTTGCTGCTCCAGGCGCCCCATACAAGAGGAATACTGAAATGTCGGCGGATGCAAAGCACACCGGTGAAGAAAGAGAACCACACAAGGTCAGATAAGAGAAGAGAAATCACGGCAAAGGGGTGGCAGGAAGCAAAGTGGACCAAGAAAGGGCAGAAAGGTGTTTAAATATCCCAACCCCCAGCACCTGGGGACCGGAGGGCCGCAGGGCTCCGGCACAACCCAGCAGTGAGGACTAAGAGAAGCTGCGTTCTGTGTCCATCATCCTCCAACACGGAAAGGACTCCAGCGTCCTTCAACCTGGGGACGAGCAAACAAGGCGCTGCAGCCACACCCCCGAGAAGCTACTCGCGCGGAAGGGGAAGGGCAACCGTTTTGTGCCGACAACATGGGTGACTCTTCCAAGTATGATGTCAAGTGACAGACGCTAGACTCCAAAGGCTACAGACTGCAGAATTCCATTTATAGGACATTCTGGAGAAGTCAGAATTAGAGGAATTAAAAAAAAAAAAAAATCCAGGTCACTGGTTGCCAGGGGCTGAGCGGGAGGAGTCTGGGATGGTTTCAGAGGTGCGTGAGGGGCTGTGCAGGAGGACAGTCCTACCCTGAGTCTCAATTCCGTGGAGGTTACCTAATGGCCCGAGACTGTTGAAACCCAGAGAACTGGACCCTAACAACGGTGACTTTGATGGCACAGCAATTATATTTCAACAGACCTGGATTTAAAGATAAAGAAAGCAAGTTCAGAGAAAGGCAGACCTGGAACTTTGGTAGGAGGGCCCTGATGCTTGGCCTGGGTGTGCAGTGGTTAGAGGAATGTGGCCGCAAGATGGTCCTCCAGGCGCCCTACGTCTTCTGAGCCGGTGATGATGGGAGGAACGAGGGAAGGAGACGAAGAAAAAAACGGGCAGCGAGGCAGGAGGGGAGTCGAAGGGTGGGGGTTAACTCTCTTCACGAAGAGAGTGTGTCAAACAGTGCTGCGGGGGCAGGTGGGTGAGGACCGGGAAAGAGCCACCACAGGTGACATCCCTGGGGACCACGGCCAGAGCCACTGCGGGTGGGCAACGGAGGCAAACGTCTGTGCAGGGAGGAGAGGACAGAGGCAGAGCGGGAGGCAGTCCAGACAATATGACCCTCTTTCCCAGGGCCCGGGGGCTCGGCTCTGGGCGCGTGCTCCTCAATACCAATCTCCCGTCCAGGCCCTCCCGCCGTGCTCCCACTGGAGTGGCGGGTCCAACGCTGGTTCTCCTTCCCCAGACAGGGTCCTATGGGTGCGGAGAACACAGACGCGCAGGAACTTTCCAGAATGAAGGCAAGAGGGGCTGCAACAACCATCTCTTTTGCCGGAGACAGATACAGGCATGCCTTGATTTACCGCACTTTGCTTTACTGCTTCACAGACACTGCAATTTTTGTTTGTTTGTTTTAAAGAAATTGACGGGTTAGGGGTGCCTGGGTGGCTCAGTGGGTTAAAGCCTCTGCCTTCGGCTCAGGTCATGATCTCAGGGTCCTGGGATCGAGCCCCGCATCGGGCTCTCTGTTCAGCAGGGAGCCTGCTTCCCCCTCTCTCTCTGCCTGCCTCTCTGCCTACTTGTGATCTCTGTCTGTCAAATAAATAAATAAAATCTTAAAAAAAAAAAAGAAAGAAAGAAATTGATGGATTAGAAAAAAAAAAAAGTTAAGAAATTGATGGATCGGACAGCCCTGCATCAGGCAAGTCTATCACCACTGTTTTCCCCAAAAGCACTTGCTCACTTGATATCTCTAGTCACATTTTGGGGATTCTTGCAATATTTCAAGCTTTTTCATTATAATTATATGTGCTGCGGGGACCTGTGATCAGCGATCACGACCTGCTAAGAGCTCAGAGGATGGTTAGCATTTTTGACAATAAAGTACCTGTAATTAAGGTATATACATTTTGTTCTTAGACATAATGCTATTGCCCACTTAGCAGATGAAAGCATGGCGTAACCCGAACTTCCACATGCCCTGCGGAGCAAACATTTCATCTGACCCCGTTTAATGCGATATTCGCGTTACTGTGGTGGTCCGGAACTCAGCAAACCTGCAGTATCTCAGGCTGTGCCTGCCCATCCCTCCTCTGAAAATGATCTAGGATGCTCGTAAATCCTGGGAAGGGCCCTTCTTCTTTCTACACAAGACCCCTCTCCCATCTTCCCCTTGATACTAGTCCCGGGGCTCCTTTTACTCCAAGAGCCCAAAGTGAGAGCCTCCTCCTAGAATGCTCCCCGCCACCACACACACACTTGCAATCCTCTGGGAGGTCTTCGAAGTCATCCTGTCCCCTCACTGCCATGCACGTCCCCTTCTACTCTTGTTCCCTCGGCCACCACACTGCGAGCCCCTCCCCCATTCAGCATCCCCAAAGATCCCTAGAACGTCCACCTACAGACTCCAAATCACAGGGGTGACTGATGACGGAAAGGTAGGGGACCCGACCTTGTCCCTGACGACCTGGAGAAGAAGCCAGCTGTCTTCTGTCACCTCCGTGGTTCCAGTCTTACCACCCTGATTTATAATTACTGCTGCCCAAGAGTCCCCTTCCACCAGGCCATGCTGTCATACCCTTGGGCAAAGATCGTCCCAGGACCTGTACTTTTGTCCCCCGACCTAAAACCCGTGTCCAACCTGCCAGACTTGGGCAGCGCATGACTGAGGAGCGCCAGACCTTTGCTCCACACGGCAGCTGTCGCCTTCCATGACCACCCTCAGGGGGGCCCACTTAGACCTGCGGAAGGCCCTGGGAGGGGAGGGCAAGAGGGCTAGGTGCTGAGACCCTGGGGCACCCAGCCCATGTCCTCTCTGCCCACCTGCAGGGAGCTGTGGCTTCGGGCCACAACCCCGCCGCCACAGGTCTTCTCTCCTCAGAGAGGAAGCACCTGTCCTGTCTCCCAAGCAACCCAACCTGCAGTGCCTCTGCTCCCACGTGCTGCCCCAGAGGGCGCGTCACGGGTACTTTCCAGGCACTTTCCAGGCACGTCTGCTGACAAAGTGGAAGCCTGGGTGGCCCCATCAGACGTATCCTGATCCTTCGCGGCTCACGGGCCAGGCTGGAGGGGCCTTTCGCGAGGCCCCTCGCCTTCCAGAGAGAGAGAGAGAGAGACAGCTGCTCGGCAAGAGCAGAAACCCCGCGCTGTGTCTTTCCCTAACCGACACGCGCTGCCAGCTTCCTCTCTTCCCCTCCCCACTACCCTCTTCCCGTCCCTCCCGCAACCCCCAGCTTTCTGTGAGGTCGGTTTTGTCTCTTCTCTTGCAGTAACAGAGCAATGTTTCTCTCCCCCTATCCCAAGACCCAGCGGGGAGGTGGTGCCTGGCTGACACCTGGCTGTGCCCTGGGCACAGGAACCACCTATTCATTCCCGGCTCTTCTGGAGTCCTGTTCTGTCTGTCCAGTGAACGAGCAGGAAGCACTCGGCGCATCCAGATGTGCCAAGGCCTGCCATTTCTCCCTCAGATCTCTATCTCGGTTCTATTTCTACCGCATTACGTCACTATGTAAGTGCCCCCTACCTCTAGTCTCCACCACAAACAGCCCCAAATAAAGCCGCGGGAGGAACCCCGTCCTCATGAATCTTCCCAGCTGAGGCATCTAGCATCTCGGATGGCTCCTGATTTTCTGGGGTCCAAACGCTCCAGGACAACTCCAGGGTTCCCCCCGCCCAGCCCCCAATGCCTCAGCTTCCTCTCTCATATCAGAGGGTGGCCTTCACCCAAACGTGATTGGACCCTCAGGCACGTGGTTGATGAACAGAACCCCACATGATTCAAGCGGGTGACTAAGGCGAAGATGGTGGTCTTATTTGAGTCTAGCAAATCGTTCTGTAACTTTAAACATTCCCGATTTACCTGTTTGGCTCCTTCAAATGTGTAAATACCAGGTTTGCTTGAATAATAATGCCTATAGCATTCCCAGTTTTTGCTTTAGTCCTTCCTGTCTTCAAAGAGCTTTCCGATCCACGGTCTCCCCGATGCTGAGACAACCCAGGGAAGGCAGCAGGGCGCACTTGATTAAACCAGTGGGCTCAGGGAGGTCAAGCCACACAGCAGGGCTGGCACCTGTCCTTCTCAGCCAGGTACGAGTTCTATATTCTGCTAGTTAGCCCGCTATAACAGAACTCTTTGCCAAAACCAACTGGTTTACCAAACCCCCACACATTAGTTATCTCAAAGGCAGGTTCGTCTCGTCTTATAAGAAGTGCACCTCCCCCTACGAGCAGGTGTTATGGCCTCTTTAGTTTGATGAGAACCAAAAGGAGAAATGTCTCAGAAAACCCAAAGTGGAAACCTGACCCAAGGTCAAAGAACCTCTAAGCAAGTCAACATTCCAGTTGTGGTCTTAGCTGCTGCCACACGTTCCACCAAGCCCTTAACACACAGCTGTGTGTCTCTCAGAGGGAGACACTCTGTTCGAAGGTTCGAAGGAAACAGAGGTTGGGGTGGTAGGCCTGTGAAACTCAAGTCCATTGCCCCTGGAGCGCACTGGGACAAAACTCCACCATGCAGGGTGGCCACAGGACCTTACTCTCGTCTAAGATATGAGCGGGGTGGGCGACATACCAAGAGGGGACATTCCTGAGCCCATACCAAGAGGGGACTCCAGCCATTCCTGTAACAGTCTACAGCCAGATTCACACCGGTCACCTTCGGCACAACCCCAAAGGGGATGTCCATCCAGCCCACCAGTCCTGCAGAGGGTACGCTCGGATGAAAGAAGAGCAAAGAGGATGTGGCTGTCTCTGGTCAGTAGTCACTGGTACCTAACTCAGCTGCGCATGATTCTCACCTGCCACCTTAACTCTGAACCCCCCAAACACGCTCACACACCCCTAACGGGCTCCTCTGTTCCGCCCCCACACTGCATCCCTTTGGTCTGGGAGGGGGCCATTGTTCAACGCGCTCTTCCGTTCTGGTCATGCTAACGGAAGAATGTTCTATGTCAGAGTCCAAGCGGGGAAAGAAACCAGCTCAGCCAAAGGAAAAGCAGAAATGAAGCAGGGGCAGAATGTGGGCGAAGAGAAAGGGAATAACACAGACAGCAGGAAAAATGGGACACGGAGGTTTCCTCACCTCAGACAAGCACACTTTGATTTACGTCCATATACACTTTTGGGGAGAGGGAAACTCTGAATTGACACTCAGGGCAAATCAGGAGATTATTCATCTTACAAAAGAATTTGGAATCTGATTCCTTTAAATAGCAGTCTCTCCTAGTGCGTTTAAAATAGGATTCCATTTACAGAAGTGTGATTTACACAAAACCACATCTGTTACATAAGGCTCGGGGAAAATAGCTCTCTCCCCATGTAGTCTGGCCAACGACAGAACTGGCCCCGTACAGATGGTCATCTATTTTCTTCTCAAAGACACCCAGCCCAGCTCTGCGGCACCTCTTTCGATATTTCCCCTGATTCTTAGGGACCATCCCAATCTCTCCCAGTCTTCCCTAAACTCAGGGAGCAACTGCTCCAAAATCTTTACACATTCATTCGACACACATTTCCCGAAGGCCTATCGCCTGCTGGGCCCTACTCCAGGAGTATAATTGTACACCCAAACCGACATATTTCTGCTCCATGGATTTTTTTTTTAAATGATTTTATTTATTCATATATGTAAGAGAGTGTATGAGCAGGGGGAGGGGCAGAGGGAGAGGGGACAAGTAGACTCTCCACTGAGCTAGGAGCCTGACGGATGACGGACTCAGGGCTCAATCCCATGATCCTGAGCCAAAATCCACAGTTGGATGCCCAACCGACTGAGCCACCCAGGCACCCCTGCCTCATGGACCTTACATGGACCTTACATTTGAATGTGAGAGACTGATGGACAGCGAACCACTCAATAAAATCCACGGTGTCTGAGATGGTGACAGGTGCTAGAGGACCAGGAACGGGGTTGGTCTCATAACCTTCCATGGGGTCACCAGGGAAGGCGGCACAGGAAGGTAATAGAGTGATACGGAAGCAGGTCTGAAAGGCGCCTGGGGGAAGGGTTCCAGGCAGAGTCCACTGGGCAGGAGCCCTCAGGTCGGAGGAGGAGAGGCCGAATCACAAGGGGTCACGTGGGCCACTGCAAGGACCAGCTTGTAGCTTGTGTTCCGAGGGAGCCAGGAGCCCCTGGGAGCTTTTGAACGAAGGGTGACATGATCAGACTCCTTTCTTAGGGGACGCCTCTGACTGCTGTGCTGACACTGCGGGGACACGCAGGGAAGCAGAGACAACAGCTGAGATGTGGCTGACTTAATCCAGGGCAGAGATGATGGGGGCCCAGACCGGGCTGGCCGCGGTGGGAAGTGCTGGCTGAGATGTGGACGGATTTGGATATACGGAGAAGGCAGGGCTGACGCGGGTTGCTGCTGACTTGGACGTGGGGTGTGTGGACGGAAGGAAGGAGTCAAGGGTAGGAGTCAGGATTATTCACCAGCGCGATGTGTGGGACCGAGCGGTCATCAACAAGACAGAGAACCAAGGGAGGAGAAGGTCTGGGGCAGGGTGGAGTGGCAGAGTGCGATCCTGGAATTCGCTGGAGGTGCGAGCTAGGTCGGGCGGGGGGATTCAGAGACAAGAAGAAGGGGAGCTGGAGGCGGATGCCAGCAAGGGAGCGGAGACAGGAGACAGGGGTCCACGCCGCCGGGTTTTACACGGGAGGAATTACAACGCGTTTGTGTGGATCAGAGGGGAAGGAACGGAGCATCCCTGGAAGGGGGAGGGGCTCTAACGCACAGCAGGAGCTGGCCACCCCGGCGAGCACCAGCCCGGGGCACCGAGTATGGACACAGGTGTCGACAGATGGCCGGCCGGGGCTTGTGCAAGGGTTCTGGGGATTGCATCTCTTTTCACAGTTGAAACAGGAAGCACGGTCTGGGGCTGAGCGTGAGGGCAGGGGAGGAGAAGGCACAGCAGTTGTCTAGGAAAGTTGGTCGGGGGGTTGCTGCACGGAGCAGGGGAGGGCACAGGCCTGCCAGGGAGCAGCCGTGAAGGCCCATGAGAAAATACGAAGCCAGCCCTCTCTGCCTCCTCGTTCCCCAGCCAATCCCCCGACACCCCCGCCGTGTTTCTCGTGCTGACTCTTGTCCTCCTCCCCACTGCCTTCCAGCTTTAGAACTGCCGGGACCTCCACGGAATCGATACCGGTACCCTTGGTCACTTCTGTGTGCTTCTTTTTCAACGAGGCCTTTCAGAAGGGAGACGTGACATTGACTGGTGCTCGCGGCGGCAGATGTGCGTGTTGGAGGGAGCGGGGCGGGGGCTGGAGTCTCCTCGAAGCAGAGGAAGCATAAGGCAGAATGTCCAGACACCCCCTCAATTCTTCTTTCAACTTCCTTCTACGCCCCCCCACCCCCACCCCACAACCTTAGGATCTCGAATTTCCTTATCTCAAACGCAGATTGAATAGTCTCTACCTCATTGTGGTTCAAGCTCTGATTCTCTAATTCAATGAACCTTTCCAAAGGCCTGTAACAGATCCCAGACGCATGTGCACCCATTATGTCCTTTAACCCTGTGGTCACACCAGGGCTGCTACCTCCACTCATGAGATGGGGAAACTGAGTCTTAGAACAGTTAAGTGGCTTGCCCAGCTAGCCAGAAGTCCTGACTAGCTAGATGACCCGGCTGGTAGAGAGCATGGCCCAGGATTTGAGCCAACATGTTGCTTCGGGTGCAACCTCACTGATCCCAAGCTCTGTGCTGGGCCTGGGAAGGGCAAGTCAGATTCCTATCCACTGAGAGGACACACAGGTCTGTGTCAAGCCCTCACTTCCAAGAACTGAAGTCCTTCGCAACACACAACCAAAGCCCAGCCACACAGATCTCGGGTCAGAGCCAAAGAGAAAGAAAGGGCAGGGCAGGGTCTGGTCACCCTGCGGAGGCCAAGGAACGTCCTGGCTGGCAGGCAGGAGGCCTGATGCGATACCTCTGGCCCAGAACCCTGGGAGTCCTAACGCTCCGGGGAGGAGCTGCTAAGCCCTTTGCAAAAGGGGAGAGGTGGTGGTTGCTAATTCCGGAAGTGGATTTCATCATCATCATCAGGGCTCTGATAGGACTTCCTCTGAAAGCAGAGTAGCCAAGAACTCTCACTTCCGTTTCTCAAGTGAAGGAGAGCCCCTCCTTAGGGAAGTAGGGGGTAAGAGCCTCTAGGTTCAAGAGGGGCAGGGTCACCCCAAGGGCCCCAGGCAGCGTGAACCCTGGCCTAGGCATGCAGGCCTGACATCCCACTATCCTCTGGACCGCCAGAGCTCCTGGGAGCTACGAATGGCCAGGCCTCTCTCCCCAAAGCACAGCTCCAACCACACCAGGCATGTCCAGGGGCTCGCCGCTGAGCACGGGGAAAATGTTCCACTCAAGGCTTTCGGGATCTGGCCCCTGCTGGCCCCCATTAATTTAGTCATCCGTGGCTTTATTCGCTCACGAAATTCACCCACCAAACATATATTGAGCACCTATGCGTCAAGCGTTGTACTAAATTAATTCACAGATGAGTCAGATGTAAGTGCTCTGTATGCACAGCCAGTGAGAGAGGAGATCCTAGTGCATGCAGAATGGGGGGGGTGGGACAGGGTATCTGACCAAGACTTGCAGTAAGAACCATGAACCAGACAACTGGCCTTGAGGAGGGACCCACAGGATCACTGGGGTGGAGAGGCCAGCCTCCATGCCAAGAAGTTGGGGCCAGTGCCCAGGGTGGGGAATGTGTTGCCAAGGGGGCACGCCCAGAGAGCCCCGTTCCCAGAATCACACACAACAGTCCAAGTGACCTTCCCCCTTATCAACCACTCAGTTAGAAACACATTAAAAAGGATCCTTCAATCCTTGATTGGGGTGCCTGGGTGGCTCTTGGTTAAATGTCTGACTCTTGATTTCGGCTTAGGTCACAATCTCAGGGTCGTGAGATCGAGCCCTGCGTCGGGCTCCACGCTCGTTGAACAATCTGCTGGAGAGTCTCTTTCTCCCTTGCCCTCTGCCCCTCCTCCCCCCAATAAATAAGTAAAATCTTCAAAAAATAAAACCCTGTTAAAACTTCTATCAATACAATGGCAATCACATTATAATATCTAAACAGGAGAAATTAACATGTTGTATGCCTTAAATTTATATAACATTATATATCAAACCCATTTCTCAATAATAAAAAACCTACAGTCTTAAAGCCCAAGTATTTAAAGTGTAAAGGGGCGAACAGATAGTCAGTCTTCAATGTATGCACAAGGATGTCACCTCCACAGAGGGAAATGGACATAGTATAATGTCTACTACTAGGGCACCGATTACAATGAGACAACACGTCACCTCTACTCATCTGGAAACATGGTATTGATTGCACACGTACATGCCAAGCCTTCTGCTCTCCCCATAACCCTCCATAGAAGACGCTGTGATTGGGCACCTGGGTGGCTCAGTGGGTTAATAAGCCTCTGCCTTCGGCTCAGGTCATGATCCCAGGTCCTGGGATCGAGTCCTGCATTGGACTCTCTCCTCAGCGGGGAGCCTGCTTCTCCCCCTCTCTCTGCCTGCCTCTCTGCCTACTTGTGATCTCTCTCTGTGTGTCAAATAAATAAATAAAATCTTTAAAAGAAAAAAAAAAAAAGAAGAAGAAGATGCTATGATTATCCCCACTATTCGAGGGAGGGGGGAGCCTCAGGAACCTGCCCAGGTAAGTCAGTGGTGGAGACGGACTGTGAACACGGGACCCGAGCCCTTGACCACTCTGACACACGGTTTCTGGATCCAAGACATAGTAACGGCTGAAATAAGCTTACAGACCTATGATATTGTAGGTCCCTTCTGGTTTAGGTATGTGTGTACCTGCTGTGCATATGTTGACATTTGGTTGAATCAAGTGCAAATTTGGCCACTTTGGCTTATAAAAGCAGGACTTTCATACGCCTCAAGCTAGCATGTGTCTACGTGAGTATGCGCGCGCACACACACACGCACACTGTAAGGATCTCTACCAAAGAAGCCTTGTTAGCAACAGTGTTTGGGATGCTGGAAGTGTATTCGATCTCTAGTTCTCTACACCTTTTCCTATTTTCTGAAAATACAGCCTAAGTGAAACATTTTTCGGGGGATGACCGTGTTTCGTCACTGCAGCTGCTGAAGAGCACAGATGTGATATTAATATGTATGCAAAGGGCAGGAGCCCCAGGCTCCCTAAACCACAGCATCAGAAGCCAGGACACTCGTGGCCATGTCCCCTCTGGAGCTGAGAAGCCAACACGTGGACACAAACTGTCCCATAGAGTGGGCCCCGAAGTCAAAGCGAAGAGTCCCACTGTGGGGTTCAGGGCCTCCTGTCACACTACCCTCATTCTAGCTGACCTGACTACAGCTGAGAGGGCCTCCTACATGGTTGATGGCACCAACCACCCCCCAGCAGTGAGCCAAAGCAGACAAAGCAACTAGGGGGTCCCAGGGCACGAAGCTTTTAACCCTGGCTTCCTTAGGGCAATGGTAGCCATGTCTGTGTCCCCCGCCCTGTCCCTGGGCTCACTTACCACCTTCCAAATTCCGACACAATTTATTTTGTTTACATTTACTGTTCATCTCTACACCCCATCCCCAACACACACGGGAGGTCCGCAGCATAAGGCAAGGGTTTCTGGTTCAGTGAAATGTCCCAAGTACTTGTTAACAACACCTGCTACACAGAGAGTACTGCATTCGTGTTTTGTTTTGTTTTTTTAAGATGTATTTATTTATTTGACAGAGGGAGAGACCGCAAGAAAGGGAACACAAGCAGGGGGAGTGGGAGAAGGAGAAGCAGGCTTCCCGTCTAATAGGAGCCCAGAGTGGGGCTGGATCCTGGGACCCTGGGATCACGACCTGAGCTGAAGGCAGATGCCCAGCGACTGAGCCACTCAGGTGCCCCTCCATAAAATCTTTTCTGAATAAATGAATGAACAAATGCCTAACTAAACTGTCACCTTCCTCAGCCCACCTCCTGTGCCATTTGGCAGAATGAATTATCCCTACCCCCGAGTTTCTATGCACTTTCCTTGAGTCTCTAACATGGCATTTATCATACTCTAATTGCCTCAGCTTCCTTGAAGACAGGAGCCTTCCAACTCTCCCATTCTCTGTTAGGTTCTCAGTGCCTGGCAGAGGGCCTCAGTGTGCCGACTCAGGGGACAATCCTGACAAACATATAGGACAAAAAAGACGAGGGCCAGGCCCCCGGGGGACACTGCCCAGCACCGAGACCAGCGACTACTTTCCAAACAATCCAGCCTGAGACTCCTCTAGCAGGAGAACGCTCTTGTAGGTCCCAGAGCACGAAGCTGAACCGAGTGCTCCAAAGAGAAGTCAAGAAAGAAAGTTAATGAAACGCTCATTTCCAAAAAAAAAACCCGGGTTTGCGGCTCCCACGCTCATCCTGGTCCCAGACCGGAAGCACACATCCCAGTGGGATTGTCAAGGGGGGACGGCCTCTCTTGCTGCGTCGGTTCCGCTGGAGGATGCGGGTTACTTCCACGGGGGGCCCGCACCTGGCACCACTCCTCCGTCTTTGCTCCTTCCTCTGGCCCCGCTCCTAGCCAACCTACTCAGCACGTCCTTCCTGACGTCACCATCCATTCACTTCCCACCTACGGCGCACCGGGTGTTTCCATCAATGAAACGGCTGCTCCCTTTCTTCCCCACACCGCTCAGATACCTCCTCCTCCAGGAAGCACTGACGTCCCAAAGGATTTGGATCCCGCGTCCTGGGAACTTTGCTAGCCTACACCACAGGTCGCTCCTAAACACACCCCATGTTCTGCTTCACGCCATGGCTCTCTCTGCCTGAAATCCCCTCCTCGCTTGCCTTGCCCCCTGGGGGACTCCTTTCCCCTCATTCTCGAGCTTTCCCCGTGAAACGCTCCTCTGGTGCCTGGCCAAGTATCCCCCCTTCCCATGCCAGCGCCTTCCTCAAACGCATGCCCTGTGTTTTACCGC
This sequence comes from Mustela nivalis, assembly GCF_964662115.1. Classification (NCBI taxonomy): domain Eukaryota; kingdom Metazoa; phylum Chordata; class Mammalia; order Carnivora; family Mustelidae; genus Mustela; species Mustela nivalis. The sequence goes on along the minus strand of NC_139038.1, from coordinate 9,661,161 downwards.
ACGTACCGTAATTACTCACAACACGCCTGACGCCCTACTCGCAGGGGGGCCGTTCTGCAGAAGGACTACTCTACCCATCGCCTAAAGCTTTAAGATTTTATTTGTTGCCTAAAGGAATAAGTGAAAAACTAATAATTACAGCAGGGCTTACTAAGCCTTCCCATGTGCCAAAAATTTAAACAGGCCGTGTCAGTATCTCTTAGGTCTGCAGACACCAACTCATCCGAGGCACGGGAGGTCAATTAACTTATCATCTGGATCACAGTGGGGCAAGTGTGGCATCAAAATGTAGCCTCTGGCCTATGTGACTCCAGAGCCCTGGGGCCAGACTCCGGGGCAGCCTCAGGGCCCAGAAACTGCTCCCGATCCTGATCCTTCCATCCTCCCCAGGCAGGGGACGGCACCTTGGAGTCCAGCCGCTGCTCACTCACAGTTACAAATGAGCTTTCTGCCCTCTAATCCTTTTCCACTTGCCCAGAGAAAGCACCTCCAGATCAAAGAGTCATTAAGACTTCAGGGAATGGAAAGGTGACACAGGGTTTTTTTTTTCCTCCTCCCCTAAAAGACCTGTGCTTAATTTCTTTGGGGCCCTGGGGCGGCATGCGGTTTTTGTCGGGCAGCTGGTATCCTTTGGCTTAGGGGCAGCTGCCAGACCACGTGCCTGTCTGGCTTTGGACTGGGACCTCTCCAGCAAGAAAGGAGACAAAGGTGGAGCGGAAACAGCCCCTGGACGTGCTCTTTGAGAAAATCACCGGCTGGGGAGAGGCGGGGGTGGCGCGGTGGTAGGGCAGTGCAGAGAGGGCAGGGATGGGCGGGTCTCTCTCTGGCTCTCTGGGCGGCTGAGCACAGTGGGCTCAAGTGTCCTAAAATCTACATTTGCTTCTGAACTGAGCCCCTGCCTGGCGGGGAGGCTTGGAGGAGCCTCCAAGGAAACTAAATTCTGCTCCTCAAGGCTGTTTTAAGGGAGAAAAGAATCCAGGGGAGACTGCTTTTTCTGTCACCCGCACGTGTCTACGTATCATTCAGTCAGCTCATTTCAAGGGAGTCTCTGTCTCTGCCTACAGCCTGGCCGTCCTCAGCTCCGGATCTAACATTTGAATGTCTACATCCCGGGAAACACACAAAATGGGGAGTATCCGATATGTGTGTGGTCGGACTGAACCGCATCCTGCTAGGACACAATCTTAGTGACACAATCAGTGACAGTAAGACTAGCCACAGGGGTGGCTAGCCTGGGTGGCTCAGTGGGTTGAGCCTTTGCTTTCGGCTCAGATCATGATCTCAGGGTCCCGGGATCGAGCCCTGTGTCAGGCTCTCTGCCTGCCTTTCTACCTACTTTTGATCTCTCTCTCTGTGTCAAATAAATAAATAAAATCTTAAAAAAAAAAAAAAAAAAAAGACTAGCCATAAGATGATAGTCAAAACTCTTTTCCCTGGGGGCACCTGGGTGGCTCAGTGGGTTAAAGCCTTTGCCTTCGGCTTGGGTCATGATCCCAGAGTCCTGGGATCGAGCCCCACCCTCCGGCTCCCTGCTCAGTGGGGAGCCTGCTTCTACATCTCTCTCTGCCTACTTGTGATCTCTCTCTGTCAAATAAACAAATAAAATCTTTTAAAAAAAAAACAAAAACAAAAAACTCTTTTCCCTAAGTAATTTTGAAGGAGGCAAGTAACAGATTTCCTTCCTCGCTGGCCGTCATCCACAACCCCTGACCTTCTTCTGGGGACTGTCTGAAGAAGGCTGCCGAGCCACCATGCTCCACTGAATCTTAGGAACCACACCGGGGAGCGCACACAGCTAGGATTTGTGGACACATGTCGCTGGAACGGCTCCCCAGTGTTATGGTGATACTGCCATGCTAGATTGCAACCATCCACCCACAGGACTCTGAGCTTCCCCAAGCCTGAACGCTGAGCCCGTCTCCAGGGCTGGTAAGGACTCGGAGACCAGACTCTCCCAGGGTCCCGGAGCAGCTCCAGTGGACAGATAGGTGCTCTCCCTCTCCAGGGAGCTGATTCTGCCACAGAATGCCTCTGTTATAGAGAAGCACTGGCCAGCCAACATCTAGCCTCTCTTGAAACAAATCCCACCTTCCAGAGCCCTGTGGAGCACGTGCACTCCCTCTTTGTCTCAAGAGCCCTCCATGAGTCAAAGACAACCATCCGCCCTCCTGGGGCTTTCTCTTCTATAAGCTGAACAACTCCACTCGTCTTGCAAGGCTGACATCCCCCTCGCTCTGCTCTGGCCACTCTCTAAGTCAGAGACTCCAAACTTTTTTTTTTTTTTTTGCCTCTGACCATAGTAAAAAATACATTGTACAAGGCCAGTCCTTACTGACGTGCACGTGTGTATACTGTATACCTCCAAAGCCAGTTTCATGCACGAATGCTGACCTCCTCATGTAATATACCTGGATGCCTTCTTGTCGACCCCACTCATGCAAATACTGCCCACAACCCACCACCCCGAGTTTACAACCCAGAGCTGAAAATGTTGCCCTGGTTTCATCAAGCCGGCCACCCGTGTCCAGCCTTAACTGCTTACCTAGCTCAGACCCTAGGTGGGAAAAAGCATTCCTTGACACATGGCTATTTGCCTATCTGGGCTGCACGGACAGTCGTCAGCATCGTTCTTCCCTGTGCTGCCCCTCAGCCCAGCAAACACACGGGCACCCGTCAGCCGCAACGGCACGTCGACCAGAAGCTTGCTCCTGCCATGCCATCATTATCATTTACTCTGAACACCTGAAACACCTTTTCCCCACCCCTCGTTTGCCTGCTCCGTAAACTGGGGGATCTCAGGAGAGCAGCAGAGAAAACTGGGGAAGAAACCCCAGTTTTGAAAACAGTGGTAGGTAACTGACAAGGCGTGGGTAACTGACAAGGCGTGCAGTCTGCACACAGACTGGCAGAAGCCCCCCACCCCCTGGGGCCCCCGAGGCCAAAGACCACCGCCCCTCCAGTCTGTCTTTTTTGATTGGCTTGTGTCCACCGCAGAATCCGGTCACTGACTCTTTTCCCCTCCCCCCTTATCTCGGTCATCATAGCGTACATTTTGGTGACCAGGAGAACCGGCGACAAAACCTAGTTCCACCACTTGGACGGACATCACCTTCTAAACCCCAGTTTTCTTATCTGTAAAACGTGGCTAATGACTTCTGCTCTGCCCTCCTCACAGGGGGGTGCTAAGCATGAGCAGGCTTTGTAAACTGTAGAGCACTCGGCAGATGTAAATCGTTACACAAACTATACGTTCTTTTGGAAGAATTGATGGCATTGTCTCTGTTCCCCGAAGGACAGCCCTGAATCTTCTGTGTTTGCTAAAGGCACAGACTCCATCACAGTCCCCAAAAGGCGGCCCCACTGCACCCAGGTGCCATGTTAAACAAGCTCTCCCTTGGGCAGAAATCTGAGGTCATCAAAAATTCATCACTCGCAGCAGCTGGTGGACCCGCTGTCCCCATCACTTTGTGCCTTCATTCAGAAAGAGAAGTAGAAGCGGAAGAACGGGTCCCACGAGCCATCCACTGAAACAGAGCCTACACTCAACTCTTCAGGCCAGTCAAGAAAATAAGGGGGTGGCGTGGGCATCGGGCCGGCTCAGTTGGAGAAGCAGGCGACTCTTGATCTGGGGATCCTGAGTTTAAGGAGCTCTGCCCTGGGTGTAGAGATTAAACAAATAAATGAACAACCAGTCAAGGAAAGGGTGTGTGGGGGTGGAGGTCAGAGTCATCTTAGATGAGACTCTGGAAACCAACATTCTCTTAAAAGCCACCACACATAAGGAGGACTTCCTAAGCCCGTGCTTTGAAAGAATGATTTCCAACCTTCACTAGGATGCTCTAGGCAGGTATAATTCTCATTTTACTGATGAGGCAAACAGGTTTAAAAAAAACAAAACAAAACAAAACAAACCACAAACAAACAAGCAAAACTTGCTCAAAAGCACGTAGGGAATTGGGTGAACTTTAATCTGCTTTTTCTCACTCGGCAGTAAGCAAGAGGATCCCCCTCTCTCCCCCCCGATGTCAGGCTCTGCCAAAGATGTGGCTGAAATGCTGGGTTTGAGGTTGACCCCGGAGCCAGTGGCCCCCAGAGTGAGGACATCAAACCAGACAGAGGGCTTTAGTGGTGGGGACAGAAAAGGAACTTCGGCCTTTGGCAGGAATGGGAAGCAGGTGCCCGTTCCCTGGGGTGGGTCAGATTCTTCTGCACAGTCTAGCGTCTGTGCTTTTAACATAGAGCTGAAGACAGTTGTTTCTGGACTGGTGCTTGGTGATGAAAGAGAACTTCATCTCATTTTTGTGTGGACCACACACTAAGAGGAAAGAGGCAAGACATGTGCCTTTCCTGAGCCCCAAGTTCTCCAGAGGTTACCTAGTTCCTACAGCCCAAGGTTGGAACACCTTGGGTGGCATTCAAGGCCTTTCTGATCTGGCCCCAACCAACGACCTCAACATTTCCTGATCTAAACCTGCCCTGGCCAAATGTCCCCAGCCTCACCAGATGGCCTTGCCCATTCCTCTTCCCACACCTCTTCCAACAGGCAAAGCCTCTCACTGCTCTCAGTAGAGCAAACCCCACCCAGGCTTGAAGTCCCGGCCTCAGGCTTTGTCCTCCATCTGAACTCTGCCACCCAGTCCCTCAGCAGACCCCTATGGCCCCCGGAGCTGCGGCCTTCCTGTCGGGCCCTGCGTTGGTACTAACTGTTGTGTTGGGCTGCCTCTCTCTGGACCCCTCCACCCAGATGCTAAGGGCCCAGAGGAGTAGGAAGGCCACAGATTAGGTTCCCATGTCCCTCACATAGCACTTGCTATAGAAATGACAGGTATCAAATAAATTCTGTTGAGTTCATGAGCAGAGGGACGGACAGAGGCGGTAGAGTTAGAGGGGACCCAAAGCTCTGAAGACACACATCTCTGAGCTCTGTAAGCTGGTCCTCATAAGGCTGTGGAAGGAATCTCAGCTCAGAGCCAGAAGGAAGCTGGGTGTGATGAGGCTCGCTGGCCACTGGGTTAGAGCTTCAGGTCCACCATGCAGGGCAGGTGATCCTGGCCCCATCTCCAGAAAACCTGGCTGCGACTCAGCTTTCCACCTCCCCACCATCACAGCTGCAACCAGGATTTTCTGTGAAAGGTAGTTCTAATGTTGCCCAAAGAAAGTATAGGCTTTCACGGTATGCACACAGGGGATGGCGGACTAGCCTCTGAGCGCTGCCCAGCCAAGGACGGCTACGTGTCTTCATGTGAGGATGGGAGCCGGCGACACTCGCATTCAGCTCCCAGCCCCAGGGCAGCGCGCAGAATGCACCTGTTTTCCTGACACAGAAGGGTCGGTTCTCACCTATCCCCTGCTCCCCATCCCACTGTCCCCTACCCAAGACAGAATGCCAAAGGCCTGGCAGGGCCAGGAGCTCACCTGCCTTCTCCATAGAAATGGTAACTTCAAAATGCGCTGTCTGGGGGAAACAAGCCTAGTTCTACATAAGATGAACTAAAATTCCAGTACCTTCTCTGCCCCAAGGAACAGGCAGACCCAGACCTCTTTTATCCCCCGGACACAAAGACACACCAGCAGAGACCATCCATCACCAGATACCTCTCCAGCTTGACACAGAGGCCCTCAAATGTTGTAAGCCTGGGGATTGCAGGGGGTTGGGGGCACTCTGGTCTAAAGCCAGGGTCAGGCTGCCTGACTACCAAGGGACGTCACAGACACCCTTAAATCTCCACTCTGAGGGGGAGCCGCTTGGGACCTCCGGGAAAACCTGCTGCCCCGAGTGCTCAGAGACCCCTGAATCACATCCTGTTACCTCTGGAGGGCTGCGCCCCAATCAATCAATGAACAATGTATTCAGCTCCTACTGTGCTCCTGGAGTCTGAAGCTTAAGAGGCAAAGGTGTTTGCGGGTCCTCAGGCCAAAGCCCCTGAGGTTTACAAGTGGTCCATCTAGACTATCCCCCGTCCATGCCAAGGATTCCATTCCTGCCCCCCATCTTCTAAGATGGTTAAAGTCCCAGCTCCTCCCCACTACCCTTCAGGTCACCCACCTGTGCCCCCACCCTGCCCACCGGCTCAGTCCAAAAATCTTCCCACAAATCTTAAAACAGGTACGCAAGCAGGGGCCCCTACAGTGGGTAGGACAAGCCCCCTTCCCACAGCCCGGCCCTCCAGGTGCCAGGCTGATGTCCCAGTTTGAGAGGAGAACTCAACAGCCCTCTCGCCGGGGTCTAGTGAGCTCTCCCGGGCAGCCCCGGTGGCAGCGCGGCGGGAAACCGGGAACCCCATCCCTGCCGGCCAGCCGCCCCCACAATCCTGGCCGGGCTCCCTCCTCCAGCACGCCTGGAGTTGGGGCCGACGAGCAGGATCAACAATCCAGAAACTTTCAATGGATCAAGCCGACTGGGAGGGAGAGAGGGAAGGGGGTGGAGGAGGACGGGGACCAGGGGAGGCTCCAGGGCAGAGCCCCTGCTCTCCACTTACCATCTTGCTCACATCCATGACCGAGGCTGCAGGGCCACCCCCCACCCCTGGAGATCCCGCTGCCCCCAAATGCTGCTCCCGGCTAATTCCGCCCGGAGGGTGCCATGCTGCGGGCAGGGCGGCCGGCAGGGCCCCCGCGGACTGGGGAAGGCGGCGGCGGCGGCGGCAGGACCGAGGCTGGACCGGAGAAAGGAAGGGAAGGGGGAGGGGAGGCGGGGAGGGGGAGGGGGAGGGGGCCGAGCGCGGAGCCGCAGCGCGCACCGGGGGCGGGGGAGGCGCGGCTCCGCGGGCGGGCGGACGGCGCGGCCGAGCCCCCAGGGGGGCCGGGGAGTCCCGCGAGCGGCTGGAGGCGCCGCGGTCGGGGGCGCGGGGGCGCGGGAGCGGACGGATTCCCGGGGCCGCCGCAGCCTGCGGCCCGGGCGCGCCGCGAGGGTGTGATTTGAATAACAAAAGGTCGCTTCTCCCGGAGCCCGCGGCCGGGATCGCCCGAGCCGGGAGCGGGAGCGAGGCCGCCGGGCCCGCCGGGAAGTGTGTGCCGGAGCGTGAGTGTGTTTGGGCGCGCGCGCGGGTGCGCGTCGGGGCGGTGGGATCGGTGGGACTCAGGAAGTGAGCGGGGAGGCGGCCGCGAAGGAGCGCGGCGGGGGCGCGGGAGCCGACATTCCAGTGGGGGCAGGGGGTCCGCTCGGCCCCTCCCCGCTTGGCTTCGCTGCACAAAGGCGGGATTCAGAGCCGGTGGTTTGCCTCCTGCGGCTAATCCGGAGGGGACGCCCGGATGAGTCTGGGGTCTGCAAACGGACGGGCGCGCAGCAGGAAGTGGAACAGGTACCCCCGGAAGGCTCGGTGCCCCGCGCCAGGGAGCCGGAGCCAGCCCTTCCGGGGCCGAGGGAAATTGGCTCCTCGATACGGAGTGTCCTGAACGCAGCGCCTTCTCTCCAGCCAGAATCCCCGACCCTTCCACTCCTTGCTGGTCTGCCCTTAGAGAAGTGGGAGGCCCACACTCCTCTCTGCCCGAGACACAGCTGGTGGCCGAAAAGGGCTCCGGGCAAATGCTCTTCCTGGGCACTCTCTGCAGGAAAAGCCTGGACATCCAAGCCTAGGGTTTCAAGGCGAGCTGCCTCAAATGCTCTATTGAGCAGGGAGGTTTGGGGCTCACGCCAAGTCCTCAGGGACCGGAGGCCACTAACACCGACCCTGCTTTACCCAGATGCAGATGAGGAAACTGAGGCCCAGAGCAGGGGAGTGATTTGTCCCAGGTCACACATCTCGCAGGGACTGGGGTCAGGAGAATCCTGAGTAAGGATGGTGCAGCCCAAGCCAAAAAGAGCTTCCCAGGCCATCAGAGAGCAACCCTTTGCGGTCAACAGGTGATGGGACCCATCCACAGCCCGGGCCTTCTGGCCACACACGAAGGGGCCAGGAAGGTAACACTAGCCAAGTCAGTCCCCCATCAGGCCCCAGGGCCTGCTGGGCCGACTAGGAAGGCCCCCTCCCCTTCCAGTCTGAGTTCTCAGTCTATGAAGTGGGAAATGTTGCTCTGCCTGCTAGGGGGATGTGAGAACAGCATGATATAAAAGACATAAAAATAGAAGGACAGGAATGTATGGGGCTTTCACTGTGGTGGTTATTTTCATTTCCCGGCTTTGGAGCCCAGTTACAGGGCTCTCAGCGTCAGCTAAGGGATCTCTGGGCCCGGGTCTCTCTGTCTGTCCAACCCTGAGTGTGACCTGCTCTGTCCCAGGGCTGCCCCTGGCAAGCCCAACTCTCGCAGCACTGTGCCCCACGTGGGGAACTCCGGAGGTGGCCCTGGTCTGCTCCAGTGGGATTGGCTCCCACAGCCCCTTCTCCTGACTCATGTCCCCAAGAGGCAGGAAGGAAGCACGCCAGCACATCCTCACCGGCCAGCACCGACCCCCAAGGTAAATGAGAGCCAGGTTATTTGCTGCCTGATTAAATGTACCAAGATCTCCTCTCCCAAAGATAAGTAAATAAGTAAGATTTCATGTGTTTAAAAAATATTACGAACTGTTAGGCCTGGGGTTGATCAACAGATCAAGGTCTCCTGGTACAGATCTTGGCACCCAAGCCAGCAAAGTCCATTTGCTCATTAAAATGGGGATCGGGACCCCTGCCTCACACTGCACACAGGCCATAGGGTCAAACGAAAGAAATGTCTCAAACATCACCCATAACAGGCTGAATGATGGCCCCCGAAGGTAAAACGTGCTAATCCCTGGAGCCTCTAAATACTACGGTCTGTGGGAAAGAATATACACATACGATCCGGTTTAGGATTCTGAACTGGAATGATGACCCTGGATTATCTGGGTGGACCCCAGATGCAATCACGTGTGTCCTTTTAACAGGCAGAAGTGACACTCAGAAGGGATAAAGCAACATACCAGAGGCCGAGTGAGACGGCTACAAGCTTACAAATGCTGGCTGCGGCCGGAAGCTCGTGCAGGCAAGGAACAGATATCCCCCTAGAGCTTCTAGAAGGAGGATGGCCCTGTCAACACTTTGATTTTGGCCGAGGAATACTAGTATCAGACTTCGGGGCCTCCAGGACTGGGAGGAAATAAGCTGATGTTGTTTTAGCCACCGAATGTCTGATCATTTATCACAGCAAACACAGGAAACTAATATGTTGCCCAAAGGTCAGTGAGGGCTGGTGTCATGGACGTCTTGGGGCTGCCCTCCCCACGGACTTCCTCCCAGCGGACTGCTCATGTGACAGCAGAGGCCAGCCAGGAAGCAGGCGGGTTCTCCTGAACCTGGGTGCAGGGGCGGGGGGGGGGGCGGGCAGCTGGCAAATAAGCAGGTACCCACATGCAAACATGTATATGCACAAATACACGCACACAGGGAAGGAGGAAACAGCATCTTTAAAGAAGCTGAGCTGCTCCGCCCTGGCCACCCCCTGCCAGGCCCACCCAGCACACAAACACCTTTGGGGGCCTGCCTTTCCTCTCACTGGTCTCGGGCAGACAGGTTCAGACTGGGAGGGGAGGGGAGGAGGAAGGCCCTGTCTGGGGATCCCCCCCTTCCAGAGTGGCTGTGCCATGAGGCACCCCGTGAGGCTATGGGCCACTGCCTCAGGCTGGGGGAGCCTCTTTTGAGTAAACTGGACCGAAAGAGAGGGGCGCCTGGGTGGCTCATTCGGTTAAGCGTCTGCCTTCAACTCGGGTCATGATCTCAGGGTCCCGGGATCCAGCCCCACATCAGGTTCTCTGCCCAGCAGGGAGCCTGCTTCCCTTTTTCCGCCCTGTGCTCTCTCTCCCCATCTTCTCTTTCAAATAAATAAACAAAACCTTTAAAGAAAGGAAGGAAGGGAGAGAGGGAGGAAAACAGCGGGTTCAGAAGAATGCCGGGACCCTCAGCGGCTACTCTATTCTGTCTCCACCAGCTCCCAGGCCACCGCATCCAGCTGCTGACTCAGCACCTCTACCTCCGGGGCAAGGATAGGGGGTGGGAGGGGGCCTCAGTCTCCCAAGCATCTCACACTCAAGGAGTCTAAAGATATATTCTTCTTTTCCTCTGTTTTCCCATTTTCTGTCTCCTTGGTGGTTCTGCCTCACACTTTGCTGTGTAAGCTAGAAACTTCGAAGTCAGCCTTGTTCCTCCATTGACAACCCCCACCACCATCTATCTGGATTTGACATCCATGCGATGCTTTCCTGCAAACAGCTTCCAGTCTGGGTCTTCCCTTCCCATACCTGACGGCTCCCGCACTGGGCAACAGCAGCCTCCTAACTGGCCTCCCTGCCTCCAGGCTCTTCCGCTCGGCTACCTCTTCCACACATCTAACCGCAGCTTAGATGTGGGGGGGGGGGCAAACCTCTCCATAGGTCATTTGGCACTCAGGGTCCCTACTAATCGGGCTCCATCTCCATTCTAGTCCGTATACGCTCCTCCTCCTCCGCCCCGCCCATCAGTTAGGTCCTGGCCCATCGAACTGCTCGCACGGGCTCAGGACGCTGCTGGAATGCCCTTCCCATGTTCTCAGCTTAGAAGATTCTTGCTCGCGTCCTTCAGGACCCATCTCAGCTGTCACCGTCTCTGTGATGCCATCCCTGACCCATCCAGGCACAGCTGGTCACCCGTCCTACAATGGACAGCCCCTGTGCATAGCCTGAATCATCCTGGGAAGGGACGGTCCCTCCCCTGGGCTCTCCGTGCTCCCCATGTGAGCTTCCTCGGGCAGGGGCTGGACCTCACTGGCCTTTCGTCCCGCCCTGCCTCTCGCCAGACTTTCAATTCCCATATCACGGCTTCACCTTAAACAATAAAAAGTACCACGCGGGCCCCCAAAGGTGCGGCGGATGAGTCCTGGTCGAGGGTGACACCTACTGGGCAGCCGCGGTTCTGCAGCCCAGCCCTACAAATCCGTACCACACTTCCAGGCCCGGGGCTGCGAATCCCAGGGCGCGATTCCCAGGAATGAGGTTTCAATCAAACAATCTTCCCTCCAAAAGAGCCTTCGAGAATGTCTGTTACTGTGCAGCAGCTGCAGAGGGCGGCGACGTTCAGAGAATGCCTCTTTGTCCCTTCTCCCGTCGGATCCTTTAAACCATCCGGAAAGGCAGATGGAACAGGTGTTATGACAACACCTGTCTTGCAGGTGAGGCTTTGCAGAGACAGTCTGCCACTGATCCCGGAGGAAGGCACTGAGACGGGGAGGGGGGGTCCAAAGGTTCATTAGCTTTGCCGATGGTGTTTCAGTATTTTATAAGGGGGATGTCCTGACATACTATTATTTGCATAGGGGCGCCTGGGTGGCTCAGTGGGTTAAGCCTCTGCCTTCGGCTTGGGTCATGATCTCAGGGTCCTGGGATCAGGGCCCCACATCTGGCTCTCTGCTCAGCAGGGAGCCTGCTTCCCCATCTCTCTCTGCCTGCCTCTCTGCCTACTTGTGATCTCTCTCTCTCTGTCAAATAAATAAAATCTTAAAAAAAAAAAACCATTATTTGCATAACAGTGGATATTACAGAAGGAAATGTAGACTCTGGAGTCAGACAGGCTTCGGGCTGAATTCTGGCTCGATTACTTTCTAGATATGGGTAATTTCCCTAATCTCTCTGCATGTTTGTCTTCTTACCTGAAAAACAGATACCTTCCAGGATTGGTGTGAGATTAAGCAATCTGGTGCATAGAAGGCCCGCAGGGCAGGGGGGGGCTGGCCCCAGCTCGTCCCCAAACAGTCATTCCCTCCACTTACTTGGCGCCTAGTTCCTAAAAAGTTCTGGATTTTTTTTTAATGCTTTAAGTCAAAAGAAGAAAAGGATAAAAAGCCAAGGGTATCAGTAGTCATCCTGATTAAAAGGAGAGTAAATAAAGAGGTTTCCAGGGGGGAAAAAAAAATAAGGCACTGCAGTTCCTGAGCTAGCCCTGCTGAGCAGAAAGGACACCAGCCTCGGCCAACAGCTCAGTGGTTCCCACTCCTCCTCCCCTGGGAGCTGCGGCAAGTGAGCCTCGGTCAGAGCAGGTGACCCAGCAGGACTTCCAGCCTGGTGGCTCCACTGCCAGGGCTCCCACCCGGGTCTCCTTTTTTTTTTTTTTTTTTTTTTTAAGATTTTAATTATTTGGGGCACCTGGGTGGCTCAGTGGGTTAAAGCCTCTGCCTTCAGCTCAGGTCATGATCTCCCTGTCCTGGGATCGGGCCCCGCATCGGGCTCTCTGCTCAGCACGGAGCCTGCCTCCCCCTCTCTCTCTGCCTGCCTCTCTGCCGACTTGTGATCGCTGTCAAATAAGTGAGTAAAATCTTTAAAAAAAATTTTCAATTATTTGACAGAGACACAGCGAGAGAGGGAACACAAGCAGGGCGAGTGGGAGAGGAAGAAGCCGCCCTGCCCCCAGCAGGGAGCCTAATGTCGGACTCAATCCCAGGACGCTGGGATCATGACCTGAGCCCAAGGCAGATGCTTAATGACTGAGCCGCCTAGGCACCCCCCACCTGGGTCTCCTTGAGTGGAATGTGGCCTTGTCAATGCGTCACCCTGACTCCAGTGGGAAAAGCCCTCCACTGCCTCTCTATGAGGGGATATAACCACACGTACAACTTGAAAAAGAAAAAAAAAATCCTTAAACACAAGCATTCCTAGGTCTAGAGTGGATCTAAGTATCTGAAGGTAGAGTCTCGGGTGACAAGTCGGCAGGTGAGCGCTGTGGGTGGTTGGGGGGGGGGGTGTCGTGTGGAGAATAAATGTAACCACAGAGAACACTACTGAGTTCTTAACGTGCCAGGCATGACGGCAAGTACTGTTTCTTTAGTCTCTAAACAACCCTGGATACGAAGTGTTCTGCTATTGTCCTTACTTTACAGGGAAGAGAGGGAGGCCCAGAGAGGTCAGGCGGCTTCCCCAGGGTGCCACAGCTAACAGGCAGGGGGGCCAGGGCAGAAGGTGGGAAGAGAATTCCACAGGGAGCCCCGCCCCTGGGCGTCCCCGACCCCTGGTCGTCCCCAACCCCTGGCCCAGCCTCACTCGTAGGATATCTGCCCTCACCAGGATGGGCAGGCAGTTTAAACTATGCGATTATTAGTATGTGTTTTTATTTACAGGCTTTTCTTCATCCCAAAGCCTTGTGACTCAGCTGTGAGTACAGCGAATTCCCCTGCCTTCCGCAAAGTGACTTGCCCTAAATTCCCAGAGTAGGGCACTGGGCACCTGTCATTCAAATGTGGGCCCTGCCTGCTGCCTCTTGGCCCCCAGTCCCTGTCCCCACCTCTCCGCACCTGCACCTGCGTGCTGCTATGTTCCAGGTGTCTCCGCTGTGGGTATATGCGGGGCAGGGGGGCTCCCAGAAATGACTCCTTAAAGTCGTATCAACATTTCCCCTGGACGGATTTCACCATCAACACACAGAACAGGCCTATATGTTAGAGACACCTCGCATGGTCCCAGGTATTCCAATTTCTGAAACTACGGTTCCAATACATACTGACGGCAAGGCACCAGGCGGAAGGGGCATGACTGCAACTTGGGGTGGGGAAGCTGTAAGCAATGACTGAGATTTGAGGGCACAGTTGGGAAAAATCCCAGAGCCACAGGGGGATGAGACGAAGTCGAAGACCAGGAGAGAATGCAGGTGGGGACCCATGGGTTAAGAAACTGCTGGAAAGGGGCGTGAACGGCCATGCAGAGACTCAAACCCCCACCTCCTCCAGGGATGCTGAAGGTCAGCTTCCATTTCAACAGGTTCCTGCCCAAACCTTTCACCTGGAACCACTGGTAAGCCTTGAGCACTCGGAGCACACCTCTAATTTTATACAGAATCTTAGCTATTTGCGATCAGTGCGCAAAATGCATTTTCCAGGAACCCCTTGTGTTGGTCTTCACGAGGTGGCCCAAACGGGGAGCCTGGGTGGTAAGCTTCATAAAGCCCCATGAGGAGCGCTGAGCAGGCACAGAGCCACCAGATCCCTGCAAGGGCCTGGCCTTCCCACAGCCACTCAGTAAAGCCCTCGTTACTGAAGCAGGATCTCAGGGAGTGCAGGCTCGAGGCTGCATTAAACCTCAGAAGCATCTGTGTGGCGCTCTGCCCATCACAGGGTACACAGGACCATGGAACTCACCCGAAATGTGCCAGGCACCAGACCAGATGCTCTGCCTTGTCCTGTCTTTTCCTCCCCAACGTGGATGCTGAGCTACAGAGAGGCTGGTGACTTTCCAAGGTCCCAGGGACATGACCACGGCAGGTCGTGTACTGCTGACTCTCTATCCACGGCCCACCTTCCCAGAGCAAACTCCTTAGGCATGGCAAAACTCAGATCACAGTCCACTGCCTGTCAGGACAGTCCATAAGCCTTCTAGGACTAAGGCCAGTGGAGCCCCTTCACTGGCTGGGAGGGGTCTCCCCGAGGGCAGTCTCCAGGCTCCAGCTGGGGATGTCAGGGCTGCCCCGGGGACCTGAGCATAAATGAGTAATGAGATGAGGCATGAATGGTCACTTAGCGCTGGCAGAGCTCTGCACTCACCAGGCCCCCTCCAGGGCCAAGGGACACACTCAGGACCTTGGGAGTGCCGCCCACCACGGAAAGCGCCTGGAAAATGTACCCTCCTCGGCAGGCAGGGGAAGGGCCAGGGTTCTCCTAAGAAGAAGAGCCAGAGGTCTAGGGTGCCCCTCTCACTATGACACAAAGTGTACATGAACCCCCGTGGCTTAGTCCAGGTTTTATCACCCACAGATCTCAAAATCTAGAATTTTCTTTCTAGTCCTGCCGACCAGTGGCTCCCTTTAGGGCTCCAGCTGCTGCACGGCCGCAGCCATCCCAGAAAGGGGCTTCTCTCCAGAGGAACAGGTACATGTCACGGGCGCGCCAGTGGGCAGCCAGCAGTTTCAGAAGGGTCCCCGGAGTTTTCAGGCATTTCAGGGGGACGAGATGGGCCGGGCAGTGCCAAGCTGCTCCAGGCCCCTGCTGTCTGGCAGACAGGTCCTTCCCCACGCCCGAGGTGGGGGTGTTCTAGAAAGGCAGTGTGTGGACAGAGCCCAGAAGGGAGCCTGGAGGCTGGGGATGATCAGGCACGGCCCCTGCAAGAGGACAGGACAGCAGGCTGACCGCACGTAGGAGAGGGACCAAGAGGGGAGAAAGGAAGAAGCCAGCTGTGTTCTGGACCCATCAGAGTCAGGGCTATCTCCCTGAGCAGATACACAGGGAAGGAAGAGGGAGCCCCAGCTAGAACACAGGCTCACATGCACGCAGCAGAAAGGCAGACAGCCGCCGTGTACTCAGAGCCAAGTGTGGACCTTGGAGCTCCAGCAGGACTGAGCGAGCTCAGGGTGAGGACCCGGTGTGGGTCAGAGGCTGGGCGGGGGAACGGCTCCTGCAGTCCCTGCAGAGTCTCTCGTGCCCATCAGGACAGGAGACAGGCTGAGCAATGCAGAGAAGCCTAGCACACTGCCTGGAACGGACTTCCATCCTGCAAGGTAATGGCCTGGCCTCAGGATGCCACTTTTAGCAGGTGGATTCCCGGGCAGCAAAGATCTGCTAGATTTTTTACAGCGTCCCCAGGCAGGCTACGGTGGCTGGCAGGGTTGAGGGGGCCCGCTGAAGACACCGAGACAGATGCGAGCCACTCAGCCAAGTCCCTGAGTCAGCAGACTGGCCTGGAAACCTCTACTCAGGAGGCCGGGGCTGCCAGGGCACTCTGCCCCTGCCTGCCCGGCTCCTGCCTGGAGCCAGCAATTTCGGGCACCCTCAAACGGGCCAGCCCAGAAGTTGTCAGCCTCTCTCGCTTGCCCCTCCCCAGGAGGACCAGTCCAGGAATCCGTCTCTGCCCAGGTATCTAATGAGCAAAGACGTGTCCCAGAGCCATAGATCAGGACCAGATGGAGCAACCCAGAGATGTCTATAGTGACCGCGGGCTGGGCCTTCCGTGCTGGAGGCGGCGGCCGCCGGGCGAATTCCATGTTATTACAGCCTTACAGGAAGCCAGCCTGGCTCAGCTGTTAACCAGCAGCAATTTCTGGGCCTTGGGGGAAGAGGGAGGGAGAAGAGAGGAGAGAAAGGAAAACACAGTCCTCCGCCGCCCCCCTCCAAAAGAATCGATGCCGAGTTATTTTTAGATGCTTATTCATTCCACGCATTTCTTTGTAAGAGCCAGGACATGGGCTCTGCACAAAAACCATTGGGCAGGAGGCAGCTGCTCACATAGGAGGACGGGGCTCGGGGCGCCTGGGAGCAGGTGGGTGGGAGCATGGGAGGGTCTGCAAGGACACCCCCTCCTGGCAAATATCTCCCAGGATTCTGGAGGCAGAGTCCGGAGCCTGACGGAGGGGAGGCTTTTCAATCCGAATCCCCAAGTTCAACCTCCAGCTTTTTCTTGCTAGATGGCCTAGGGCAGATCACTGTGGAGGTCAAATGAGACTCTGTCTGGGCTTGGAACCCGGTTAGGTGTGGCGTGGGGCAAGTCACTCAACCTCTCAGGGCCTCAGTTTCCCCCATCTACAGAGGGAAGCTGGTCAATGCACACGGAACACTTAGAAGACTGCCTGGCATACCCCGTGTTACATGAGAGTCCGCGATCACTTCTGTGAAAGCCGGGACACGATCATTCTCACTGTCGGTAACAATGATCGCTTAGAATTACACTCGGGGCAGGGGCACCTGGGCGGCTCAGTCAGTTAAGCATCTGACTCCTGATTTCAGCTCAGGTTATGATCTCCGCGTCCTGAGATCCAGCCCCACATCTGGCTCCATGCTGGGTGTGGAACCTGCTTAAGATTCTCTCTCTCCCTCTGCCCCTTCCCCCTTGCTCTCATTCTCTCTCTCTAAAGATATGCATAAATACACACACACACACACACACACACACACACACACCTCTCGGGGTAGGGTAGAGCACGAAGATAAAAGCCTCAGAAGGCCTGAGGTGGGAAAGAGGCAAACAGAGAAATCTGTATTCACAGCCTAATGCCTGCCAAGGACGGGCATCCAAGAGGTTTTGCCTCTGTTTAGATGTGGATGCTGTGACTCAGTTTCTCCTCCTGCAAACAGGGCAATAAGCACTCCTGGGGGGGGGGGTTGGGGGCTGACGGAACAGGAAGCCCACAGCGTGGCTTCCAGCAGGTGCCTGGTACTATTAGTTGACTCTGGAATGACCTGTCCTTGTATGACGGCTAATCTAGGTCTCACCTTGACTGGGTCCCAGGGTATCCGGAGATCTGACGAACTGTGATTTCTGGAGGTGTCTGTGGATGTGACTGGCCTTTAACTTGGTGGACAGAGTAAAGAAAGCGGCCCTCTGTGATGTGGGCGGACACTGTCCAATGTTGAGGGCCTGAACAGAACACCAAGGGGAAGGACAGGAGAATTCTGTTCTTTTTTTCAGCCTGACTGTTGAGCCGGGACACTGGTCTTCTCCTCCCCCCTGGACTGGGATTTGCACCACTGGCTCCCCTGGTTCTCAGGCTTCCCTACTCAGACTGAGTTGCACTACTGCCTTTCCTAGGGTCTCCAGCTTACAGATGCCAGCATGAGCCAATTTCTTATAATATATTGGGATTTCCTTCTCTCTCTGTCCCCCTCCCTCCCACCGTCTCTCTCTCCATATATATGTGGGTGTCACACACACACACACACACACACACACACTGATAGCAATATATCTGAATCTATCATGTTCCGTTTCTCTGGTTACTCCCCAAAGCAGATCCAGACCCTTTTAGGATCTGCCTCTGTCAACGGTCGCCCTTCTTTGCATGGGCCACCCTTGGCCTGCCCTTCCCCAACACCCCCTGCGTCCCGGGCTGCTCGTTCTGTCCTCGATTACCTCTTTACGTTAACCCAGACTTTATCGACCGCTCCCTTCTCGTTCCAACCAGTAAGGCTTTACTGAGTGTCTGCGGTGGACAGGACACCAGGCTGTGCTGTGACTACTGAGACACATAAATCAAGGTCTTACCCCTCACATCATTCCGAGATGATGTAGTGATTACCTGCTTGAGAAGAGGCTGCAGGTGTCCAGGGAACACCAAGGAGGGGTTGGGGTGGGCGGCAGAAGGTGTAGGAGGCTGGGGACACATTCTTTCAGCAAGTGACAGACATAGATGTTCCAAGCAGACTCAGCAGGACCCTTGCGGGGCAGGGGGGCACCAGGATCAGAGTCAGAATTCCCATGGTCCTCACTGCCTGCCAGCCCTGGACCAAGTCAGGTAGTGGGTTTCAAGAGTGAAACCCTACTGTGTCCCACCTGTTTGCCCCCTTCAAGGGCTGCTTCTTCTCTGAAGTCCTCCAAGGCTGAGCACCCAGCAGGCCCCAGCAGGGACCTCGGAACTACGGTCCACTTCTGTCATGGTATCTCAGTCTTGGGTGGCAACCTGCTGGGGGGAGCTGTCTCCTCTCCCCCACACTCCCTGCCAGCCACCTCAGGGATCATTCAGAAACACAGGCAGGCCACCCCCTCCTTAAAACTCCCCACCCACAGCTTTCAAGGTGGCGGGGGTGACTCTCAAGGGCCTGCCACCCACCCCAGCCTAACCCCACATCGCTCCTGCCACAGGGCCTTTGCATGAGCTGCCTCCATCCTTTGTGTTTCTCTCTCCCTAGCAGACACACACATGCACGCACACACACACACACACCCCACCTCATCTGTGAAGGGTTAGGCTCCCCACAGCATTTCGTGTACATCTCTAGCTCCAGTGGGACTCCTTGGGCAGGCTGACCCTTTGAGGGCAGGAACCTGGTCTCGTTCCAAGCCCAGCTCAGGACCAGCTCTTCCAAACTTCAGGTGAGGCTCTTAAAGCATATACATAGGGAAAATTCTGCCATTGCTAAATACTAGAAGTGACCACTTTAAATAAACGGCGACAGTAAGGAGGCAAAGCTTATTTCATGCTAAATAACATCTATGTCATGTGCATTTGCTAGAATCGGTGATTTGAGTAATAAAGGTTTAGGAAAAACCAGCCGTGACCCCGTGAAGCTGGGGAATTCTGCTCCTCCCCTGGGCAGGGGTCACCTCTGTTCTCAGAACCCCAGTAGCAATGAAGCACTTGATTGATAAGGCCATTCCCACAACCATCAGACTCCCGCACCCACACTCAAAGTGCAACCGAAGGCATCACACTCTGTGAGCCTCTGTTTCTCTTTTCATAAAATGGGTATAAAGTCATTCCTCTCACAAGAGTTTGTTATTAAGGATCAAATGGAAAATAACACGAGACAGTAGTTAGTAAGCTACGAATGCCCATGACATTTTCTGGGCTGCAGAAAGTTCCCTTTATTGCCAAGTTTACCAATAAAAAATAAACCTGTCCATATGGATCTAACAGGATCTGTTTCATAGGGTCTCTTGCCAGTTCCTACCCCATCAACCTTGCTGTTCCTCTCCTTGCCCGGCCCCTAGGATCTGGTTCCACTAGCCTCCTGGTAAGAGCAAGGATTCTACCTTAGACCATGCATAGCTGTGTGACCTAGATGAGGGCCTTTCCCTCTCTGAGTCTGTCTTCTGGAGATGACCAAGGCTTGTGGACAGATTAACTGGGATGATTGATTTCAGTGCCTGGGATGTGTGCTCTGTGACCATGAGCTCTTGGGCCACCTTGGAGATCCTGGGGAGCAGTGCCCAGTTCCTACACCAGATAAGCAGACTTCTCTCTCCCAGTGGGGACCAAGTGGGGACAAGGTATCACCTGGCATTGTTCCCAGTTAGATCTGGTGTTGCACAGAGCCTGGGGACAGTCTCCCCTGCTGTGAGCTCCTACAAGAAGAGGCAGCACGGAAGCACGACAGGGGGGGGCATCAGTATTGGGGGTGCAAATATCTAGAATCTTCTTTCTCCTCCCTTCACACAGAAACCCCCCGAAACAGCTCCCCTCATGAAGTTTCAAGCTGTTTGACTTGCCAAATACCCGGCCCATTCCTCATTCTTCACTTTAAAATCACTTTTCTCCTCAAAGCTGGAGACACAGCCTTAAAATACAAGGTCTCCAGCAGAATTTCTTGCTGTATTTTTTAAAAGTCTAGAGTCAATGCCAAAAAGAATGGGGAGTTAGGGCTCTTGGGACTTGTTCTTGGACCATGACGACGGATGAGGCCACGGCTTTTTCGTCTCTTGTTCGCAGCTGAATCCCGGCCTCTGGAACAGCACCTGGCACAGGGCAGACACTCAAGTACGAGCGGCTGACCTTGGGAACGACCGGTGTAAGAAATCCTTTCACCCGTGTGCCTGGCGCTAATCGGAGTCCTGGGGCTCTCAGGGGACTGCGGTGCCTAATGCAGGTGGGTACCTTTGGCTCGACCAAAGGGCTTTCCCGTCCGTATTTCAGATGTCAGCACTCTGCGCTAGGAGTGTAATCGCCTTTTGCAGATGAGCTGAACGGGACAGAGAGAAGCGAAGGGCTCGTCTAAGAAACAGAACTCACATCTCTCATCAGGGCTGGTCACCAAATATGGCCGCAGGCTCTTCCCACAGCAACGCTCCGCTTCTCGCTATCCTGTTACACAGTCAGGGAAAAGCTCGATCTTCCAGTGGTCATCATCGGCCCATCTGTGCAGCCACCCAGCCAACCACGCCAACCTTCACCATGTGGCAGGTTCTGCTGGGTTCCAGGACAGCGAGAACATGGTGGCGGCAGTGGGGGGTGGTAAATTCAAAAGCAGGGTAAGAGCAGATCTTGGGGCTCCTTCTTTCTTTTTCTGAAGATTGTATTTATTTATTTATTTGAGAGAGAGAGGCAAAACCATGAAGAGCTATCGCCTCACACCTGTCAGAATGGCTAAAATCAACAGCGCAAGAAACAACAGGTGTTGGCGAGGACGTGGAGAGAGAGGAATCCTCTTGGGCTGTTGGAGGGAATGCAAACTGGTATAGACACCGTAGACAGTTTGGAGGTTCCTCAAAAACTTAAAAATAGAACTACGTGACCATCCAGCAATCACACTAGTGGGTATCCCCCCCCACAAAATACAAAACCACTAATTCAAAATGCAAAAACTAATTCAAAATTCACGCATCCCTATATATAGCAGCATTATTACAATCGCCAAATTAGGTGGCACCAAATCAGCCCAAGTGTCCACTGAGAGAGGAACGGATAAAGGTTGATAAATGGACTAGTATTCAACCACGAAATGGGATGAAATCTTGCCGTCTGCAACGACATGGATAGAGGTAGATATAATGCTAAGTAAAATGAGTCAGTCAGAGAAAGACACGTGCAAATATGATTTCACTCGTGTGGCATTTAAGAAACAAAACAAATGAGCAAAGGAAGAGGAGAGAGAGACAGAGACAGAGACCAAGAAACAGACTCGTAACTACAGAGAACACACTCATGGTTACCAGCGGGGAGTGGGGGAGGGGAGGGGTGAAGTAAATGAATGGTTAAGGAAGACACTTAATCGGGATGAGCGCTGGATAAAGTATACAATTGTCAAATCGCTATATTGTATATGTGAAACTAACATAACACTATGTTGGTGCTTGGGTGGCTTGGACGCTTCCGCGACTGACTGTTGATTTCAGCTCGGGTCATGATCTCAGGGTTGTCGGAACGAGCCCTGTTCTGGGCTCCACTCTGGGTATGGAATCTGCTTGTCTCTCTCTCCCTCTGCCCCCTCCACTTGCGTGCACATGCGTGTGCTCGCTCTCTCTTAAAAAAAAAAAAAAAACAAACCGAGGGGCGCCTGGGTGGCTCAGTGGGTTAAGCCGCTGCCTTCGGCTAAGGTCATGATCTCGGGGTCCTGGGATCGAGTCCCGCATCGGGCTCTCTCTGCTCAGCAGGGAGCCTGCTTCCTCCTCTCTCTCTCTCTCTGCCTCTCTGCCCACTTGTGATTTCTCTCTGTCAAATAAATAAATAAAATCTTTAAAAAAAAACAAAAACAAAAACAAACAAAAAAATAACAAACAAACCGAAAGCAAACAAATGAAAAAAACACTGTATGTTAACTACACTGGAATTAAAATTGAAAACTTAATAAGAAAAAATAAAAAATTAAAAAATAAAATCAATGCAGAACATTAAGGGGGTGGGGGGAAGGTAAGCCGTGCGCCCAGGGTCATGCAGCTAGCAAGGATCAAGGGCAAGGCCAACACGAGAATGATCTAAGAGTCATGCTCCCCCCATTAGCTGACATTCCTGGGGAAGCTCTTACCGGTACCCACTATAAGCAAGGATCTCTATTAGGTGCTCCCAGGGATGTAAAGGGAGCCAAGTCCTGACCTCAAGACAGCCTGAGTGGACTGGGGAAGTGCATAAACTATAGTACGTGGTAAAATGCTATATCTGATGGGGGCGCCTGGGTGGTTCAGTGGGTTAAAGCCTCTGCCTTCGGCTCAGGTCATGATCTCAGGGTCCTGGGATCCAGCCTCACATCGGGCTCTCTGCTCGGCGGGGAGCCTGCTTCCCTTCCTCTCTCTCTGCTTGCCTCTCTGCCTGCTTGTGATCTCTGTCTGTCAAATACATAAATAAAATCTAAAATGCTGTAGTTGATGGATAACAGAAACACGACAGAGGTCAAAAGCATGGAGAGAGCACAACAGGTCGAGATGATAAGCAGAAGACCATGAAAACAGAGAAGGTTTGCATCAAGTCCAGGAAAAGCAAAACCAACGTGTGGTCTGCTGACCTCCTCCCAACCCTTTCTGTTGTGCCCGGAGGAATCTCTTATGCCATTTACCAAAACAACAACAGCAAAAGCCGGCACAAAGAGCGTCCCCGACATCCAAGTCTCCTTGGCATCCGTGTCCCACCTCCTTGGTTATGATCAGTATCAGGGAAGAGAGAAGACCAAAGGCAGAGCCCGGGGAAAGCCTCCATGTGGAATGGGAGGTGCGGTCCATGCAGGGACCCAAGAAAGCACAGAATTCAATGGGGCGGGGGGAAATGGGGACTCTGGATGCCCCTACAAGGAGGAGGCGTTGGCTGAATGCCACAGGGAGGTGCTGGAGGACAGGAGGGGGGCAGGGAAGGCAGGAAGGCTCCAGTGAGGTCTCAGGTACCAAGGAGGGGGGGCAGATGCAGCAGGGTAACTCAGGTCTAGATCAGACGGTGTGACACGGAGCAACAGGGGATAGGAGGCAATGGGAAGGCAGGGAGGTGGCTCTGTCTTCGGAAGAGGCTGGTGGCCAAGTCACCGGGAGTTCCTAAGGGGCTGGAAAAAAACCTCCAGGAGGCGGTGCCGTGTTTAAGGTTGGGGAAGACTTACACATGCTCGTTGCAGGAGAGACAGGCATGTTTGCTTGACATCTCTGAGGAGGGGTGGGGTCATGAGGCTCAAGGGAACAGGGGTGAGGTGAGCCACAGTCAGGGGAGCGGGATATCACCTACAGGGAGGCAGAGGAGCAATGAAGCCCGAGCTGAGCGTTGAAATGACTCGGAAAGTAGCCAGGGTGGTGAAGCAGGACACTAAGCGTGTTCTTGGAAGAAGTGAGGTAGGTAGGCGGCGGGCCGGTGTCCCAAGGACATAAGGCCAAATGCAGGAAAGCTGGCAGGTGAATCTGGACAGCTGGGCAACGGGATTCACGGAGGAGAGGGCCCTGCATGATCAGCCTGCCCCTCACCGGCCAGGAGACTCCTCCCACACGGCTCTTACCCCCCCACTACAGCAGCTGAGACTGCCGAAGGGAGGGCAGGGGGTCAGCGCAGGGTGCGGGGCAGGGGGCAAGAGCGGGTCTGAGTTTTAGACACACCACTGACCACTGTGTAAAGGGCAGTGCCCAGGACAGCCGGGGGGAAGGCTGACAGAGAGAGAGCACGCAAGGGGAGGGGCAGAGAAGACAGAATCTTAAGCAGGCTCCATGCCCTATGTGGAGCCTGATGCAGGGCTTGATCTCACGACCCTGAGATCATAACCTGAGCCAAAATCCAGAGTCAGACGCTTAACCCACTGAGCCAGCCAGGCGCCCCTGTTTCTGGTTTACTGACTCGGGAATTAACAGAGCAGCCATCCGCTAAGGCAAGATGGGTTGGGGTTGAAGCGCGGAGCTGGTGTTAGCTTCAGATCGGAGGAGAGATGCCTTCCATTTTAACCGCAGAGGTGGAACCGGTGGGCTTGAGTTCAAATACATTCAGGGGCCCAGGTGGGGGGCGGGGCAGCGCTTGTACCTGATGACTTTGGTCTTCTGGGTGGAGCAGAAGACAAGCAAGTAAGGAGGGGTAGAGGCGGGCTCTGAGAACAGGAAGGGCTGAAACCCAGCAGTTTCCCCTCACCCACGGGGTATACGATCCGAGACCCCAGTGGCTACTGGCACCTCAGATAAGACCACATCCCATCTCGACTGTCCTTCCCTAGTATACACACATACCTACGATGAAGTTTAATTCATAGATTACAGCAGTATACTGTATGTAATAAAAGTTATGGGACGGTGCTCGCTCCCTCTCTCAAAATAACTGATTGTACCGCAGTCGCCCTTCTTGTGATGGCGTGACGTGATGAGATGCCTCCGTAACGGGATGACAAATGATGTAAGCACCGTGCCCTTCTGATGCTACGTCAGAAGGAGGCTCATCTGCTCCCTCAGTGCAGTTGACTGACGGCCCTGGGACCTCGGGAAGTGACTCTGCAGTAAGAAGGGACCACCGCGGTCACGGCTGAGAAAGGTAGGAGGCCACAGAAGGACCACCGCGCAGTGATGGGGGCCTCGCTGAACGTGGGCGCCACTTTCGTCCTTTGATTTTGTTGATGGCGTCCTCTCTTGGATTAACCCTCTGAACCTGCATGGAGCCAAACAGACCGACTTTCCCTTTACAGCTTCTAGTTTCATGGCACCCTTTGAAAAGCCTCCTTCCCCTCCCCACCCCACATGGCAGTTTGAAACCAAACCAAACCGGACCAAGAAGGTGGGGCCATATGTGGCTGCCATGAACAGGATCCGGGGAAAACACAGTAAGTGGAACAGCACGGCAAGTTCACGCTGATGATATGCTTGCAGAGTCACAGACTGTCCCGGGAAGACCAGGCAGTGAGGAGGCTGCCTCTGGGGAGATGACTGGTTGGAGTGGATTTTGCAGAAAGTCACAGGGTGGGGCGCCTGGGTGGCTCAGTGGGTTAAAGCCTCTGCCTTTGGCTCAGGTCATGATCCCAGGGACCAGGGATCGAGCCCCGCATCAGGCTCTCTGCTCAGCGGGGAGCCTGCTTCCTCCTCTCTCTCTGCCTGCCCCTGTGCCTACTTGTGATCTCTCTCTGTCAAATAAATAAATAAAATCTTTAAAAAAAAAAAAAGTCACAGGGCAAGGGATCAGAGGACACAGAGATGATGGACAATGGGCTGAAGGCAGGGACCCCCACTGGCCTAATGGCAGAGAGAGCGGGTATGTTTCAGACACACAACAGTTCCTGACCCCAACACTGGAGACCGCCTGCGATCAGAGAGTGTGCAGGAGAGACCATATTTTGTGCTAAGGTACAAAAAGGTTAAGTAGCATTCGCAAGGGCACATAGCTAACAGGGCACTGCGTTCCGGCTCCAGAACCTCGCTAACCTTCACCCCTTAATCTATGCTTAAGCTATGCTACTTTCCACAACATCAGAGTAAAGGAAAAAAGCAGGACATAAAACTGTTTATAGTGGGAGCACAATTCTGTAAAACAACAATCAGAAATCCAGCTGACCCCTGAACAATGAGGGCATTAAGGGGGCCGACTTCTCCCACACCATTGAAATCTGCCTATAACTGTTTTTTTTTTTTAAGAATTTATTTATTTATTTGACAGGGATAGATCACAAGTAGGCAGAGAGGCAGGCAGAGAGGCAGGCAGAGAGGGAGAGGAGGAAGCAGGCTCTCCACTGAGCAGAGAGCCTGATGCAGGACTTGATCCCAGGACCCTGAGACCATGACCTGAGCTGAAGGCAGAAGTTTAACCCACTGAGCCACCCAGACGCCCGTACTCTGCCTATAACTTTTGACTCCCCTAAAACTTAACTGCTGATGGCCCACTGTTGACCAGAAGCCTTACCAATAACGAATGAGTCAATTATCATGTTTTATATGCCATGTGAATTCTATACTATATTATTACAACAATGTAAGCTAGAGAAAAGCAAGCGTTACTAAGAGACTTGCAGGGGGTGTGCCTGCGTGGCTCAGTTGGTTGAGTGTGCGCCTCTTGGTTTCGGCTCAGGTCATGATCTCAGGGTCCTGGGTCCAAGCCCTGCGTCAAGCTCTTTGCTCAGCGCGGAGTGTGCTTGGGATTCTTTCTCCCGCTCAGCACCTACCCCCCAAGATGTGAGCTCTCCCTCTCTCTCATAAATAAAATCTTTAAAAAAAAAAAAAAA
This sequence comes from Mustela nivalis, assembly GCF_964662115.1. Taxonomy (NCBI): domain Eukaryota; kingdom Metazoa; phylum Chordata; class Mammalia; order Carnivora; family Mustelidae; genus Mustela; species Mustela nivalis. Next base: position 9,634,962 of record NC_139038.1, on the reverse strand, counting down.
AAGAAAGAAATTCATAAGGAAGAGAAAATACATTTATAGTACTGGACTGTAAAAAAGCCATGTACAAGGAAACCTGCACCTTTGAAACCCGTGTTGTTCAAGGGTTAACTCTGTGTGTGTGTGTGTGTGTATTTATAGGCAGACACTGAAAAGAAATACATTAAATTGTTCCGAGGAGTTATCTGAGTAGTGATTTTAAAACATGTTTTTTTGGATTTTCTATAATTAACATTAGTATTATTAACAGGGGAAAAAAAGTCATTCAAAATAACCACTGGAATGGGCAAGTACCAGAGACGTTCTATAAAAATAGACTTTCTGGAAAAAGGCACCTTGGCAACATACCCTGAGCATTTGAATAAACAAAAAAGTACCCTGCTTGATTCATGGGATAATAGTGGAAAGAACGGGAAATTACCAAGGCCTGGGTTCTGGAGAAGGCAACTCCCTAAGCCTCCACCTCTTTATATAAAATGAGTGTGAAAATGATAAAACTTGCTTCATGGGGCAGGCACCGAGTGAGACCCGGCAATTCTGTCAATCAAATGAAGCGTGTTCTTTTCATAAAACTATTAATTCTACCTTTTATCAATGCATTGGCACACATCCTGTTCAAAATTAAACCATGATTATAAAATACAATGCCAGTTTTCTTGATTAATCTGTCACTTTGATGTCATAAGACAGTCATTCCATTAAAGTCAGTCTGTAGCTGGTATTACTGAGTCATAATAATGGGACGCATATCTCAAATTTCCCCATATTCCAACTCGAAACTTAGTGTTGGGGACCATGCAAGAGGAGCACTTCCCAGGTTCCCTGCATACTCTATTACAGAGTTCCCTGATCTTCCCAGAAGCCAAGGCCATGCTCCCTACTTACCCACAGCCACTTGAGGCTTCCAGGCATTCTCTGCCCATAATCGCTCATAATTCTTTCTCGACCAAACCAACAGACAGACCCAATCTTCTAAAATGGCCACCCCTGTGTCCACAGCCCTTCTTCTATCGTGCCTCAAAGTTGAGAAGTGGCCCTCTTCCAACAAAGGCCAGTCTCTCCAAATGAGTTCACTCCCAAGATCTACCCTGCTTTTCAAAGACTTTATTTATTTATTTATTTGAGAATGAGAGAGAGAAAGCATGAGAGGAGAGAGGTCAGTGGGAGAAGCAGACTTCCCGCTGAGCAGGGAGCCTGATGTGGGACTCGATCCCGGGACTCCAGGACCATGACCTGAGCCAAAGGCAGTAGCTTAGCCAACTGAGCCACCCAGGCACCCTCTTCCCTGCTTTTAAAGACATCATCTCCTTGTGCCTTACAGCACCATAAACTCATCCCTGCACTAGACAGCAGCAATCTCCCAGTCTTGGGCAACTATGCTCTTTCCCTGTATACAGCCAGAATAATATGTTTTTTTTTTTTAAATAGAGATATAATTCAATACCATAGAATTCAGCATTTTACATTCCTATCAGTAAAGTACAAGGGTTCCAATATTCCCTGATGGGAATGTCAGGCTCAAGGGAATGATGGCTTTAAAACATCTATGCGTCCTTCTAAGAGTTTTATAGGGTTAGCTTTGACATTTAGGTCTTTGATCCTTCCACAGTTCATTTTTATATATGGTGTGAGGTAGGGGCTCAACTTCATCTTTTGCATATGGATTTCCTGTTGTCCAGCACATTTTGTTGAACAGACTCTCCTTTCCCCATTAAGTGGTCTTGGCACCCTAGTCAAAAATGAACTGACCATAGATATATGGATTTCCTTCTGAAAGCTCATCTCTATTCTACTGACTATATGTCTATCCTTATGCCAAGATTACTCTATCTTGATTACTATAGCTTTGCAGTAAGTTTTGAGAACTTACTGGGAAAGGACGACTCCATCCACTTTATTGTTCAAAAATCATTTTGGTTGTTTGCGGTCCTTTCAATTTCCATCTAAATTTTAGTTTCAGCTTGCCTACTTCTGCAAAAAGGCAGTTGAAATTTTAATAGGGATTGCAATGAATCTGTAGATCAAATAGGGGAGTATTGCCTTATTAACAATACTAGTTATCTTCTGACCCTTGAATATATGATGTCTCTCCTTTATTCGGGTCTTCCTGAGTTTCTTTTCACAGTGTTTTATAGTTTTCAGTGTCCAAGTCTTGCACATCTTTGGTTAACCCTATGCCTACGCATTTTATTACTTTTTCATATTGTAAGTGGAATTGTATTCTTGATTTCATTGCTGGATTTTTCATAGCTAGCATATAGAACTACAACTGATTTTTCAAGTATTGATCTTGTACTCTGCAACCTTGCTTGGCTCACTTATTAGTTTAATAGTTATTGGTGGTGGATTTTTATATATATATATATATATATATATATATATATATATATAATCATGCCATCAACCAATGGAGATAGTGTCACTTCTTTGCCAATCTGGATGCCTTTTATTTCTTTTTCTTGCCTAATTGCTCTCAGGAGAGCCTCCAGCACAATCCTGAATATAAGTGGTAAGAGCAGACATCCTTCTTTTGTTCCTGCTCTTAGGGAAGAAAATGTTCAGTCTTTTCACAATTAAGTAGGATGTCAGCAGTGGGTTTTTTGTACATGCCTTTTATTGGGCTGATGAATATCTTAATTTCTCTTTCATTTTTGAAGGACACTTTTACCAAACATAGAATTCTTTGTTGGCAGGTTTTTTCCCTTCCTTTCATCACTTCAAATATGTGCTCCCACTGTCTTCTGGCCTCGCTGTCTTTTCGAGTTTTGTTTTTTAATGGGAAATCAACTGTTAATCTTACGGAAGATCCCCTGTGCATGAGTCACTTTTCTCTTGCTACTTTCTCTCTCTGTTTTTGGCTTTTGATACTGTGGTTATGATGTACCTAGGTGAGAATCTCTTTGAATTTATCCTGCTTGGAGTTTGTTGACTTTCTTGGATGTGGAGATGTATGGTTTGGTTTTGTTTTGTTTTGTTTTCCATCAAATCTGGCACGTTGCCAGTCATTATTTCTTCAGATAGTTCAACTGATCTGTCTTCAAGTTCGCTGATTCCTTTTCAGCCTGCACAAATCGGTTGTTGAGCCCAGCTAGTGAATTTTTTTGGTTTGAGTTATACTTTTCAATTCTATCATTTTCTTCTTGTTTCTTTTTTATAATTTCTATCAATTGCCTCTATGTGAGACTCTAGTTTCATACTTTCATTTAGTTATGGTTTCCTTTAGTTCTTTGCACATATTTAAAATAGTGGACTGGGCACCTTGGTGGCTCAGTCAGCTGAGCATCTACCTTCGGCCCAGTCATGATCCCAGAATCCTGGGATCAAGCCCCACGTCGGGCTCCTTGCTCGGCGGAGAGTCTGTTTCTCCCTCTTACCAACCCCATGAGTGATCTTGCTCCCGCTTTCTCACTCGCTCTTGCTCTCTCCTCTCTCAAATAAGTAAAAAAATAATAAAATTTTAAAAATAATAAATAAAATAAAATAATGGACTGGAGCCTGGGTAACTCAGTGGCTTAAGCATGCCTTTGCTCAGGTTGTGATTCCAGGTTCCTGGGATTGAGCCCTCCCTCAGGCTCCCTGCTCAGCAGGGAGTCTGCTTACCTCTCCCCCTCTGCCCCTCCCCCAGTTCATGCACATGGTCTCTTTCTCTCAAATAAATAAATAAAATATTTTTAAAAAATTTAAAAATACAGGGGCATTTGGGTGGCTCAGTGGGTTAAACCTCTGCCTTCAGCTCAAGTCATGATCTCAGGGTCCTGGGATCAAGCCCCACATCGGGCTCTCTGCTCAGCAGGGAGCCTGCTTCCCTCTCTCTCTCTCTGCCTGCTGCTCTGCCTACTTGCGATCTCTCTCTCTGTGTTAAATTAATAAATAAAATCTTTTTTAAAAATTTAAAAATACAAAAACAAACTAGTGGACCTAAAGTATTTGTCTAGTAATTCTGGTGTCTGGGCTTCTTTGGGAACAGTTTCTATCAATTGCTTTCTCCCCCATGTTTACGAGATTGTATTTTCTTATGGTTTCTTTGCATATTTCATAATTTTTGTTGAAAACTGCACATTTCAAATAATATAACGCAGCAACTCCAGAAATCAGATTCTGCTCCTTCATAAGGTCTGTCATTGCTGCTTAATGTGCTTGTTTGGTGACCTTCCTGAACTAATTCTGCAAAGTCTGTATTCTAGGTCATAACTGATCACTGAAGCCTTTGCTCGGTTAACTTGGTGGTCAGCTAATGATTAGACAGAGATTTCCTTAACCTCCTGGAACCAGTAAATCTCCCTCTTTCTGCTGAGGGGTTTGGTTTGCGTGTTGGGACATGCCTTCAACTCTCAGCCAGGCAGTTTCTACTTCTGCCCTGACTTTCATGTCTTGCTTGCGTGTGGCTTCAAGGTCAGTCAGAGGTGAGAGATTATTGCCTTCTCAAGTCTTTTCCGAACATGCACACAGCCAACCCAAGTACATGGATTACAGAATGGCAGAGCTTTTAAAAGCTCCCAGTGGAAAAAATAAAATAAAATAAATAAAATAAAACACCCTGATGGACATCTTACTCCCTAGCCTTTCCTTTTACACTCTATGTTATAAGTCTATTGTCTATCCCAACTGTTATCCATTGCCTCATGCAGCTGTGATGTTAAAATAAACAACAAATGTCATTGTGGAGAGGCTTTCAGCACTGGGGATGGTTTAAGTAAGGTCAAAAAAGGACAACTCTTCCAACTGAGGTCTCGAGGGGAACCACTAGTTACTAGATGATGGCTATTCTACGTGATCTGGCTGCTGCTTAGGTCTCTGACTTACCTCCCACCTCCTATCCCAGGGTAGCTGGCATTCTTGCCATTTCTTGAACAAGGCTATTGCTGCCTCAGGGCCTTTGCACATACTGTTTGCCTTTGCCTGAAAAGTTCTTTCCCGTGATCTCTGCATGGCTGGCTGCATCACTTCATTACCATCTGTGATTAAACAGTACTTAATCAAACAGATTTTCCAAACACCCTCTCTAATAAAACCTTCTTCAGACCCAACCCCCACTCTAACACTAGCTATTAATCTCTCGCTCTTTCAGTAGTACTTATCATAATCCGGCAAGATTTCATACACATACTTGCTATTGCCTGATTTCCCTGTTGGATTCAAAGTTCTATGAAGATGAACTCTGACTACATTGTAGTACATTCAGGGTACTCTAAAACAGTACCCTGAATCTGCTCATAAATACTTGTTTAAAAATGAAGTAGTCTTCGGGGCACCTGGGTGGCTCAGTGGGTTAAAGCCTCTGCCTTCAGCTCAGGTCATGATCCCAGGATCCTGGGATCGAGCCCCGCATCGGGCTCTCTGCTCAGCAGAGAGCCTGCTTCCTCCTCTCTCTCTGCCTACCTCTCTGCTACTTGTGATCCCTGTCTGTCAAATAAATAAATAAAATCTTGGGGGAAAAAAAATGAAGTAGTCTTCAAAGATGGATCTGTATTCTGTCAGCTTAACTAAAGTGGACTACACTTCCCAGAATTCCCTTCCTTGTATAGCTCCAAATTATCATGGGGTACTTGGCCCAAGATCTGGAAGGCAGCCATGAAGGAGCAGCCATGCTCCTCTGGGCTCAGGAAGTTGGTGCGAGCACCAGGCATCGTTGTAGAGATACACAACACTGTTTCTTGTCTGTTGCGTCAACTGGTTGGCATTGGGCGGCAGCCAGGCCCACAGTTCCCCCAGCTCTAGCTTCTCCAACTCTTGGGCCAGGGGAATACTGAGCTCTGTGACAAAGAACACCCATACTTTGCATGACATCTTTATTATCCAAGTTGGAGGAATAGAGTCAGTGAGAGAACAACATAGTTCCAGTTCCTCCTCGTGGGTTCCAGCTCAGCTGCTAAGGTTCCAGCTTTTTCTTGCTCCCTCCAGGTCAGGAGGCTCTTCCCTTCCCAACTGCCTCTCCATGGCCTTCAAGGTCTAAGGTCTAACGCAAGATACAGAGACAACAACATCACCTAGGGCAATGGGTTCTCACAACTGTGCAAGGTCAAATCTTTATAATAGATCCCTTATAAGTAGTTCTGCGTCTCTGATCAAATCCAGCTGATAAAACCCCGAGTCCTACATGCCAACCATTCTCTGTCAGTTTACATCCACCTGCTTGTACTTTTTCTTTTTTACAAGATGTTATTTATTGATCTGAGAGAGAGAGAAAGTACTCATGAGCAGGGTCAGGGAGCAGGGGGGAGGAGCAGAGGGAGAGGGAGAGGGAGAAGTAGGCTCCATCCCAGGACCCTGAGATCATGACCTGAGCTGAAGGCTGTCGTTCAATCCACTGAGCCACTCCGGTGCCCCATCTGCTTTTAAACAAAGTTTACGGGGGCGCCTGGGTGGCTCAGTGGGTTAAGCCGCTGCCTTCGGCTCAGGTCATGATCTCAGGGTCCTGGGATCGAGTCCCGCATCGGGCTCTCTGCTGAGCAGAGAGCCTGCTTCCCTCTCTCTCTCTCTCTCTGCCTGCCTCTCCATCTACTTGTGATTTCTCTCTGTCAAATAAATAAATAAAATCTTAAAAAAAATAGATTTTAAAAAAAAATTTTAAAAAAATAAATAAAAAATAAAAAAATAAACAAAGTTTACCAACTTAAAAAAAAAAAATCCCTCGTCAACCTGACACCCCCCTCCAACTACAGACCACTCTTCCCTTTCCAACTCAACCTTCTTGAAAGACCTGCCTTCATTGACTGTCTTCATTTTATGAAATTCCTCTAGCTCTTGCTAGATCAACAATAAGCTTCATTTGCAAAATCCAAAGAACACATCATTTTTCCAGTTCCCAACTAACGAAAGCTGGTATATTTCAGTCGTGTTTTCCAAGGCTTGGCTCTCGGACCGCCACAAAACTCTCTGCCCTTGGCCTCCGTGGCACCAAACTTTCCTAATTTCCCTCCCTTCTGTCTCCATTTTCCTCTCCCTGGCTGGCTTCTTCTCGACCTGTGTGTTAGACGTTGGGGTCCTTAGGACAGACAAATCCCCTTGGCCCTCTGCCTTCGGTGGTCTCCTCCACCCCCATGCCTCCAATTCCCACCCAGACGCCAACGTAATTTCCATCTCTCTGGCCTCCAGATCTGCTTAGCCATGTCCACAGTGACCTCAGAGTCAGCAAGTCCCAAATCCATTCTTGACCATCCCTGCAATCAGGGGACACCACCGTGCTTCCGGTCATGGCCAAAGCCAGAATCCTGAGATCAATCCTTGACCAGGCTTCTTCTCATATCTCCCCAGTCACCAGGGTGCTGGCAACTCGGTCTTTCAAATGTCCCCATCCACTTCTCTCCATCCCTGTGGTCACCACACTCGTCCTACCTGACACCTTGCCCCTCCCCCATCTCATTCTTCACAACGAGGCCCCGCCCTTTCACCCTCGTCCTGCTGCCTCTTTCAAATACGTATGCGGCTGCCGCTGTATTCCAGAAGGATCTCTACAAAGTGCAGGTGCAATCATATTTCTCTGCCTCGAACCCTTTTAAGGTTATCCACAGGGTAAAATTTAATAATCTTGGGGCCTAGTGCACCAGCCCTGTCTCCTCGGCCCTACCTTAAGCCCTCTAGCTCTCCCTTGTCCATTCTGCAAACACTGCCCCCTATTCCTGAAATGAAAGCATTTCTCCTCCATCTGGCTGTTGCACCCTCTCCCCGGAATGCTCTTCTTTTTCTAGCAAATTCCCGCTCTTCCTTCGGATGTTTGCTTGAACCTCCCTGCTTGCCACCCCCGGATCAGAGCGGTTATCATTCACCCCATAGCACCTGCTCTTTACGCCACATCACGCCTGTCCCTTATATGCCGAACATCTATCCCCTACCGGGCACACGAAAGTGGCGTGCGGTCCTGTCTTGTCCACCCACCATATGGACCATGAGGGCCACTGAACTCCCTGCTGATGGCGAGTGAATATCAAATGCTCATCAAACTAGTAAATTTAGAAGGTTTGAAAGCTATCTAGGGCAATATCCTCATTTTACAGAGAGAGGAAAGGAAAGGAGTCAACTATAGCCCACGGGGAATTGATATTCCTGTTTGCCAGGAGTTAAGTTTTAATCGTGCAGAGCACTTGACCTTGGAATGCTTAGGAGGGACAGACAGACAGACAGATAGGGCTATCTAGATGCGTGCACACACACACACACAGACAAGCACGTGCACTCCAAAGCATTCCTGCTATGAAACTTACACACAGGAGCAAACTATTCTGGCCATGTCCCCACCTCCTTGCTAAATGTGTCCCCAGCCTGCTGCCCGAGAGGGATTTTACGGCTAATCCGTTCCTGGTCTGCTGGTCAGGCAAGGGCAGTGGTGGAGGGGACGGAGCATTCTAATTCAAGGACTTTGGGAATGAGGCTGAAGGATTTGAATTAACTCCAAGAGACAAACACCCGTCTGCATTACTCACTTGAGATGTACGAAGCGGGGCAGTGCAGAGAGGGTCCAAGCTTGCGTCCAGTGGGGCCACAGTCTGGGCCCAATTGTCCTTCCCAGCTTCCTTCCTCCTGTCCTTATCCCCATCCCATAGCCTCAAACTCCTGCTGGTCCCCAAACTCAACCTTCTTTCATGACTCTGGGACTTTCTGTAGGATGTTTTCTTCCCTATTTTTCTCTCCTGCCCTCTACTCTACAGCTCCTTCAAGGCAGAGCTGAAGCGCTATCTCCTCTGCAAGCTCACCCTTCCCACCTAGAAAGAGTCCTTGCTTCCTTCCAAGCATCCCAGAGCATCCTTCACACCTGGCCTGGTGCACCCGGGCTAGCTGTTGGTGGGTCTCTCTCCTGCAAGAAACTGAGGGCAAAGCTCGGGTCTTTCCTGCACCCTGGACCCACCATGGTGCGTGCCCCACTGTGTCACAATCCTGGAAGGTGCGATCTGCACCAGGGTTTCCTTCCTTCGGGAAGAGCAGAACCTTGCAGAACTTTCTATGATCCGAAAGTGAGACCCCCCCGCCCCGACCCGCCCCAGCCATAGAAACCAAAGGCCCCCAGCCTCGCTATGAGTCAGTCGCCAAGCCTGAGGGACTGCAGGGAGTCTGGGCTCCAAAGGGGAGCCCACTGTGCTGTAGTTGCCAGTGTGGGGGAGGGGGGGCTCTCCGCAGAGATCCTAGAGGACTGAGTCACTGGAAGGCAGCCAAGTGCGGCCGGATGAGTTAAGGAGAGATCTGCTTGGCCACCCTCCGGATGAGCACAGCCGGGACACAAAGCTCCACCTGTCAGGCCATCCACACGATTCCTCCGCCTGGTGCTCCCGGGCCTGGCCCCATGCCCACTGCCAGCAGCTGCTTCCCTCCCTCCCTCCATGGGCGGCCTTTGGTTCCCCTCCCGGGGACAGCTGTACCACACCAGCAGGTGGGAGGGGGCTCCACACAGGCCCCCCAGCTCTGGCTTCTAATGGCAACCTTCAGATCACTAAAGAGCCAGCAGCAGAGAGTAGTCCCATGGCACCTGGGTGTCCCCAACTTGAGTGACAAGTAAAAGTGCTTCCAGGTGACCAGAGGCGCTCTTCAAGACCCCCTTCATTTTCTCCAAGGTCCCCTGGCTCAGCTCCATGCTATGGCCATGCCCAAGACCCCTGTCTTCCCTCTGCAGAGCCTCGCGGACAGCCCACACGCAACCCAGACAGCAAGACAATAAAGCAAACCAGCAGAGCGAATGTCTAAAGAGAAACGCAGAGCAGAATTTTATTTTTTATTTTTTAAATGAATTCTTTATAAAGGTAATATCAAGTCATAGGAGATGACTGACACAGGTATCTACACATACATGTATGAATATATGTACACATACACATATATGAATGTATAATAAACATAAAAGTTTTGGCTGTGCCCTGGCACGTGGCAGCAATCAGTGCCCTTGGAGTACATTCAATGACTGTGTCTGTGTTTCCATGAGAAGCCCTTGCCACAAACCACGAGAACAGAATGAGGACTGGTACATCCTAGGTCTGGTAGAGACGCCAACCGAGTGGGTTGAGACAGGTGCACCAACACCGCCATCCAGAAACTTGAAAACAGCATCACCCTTTGTACGATGTACGGAAGACAGTTTGGAGCCCTAATGGGTATTGGGGTTTGTTTTTTTATCTTAAATGTGAAGTCCCTGGGTTGAAGGGCTCCTTGAACTTTGTATCCTTGGTCCCTTGTGCAAAGGGTGCCTGTAAGTGCTTGAGAGTCAATTTCATCCATTCTGTATCTGCCAGCAAACCTAGCAAAGAGTCAGATGCTGCAGCCCTAGTGAAGGCAGAAGGCTTTACTGAAATAATCCAAAGGGGACAGGGAGGGTCCTAGCAGAAGCCCTCGCAGAAGAAAGGGCCTCCGCTTACTTTCTTTTTTTTTTTTTTTTTTTAGATTTTATTTATTTATTTGAGAGAGAGAGAGAGAGAGCATGAGAGGAGAGAGGTCAGCGGGAGAAACAGACTCCCTGGTGAGCAGAAAGCCTGATGTGGGACTTGATCCTGGGACTCCAGGATCATGACCTGAGCTGAAGGCAGTCGCTTAACCCACTGAGCCACCCAGGCGTCCGCGCCTCCACTTTCTGATCATCCCTGCCACCCAGGTGATGAGGTCCTGGGAAAACTGGGCTGAGACAGGCTGGGTAACTGTGCGGAGTTAAGGAAATGGTGTGTGTGTGTGTGTGTGTGTATTTTTTTTTTCCTTAAACATTTTATTTGAGAGAAAGTGCATGCACAAGATGGGGAAGGGGGCAGAGGAAGAAGCAGACTCCCTGGTGAGCAGAGAGCCTGATGTGGGACTCGATCCTGGGACTCCAGGATCATGACCTGAGCTGAAGGCAGATGCTTAACTGATTGAGCCACCCAGGCGTCCCAAGGAGATGGTATATTTTTTATTATTTAATATTCCACTCCCAGAGGGTAACATTTTTATTTCCTTTTCCCAACGCTTTCATTTGATCTTTATTTTTACCAACAGACATAAAAATCTTAAAAAAAAAAAAAAAACCACAGGTGGCTAAACCATAATCCTGATGAGCATTTAAATGTCACATTCCCCCTGGAGTTTAAGAATTTCACTTGTTAAAAATAATATAAATGTAATTATATGACTGCATAATATTCCATCTTATGGATATATTCATCCATTCAATGGCTATTTATTTCATGCCTACTGTGTGTAAGGTATTTTTTAAGCACCAGGTGTATCAGAAATGACTCATCCAGGGACACCTGGGTGGCTCAGTGGGTTGAGCCTCTGCCTTCAGCTCAGGTCATGATCTCAGGGTCCTGGGATCCAGCCTCACATCCGGCTCTCTGCTCAGTGGGGAGCCTGCTTTCCCCTCCCCCTCTTTCTGCCCAACTCTCTGCATCAGTCAAATAAATAAATAAATAATCTTAAAAAGAAAACTCACTTAAAAAAAACAAAAGACATTACTCGTCCACCTCCTGTTGAATGCAGAAGTTGTTTATAATTTTTCAACACTGTGATAAGCATCTTTGTTTGTAAGAGGATTTTGTATATTTCAAGTTCTTTTCCTAGGACAGATTCTTAGAAGTTGACTTAGTAGGTCAAAGAGTAATAAATAACGTTCTCAACACATTGTGCCCAATGCTTTCCAAAAAGGCAGGCCAATTTGTACTTTCTTTATCAGAAGAGTGCCGATTTCGTACATCCTGACATGATTCAATTTTCTCACTAGAAAGAAACATATGAGTATCTTCTTTGATCATTTTGTATTTCTTACTTACTAGTTTTTCTTGTGTTTATAAATTGTTTCCTTCCTTTGCAAGTCATCTATTCATATCCAGTCATCTATGGGAGCATCTTAGAAGTTTAAGTTCTTTATATAGTGGGGCACCTGGGTGGCTCAGTCAGTTAAGCGTCTGCCTTCGGCTCAGGTGATAGTCTAAGGGTCCTGGAATCAAACCCCATGTTGGACTCCCTGCTCAGCAAGGACTCGGCTTCTCCCTCTGCCCTTCCTCCTGCTCATAGTTGCTTTCTCTCTCTCTCTCAAATAAATAAATAAAATCTTTAAAAAAAAAAATCCTTTACATAGTAAAATATTTACCCTCTCACTTTTAAAAGCATATTTCCTTTCTGAGAATAGCTATGATTTTTATCCTTTCACTAATTTTAAATTTTTAATAAAGATCATCAAAACTATACATGAATGTAGTCTCAAAAACCAAGCCATCAAGAAAGTGAAAAGACAATCCACAGAGTGTGAGGAAATATTCGCAAATCACATGTCTGATCAGAGTCTAGGATCCAGAGTATATAAAGAACTCTTGCAACTCCGCAACAAAAACAAAAACAATCCAATCGAAAAATATGTAAAGGACATAAACATCCCTCTAATGAAAACACGCAAATTGCTAATACACATAGGAAGAGATACTCAACATTATTAGTCATCAGGGAAATGACAACGAAAAACCACAATGAGATACTACTTCACATCCACTGGGCTGGGTATACAAAAGAAAGAAAAGAAAAATGAAAAGGAAAGAGAGATAGAATGAAAAAAGAGAGAGAGGAAGAGAGAAAGAGAAAGAAGGCAAGAGAGAAAGGGAGAGAATAATAGAAAGAAAGTAAGAGGTGTTAGCAAGGAGTAGGAGAAATTAGAACTCTTGCCCATTGCTGGTGGGAATGGAAGATGGTGCAGCTGCTGTGGCAAACAGTTTGGAAATTCCTCAATGAGTTAAACAGCATTACCGTAGGACCCAACAATTGTGCTCCTAGGTATATACCAGATAACTGAAAACAGGTATTTAGACAAATTAATGAACACCAATGTTCATAGCATCACCATGCACGATGGCCAAAATGTGGAAATAACCCAAATGTCCCTTGGTGAATGAACAGGTAAACACAGGTGGTATGGGCCGCCTGCTGGAACAGGATTCAGCCAAGAAAAGGAATGAAGAAACAATGACACATGTTACACCATGGACCTACTTCAAAAACACGGCCCTAGGTAAAGAAGCCAACACAAAAGGTTGCATGGAATTCCAATTGTAGAGACCTCCCGAAATAGATAAATTCATAGAGACAGACACTGAAACTGGTGGTTGCCAGGAGCTGGAGGTGGGGGCAAGGAGATGGGAATGTGACTGCTTCATGGGTTTCCTTTGTGGGGGAGGAAGAAGATGTCTTGGAACTAGAGACAGCAGTTGCACAATACTGTGAATGTACTTAATGCCACTGAAATGTACACTGAAAATGATTAACAGAAAGGACGCCTAGGTGGCTCAGCTGGTTAAGCGGCCGACTCTTGATTTCGGCTCAGGTCATGGTCTCGGGGTCCTGGGATCGAGCCCCATGTCGGGCTCCATGCTCAAGGGTCTGCTTCAGGATTCTCTCTCTCCTCTCTGCCCCTAAAACGGCTCCCACATGTTCAGTCTCAAATAAATATCTTTAAACACATTTTTTAAAATAAAATGGTTAACAGCTAGTTGTTTTTGAAATGAAAATTTAAAAAAAAAAAAAATCAAGTGCTAAAGACACTTTTTTTTTAAGTAGGCTCCATGCCCTCCACAACCCTGCAATCAAGATCAAGTGTCAGATGCTCAACAGCGCCCCCCTACGGATAGCTTCCAATAAACAACCCGCGTTACTTGTTTTCCCTACCTTTCCAATTCTACTTCCCAAAGGCAGTCTTGCTTTTTACTTCTTTTCCCCTCTAGTAGTTAGTAATAAACTTGATGTTTCCAATTATTATACGTACACTGTTTCTTCATTTACTAATCTGAAATGTTACCTAATGACTTCCTAATATGATAGCTAAGACATGGTTCCCTTAGATAGCCAACCATCTCTACTTCCTCATCTGCTCAACACAGATACACAAATATTTCAGTGAAATAATCAGTGTTTAAAGGATGACTGTATAAATGTCATTCTGCACACAGACAGGTGGAGAATGATTACATTTCCATTCTCATTTTTTTCCTTGAAGTTAATAATTGCTTTGCTGTTTTATTTACATAACCTTCTACATACATGTTCTGAACTTCTCCAAAATACTCTACTGTAGGAGATATTGTGTGGGGTGCCTTGTTTCCAGGAGATGCCCCTTGGGGCCGCTCATCTGCACTGGGTCCGCTTCTCCTATACCTCATGTTGTCTTCTACCTTGCTTCTGTTGAAGGGCACCTCCAACGAAAAGGAATCACAGAGGGGCACCTGGGTGACTCAGTCGGTTAAGCATCTGGCTCTTGGGTTTTGGCTCAGGATGTGATCTTAGGGTCCTGAGATCAAGCCCCACGTTGGTCATCCACTTGGCAGGGAGTCTGCTTCCCCCCACCCCAGCCTCTCCCCTCTCTCTAAAATAAATCATTAAAAAAAGAGAAAAAAAAGGAACCAGAGGAATTTCTTTTTCTTCCATCCTTGGTTATCTGGAAGTCTTTGTTCTGCTTTCATACGTTATTAGTCACTTGGGTATGGAAAAATACACGGAAAATCATTTTCCTCCAGAATTCTGAAGGCATACAACACCTAGTGTCCAGAGTCACTCTTGAGAAGTTCATTGCCATCCAATTCCCATTCCTGTGTCTGGTGCCTGTTGTTCCTCTCCAGGAAACTGTAGAGTCCCCTCATGAACCCTGCTGACATAAAATTTCACAATGTTGCCCCTTGGTGTGGCTTTTGTCTTTTATTGTGCTGGGTACCTGTGGTCCGCAGATGTTTCTGGTGCAACTTCGTTGGCTTCCTCACCTCTGTTGTCTCTGTTTCTCTTTCTGGAACTCTATTTTTATACTGAACTTTCTGGATGGATACTCCATGTCTCTTGTCTGCTCTGTATACTTTTCAACTCCTTGTCCTTCTTTGCTACTTTGTGAGAGATTTCCTTGACCTTATCTTCTCTACCTCAGAATGAAATTCTGAGTCCAGGGACTTCTTGAACTCTATGCAAATACTATCTGGAAGTTTCTGAAGTTTTCTTCTGAACTTGCATTGTTTTTGTTTCTTACAGATAGCTTCTTCATGATCATTTTAGTTCACACAGCCTTTCCTTTCCTTGTGTGTCAGCTGACCCCCGGTTAGCTGATTATATTAGCTTCCATGTAGAAGTTCCAATGGAGGAACTCATCAATTGGCAAATTTCATTTTCAGGAGGCGGGGCAGGGTGAGAGCCTCACACCAGTGCCTCCCGGAGATCTGGCTGTGAAGGGCTTTGTTCTGAGGCCTTGGGTTTCTCCAGAAAACATCTGATCACTGGCCTGGGAGGTGGATATCCTTGGCTCATCTGGACGGAGTGCAAGTTCCGAATGAATCCCCTTGTTTTCAGCACCAGGGTACCCCACCCTCTGCCACATAGAATCTCTGAGTTAAAAATTCATCTGGATCCGCTTCTCCAATCTGGTCCAGAGCTGTCATATAAATGCCTGTGCTGGAAAGCAGCAGGGGGGTGGGAGGACCAGTTCTTACAGACAGATACCCTTTCCACCTGATTTCAGCCCTCCCCGACACCTCCCCCACCACAATGTTCCAAGCTCAGGCTCATCTGGGCCCAGCGCAGTGTATCTGCTCTCCTGTGAGTACCCTCTTTAATTCTTTCCAAAATGTATTGAAACATCTCACTTGGTAACAACCCCACTCCATTTTTCATTCTTGTAGGTTTTTCTCATTCTTCTTTACTGTTATTGTAGCCAATCTTGGGAGATGTGCGCGTGTAGCCTATCTACTACTTTACATGAAGTCCTTTATTGTACTGGGACATGTGAAACCCATTAAGGGTCAAAATATGTCCCCTCCCAAGGATATGCTAAAGTTCTAACCCCCAGTTACTTTGAAAAAGGGCTGCTGCAGATACTGGTTGAGATGTGGTCCCACTGGCATAGGGTGGGACCTGAATTCCATATGACCAGTGTCTTATAAGACACATGGGGCTCCTGATGGCTTAGTCGGTTATGTGGCCAACTCTTGATTTCGGCTCAGATCGTGATTGTGGGGTCCTGGGATTGAGCCCTCCATCTGGCTCCGCGCTCAGCAGGGAGTCTGCTTAAGATTCTTTCACTCCATCCCTCCCTCCACTCGACTGCATGTGCTCTCTCGCAAATAAATAAATCTTAAAAACAAAAAGAGAGAGAGAGAGAGAGAGAGAGAAGAGAGAGACAGAACAACACACAGGGAGAACCCCAGGTGAAAATGGGGACAGAGATGGGAATAATGCACGTACAAGCCAAGGAACACCGAGGTCTACCAGCAAATACCAGATACTAGAAGGAGCAAGGAAGGATTCTTCCCTATAGGTTTCAGGGGGAGCCTGGCTCTGCCAACAGCTCCAGCTTGCCGTTCTGGCCTTCAGAAAAGTGAGATGATATATTTCTGTTATTTCAAACCACCCAGTTTAGGGTACTTTATTACAACAGCCCTAGGGAACTAACACAGAGCCCTTAACTTTTTGTGATCAGGAAAGTCAATGTTTCTTTCACTGTGCTATTTTTGACTGCTTTAAAACTCAGAGGCCCTCCTCTTCCCCAAAAGCTTCCTTCTATAGTCTTCAAGGGCTTTTTAAAACATTTTTATTTATTTATTAATCAGAAAGACAGAGCACAAGCAGCGGGGGAACAGCGGGCAGAGGGAGAAGCAGGATCCCCTCTGAGCAGGGAACCCAACACGGGACGCAGTTCCAGAACCCTGGCATTGCGATCTGAGCTTAAGGTAGTTGCTTAACCAACTGAGCCATCCAGATGTGCCTCAAATGTATGTATTAATCCATCTAGAATATATCTAGGCACACAGCCTAAGGTGAGACTCTCCCCACGAACAGCTAACCAGGTGCCTAACCCTGCCTAATTTATCAAAAGATCTTTCTTGGGACGCCTGGGTGGCTCAGTTGGTTAAGCAGCTGCCTTCGGCTCAGGTCATGATCCCAGCGTCCTGGGATCGAGTCCCACATTGGGCTCCTTGCTCCGCAGGGAGCCTGCTTCTCCCTCTGACTCTGCCTTCCACTCTGTCTGCCTGTGCTCACTTTTGCTCGCGCTCTCTCTCTGACAAATAAATAAAATCTTAAAAAAAAAAAAAAAAAAAAGATCTTTCCATCCCTGTTGATTTCCAAGGTCCCCTCTGTCCTACAGTTAATTTACATGTCCATAAAAATATGTTTCTGGGCTATTAATTCTATTCTACTGCTCTGTTTATGCTTAAGCCATTAATTACGTCAGTTTTAATCATTAAAACATGTTTGCATCTTTAGTAGGGCAAGCATGTCCTCGATGCAATCATTTGCAAAGTTTTAAAGTGACTCTCATTTCTTCTTCCAGATAAACCTTAGGAAAACCTGAGTCCCCAAATAAATCCTCTACCGGGGTTTCCGTTGTACATGGGAGAAGTATAAATTACACTGGGAAGAGCTGACCTTTCTAGAAATTCAATAGCTGCCGTCCAGAAACAAAGCATATCTCTCCATTCATTCCTCTGCTTTACAGCTCTCAGTAATCTTTGTGATTTTCAACAGAGGCTCCTCTCTCTAAAATACCCGCCAAGCCACTCCTTACCCCTCATTGTTATAATGAGAATCGGCAACTGCTCTAAACACTTTTATAAGCATCATCTCACCAAATTCTTGCAATGCTATCTATTATTTCCACTTCTGCGTTAAAAACTGAGGCACACCGAGATCATTAGTACAAAATCATAGCAGGTTCCAACCCAGGCAACTTTACTCAGGAGACCACAGTTTTATCTGAAAAATATTTTTTTTACTATCTGGCTGTAAAAAAGAAACCAGGACGCCTTTTATATGCTGGTGTACAAAGACTGCCCGGATAGTTGGTTAAGTGAAAAGCAGGATTCTGAACTATCATTTGTAGAAAAAGTGGGGAGGAGGTTCATATTTCAGGATATTCATGTTTGCTTGTACATGAAAATATTTGGAGACTCAACAAGAAATTAGTAAATGAGTAGTTCTCTCTTGGAGCTGAACAGGAATGAGGCAGCCAGGGGACAAAAGTAGGAGGGATCTTTTCACTTTTTTTTTTCCTTTAAAAAAATTCTTTTTGGGGCGCCTGGGTGGCTCAGTGGGTTAAAGCCTCTGCCTTCGGCTCAGGTCATGATCCCAGGGTCCTGGGATCCAGCCCCGTATCGGGCTCTCTGCTCAGCAGGGGGCCTGCTTCCCCCTCTCTCTCTGCCTGCCCTTCTGCCTACTTGTGATCTCTGTCAAATAAATAAATAAAATCTTTTTAAAAAAATAAAAATTCTTTTTTAATTAAAAAAATCTTGTTTTCATTTTGCCTATTCAAAAATTACATACATTTTTAAAAACTTTAAAATAAAATGCATGACACTCAATAAATATGATTTGCAAGGTGAATGAATGAAGGCCCGGAGAGCTCAGATTTGTATAAAGCTGTGTTTATGATCTTGTTGTTTCTGTGAATAGGATCTGTTTTCTAAGGTCCTTTCAAGCTGGCTGCTGTTACGTAGGAAAACACACAATTGATTTTTACATGTTTTGCTTCCAGCGCTTGTATTCCTGATGCTGACCTTGCCTGTAAATTCTCTTTGCCATTGATTCTCCTGGGTTTTCTGTGGGCAGGGGTCTGGGCTGGTTCCATAAATGTATTTCGGCAGGTTGGGGCTGGAAATTCAGATTGGTGAGGACCATGGGGGCAGGAGAGTGTGTTCTCCATATAAAGACATCAAGTTCCAATTTAAAAAAAAAAAACACTGTGTGAGCCAAACAAAACAAGCCCAGGAAAGAATCCCGTCTCCAGGACGCCAGTCTGTGGTCTCTGTGTGTGCTGTACCCTCTGTTCACTCACACTTTTCCCTTCCCTTCCCCTCAGCTCCACCCCTCATTCCTCTGAGGCCTTCCTGGCTGCTCTGGTCCGCACTGACTTTCTCCCCTTTTGCCCATGGCCATCAGGTTTAGAATCACTGCAAGCCGCAGCATGGCCGTAAGCTCTTGAATAAGCAACTCGAGGCCGTTCGTCCTGCCTTCCTGGGCTATTCCCACCCACGTCGCCGTCTTCAGCTTCTGTGGTTAGCGGACTGCACTGACCGTTCAGCCCACTGGGGTCTTGGAGGAACTTGAACTTAGCAGTCAAGTCTGATTCGTCACTGATTCCTGGCACCCGGCCCTGCAGGCACCAAGGAAACTTGACGCGCTGAACGATGATCCCTTTTGGGGCACGTCTGTTGCCAGGCAGGCACGTCAACTAGCTCACGAATTCAGAACCCCGACAGAACTGTGGAGAACATACCAGAGAGGACAACAGGACCCACGCCCTCCAGGGACAGTGCACAGCCTCCATGAGGACTGGATCTGGCGTTTAGAGCAAGCCCCCCAAAATATATTTGTTTATGGGGCGACACAGAGCTTACCACCCCTACAGTCACCCAAAATACAGCCACAGCAGAGGCGAAAGGACATATGGAGAAAACCAGTGAGGAGGAGCTTAGGACACTGGAACAAAGTCTCGTAGGGCTCCACGATGCTGGCAGGGAGCACCTGTCTAGCCCCTCACGGAGACATGAATACTTCTACTCCTAACTGAAAGGGACTGCTGCCCCGCCTCTCCCAAGACCATGAGATCACGCAGATCACATTCTCACCGAAACTTTACCACGCATGGCTGCCCTCATGCCAGGGGTGAGGAAATGGAGACTGGGACAAGTGACAGGACTTGCCCAAGATCACACAAGGAATTCGTCCTGTGGCCAGAACTGAACATGGATCGTTGACTCTGCCTCCAGAGGGTTCTTTCCTGACCTTGTGGGTAGGAATTCTGGAGAGGTGACAGGGGTTTGAGTGATCTAATCTACAAAGGAGAAGCTCTTGGCTAATTTCTGTCCCATTGCACCGTGAGGGAGGCTGAGGGTCAACAGTAAATAAGACAGATTCTTCTGTTGCTCATGGAGCCTCGCTTCAGCCTTGGCAGGGGAGGGAGATATGTGATATAACCACCCCCTTCCAAAGAATGACAAGATGATCGTACCCGGTGATTTGTGGTATGAAGAAGACACAAAGATAGGATAGCGAGTTGGGGTGTACCTTAGCTTTTGGGGGTCAGGTGTCAGAAGAAGCCCCTTTTAAAAAAGTGGCAGCAACTGGGCAGAGAACATATGGCAGATACAAAGTTTCTAAGACAGGATCAAGACAGGCAGAAAGACCAAAGGGCTGTAGGCCAGTGAGCATAATGAGGCTGGTCGGGTATCAGGGAGAGCATGTAGACGATGTTCCAGTTCACTTACTGAAGGCAGGTTTTATTCTAAGCCATCAGGAAGCCATTTGAAGGTTTTAAGCAGGGTGGTAAAATAATCAGATTTATGTCTTTTTAATTTATTTTATTTTTAAAGATTTGAGAGAGAGAAGCAGGCACCCAAGTGTGGGGTGGGTGTTGGGAGGGGCCGAAGGAGGGGGAGAATCTGAAGCAGACTCCAAACTGACCACAGAGCCCCACGTGGGGCTTGATCTCGTGACCCCAAGATCATGACCTGAGCTGAAACCAAGAGTCAGACACCTAACCAACTGTGTTACCCAGGCATTCCTATTTTATTATTTATTAAGATTTTATTCTTTTTAAAGTAATCTCTACAACCAACTTTGGGACTTGAACTCACAACCCTAAGACCAAAAGTCACCATCTCCAATGACTGAGTCAACCAGGCACCCCTGATTTATGTGTGTGTTTTGCTTTTTTTTTTTTTTTTAAGATTTCTCTGGCTGCTTTATAGAAGATGAATAGTAGGGAACTAACACTTGGGTAAAGAGAGCAGCCTGGAATTGTCATACATAAGATCTCTCCCTCATAACATGCAGACATGCTAGGGAAAAAAAATGTATTTTTCATTGAGCCTAATGTGGGGCTTGAACTCATAACCCTGAGATCAAAACCTGAACTCGATCAAAAGTCAGGTGATCTACCGAATGAGCCATCCAGGCACCCCTGGGGGGAAAAGAATTAAAACTATTATTAACATGTAGATGAACACAAAAGCATCTCCAGGTACCAAAAAGCTACTGTAGCGTATGCAATCTGAACACACATACTACAGGATCAAGAAACCAGATACACTCGCTCTTAGCCAAAAGGCCGAGAAATGATTCAACAAACCAGATATATGCTATAAGGGGCCAAAGCTGAGACCACTGAGTGTGTGTGCACCAGGGATCTGGAAATGAATTCCTAGACAAAGCTGGAAGCCCCAAACCCTTGGTGGGGAGACCAGCAAGAAGCCAGAGTCTCTGGCCAGTGCTACATGTATGTAGCAATGTGGAAGCGTTGCCCTGGAAAATCACATAAAACTTGACTTGGAACCAATGAGCTCTGTAGGACCTAGCAGAGACAACCATGTAATTGTCCCAAGGGATACCGCCATAATACAGGGCACCCGCAGGACCCCACAGAATATAATCTCCACCAAAGATGGTCTCACAGACAAAAATGACAACAGATACAAGGAAAATCAAATGCTAACAGAGAATGAAGTACCGCAGAACTATATTGTTCAAGGGTAGCCTGGCCGGCTCAGTTGGTGTAATGTGTGACTCTTGATCTTGGGGTTGTGAGTTCAAACCCCATGCTGGGTATGGAGACTGCTCAAAAATAAAATCTTAAAAAGAAATAAAATAAAATAAAATATTCAACAAGATGGACTAGAAACCATACAGTGTAGATAAGACATTACAGGTAAAGAGCGAGTGAGGTTTTTTTTTTATTAAATTTTTAAATTTTTTATAAACGTATAATGTATTTTTATCCCCAGGGGTACAGGTCTGTGAATCACCAGGTTTACACACTTCACAGCAGGAGAGCGAGTGAGTTTTAAAAAGAACCAAATAATGGGACTGGAAGAGATTATGCTGAGTGAAATAAGTCAAGAAGAGAGAGTCAATTATCATATGGTTTCACTTATTTGTGGAGCATAACAAATAGCGTGGAGGACAAGGGGAGATGGAGACGAGAAGGGAGTTGAGGGAAAGTGGAAGGGGAGGTGAACCATGAGAGACTATGGACTCTGAAAACAATCTGAGGGTTTTGAAGGGGCGGGGGCGGGGGGAGGTTGGGGGAACCAGGTGGTGGGTATTAGAGAGTGCATGGATTGCATGGAGCACTGGGTGTGGTGCCAAAACAATGAATACTGTTACGCTGAAAAGAAATTTAAAAAAAAAAAAGCTAAACTTTGTGCATAACAACAACAACAAAAAGAACCAAATAGATATTCTAGATAGCAAAGAGTAGATTAGACACAACCAAAGAGAGAATGTGTGAATAGAAGATGAATTTGAGAAAATCACTCAAGAGTGAAAACAGAAAGAAAAATAGACAAGAAATATGAAAGAGTCATTAAATGAAATGGAAGGCAAAATGAGATATTCCACAATACACTTAATAGGAGTTAAAAAAGAGAGAATATAGAAATCAAAGGTGATAATCAGAGGTAATGGCTGAGAATTTTCCAAAATTACAGTGAAAGCTAAAACAAGTTCCATAAACAATAAAATAAATTCCCTAGTGCACATAGTGCAACACATGAAAAGAAAAGAAAAAAACTATCAGAGAGAAAGGTAGATTATCCATGAGAGATTGACAATTAGATGAAGTAAGTGCCTGAAGACAACAGAACTGCTTAAAAGTGCCCGGGGTACCAGGTGGTTCTGTCGATTAAGCACTGAAGCATCATCTGACTTTGGTCAAGATCTCAGGGTTGTGGGATCGAGCCCCACATCAGGCTCTGTGATCAGCATGGAGTCTGCTTGTCCCTCTCCCTCTCTTCCTCCTCTTGCACACTCTCTCTCTCAAATAAATAAATAAATATTTTTTTAAAAAAATATTTTTAAAAAAATATTTTTTTAAAAAAAGAAAAGAGCCAACAGTGCGCTGAGAAGGAAGCAGGATCCTAATTCTGGTCCATCTGCTAGTCTCCCTCCAGCTGGTATCCCAGCCACTCAGGTAGCAGGAGGGTGAGGTTGCTGGATACTAGAAGGTTCTCACCATGGTACCACAGGCACCTGGCACTGCCCTGTCTCACTGTGTCCATGGTCACTGCTTGCAGTCAAGATTGACTAGAAGGAAAATCAATTCTGCTGAACGGGCACTAAAGAAAAACTCCAAGATCGAAGAATAGTCCGCTAATCTGGCCTTGAAAAACATGAAATATAGGGGCACCCAGGTGGTTCAGTTGGTTAAGTATCTGACTCTTGATCTCAGCTCAGGTCTTGATTTTGGGGTTCTGAGTTTGAGCCCTGTGTTGGGTTCCGCACTGGGCATGGAGCCTACTTAAAAAAAGAAAAAAAAAAGGTAATCAGAAAGGATAAATCTTCTGACCAAAAAACTCTCAACAAAATGGGTAGAGGAGGCAGAGACTAAAGATTCAACAGCAGAACCAGAATCTAAAATTGAGGGTATTTCAGGCCCAAATGCAGTGGGAGAAAAACCAGTCTTAGACCAGTGTCAGTGGTGGTTCTTACATACTCTTTCTCCTACAACTCTAAGGAACAGCTTCATCAATCATTTTGGAAACGCAACTTTTCTGTAATTCTGGAAACATATTTTTAAAGAAGCGGGGTGCCTGGGTGGTTCAGTTGGTTAATAGGCTGCCTTCAGCTCAGGTCATGATTCCAGGGTCCTGGAATCGAGCCCCGCATCAGGTTCCCTGCTTAGCAGAGAGCCTGCTTCTCCCTGCTGCTCCCTTCTCCCTGCTTACTTGTGCTCTATCTGTCAAATAAATAAATAAAATCTTTTAAAAAAATAACTAAATCAAGAAGCATGGCATCCCACCATATCCCACATGTTAATACAACTTTAAGTAAGTACAAATGACTTAAGAGATAAAATCATGTGCTAGTTAAACCAGAAATTAATGGAATGTTGGATTAAGAAAGGCTTTGTTTGATGTAAACTTAACATTCCACAGACTGTGAAGAGCATTATAAAAAGTTCTCTAAAAAACACATAGCCCAAAGGACAGAGTCATTTTCAATGACCCTTCTTTCATATTTGTAGGGTTTTTTTCCCCCCTACTAGCATTGTCTCTGTGTCTTCTATATGTTCTTTTATTTCCTTATCAGAGTTGCACACTTTCTGTGGCAAGATCCTGGTAGGGAAGGAAGGTCCAGAATTTCCCCAAACCTGTTAATGGCCCGTGGATATAATGTGTAAGGTGTCACATCCTCTATAATCAGGACATTGGTCATAAAAGGCTTGCGAGCTAGAAATATTTGAGGATTCCGAGTTCTGGTGTCCTCTGCTTGTAGATAAAATGTCTCCAAATTTTAAGCTGGAACACTGCCCAAGTAACTTTTTCTTTTAAGATTTTATTTATTTAATTTGTAGGGGGGGAGGGACAGAGGGAGATGGAGAGAGAATCTTGAGCCGACTCCCCACTGAGTGCAGTGCCCGACACGGGCTCGATCCTACAACCTCGAGATCGAGACCTGAGCCGAAACCAAGAGTCAGACCCTTAACTGACTGAGCCACCGAGGCACCCCTGGCTATGTAATTCTTAAACAAAGCCTTGCAGCTACATTGCCTAGACTTCTTAATACCAGTATTCATTTGTGATTTTGCGTACCAATCAGCAAACAAGTACTAATAAAATCATGGTTGTGACAGAGGGTGGGGGAAACTATGGAGATACGGAGACATCTTCAGACAAAGACTAAGATGGTTCACTGCAGTTTCTTACAGAAAGAGCTATGACGTTTCTCTCCCAAAGAAATAATAAATGCAGCCCTGAAGAAAGTTCTGGAGAAGTCCTAAAATAGCCCTATTTATATTCTAGCAGGAATATGTGAGTAACCAAACAGCATCCCCCAAAGTCGTGTCCTCTCTTGACATTACCCTGACCATGCAATGAGCTCAAGGTGGCAGCTGGAAGAGGGAGCTGGAGGAAAGCCATCTGCCACCATGAAGTCACCCCCTCCGTGTCATGGCGGCAAAGACCCCTGGGTCCCATCCCACTCCTTCTTCTGCCTTTGTCACCTGCTGCACATCAGCCAGCGACTGGGAGAGGACAATGCCCTCTACCCCCTTCTGGTTGGGGAGGGCAGCTCTCCTGGGCTTGGCAGGGAAGGTACATTTGTCCAAGGTCATTGTCCAGGGCAGGAGGTATTTTTAAATAGAGATAAAATGGAATTATCAAACAAACAAATGAGTGCTTGGCCCCAGAACCCTAAATTCTGAGGCCCAAGCTGGTGACAGACACTGGTGATCCCACAAGGAAGACACTAAGGCCATACTGTCGCTCTGCTCCCCACAGACCCGCAGAAGCACGCATGTAACTTCATTCCTCCTTCCAGAAAAAAAAATAAAAAAAATTATTTTCTTCCCCGTCTTCTCTGTTCAGACATAACATCATCAACACAACTCTTTAAATATCTGTGCCGGGAGGCTATATTTAGTGACTGTTTGGCCCTTAAAATGAGCCTGATTTCCTGTGGCAAAAAGTTCTCAGCAGTAAGGAGAGAAAGAAGTCAGAGAATTCTGGAGAATTCTGAAGTACTAAGGAACAGCTTTAAGGCTTGAGAAGTTCACACAGTGGAAGAAAAGGAGTCAACTGCTTCTTCTGGAGAGGTGACTGGGACCCAAGAGAGGGGGAGACACAATCATAATCAAAGGTTGTGTCTGGCCGAGACACTTCTGAAGTCATCCCAGAGAAGAGCCTGACATGGGGCAGCGGAGCGAGCCAGTAACCATGTGTGGTTCACAGCCCTGCTTCAGAGAGGGGGGAGGGGCGTGCATTCACCCACTCGTTCACTCATTCATTCATACACTCTCACTCATCCACTCATTCATTCATTCACTCATTCATTCATTCATCCACTGGTTCACTCGTTCATTCATTCACTCGTTCACTGATTCGTTCATGCACTCTCCTTCTCGTTCAGCCACTCAATCATTCATTCAACCATTCATTCATTCACTCACTCGTTCACTCACTCATTCACTCATTCATCCACTGGTTCACTCATTCATTCATTCATTCATTCATGCACTATCACTCTCATTCACCCATTCATTCATTCATTTACTCACTCACCACAGTTGTACATTTTCCCACATACAAAGCCCAGTGGCCTACAGGAGCTCCAGGTCATGGGGCAAACAAGACACCCCAACAGTGGACCTTTAGAAGGCCATCCCCAGAAAGGGCCCTTGGCGGGGCACAAAGTGAGTGCGGCAGGGAACCCACTTCCGCCGGTGCCATCCGGGAAGGCTTCGCTGGGAGAGGGAACGAGTGCCAGCACTTGGCTTCCTGCTCTGGACCCTCCCCTTGAACCCATTCACTGAGCCCAGATGCCAGGACATTATCTCATATCACAGATGAGTAACTTTCCCAAGGTCCGCCCAGGATAATAAGTAACAAACCTGGAAACTATCCTCTGACTGCAAAATGCTCGACTGCTCTCTTTGGGCCCAGAGGGCCAGGTGAAGGGGGCAGAGCGGGTCTGCGAGCCGGCGTACAGAGGTTCCCCTCCAATCCTGCCAAAACCCCAGAGCAGTCGGCTCTGTTAGGCACGGCCCCAGAATACTGGCCTCCTCTGTTGAGCCTGGAGTCATCATCACACCTTCCCTCCTCGGAAACCACTGTCCTGTCCCTTTGTGTGTGTGTGTGTTGGGCAGGGGACTCCGGTGTCCCCAGGATGACCCAGGGGAGCAAGGGAATGCACATCTACTTGGCCCTAAGGTCTGCCAAGCAACATGCCATTCTTTTTTTTTTTTTTTTAAACATTCTGGTTTGAGATAATTTTAGACTTTCAGAAGAACGGC
The DNA here is from genome assembly GCF_964662115.1 of Mustela nivalis. Lineage (NCBI taxonomy): Eukaryota > Metazoa > Chordata > Mammalia > Carnivora > Mustelidae > Mustela > Mustela nivalis. The sequence goes on along the minus strand of NC_139038.1, from coordinate 9,608,276 downwards.
AAAAATAGGACAGAGTTCCCGGACATCTTTGCTCAGCTTCCCCTTGTATTAACTAACATCTTGCATAAGCACAGGAAAATCATCAAAGTGAAGAAATTCGCCTCGGTGCGATGCACTATTAACTATCCTGGGGAATTACTTTGGGCTTCTCCCGTTCGCCCACTACTGCTGTCTTTCCGTTCCAGGATCCACCTGGGATCCCACCCGGGACACTTCCTTAGTCCCCTCCGACAGCTCCTTAGTTTCTCCTGGTCTTTGGAGACCTTGACATTTTTTGAAGAACACCAGTCAGTTGTTTTACAGAACATCCCTCATGGACTTTGTCCTATGTTTCTCGTAGTTAGATGGAGGTCACGCACTTTTGCCAAATAAACCACACAGGTGATGTCCCCAGTTCAGCATCTGTGCCAGGAGCTGTTCATTCCCATATACTGGCTTCTTGGCTTTCTCTAGATACTCAGGGCAACCCCATAAAGTAGGTATTAGCATTATTATTTCTGAAGATTTATTTATTTTAGAGAAAAAGAAAGTGAGAGAGAGTGCAGGGGTGAGGAGCAAAGGGAGAGGGAGAGGGAATCTCAAGCAGACTCCCCACTGAACAAGAAGCCTGACTTGGGGTTCAATCCCATGCCCCTGAGATCATGACCTGAGCCAAAATCAAGAGTTGGACATTTAACTTACTAAGCCACCCAGGTGCCCCCAGAAAATTATTTTTGTTATGTGCTACAACCTAGGCCTAAGGGCCTAACCCTGGGGAGGCCAGGATCAGAAGATACTGGCAAGAGTTTTGTAGTGCTCAGCCTGTGCAGATGTACCTGGCAGTCCTAAGTAGAAGACAGAAGACAGTGCCTGGGCAGGAGTGGCCAACTGCAAAAAACTTGTCACTAAGTAATTTTCCTGAGTGAGTGACTTTGGAAGGCTAATTCTTTGGGGACAGGGGGATGGGGGGGCACAAGACCCTCTGACCAACACAGAAAAAGTAACCCATAGAAATTAAGTACAGCCAGGGTTATCCAGGAGGAAGCGTCTCAGAGAGAGGGAAAGGCAAACAGAATTCAGTGTCTGGAGCTGAGAAATGGGACAGTTAAATTGGAGTAACAAGGGCCAACTGCTGTCAAAAGGCAGTCAAACTCTCCCAGGGCTGCTGCTTTAGGAAATGCATTTTTATAGACCCACCGACTCTCTCTTGCCCCAACCTTTGGGACAATCTCACCCAAGCCCCTCATGTCACAGACTGACTGAAGGCCTACAGAGGGTAGAGACCACGGCAGAACAGGGAGAACCACAACCAGGAGAAGTGAGGCTTCCTGATTCTTTTTTTTTTTTTTTTTTTTTTAATTTTATTTTCAAGTAATCTCTACACCCAACACCGGGCTTGAACTCACAACCCTGAGATCAAGAGTCACACGCTCTCTACCGACTAAGCCCGCCAGGTACCCTCAGGCTTCCTATTTCTTCTTTTTCTTTTTTTAAGATTTTATTTATTTGAGAGCGCATGTGAGAGAGAGAGAGAGTGGGGTTGAGGGGCAGACATATAGGGACAAGCAAACTCCCTGCTGAGCAGGGAGACTAAGACATGGGGCTCGAACCCAGGACTCTGGGATCATGACCTCAACTGAAGGCAGACACTCAACCAACTGAACCACCCAGGGACCCCAATTCCTTTTTTTTTTTTTTTAGATTTTATCTATCTATCTATCTATTTATTTATTTATTTATTTGACAGAGATCACAAGTAGGCAGAGACGCAGGCAGAGACGGGGGCGGGGGGGTGGGGTGGTTTGCGGGAAGCAAGTTCCCTGCTGAGCACAGACCCCAACACAGGGCTCGATCCCAAGACCCTGAGATCATGACCTGAGCCGAAGGCAGAGGCTTAACCCTCTGAGCCACCCAGGCACCCCTCAGGCACCCCAATTCTTAATTCAGTGCTGTGGGTGCAGCGAAGCCCAGGAATGGGGCACACTCCAGAGCACCTGGGGGAGCCTGAGAAAGGACCAGCACACAACAGGCCCAAATCCGAGGGCAGCTGTTGATTTATTCCCACCTCAGTTTCCTGACTGCAAGTCGGCTCTCTCAAGCAGAGATACCATCATGATGATCCCAGAGGGGACAAAAGGGACTTCCTATCTGTCGTTTTTTTAACAGCACAGGAGGACTTGATTGAGAAAAACAACAACAACAACAACAAAAGTAAGGTTAAGTCAATTCTATCCGTGATCCTCATGCTTGGAATTGCACCAAAGAATCCCATGGCCCAGCAGGAAAGAATGTTTTGAACAGGCTGTTGAATTGTTTTTCCAGGATAAGATTTCTGTGAATAAGTGCCAAGTGTGGAAATGCAGTGTTTTATCTATGGCCACAATAAGAACGGATGACATAGCAAAGTGCTGCTCCAGGTCTAAAAGGGTGGCCTGCCTGTGCCTCGAGGCCAGGGCTCCACTAGGCTTCCTGCTCCGGGCTGTGAGTTACCTGTCTTTATCCCCTCTTTGCTTTTATTGCTGCCGTAACAAATTACCACCAACTTAGCAGCTTAAAAGGATGCCCACTGGGGTGCCTGGGTGGCTCGGTTGGTTGGGCATCTGCCTTCAGCTCAGTCACAATCTCAGGGTCCTGGGACTGAACCCTGCATTGAGCCCCGCATCCAGCTCTCTGCTCAGCAGGGAGTCTGCTTCTCCCTCACCATCTCCCTTTGTGCTTGCTCCCTCAAATAAATAAATAAAATCTTAAAAAAAAAAAAAAAGGATGCCCATTTACCAGCTCATGGTTCTATGGTCTGAAGGCTAACTCGGTTTCCCTGGGCTAAAATCAAGGTGTTAGCAGGGCTGCATTCCTAACTGGAAGCCCAGGGAGAAATTCAGGCTACCCTTCCTGTCATAAGGTCCTTAATTACATCTGCGAAGACCCTCTTACCACGTAACAAAACATACTCACAGGTGGACACGTTCCGGGGGGAGGCATGCATTAGTTTATCTACCCCATCCCATCACCCCACCCGTGGAGCATAAATTGGGAATCCTGGCTCCCAGTCCCCTGGCTCTGGGGGTACCATGACTGCATGAGGAAGCCTCTTTCTGTAAAATGTCCCTCCTGCTGAATTCTCCACTCCTAACACCCACCTACCTCCTTCTACCAGTGCAGCCAAAACTTCTGCTTCGGTCCGATGTGACCGAGGCCAAGTACCTTGCTCTTAGCCTTGGGCACCTGCTTCGGAGTGGGAACTGGGCCCTATTCCATTTTATGTTACAGCAACAATCAAATACAATCAGGTCATTCATCATTTTATTGAGGGCCTACGGGGTCCTGAGCATCACGCTTGGGGAGGCCTACGAAGGAGGCCAGGCTACAGGAAAGCTCACAGTCGAGCGTGGAACAGACATCCGGATCAACACGGAAACACCATCAGATCTGTCTGTGGAAGTGGGCGGGGGGGGGGTGGCTCCCAGGGGCCATCGGAGGCGGGGCTTCAAGGATGATGAACAGTTTAGCAACTGGAAAAAGCGGGAGGCCGAAAAGAATGGTGTGCCACCTGGAGACACACAGAGGCCTGAAGCAGTGCGCCGCCCGAGACAGAGAGAGGCTGGGCGGGCAGGGGCTGCAGGGGAGGCCGAGGGGCACGACAGCCGGGAAAGGTCAACGCTCTGCCAAGGTCGGCTCTGTGCTGGGCCCCTGAGTTTGAATTTCAGTTTGGAGGAATGCACAGCAAACAGGCTTTTAACACATGGAGTGATACAAGCAGCTGTAACTTTTTTTTTTTTTAAGATTTTATTTATTTATTTGACAGAGAGAAATTACAAGTACACTGAGAGGCAGGCAGAGAGAGAGAAGGAAGCAGACTCCCTGCTGAGCAGAGAGCCCGATGTGGGACTCGATCCCAGGACCCTGAGATCATGACCTGAGCCGAAGGCAGCGGCTTAACCCACTGAGCCACCCAGGTGCCCCAAGCAGCTGTAACTTTTAAAACAGAACTCTCAGGTGCCCGGGTGGCTCAGTTGGTTAAGCATCTACCTTTGGCTCGGGGGATGATTTCCTGGCCCCGGGATCGAGTCCCCACGCCAGACTTACTGCTCAGCACGGAGTCTGCTTCTCTTCTCCCCCGAGCCCCTACTTGTTCTCTCTCTCTCTCTCTAAATGAATAAATAAAATCTTTAAAGGAAATAAAAATACAACAGAACTCTGACAGCCTGGGGGACAGAGAGCAGGAAGGCCAGCTGTGCCATGGGGTAAGCAGTTCAGGCTCAAGACAAAGGCATGACGGCCTGAAGGAAGGTGGAAACTACTTCTTCTGTGGGGCGCCATCAAGGAACTGAGGAGACAGAACAACTACAGGAGAGAGGGATGCCAGACACGACCAGGGGAATTGCAGCTTCAAGGGCCAGGGAGGGTTTCTAAACTGGGATTGTCGAACACCGAGAGCAAAAGACAATGAGCGAGTTCGTGGCAAGGGACAGGGTTCAGGATTAGGTGTGTTAGGTTATTTGGGGGGGGTTGGGGCTTTTTGTTTTGTGTTGTGTTCTATCAGCAGTAATGGCCTTAGACAGTACAGGGAGGTCCCTTTCTGGAATAAGCATCTCAAGGGAAGCAGCCGATCTCGAGTCACTTCCAAGCATGAGTCAGGGAGCTGACGTTGGGTAGGAAGTCCCTGGGAGCCACCCACAGTTAAGTCAGAGACCTGGTCTCCTTGGGGGCCCAGCCTCCCGCTGGCTACAGTCATGCCCACGTGAGCCCAGACTCGGGGGGTACTTCTGAGGGTTCACAGTTCAGCGCGGGGACCAACTCTGGCTGATACTTCCTGCACATGTTTTATCCTTCATTCTGCAAACCCTTCTCAAGCAGAGTCCCTTGGCGCCAGAGGCCGCGTCGGGAGCCCGAGGCTACGATGATGAATTAGGTACCTGACATACGGTCTTGGAATGCCTGCCGTGTGCCAAGGCTGGAGAGGCAGAGCCCTGGGCTGACCTGTCCCTGGAAGGGAAGCTTCCCTGGATCCTGCCCAGAGAAGAAACCACACAGCTCATGCCTGTCGATCTCTGGCTGAAGGATTATGGAAAACAGGGGGGAAGACTATAGCATGGGTCAAGACAGATCCAAGAAAAACCAGAGGAGGCATTTGCTTCCAGCCCAATATGGGAGCGGGGGTCACGTGACAGACGGTATGTCTTAATCTCACTCACAAACACACACACACACAGCAACTGTCTAAGCTAACAACTGCCATTGTGGGCTAGCCCCAAGTGTCTCACAGAACCAGTGTCAGGTCCGTGTTTCTGCCATGTTCCCAGGTGACATTCCCCAAGCTCCTATGTTCCCACAGTAACTTATCAAGTGAGATTTGATCTAGATTTTTGGAACACGAGCCAAGCTCAGGACCGTGTGTTCCGGAAGTCCACCACACAGACCAAGCCACCAAGGAGCCCCTTTCCCCCTTACTTCTTTATAGATTTACCATCCAAGCAGCACACTACATACCCGTTTCACTTTGCCTGTTTTGTGAACCTGCTTTCAGTGGAAGCATAGAGGGTGTCTGGATGGCTCAGTCCGTTAAGCGTCTGCCTTCAGCTCGGATTATGATCCCAGGGTCCAGGGATCGAGTCCCGTACTGGGCTCCCTGCTCTGCCCTTACCCGCCCTCCCCCCGGCTCATGCTCTCTCTCTCTCTCTCAAATAAATAAATAAAATCTTAAATAAACAAATAAATAAATGGAAGCATACAGAAAGTGTCCTTTTGGGTCGACCTTTTTTTCGCCCACTGTTACATGTGAAGGTTCGCCCATGCTGTCGAATGTGATTATGGTTTATTACCTAATTATTATTATTATTATTATTTATTCTCCTTGTGCAACATCCCAATGAGAGCCCGCATCTCAATGCCTACGGTGGATGGACTTCTGGACTGCCTCCAGTTCGGAGTTCTTACAGAAGATGATGATGAGTATCCTTCCAACTGTCTTCCGTGCGCTGCTGCTGGGTCTAGAGCGCACAGTGGAAGTGCTGGCCTACTGAGTCTGCAGACCTTTAATTTTAGGATAACGCTGGACTGTGGTCCAATGTGGTCGCACCAGCGTAAAGTCCCATCAGCAATGCATGGACATTTCCAACTAATTCACATTCTGATGCTTGGCACAGTTGGCTTTTCTTTTTTTTTTTCCTTTAAGATTTTATTTACTTATTTTAGAGACACAGAGAGAGAATGGGCACACGCCCACACAAGTGGAAGGAGGAGCAGAGGGAGAGAGACAAGCAGACTCGGCAGTGAGCACAGAACCCAACATGCGGCTCGATCCCAGGACCCTGACTGAGATCATGACCTGAGCTGAAGGCAAGAGCTGGATGTTTAACTAACTGAGCCACTTAAGAGCCCCTTTTTAAATTTTTATTTCAGTCACACTGATGGGCATTGAGTGGTATCTCATTATAATTTTAATTCGCATTTTCTTGATGAACCTGCGCGTTTTCATATGTTTACTTTTTTTTACGTATTCTGGATATAGGCCCTTTGGTAGCTACATGTCTTGCAAAAAACTTCTGGGAGGAATTGCGAAAGTCCAAATTAATCAATTAGAAAAGACTTAGAAAGAAAACCTCTGTGATTTTTCTAAGTTACCAGGCCCAGACCAGGCTTCCCTTTAATAAAAGATATGAAAAGAAAAGTATACAGTTTGAGATTCAAGAGCCAGCAGGTCCGAGCCTCTGCCCGGCCACTTCCCGAGTGCCCTTGGGCAAGTCGCCTACGCCCTCCAAGCCTCCGTGTCCACCCTTGAGAACAGACCGCTATTATCGCACAGTTGTTCTGCGGCCGAAAAGAGGTTATGTGCAAATGTGCTTTTATAAACTGCAAATCTGTTAAAATCAGAAGCAATCGGCCACACTGGCTTCCTGAATGGCCCAGCCCAGCTTCCTGAGCTGTCTCACAGCGCGAACAGAGGCAGTGGTCATAAGCTTTCAGATCGGAGAAACCCCCCACCCTCCCTTCTACTGTCTGAGCCACAGGACACCTTCCATCCCTGCCCCTCTCCCTCCACAGTGTCGGACTGTCCTGCCCACAGGCCAGGAACAGGGCTCCTCCCAGCCTGCCCAGGCAGGAAAACAGGAAGCAGCCCCCACCCTGCCAGGAGGTGGGGCTGACAAGCTCCCTTTCCTAGGTGGGCATCTCTCCAGGCCATCAACCCTCTGGACGCAGGAGCACTGGGCGTCTGGCCCGCCACGCCACGCCCCGGTCTGCGCCACACTTTGTCCCGAGGTGGTGGACTAAGCGGGCGGTGGACAGGGAGTGTAGAACGGTCCTCCTCAGTGCCTTGCCGACACGCCAGGCAAGGAACCCTTTCATAACCCAGTGGCGCTGGGACTCTGCTTTCCTGGGCCACATGGATGCTCCTCACCCCACCCGAAGGTACGGCACCAGCCATTCCCATGCGCCCCGTTCTGCATATGGGGGACACGTGGGAGTTTCTCCAGAGAGCAGTTGAGAGCTCAGATGAAACGCGTGTCCTTATCCCACAGTGTGGAAACCCCGCTTACAGGAATTTTATGAGCTCAAGTGTTTGAGAGCTGGGAATCTTGTCCAGCCTCCCCATTTTGAAATGAGAAATCAGTGGCTGAGCCAGATCTGCTCACTCCCCAGGGAGCGCTCTCCTATGACTGTGCGCTCATCCCGCCACCCCTGCAAACTCCAGCAGCTGCCCAGGCCACAGCCAGGTGCCTGGGAGCCAGGCCACTTTCTCTCCGTTCCTGGTAAGACCTCCTAGCTCAGAAAGGCCCATCTGAAGCAGGAAGAAGCAGAGAGCAGCCCCGGGAAGTCCACAAGCACGCGTTGGGAATGTTCAGCCAGTGCTCTGAACTGCACGGAAATACAAAATCCTCGAAATCATTCAAAACCACGAGCCCCCATTCTGTCTCTAGAGACTCTGCAGGCTTCCTCCTAAATGGGGACCCGGGGCACATAAGCCCAGCACCCAGGGCGGGCACTTAGTAAGAATTAATCACAGGAGAAATCATAGGAGACAGAGGGGGAGCCTCCGAACTGGGCAAAGGAAAGAGAAGTACGCCGCAAGCCGAGGCCTGCCTCCAGCACCCAGGCTCCCTGGAGATCAGCCGACAGACTGTTTCACATTCACGCACTTGGCCAACAGGCCCAGTGCCTGCCTCCTGCGAGGGCTCACTTGGCACAGCACGAAGAGCCAGACCCTGCCCCCAAGAGCTTCCAGTCTGGGAGAGAAGCCACGGCGCAGACCTGGATGAATGGGACAGACATACAGTAGCTACGGGCGCCCTGCTTGCTGGACTACCTGATCCGGCTGGAAGCAGCCGGCAGGGACCGCCTAGTGGAGGGAGGCGAGGCAAGTGAAGGCCTGGAAAAGAGAGGGACCAGGGACCCTGAGGTGCCACGTCATGCACGGTCTCTGGGGAGCCAGCAAAGGTTCTTGAGGGAGGGAGTTCCAGGAGCAGGGCTGGGCTTTGAGACAAGCCATCTGGTCCCCGCTCTTTGGGAGGCAGGGAAGATGGGAGTACGACCAACACAGGCAAGAGGCAGTAAGGGCGGGGACGGTACAGAGCAAAGGAGCGACATCGCACCGCCTGATGCGGCTGCGAGGAGGAAAGGGAGGACTCGGAACGGACGCCGAGGAGATGATGGGGACTGACGGGGACCAGACACCGGCATTCGAAGGTGGGGAAGGCCCGAAGGAGAGTCTGGGGCATGTGTGGTTTATCCGGGGGCAAATGACCCACGGGAAGTGGTCACACAGGCCAGGAAGTCGGGAGACAGACGTGGGGAGGTGGCGTCACGGACACAGGAACAGACACGGTCAGATGAGGGGAGCGCAGAGGAAGTGGACAGAAGGTGAAAGAGAAGTGGGGTGAGGTTAGCACCTTGGGGACCCAGCTGCTGGCTGGAGGAAAGAAGAGAGCTGAGGAGGCCGGGCGGTGACGCAGGGGTGGCGATCGGGCACAGCCAGGCTCTGGGGCCGGGGTTCCCGAGTTTGGGTCCCAGCTCGGACCCCTCCTTCAGAACTTTGAGCTGGCTGTGAACTCGTCTAAGGTTTGATTTCCTCATCTGTAAAACATGGATCACACGTCATAAATTCGTTCCAAGAACTGAGGGGTGTGGTTCATTCAAGGCCTTTACCACGTGCACATAGTAAACGTGGTGAATGTCAGCTTCCCGCCATTACCAATGAGAGGAAGCCGGAGGTGTATGAGCTCAAAGAAAGCTCTTAGCATCCTTTCCACCTTGTCAATACCAACTAAGGGAGCCAGCAGGGATCAGATGGGAAGACAGTGGCGTTCGTGTTAGCAGCCATTCCCAAGCAGCCGGGGTTGAGAAGCATTGATCACTCTGGTCCAATCCCACGATTTTTTCAGCAGGTGAATCAAAGGCTGTACTGAAGATCCTGAGCGAAAATGGTAGAAACACCCCCTGACTTAAACATGGAAGAGAGGACGTGGGCTTGGTCATCAGGTTTTCGGATGGCTTCTCTGTTTACTTGCTGTGTGACCTTGGGCAAGTCACCTGGCCTCTCTGAACTTCAGCTAGTAAACAGGATAATGGCTATCAATCACCCAGGATGTGTCTAGTGCCCACCAGGCCCTCCATAAGTATTTGTTTCTGTCTTTTCTTCTCAGGAGTCCAAGTTTCCTGGCTCTTCCCAACTCAGGGTTGGTTAGGATCCTGCTCTCTGTAGTAGGATCGACCCAAACAGATTGGGACTAAAGGCTCCGTGTTTCCAGAGCACCATCGTCTCCTCTGATCTCAGCAATCACTGCCAGAGAGCAAATTTCAACGTGCACAGGGCTACCCAGGGCTCTGGCTGAAATGAAAGCTCTCATTCGGTAGAGCTAACAGCTCCCGAAATGACGGTGCTGTAAGTCCTCTGACCTCTGTGTACGAGAGCCAGGTCGTGGCTGGTCTCCCTCCCCGCTGACTCACCAGCTCCTCCTGGCTGGTCTCTTTATCTTACTCATCTCTGCGTCCCCTCCACGCTATGTGCTCACTAAATGGATGGTAGCAAAAAAATAAACAAACCATAGAGAAAACCATTTTCCGGCTAAGTAAATACAGACAGGGCATTTGGTGTGTCTACGAACGTCAGCCCTCCTGGTTCATTCCAGAATTGCCCTGCTGGCCAACATGAGGACAGGGTGGGGGAAAGGGCCTGAAACCTGGACTCCTGGATCTGAATCCTGCTTTTCAATCATCTATGAGTGGCCCTGGGCAAGTCACTAAGCTCTCATCCATAACACGGGCATGGTAATAGCCAACCACAGTGTAGCCCCAACATAGTTAAATCATGCTGTATAAAGTGCTAGGGCAAGGCAGCTTTCTCATAGCAGCTTCTTTGAGGGCAAGAACCACTTTTCATTCCCCTAGAGCCTAAAGGTTGCTTGTGATGGGCTGGATGAGGGACACCTAGAGATGGGGGCTGCAGCAGGTGAGTCTGGGGTGCTTGCTCCAGCAGGGACACTGGCCTGACCGGAAGGAAGGCAGAGAAATTACAGTCCTCTGATAGGCATGGGGCAGGGCTCCTGAGAGAGCAGGAGACAAAGCTGGACTAGGAGGGAACTTGGTGCCATTAGGAAAAAGCATCGGGTAATTACAGAAATCCCCGGCCGCCCTGAGCTGAGCTACCCACCCAGGCGAGGGCTTCCTGCGGAAAGTAACAAATCATTGTCTACTCCCATCCACAGCTGGATCCCCACGAACACAAGCCGCAGGAACCTGAAGACACAGGTGAGACAGTAAGAGTAATCTTGCCTCCATGAAGCTCCTAGACCGTACAAGGTAGCAGGTGCTGGGGGCTGAGAGCAGGGAGCAGCCAGCTTCTGCAGCTGCCTCCACCTGGGCCACTGAGCCTCCCCGGCATTCACCTCCAGATGTCTCCTTTGTGGATCCCCATTTCTGGAACACCCCCTCCCCTTCTCTCCACTTTCATGCCAGCTGGTGGTTAGATCCTGGTGAGGGCTCCCAAGCTCTCCCCACACCCACAGCCGGGTCTTTCTGCATAGAAAGACCGGGGTCTTGGTCATTATCACCTTACCTAGGAATATTTCTGTCCCCTACTGAAGAGTTCATCAGAGCCTGCACCATTACTCACACGCATGCTTCCTTAGGTCTCCCCAGATTACAGCAAGAATCACTAAAAGCGTGCTCCCAAGTTTACAAAAACGCCTTCAGGCTGGCAACACAAGCCAGTGGTTAAAGGCTGGGACCACTTCCCGCTGTGTGACCTTGGGCAGGTGACTTAACCTCTCTGTGCTCCAATGTCCTCACGGAAAATGGGGCTGATACCCACCTCACCGGTCCTTGCAGAGATTAAAGAAGGTAATACAATAAAGTACTTAGAGCAGTGCCAAACGTGATAATTAGCTACGTGATAATTATCACGACACCTTGGCTGATCTCACGGTCTCTCAACTCATTAAAATTTTTTTCTAACTCATTTTTATATCTCATAACACACTGGATTCATTCAAAGTCCTCAAACAAAACGAGCTTTTGCAGACTGCCTAATGCCAAGTTTTGGCATTGTTCTTTTTTCTTCACTCTCCCACCCCCTCCCCTTACGGTTTGAATAATAGAAAAACTCTTTTTTCCTGCACAAGCCTGCCTCCTCCTCTCTCTCACCCCACCCACTCCACCCACCCCACCCCACCGGTCAACGAGCCACTCAGAGGCAGTCAATTACAACTGTTCCACGTGTAAAATACACCAGAGTCTCCTTGCTGGGCTGTCCCTGGATAGCAAGGGGACACGCCAGCCCTGGGGGGAAGCTTTCACAAACCTAATTACCATTGGTATAATGGGTCAAAGTTTTATGCGTGTGCCTCAAGCCTCCGGTTTTTAGTTCTTTGAGACTCCAGATGGGCTGGGTTATCACAAAATAACATCTATTTCTTTTCCTTTCCCATTAAAAAAAAAAAAAAAAAAGGAGGAAGAAGAAAGCTATTCACACTGCCTGCTGGAGCAAGAAGTCTCAGGGCCAGGCAGTGAGTTGAGGCAGTTAATACCCAAAGTGGACAAGCCATCCGAAAGCTGCTTTCTTTACAGGGGTGCAGTCCACAAAGCCAGAGAAAAGAAGTCTCAACCCCAGCCGGTCCACGGGAGGCCGAGAAGGGAACTGCTGTCTTTCCTAATGCTCCTATCCCTCCCTGGGGTAAGATGACCCAAGGAGGGGACACTCCCTCCTTTCCATCACCCAGACACACCTGCAACCGGTCAAAAGCTTTCTGGAAAGAGAAGAGGCTGAACCTGCAGGGGAAAGCTTGATCCTTTACAAGATTCCATACACAGACTCTGTCAGGTCCTCGCAAGCTTTTCAACCTAAAACCCCAAAGCCCTTCCTTAACATTGTACTGTGTTTAGGGATTGGGGGGGGGGGGGAGCAGAACACAGCAGGGGGGACCAGCCTCTGGCAGTAGAGGCCCAGCTGGATCTTCAAAGGTTCCACCCAGAGCGCGCAAGGGCGAGGAACAAATCTGCCCGCACAACTTTGGCACTGGGATTAGAAGAAGTGCTGTGCCCTTTGAAATGGGATTTTGCATACAAACGAGCTGATGCACACCAGAAACATGTCAGCTTTATTCAGTCCAATCAATACACCAGGCATTCGAACTCCGAGGTAAAAATGGATTGTGGCTTTTTGTTGATGCCACTGGGGAATTTTGGCCCCCAGCCCTGGTCAGGCTGGACAAATAGGGCAGTCTGCCTGCTCGCTGTCAGGCACATCTTGGGGATGAAATCAACACCCCATTATCAGGGCTCTGGGCACCACTGGGCAGCTCATCCTGACCAGCAGCGGGCTGTCGGGCCAATGGCCTGACCCTGGCCCCTGGCTGGCCCCCTCCTCCAGCCCCCATTTTCCAAGCTCGGCCACACGTCGCATTTCCTACATTCCTTCTCGCCGCCCAGACCCCTCCAGCCCGGCCCTCTGAGGCCGACAGCTGGGGGTGGTGAGAGCCAAACAGGAGGCACTAGGAAGGGGGTGCTAGGGTGGGGGGAATGTCAGTGCAACCCAGAAGCGATCGAGAGGGCAGGAAAGGGGTCCCCGCTTCGCATCCCAGTGCAGCGCTCCGCTCTCCGCCGCCACACTTGCCTCTCCGAGGGGCCCCCCAATGAGCTTCCCTTGCCGAGGGGCTCTCCTTCCATTCGGCCCCTCTTCCGTCCCTTCCGCTCTCACCGCCCCTGTGACCCCTGCCCTGTCCCTCCGCACAGATCGCGCCAGCTCCTCCAAGCCGCCCTGCCCGTCTCCCCAGGCCAGCTGGGATAACCCCGGGTCCCCGACCTCCCCAGGAGCGCCTCGACCTGCGCCCCGGAGGCTCCCTCTCGCGGCCCCCTTGCCCCGTCCTCCCCTGGGCCTGAAGACCTCTACCCCCTTCAAAGCCCCTCCCGGACACTGCGTCTCTCGGGATGCCCCAGCCACGCATGCCCCGGGGTCCCCCTGTCCTCACCTGAGTCCGCTCAAAGCTCTCCCGCTCGGCCGCCTCTATCCCCGCGCCCACTCCGCGCCGGCTCAGCACCTTGGGCAGGGGGTTGGGCACCTGCTTCATGGAGCTGGCCATCCGGTCCATGTCGCCGCGCGGAGCCGACTCAGGCGTCCTCAGCCGCCCCGGGATCCCCTCGGCGCCGCCCGCCCCGCCCTACCCGCTGGGATCCGGCGCTAACGGGACGGCTTCCGCCTCCTATTGGCTGAGGGCGCTGCTTCTCTCCCGAGGCCCCGCCCCACCCAGAGGCTTCCCCGCCCGCCCCCGCCCCCCTCCGGAGCCCCTCAGCGCGCCCCGCCCACCTGGGCGAGCCGGCCCTCGAGGCGCGCCGTGACTAGCCCGGACGCCTGTCAGTCACCAGATCCACCCGCCTCCTGCGGGGGCGGGGCGAAGGGCGGGCCCGGGGCTGCCCTGACCTGCCCTCGCCCGCCCCGCCCCCGACGCCCGGCGCGCAGCCCTCTCCGCCCCTTCCCCGCGAGCGGCGCGCTTCTCCGCGGCGGGCGCTGCCAGGTCCCCGCGCGGTGGGCGGGGGTCACGTGGGCGGGAGCCCCGGGCCTCCCGCGGAGAATCCAGGCCCCCTGGGAAGAGCCTGTTTACGCGGCTCGGTCCGGGACTGGGAAGCGCAGGGTGGACCCGCTCGGCGGCCGCAGCTCCGGGAAGCGCAGCCCCAGGCCCGGCTCCCGCCGGAAGGGTCAGCGTCCCGCACCCAGCTCCCTCTGCTTCTGCCCGTGTCCTGACCCTGCCCTGCTGCCCTGCCCATCCCCTTTGCGATGATCGCCTACCCGGGGGTACCGGGCTGGGGTACCTTCCAGCACCTTCTATCCAAACCTCTCCCGGTCTGGAACCGGCCAGGATGTATTCATGGGTAGAAACCCGTTTCTGTTTCTGTTTATCCGCGAGCCTGAGCCGCCCGTCCGGTCCTGCTCCGATGTCCGCCGGGGTACCGACAGGCAGGGGGAAGTGCGATCCTTAGCGGAAACGCTGGAGAAAGAAATTTCCCGTTAAATGCCAGTGTTGGGGTTTTGAAGATAAATGCTTTGAAATTCTGAAGTCAAGGAAGGCATGCATATTTTTTAAAACTAAGAGCTTTTGATAAAAATTCACAATTTCAATGGAGAAGCGAACGAGGGGGTGGGCCTTTGCAGGCACTAGCGAACCCCTGAAGGCTTTTGCTCAGACCTGTGCTTTTGGGGTGGGGGGCTGGCATTGTGTGGACCAGGTTATGGGGGCGAGAAGGAAGGGAGGGAACCCACCGGGGAGACCCCTGTGGTAGGTGAGAGACGCTGAGGGCCCGCGAAAGAATGAGAAGGAAGTTCTTGTTCTCCGGGAAGTTATGGGAATATGCGTGGATGGAGGGAGGGAGGAGGAACTGGTGGGCTCAGAAATGCTATAGAGGAAGGTTTTAAGGGCAGCGGTGTGATGGAGGGGAGATTGCCTTGAGGCCACATGGGCGGAGCTAGCTCGCTGGTGTCACCTTTTCTTAAAGTGTGTTTCTATGGGAGACTCTGTGAGTGACTCCCCTTGGGTTTCTCTGGTGAGCTGTCACCTAAATTTCAAGGCTTTGTGTCTGGGAGGATGATGATGACAATAAAGGAGGAGGGAAGCCCAGTAGAGAAGATGACTTCTAGAAAAGGAGATGACTTCCATTTCGGACAGACCAATGCCCGCATAGACTTAGCCAAAGGATGGCTGAGCCCAGGGAGGAAGAATCAGAAAAACCGAAGGAACGTCATGGCCAAGGTGGGTGTATCAGCCAACTGGAGGCTTTGGGGAGATAGGGATAGTCGATGAGAGCGTGTTTGGGGACCATGACGTGTGTGGGTCAGAGTGGTGGCGGGGGGGGGGGGGCTTGCCCACTGGAAGGGCTGACTGAATTGAAGAAGGAAAGCAGGCATACCCCAGTGTGCCCTAGAAGCAGGGGACCACCCAGGGATGGTGAAGAACCCAACAATTAGAAGGGGCTTCTAAGGGGGGAGCTGTTTATCAGCCCTAGACCTGAAGGGACAAGGGGAGGGAGCTGTGCCCCCAACAAACTGGGGGCTGTAGTCTTGGGAAAGGAGGCATCTGGCCAGAGCTATGGCCATAAGTGGAAAACCAGTCACTGGGGGGACACAAGTCTCTAGCTCTCCTGTCCTCAGATTTCCTACTGGCGCCTTCCATTGGCCAAGCCTCGCGGGAAGAGTGGGGTTAGGGAACAAGGATGATGCAACGGCACTGCCTCCACCTCTCCTTCCAGGGACAAAGCAGAGCTGAGAAGAGTAGAGGTTGGGTTCAGCCCAACATGGGCATTCACAGGAGTATGTCTACAGCGAAAACAGACAATATGGACATTGTCCACATTGTCCTTACCTCTGTGTGCCCATTCTTAGCCTGCACCCATCTCTCACTCTGGATGGAGCTAGAGTGACTTAGAACCCTTTGCCCAGAGTTTATGGCTTCAATAAACAAGGGCCCTTTAAACAGGGATTAAGGGATCAGCCTACTTCTTATTAGGATAAACCAGAGTAGGAATCAGGAATTTGTGGTTTGGAGGCACCCCGTGGAGAAACAAGCGGCAGGTTAACCTTCTTCCCTGAAACTTAGAGTGAGTTAAAAATAAGGATTTTCGGGGCGCCTGGGTGGCTCAGTGGGTTAAAGCCTCTGCCTTCAGCTCAGGTCATGATCCCAGGGTCCTGGGATCAAGCCCCGCATCGGGCTCTCTGCTCAGCAGGGAGTCTGCTTCCTCCTCTCTCTCTGCCTGCCTCTCTGCCTACTTGTGATCTCTGTCTGTCAAATAAATAAATAAAAAATATTTAAAAAAAAAAAAAAAAAGGATTTTCCACTTGCTGCCGCCACCGGAAAACCCTTTGCCAGGGGTTGAGGGAAGCACTGCCCCAGGCTGTAATCTACAGGACTCTGCTAGTTTCCTTCAGCTCTTAAGGTCTCTCCCAGCAATATAGGAACCACATGTACGGTCGTCTCCCCCTTATCCGCAGTTTCACTTTCTGTGATTTCAGTTCCCACAATCTGAAATGTTACATGGAAAATTCCAGAAATAAACAACCCGTGCAATTTAAACTGCGCACCGTTCTGAGTAGCTTGATGGAACCTCGCGGGTCCTGCTGCTCGGTCTTGCCCAGGATGTGATTCATCCCTTTGTCCAGCGGATCCACATGGTAGATACGCTACCCGCCTGTTAAGTCACTGTGTCACAGTGCCCGAGTTCAAGGAACCCTCATTTTACTTAATAATGGCCCCAGAGCACAAGAATGGTGATGCTGGCCATTCGGATATGCCGAAAACTAGCTGTAAAGATGAAAGCTATCAGGATGCCTGGGTGCTCCATGGGTTAAGCCTTCGGCTCAGGTTATGATCCCAGGGTCCTGGGATCGAGTCCTGCATCAGGCTCCTTGCTCAGCAGGGAGCTTGCTTCTCTCTCCACCTCTGCCTGCCTCTCTGCCTGCTTGTGTGCTCTCTCTCTCTCTCTCCTTCTCTCTGACAAATAAATAAATAAATAAAATCTTTAAAAAAAAACGCTCTCTACTTAATGAGAAAAAAAACTGTATGCTGAAATTGCTAAGGTCAGTGGTAAGTTCTCACATACATCTTGTATCCATGAAACTGAAGAAGGAAAAAAAAATTCTAATGCTAGTTTCTACTTTTGTTGATCTCTTACGGTGCCTAATTTATCAACCAAACTTTGTCATAAGTATGGAGAGGGAGAATAGTATTTATAGGTTTCAAAGCTACTGGTGGTTTCTGGCTCCACTGGGGATCTTGGAGACTATCCTCTGTGGATCAGAGCAGACCATTGTATCATATCTTCCTCGTTTCTGGACGTGGAAGTCTAATCTCTGGGAAACCCATAGTGGGGTAAGTGATTCTCTATAACAGGTAAAATTGGTCCCTCCCCACACCTAGTTTGGATCTGGTTTAGTATCTGGCCTGAGGTTATATTAGCTGGTCACATTATTCCTACCGGCTCCTGGAGCTCAAGGACACATGTTTTAATAGCTTTAATAAGATATAATTACTATACATTAAACTGCAGATATTTGAAGTATACAATTTGATGAGCTTTGACACATGAAACTACTACTATCAAGATAGTGAACATAGGTGACGCCTGGGTGGCTCAGTTGGTTAAGAGGCTGCCTTCGGCTCAGGTCATGATCCCAGCGTCCTGGGATTGAGTCCTGCATGGGGCTCCTTGCTCCGCAGGGAGCCTGCTTCTCCCTCTGCCACTCTGTCTGCCTGTGCTCACTGTCTCTCTCTCTGATAAATAAATAAATAAAATCTTAAAAAAAAAAAAATACTGCAGGATAACCTTGACCAAAGATGTGAAAGACAGGTACCCTGAAACCTAGAAAATAGTGCCGAGAAAAAGTTAAGACTTAACCAACAGTGTGATACGCCATGTCCGCAGATCTGAACCTCAATGTTGTTAAGATGTTGGTTTTTCTGTGGACCAATTTGTAGATTCAATGCAGTTCCGGTCAAGTTTCCAGAAAGACTTTTGTAAAAACTGGGGTGCCTGGGTGGCTCAGTGGGTTAAGCCTCTGCCTTCAGCTCAGGTCATGATCCCAGGGTCCTGAGATCAAGCCCCGCATCGGGCTCTCTGCTCAGCGGGGACCCTGCTTCTCTCTCTCTCTCTGCCTGCCTCTCTGCCTACTCGTGATCTCTGTCTGTCAAATAAATAAATAAAATCTTTAAAAAAAAAAAGACTTTTGTAAAAACCATTATGATCATTCTAACATTTGTGTAGAAAGATAAAGGAATTAGAACATCCAAAACAACTCTAAAAAAAAAAAAACACACACATGTCAAGAACTTACGTTACATGATCAAGACCTAGTAGGAGCCTACAGTAATCAAAACAGGGTAGTATTGGTGATGAAGCAGCTGTGTCAACCAAGAGAACAGAATAAAGAGTGCAGAAATGGACCCCCATGTATACGGTCAGTTGATTTCCCCCAAAGGCAGGCAAGGCAGTTCAGTGGAAGAAAGATAGTCTTTTTAACAAATGGTGCTTAAACAATTGGATAGCCGTATGCAAAAATAATAATAATAATAGTAATAATAATAATAAAAGGGGGGGGGCACCTGGGTGGCTCAGTCGGTTAAAGCCTCTGCCTTCAGCTCAGGTCATGATCTCAGGGTCCTGGGATAGAGCCCGGCATCGGCATCGGGCTCTCTGCTCAGCAGGGAGCCTGCTCCCCGCCCCCTGCTGCTCCTCTTGCTTGTGTTCTCTTGTTTGTTCTCTCGCTTTCTTTCTCGAACAAATGCTAAAAAAAAAAAAAAATAATAATAAACCATTTTAAAAAAAAGGAAAAGAGAAAAATCTTAGGGACCTTAAGTTTGGTAAAGGTTGCTTAAAAGGATGAAGTATAAAAGGAAAAGGAAAAAAAAAATAGTAAATAGGACTTCAACCCCATTTAAAACCTGTGTTCTTCGAAAGACCGCTATAGAAATGAAAAAGAAGACCAGGGCGCCTGGGTGGCTCAGTTGGTTAGGAGACCGCCTTCAGCTCAGCTCAGGTCATGATCCGGGATCCTGGAATAGAGTCCTGCGCAGGGCTTCGGGCTCAGCAGGGAGCCTGCTTCTCCCTCTCCCTCTGCTGCTCCCCCCACCCCCCCACCCCCGCCCCGCTTGTGCTAGCACGCTCTCTCTCTGACAAATAAGTTAAAAAAAAAAAAAAATCAAAGACCAAAATGTGCTACCTACAGGAATTTTGACCTACACGAGTTCATCGTGTAGGTCACTTGCACATTTAAAATCATAATACATAAATCTCAGTTTTTACTTCGTGTTTATTCTGTGGTTGGTTCCAGGTAAGATTTTCATTTTGAAAGTGGATTTCAAAGAAAACAAACAGCAAAAAGATTTGAGAGGCGGGGCTGGGGGCGGGGCGGAGTCACCGCAAGCCTGGAAAGGGACAGTCCCTGCGCACGAATCAGTGGGTGTCCCAGGCCAGCGGCTGTGGCCCAGGGGTCGCGATGGGCCTCCCGCCCCGCCCCCCACCCTCGCCACTCCTGCTGCGGGCGGAGGATGGGCAAGCGCGGGCAGCCTGCACCAGCCCTGCCGGATGAAAACAAGAAGGAGGAAGAGTCACCTAAAAGCGGCGGAAAGTGGGAAAAGTTCACAGAAAGGACGGGACAAATAGAATCGCGCAGTGCGCTGGTCTGCGCGACGGACCGTGCGAGCTCGGAAGAGCTGCGGGAAGACACTGACAAGCTCCTTCACTGCTTCTCTTAAGGACACCAGAGGCAACCCAGCCGGAGAAGCAGGACACACACAGATCAGGGTGTGAATGACTTTGCAGAAACACAACTGAAGCACTTCCGTTCATCTAAACTTTAGGCTGAGCCTGACTTTTTTTCCTTCCTATTTTTTTTTTTTTTTTAATTGTTGTTTTCCCTCCTCAGTCTCCCTCTCCCTTCTTCACCTCTGGTCCCACCCAGTTACCAAATGGGATTGACTCGCTCAGGTGCATTACAACACCTCCTTCTTTTCCTCTTTCCTCCATGCGACTTTGAACTTGAATCTTGGAACCCCAACCATGCACATGGCACTGCTATTCCTGGGCTGGTTTTCAGACCTGTTGGGTATCCCATCACCTTCCCAGAGGGGCAAGGGCTCAGGTCAGCCTGGAGCTCACCTGTCTGAGGACAGATAACCACATTCAGGGCTTCCCAGCTGGAAGGACACACGGAACAGGTGTCCAGGCGGGTTGGGGAGATAATCCCAGCAGAGAAAATGTTAAAGAACTTGGTGTAGGGTTGATTGACTTAATACACCCCTTCAAAACTGGAAAAGGTCCTTATGCTAAAATCCTGACTGGCCGTAACCTAGCCTCAAGGCAACTTTTCGGTTAAAACAAGGGAACATTTGGGGCGCCTGGGTGGCTCAATGAGTTAAGCCTCTGCCTTTGGATCCGGTCATGATCCCAGGGTCCTGGGATCGAGCCCCACATTGGGGCTCAGCGGGTAGCCTGCTTCCCCCCCACCCCCCTGCCTGTCTCTCTGCCTACTTCTGATGTCTCTCTGTCAAATAAATTAATAAAATCTTTAAAACCAAAAACCAAAAAACAAAAACAGAACAAAACAAGAGAACATTTGATGTTGTGGGGTTTTCCTGCAGTAAAGTATAGTGAAGGATAGAGTTGGTTAAGGGAAGGTATTTCAGCCCCAGAATTAGATAGTAAAAGTGCTGATTCCTGATTGCCATAAATGAGGTCCCCGAACTTCTCTGGACCGGTTTCCTTACCTCTAGAACGACTTGGTGAGTTTCAGATCTGGTCATTTTGAACTATACGGGATAGATGAGCCACGGCCCCTTGTGAAGGATGTTTTCCTTGCAAAGATATGTGGCAAGATACATCTTCCAATGTAAGAAAATACCATTAAAGGTCATAACTGCAGCTGTGCAAATTTTGCTTTTTCTAGAAATTTCGACTCTGAAGGATGCGTATTGGTAGCCCTTCCTCTTTCTTTCTTTTCTTTGTTTTTCCTTTCTTTTCTTTTTTTTTCTCCTTAAAATAGAATGTTTAAATTGGACTTAATACACACATGCCTGGAAATAAAGGCTTCTGCCCGGTACTTAATGCTGGTTTATTTCATGGCACACTTTTAGGGAGCGAGGCCACATACAAATGGGCTCAGGCTGCACACAAATGGGCTCTTGAGTAACTGAAAATTGGAAAACTCAGGAGACTGACGTGGGGTTGGCGGGGGGACCTCAACTTTAAGCAACTGTTCTCAGTGAAAATTTCAAAGCTGTGGAAACGTAACTAGGCATCTTTGATGAATATTTGGTATCTTAATAAATTGCTCAGACATTCCTAAAGTCCGTTTTTGGAAGATCAGACCATGTCATAGTGGTTTTTATAGTAGCTGTTTTAATTTGTATACTGTGTCCAAAGTTGCATTCTAAAAATAGGGTTAATGCTCTTTGTAATGTGATTCGGTTAAAGCACATTAAAGGTCGCTCAATTGTTTAAAAAAAAAAAAGATTTGAAAACCACTGAGACAATGGTTTTTTTTTTTTTTAAGATTTTATTTATTTATTTGAGAGAGAGACAGTGAGAGAGAGCATGAGAGGCGAGAAGGTCAGAGGGAGAAGCAGACTCCCCATGGAGCTGGGAGCCCGATGCGGGACTCGATCCCGGGACTCCGGGACCGTGACCTGAGCCAAAAGCAGTTGCTTAACCAACTGAGCCACCCAGGCGCCCGAGACAATGGTTTTGAAAACGCTTTTATTTTATTTATTTATTTTTTAAATATTTTATTTATTTATTTGACAGAGAGAAATCACAAGTAGATGGAGAGGCAGGCAGAGAGAGAGAGGGAAGCAGGCTCCCTGCTGAGCAGAGAGCCCGATGCGGGACTCGATCCCAGGACCCTGAGATCATGACCGGAGCCGAAGGCAGCGGCTTAACCCACTGAGCCACCCAGGCGCCCTTGAAAACGCTTTTAGATGCTAAGGGGAACCTCCCTGACCTTGGTGGGTGGGGGACACCCCTCAGTGGCTGGTGCTCTCTCCTGAAAAGCCAGGCCCAAATGCCCCACTTGGGGGGCCTCTGATCTGAGTTGCAGTTTGAATCAAACTTCAATCAATCCAAGAACACAAGACCTCCATCTCCACCAGGCTTCTTACTCTCCATCAGCAGGGGTCAAGAGGGAGCCCATGGTCCCCTCTGGATTCCATCCTGGCTTCCCTGGGTCTCCCCGGTGCCTTCAGGAGCCAGGAGGGAACCCTGCCCTCGAGGAGTAAGCTGGGCTCCCCTGATCTGCCTTCATCAAGTGGGATCCAAAGAGAGCCCTTGGGGAGTAAATCCGCGCTCCCTAGGCAGAGGGCAAGGGTAAGACTCAGAGGAACCAAGGCATACCCTTCCAGGGCCCTTACCCTCCAACCAGGGATCAGTAGAGGCTCAGAGTAAGCCTGCTACCCCTGCCCCTGTACCCCAACGCTGGCCTTGCTCTCCTATCTGCTTCGACTACACCAGGACTGATGTCACTGCGGGTTCTTACCTGTGTTTTGTCAGTAGCTCTGAGAAGGAGCCCACACTCCCGGCTCACACCTGTCCCCGCCAAAGCTCTAATCACCGCCCAGCTCCACCCATGCCCATCTGGTCCCCAAGCCCTATCTCTCCCCAGTTCTAGAAACTCTTCTGTAGCGGGTGTCTTCCCAGCGGCTGGGGGCTGCTTCCACACTAACTCCCTGCTCGCTTCCTGCAAAGCTTCAGGTCTACCGCCCAGCACTCCTCTCTCTCACACTTGGGACCCCGCTACCCTAATCACCCCAAGGCAGGGACAGCCGCCATGATCCAGAGCCCACTGAAATGACCCAAACTAAGCCTGCTTCCCCTGCCTCACCTGGTTCTTTCCACAGAAACCAGAAGAAAGGTTCCTGCCTACCTTTTCCTCTCCCACCATCTGCCACCGACCAGCCCCTGGTGCTTCCCCTAGTGGCTCAGATTCTTGGGATCCGTGAATACAGCGAACCAACTTTTCAGTGGTGGGCCTTCCCTGACCTGTTGGCTGTTCCCTACCTAAATAACAATAAAACTTACACTTCCCAACACCGATGGCGTCAGCTTCCTGGCTCACTGCCAGCGTGGCCAACGTTACTCCTGTCTTTGTTTCTGATGATTTCTCTAGGCACATCCATGGTCCCCCGACACCTCAGCCTCTCCGTTCCCTGTTCTCCACCTAATCCCAGCCACCTATTCCCAAAGTCATACCCTGGACCTCTTAGGTACCAATCACCCAATTTGTGCTTGCCTCTCGCTGGCTACCACTCCCTGTCTTTCCATTTTCCTCCTCTGGAACCCTGATTCCAGCTCATTGCGCCTGCGATCCTTTGAGTCTACCCCCACCCTCACAGGCCCCCTCCCACTCCTCTCTCAGAGCCGAAGTCCTGACAGTAAGCCTCAAGGCCCTCCACACTTTGTAGTTCATTAACTCTCACGCCACCTGTCACCCCTCTTCATCTCATTCATCCTTCCTCCATTACCCCGTATCCTCTAACAAAATCACACTTCTACCCCAGGCCCTTTGCACTGGCTATTGCTGTTGCCTTCAGATACCTGCAGGGTTCATCCACTTACCTCCTTCACACCTATGCTTGGATGTCACTTGCTCAATGAGGCTTCTCTCGACCCCCTCCTGGCCCCCTTACCTTGTTCTATTTCCTTCCGAGTTCTTACCTTCTAGCACACTACCTAGTTACTTATTATGTTTGTCGCTTATCCTCTGTCTGTCCTGCTAAAACTCTATCTTTGAGGACAGAGATTTTTCTTGGTCACCGCTGTATTTTCAACATTTTGGAAGAGTGCTTTGCATAGAATAAGAGCTCCTCAATTTTTTTTTAATGAACAAACAACATATGGGCACCTTGTCCAACTTTCTCATTGTAATAACGATAAAGACAAGAGGGCACCTGGGGGGCCCGGTCAGCTGAGCATCCCACTCGCCATCAGCTCAGGTTGTGAGACTGAGCCCTGCATTGGGCTCTGCACCTGGGACTCTCTCTCCGTCTCCCTCTGCCCCTCCCTGCCCCTCCCAGCTTCCTATGCATCATCCCCTTTAACCCTCGGGGCGCCGCCGTGAGCTCCAGGTCACTGCAGTCTCCATTTTACTAGAAAGGAAATGGGTTCATGGAGGGTTTGTGTGCAGGAACGTATCTCAGATCTCCAAATGGAGGAGATGGTGGTGCTAGGACCACCAAGCCTGGCCCGCCAGAGTCTCTGCTCTCAGCCATGGCCTGCAGGCGTGCAGATCACATGACCAGAGGGTCTCTGCAAGACTACATGGGAGGAATGCCTGCGTGGGACACTGAGGCCCAGGAGGCTGCTTGGTGCAGAGGTGCCCTCAATCAGGCACCTTGAACCTGCTGGGGCTCCCGGTTGGGAGGAGAGAGGGGGAGTGGACATGCAGCAAGCTAGCTCCTCCCAGGCGAGCCCAGCCAGCTGCTGATGCCTCTCTGCTGTGCTCTAATGCACGGGGTAGAAGCCTGGCTCCCCCGGGAGAGCCTTAATGGACCCACAGAGTCCAGGCTTCAGCTGAAACGGTGGGTTAATAATGGAGGAGACAAGGTCATCAACAAGCGGAGCCGGGAGCTAGAGGGCAGAAAAAGCGGGATTGGTTTCTTTCCCTTTTTTTTTAAAGATCTTATTTATTTATTTGACAGACAGAGATCACAAGTAGGCAGAGAGACAGGCGGCTGTGGGGGGAGCAGGCTCCTGCTGACCAGAGAGCCCAACGCGGGGCTCGATCCCAGAACCCTGGGACCATAACCTTAGCTGAAAGCAGAGGCTTTAACCCACTGAGCCACCCAGGTGGCATGGGATTGGTTTTTAAGGCTCCATCTCCATTCCGGCCAGTCCTGGGCTCCTGTCTCCTCAACCACAGCTTCTTTCGGCTCTGTTCCAGGGTCCTGTGTCGGCTGAGTCCCCAGTCCATCTGGATGCCTGGGTTCCTTGCCTGCCTCTGCTTACCCGCAGCTTCCATCCCACATTGGGACAGAGCACATTGGAATTTGGGCGTGGGGGTTGGCAAGGATTTTCAAAGGGCAGGAGCAGGTTTATTTAAGAAAAGCTGACGAGGCACAAGGCATTTGCGTCTTTATAATTCCCGCCCACCTTCTGGACCGTTCGACCTTGTCCCTGCCGTGTCCTGTGTTCTCCAGGCCCACCCTGCCCTTACTGGCCCCTTGCATTTCTGCACAAGCTCTTCTCTGCACACAGAAGCTCTGCTCTTTTTCCAAGACCTCCTTAAACACCCAGCCTGCTTGGACCCCGAAAGTGAATGAGCCCGAGCCCTCGGCCGCATCCCAGCCTTTGCAAACGTGCGGTGCAAGAAGCGTGGGCTCTGAGGTCGCATAGAAGGAATCAGAATCCCCACCTCTGCCACTCGTTAGCTGGGTGAGTTTGGGCAAGCTTCTTAACCTCTCTGAATCTCTTTCCTCGTCTCCAAAGTATGTCACTGAAAGATGCTTTTCAGGAAAAAGGCAAAATCATGGCTTTCATACAGGTGTAAAAATGAACACTTTCATGATTTTATTTTACCCCGAATGAGGGAAATGGGCAGATGTTATAACTGGTTCAATTAGCAATAATCGCGCCTCGGATAAACCTCATTGGCTACGATACTGCCACTGCGCAAAGCTTGTTATAACTGGTTCAAAAGAGAATTTGAGGGGCGTCTGGGTGGCTCAGCGATTTAAGCCTCGGCCTTCGGCTCAGGTCATGACTTCAGGATCCTGGGATCGAGTCCCGAGTCCAGCTCTCTGCTCAGTGGGGAGCTTACTTCCCCCCAACCCCCCACCTGCCTCTCCGCCTGCTTGTGATCTCTGTCTGTCAAATACATAAAATCTTAAAAAAAAAAAAAAAAGAAAAGAGAATTTGAAAAGCAGACACTGTTACAGATAAGAAATATTTAAATGAATATGCAAATAGAGGCAAATTGAGCATTCCACAAGGAAAGGGAGTGTGCTCAGTCGAACCTTTATGGAACGGAACAGAACTCTTACGTCGACCGGTTGCTGACATCTTACAGAGTTGCCACAGAATCAGAATTTGATAAAACAGAATGTTATTCTATTAGATAATGAATCTTTTCCCCTGCTTGACTTTAGTCTCCACCAATACATATATTTTTAAAGATTTTATTTATTTATTTGACAGAGAGAGAGATCACAAGTAGGCAGAGAGGCAGGCAGAGAGAGAGGGGGAAGCAGGCTCCCCGCTGAGCAGAGAGCCCGATGCGGGGCTCGATCCCAGGACCCTGAGACCATGACCTGAGCTGAAGGCAGAGACTTAACACACTGAGCCTCCCAGGAACCCCTCCCCCACCAATATAATATTTTTTCTTTTCTTTCTGCACATAAGAAAGACTGAACTTCCAGTACCCTCTGTGGTACAATGAGTTGTGTGTCAGATCGACAGGTGTCACTATGGGGCCAAAGCATTTTTGCTGCTGGTTCAGGGTTCTGTTTTCCCTCGAGCTACAATCCTGAAGGCAGGGTTGAGGTGGGATCCCTGAGGGACACCAGGAGCAAAGCTTCCTCCCCACCCATGTTGGATGTGTAGTAAGAGTGGGATATAAACTGAGATTTGGGCTTATTTGTCCTGCAGCATAACTTAACTTATCCTGACTTATCTCAAAGGAACCTGTGACCAAAGCTCGTTATGCAGGGTCTGGAATATAGATGTCACCCCTTCACTGTTCAAAATGTCCCAGAATTCTACTATAATACTTACTACCTTGTATCATAATAACCTATTCCTGGGGCAGGGGGGGGGGTCAGGCTGGCTCAGACTCTTGGTTTTGGCTCAGGTCTTGAGCTTGTCACGCTCCCCACTGAGTAGGGAGGCTGTTTGGGATTTTCCCGGTCTCTCTGCCCCTCTCCCTGCTCACTCACATGCTCTCTCTCTGTCTCTTTCTCTCTAAAATAAACGAATAAATCTTTTAAAAAATAATGTATTCCTGGGTCTATATTTCTTGCTAGAGCATGAGTGCCATGGGTGCCTGCATGGCTCAGACAGTGAAGCGTCATGCTCAGGTCATGGTCCCAGGGTCCTGGGATCGAGTCCTGCATTGGACTCCCTGCTTGGCGGGGAGTCTACTTCTCTTTCTCTCTCTGCTTCTCTGGCAGCTTGTTCTCTGGCTTACTCTTTCCCCCAAAATAAAATAAAATAAAAATCTTTGAAAAAAATCTTTAAAAAAAAAAAAAAAAAGAACACGAGTGCCACAAGGCTAGTGACCATGATTATTGATCTTTTATATTCTGAAATTGCATCTGGCCACCCAATGGTTCATAACAAATGTTTACTGAAAAAAATAAGTCAAGTCTTCATTGAGGTTGAGCTCTGTGACTTGAGCAAGTTTTACATTTTGGGAGGCTTAGATTATTTTTTAATCTCTAAACTGGAGACAAAAAATTCCTAATGGATTTGTAAGGAATGAAAAAAAGCAAGGAGGTGTGGGAGCACTTTATTATGGAGGTTATGTAAAAATGAGGGGGATTATTAAGAATTAATGAAACCAAGGCCCCCAGGGGTGCCTGGGTGGCTCAGTGGGTTAACGCCTCTGCCTTCGGCTCAGGTCATGATCCCAGGGTCCTGGGATAGAGCCCCACATAGGCTCTCAGCTCGGCAGGGAGCCTGCTTCCTCCTTTCTCTCTGCCTGCCTCTCTGCCTACTTGTGATCTCTGCCTGTCAAATAAATAAATAAAGTCTTTAAAAAATAAATAAATAAATAAAAAGGAAACCAAGACCCCCAAAGTTGGAGCACCTCAACTCAAACCAGGACTAAAACTTGAAATTTTGGTACTTAAAGGCCCAGAGTTGAAGGGGCCCTGAGAGGGCCTTCTAGAAGTTTCCTTGGGGGGATCAACCACATGCGTCTCCAGGGACCTACACGTATATGCTCCTTTTTTGCCCAAATGGAACTACAGGTTGATGATTCATTACTGATGTCAGTGAGTCAGGGGGGAGGGACAAGTGTCTCATGAGACTCCCATCAGCCGGGACCAGCCTGAGAGCCCGCTGGGAGCCAGTAACCAGGGGACAGAGCAGGGAGGCCAGCCCCCAGAAGTCACTTTGGGAGCCTAAGTTACCCAAGTAGCTTGGGATTGCCCTCCAGAGACCAAGAGATTTGTTTGTGTCCCAATTAGTAAAGCATTTTTCCTGGTGTTTTGGTCTGAGGTCCAAGACTAGCAATTTCACAGCCATCCAGTGGGGGGTCCTGCTGATGTACAAGAGGCATGAGGAAGGGGACAAAACCACAGGATGCGGAGTAAGAGAGACCAGTTAGAGCCCACATTCCACCAGTCACGAGAAATGTGCCCTTGGACCTCCTGCTCCACATTTCTTTTGTTTCCTTGAAAATGGGAATCATCCTGTCGGACTCCCCTCCCGGGACTGGGGAATATTGTAGATGTGTTTTAGGAATGAGATGGCAATATATAAATGTCATTTTGACGACTGTTGTCCCGTGACACTGTACAAACCTCACTAAACCCTGCCCATCTCTCCAGATCTGCACCTGCCCACCCCCACCCCCACTGCCTCCCTCATGAAGCCTCATGTGCACGCGCTGGTGTCTCTTTCAGATTTCTCCTGAGCATGTTTCATGCATTGATGGATCCTGGCAGTTCTAAGGCGCCCTGAACATCGATTCCAACTCCCTTCTTTTATAAATAAAGAATCTGAGGTCCCGCCATACGGAGGCTCCAAGCAGACTCACATGGGTCCCTTTTCTTGCCGGGGTTCTGAATGGCTTTGTGGGTATTTCATTGTTTCCCTCCTGCCTTCCAGCACCCCTCATCCCTAAACTGTACCCTCTGAAGATTGAGCTAAGTCTTCCTTTTCTCTGCCTTCCTCCTGCAGTGTTTGCACAGGACCCTGCACGTCAAATAGATCCTCTTGAAGACTCCTAGGCAAAAGGAATTTCTCTCCAAACGCGCCCAGCTCGCAGGAAGAGGTAGTCTTTAAAAGATGGTGGGAGACTGTTGCCACCTGCTGGCAAATCCTTGGAATTACAGATCATTGTCGTCTTGCGGAGAGACCCCTCTAGGTGGCTTTGGTCTTGCAGGCTTGCAAGGGGGTGGGGGATGGACTATCAACTATCTACAACGTGGGGGAACTCAGTGGAAGTCCTTCAGAGGCAGGAGGGAATCACTGCTGTTGAGAGCATGGAGGAAATCCCTGAGACCCCACGGAAAATAGGACCTTAACCTTCTTGCCAAATGGAAGAGACATTTTGCCCAGGGGTAAGGAGGGGGTCTCGTTTGGCAAGTGGAATTTTGTCAGGGAGAGACTGGGAATGGAGAGGGGATGTTCCAGGGAAGGAAGAACATTTAGGAGATAGCAGGAAGTGGCCACTTGAAGGCCTGAAGCGAGCGAGGGGTCGTCTCTCCGACAATTCGGGAAAGCACACTTGCCCAGTGTGTTTGGGTGTGTGTGAGTGGTGGGTGATACGCTGGAAAAGTAGGCTGGGGTCTGGACCAAGGAAACAGATGCTGTTGGTGTCCCACTCACGCTCTCAGGCCTTACTTTTGTATCCCAGCCCGATCCGTGTCTCTTTGAAGGCTCTCTCTGGTGGGTGCTCTGCCCTCACACACAGCAGGTGGAAAGTGCATGGTTCCCCTGACCAGCCAACGACTGACGGATGGTGGTCTATAAATGCCCCCACTCTCGAGCTCCTTGAGTCAAGTTAGCTCTGAGACATCTGTTTGACCCCCATTTCCCAGAGGTCCCCGATAGGATTAAGCTCAGTTGCCCACAGCGCTAACTTGCCCGATAACACACTCTTACTGGCTCACGTCCCTCTCCTACCTCACTTCCCTATTTCCTACTGGTGTTTCCCGGCATCATCACCAAAATATAATACATGAACTAACATTTTGAGCCCAAGCCCTGTTTCTAGGGAAACTGATTCTAAACGTGGAAGTTAAGAAGATGAGACTTCAAGCAGCAAGTGCTTCCTTAAGGCCAGGTCATAATAACCATTACAGGCAGATAGTGTTTTATAAACTGTCTTCCTCCCCCTGTGCTCTCTCTCTTGTGGCTGGGGAACTCCCAGACGGTCTTAATCACTGGGTACATGTTGCAATGTGTAATCCAAGAATGCACATAACCCAATCTCTGCCCTCCCCTGAAGATCTAGCCCATCCTAGTACAATGCTGTTTTGTTATTGTTGTTGTTTCGCTTCTACTCATTTCCAAGCTTCCTTCTTTTATAATTTCTTTCATGTTTAAGGAACTTACTTCAGCCATTCTTTTAATGTGGGAAACCAGGACTTTTAACCCCTATGGAGAAGTAATAAAGCATCCCTCCCTTATCGATTAAATGGATTAAATATACCAGTCAAAAGACAAAGATTAGGGGGCACCTGGATGGCTCAGTGGGTTATTGCCTCTACTTTCGGCTCAGGTCATGGTCTTGGGGTCCTGGGATTGAGCCCCGCATTGGGCTCTCTGCTCAGTGGGGAGCCTGCTTCCTCCTGTCTCTCTGCCTGCCTCTCGCCTACTTGTGATCTCTTCTGTCAAATAAATAAATAAGATCTTTAACAAAAAAAACAAAGATTGGTAGAACAGACCTTTTTTTAAACGACCCAACTATATGTTGCTCACTTCGTTTTTTTTCCTTCGAATTTTTATTCAAATTCTAGTTCACTAACATATAGTGCAATATTGGTTTCAGGAGAATTCAGTGATTCATCACTTACATAGAACACCCAGTGTTCGTCATAACAAGTGCCCTCCTTAATTTCCATCACCGTCTAAACCAAATGCCCCCACCCACCTCCCTCCATCAACCCTCAATTTGTTCTCTAGTGTTTTTCTTTTAAAGTTTATTTATTTATTTGACAGAGAGGGAGATAGTGAGAGAGGGGGAACACAAGCAGGGGAAGCGGGAGAGGGAGAAGCAGGCTTTCCACCAAGTAGGGGCTCGATCCCAGGACTCCGAGATCATGACCTGAGCTGAAGGCAGAGGCTTAGTTCTCTATTTTTAAGAGTCTCTTATACTTTGTTTCTCTTTTCCCCCACTTTCCATATGTTCATCTGTTTTGTTTCTAAAATACCACATATGAGTGAAATCTTATGGTATTTATCTTTCTCTGAATAATTTCACTTAGCATAGTATACTTTGACTCTAACCACACTGTTGTAAATGTAAATGGCAAAATTTCATTATTTTTGATGACTGGGAGATATATATATATCTCCCACATTTTCTTTATCTATTCAGTAGTTGATGGACACTTGGACCACTTCCATAGTTTGGCTACTATTGATAATATTGCTGTAAATATCAGGGTGCATGTACGCCTTTGCATCTATATTTTTGTGGCCTTTGGGTAAATACCTAGTAGTGTAATTGCTGGATCCTAGGGTAGCTCTATTTTTAATTTTTTTTAAAGATTTTATTTATTTATTTGATAGAGATCACAAGTAGGCAGAGAGGCAGGCAGAGACAGAGAGGAGGAAGCAGGCTCCCTGTGGAGCAGAGAGCCTGATGCGGGGCTCTATCCCAGGACCCGAGATCATGACCTGAGCCGAGGGCAGAGGCTTAACCCACTGAGCCACCCAGGCGCCCTATTCTTAACTTCTTGAGGAACTTCCATCCTGTTCTCCAGAGGGGCCGCATCAGCCTGCATTCCCACTGACAGTCCAAGAGTGTTCTCCTTTCTCCATGTCTTTCCCAACACCTGTCGTTTTTTGTGTTGTTAATTTTAGCCATTCTGACAATGTGAGGTGATAGCTCGTTGTGGTTTCGATGTGCATTTCCCTGATGATGAGTGATGTTGAGCATCTTTTCATGTATCTGTTGGCCATCTGGATGTCTTCTTTGGAAAAATGCCTGTTCATGTCTTTTGCCCATTTCTTAACTCGATTACTTGTTTTTGCTGCTCTTTATGGATTTTAGATACTAACCCTTTACCACATATATCACTTGTAAATATATCCCATTCTACAGGCTGCCTTTGAGCTTTGTTGACTGGCTCCTTTGCTGTGGAGAAGTTTTTATCTGGATGAAACCTCAATAGTTCAGTTTTCCTTCTGTTTCTCTTGCTTCTGGCAACATGTCTGGTAAGAAGTTGCCACAGCTAAGGTCAAAGAGGTTGCTGCCTGTGTTCTCCTGTAGAATTTTGATGGTTTCTTGTCTCATATTTAGGTCTTCCACCCATTTTGAATTTATGTGTGTGTCATACAAAAGTGCTCCAGTTTCGTTTTTTTGGATGTGGCTGTCCAGTTTAACCAACAGCATCTGGTGAAGAGACTCTCTTTTCCCATTAGATATTCTTTTCTGCTTTGTCAAAGTTTAGTTGACCAAGAAAGCTCACTTCAAATATAAAAACATAGGTAGGTTAAAAGAAGAAGGATGAAGAAAGATATAGCATGTAAGAATTAAACAAAAGAAAGCAGAGGAGCGCCTGGGTGGCTCAGCTGGTTAAGAGTCTGCCTTCAGCTCCAGTTGTGATCAGGGTCCTGGGATTGAGCCCCTCATCCCACTTCCTGCTGGGCAGGAAGCCTGCTTCTCCCTCTCCCTCCGCACCTCCTCCCTGCCTGTGTTCTCTCTCTCTCTCTCTCTCTCTCTCAAATAAATAAAATCTTAAAAAGGAAAAAAAGCAGAAGTGGCTGTATTACTTTCAGGTAATTAGACTTCAGAGCAAAGGGACACAGAGAGACATTACATATTGGTGAAAGGGTCAATCCACCAAGAAGACCTAGCAATCTTAAACATGCATGCATCCAGCAAAAATTGACAGAAATGAAAAGAGAAATAGACCAATCTGTGATTATGCTCAGCGACCTTAGAAACCCCCTTTCGACAACTGACAGAACAACTTCTACAACCCCTGGCTGGCTCAGCTGGTGGAGGGTATGACTCTTCATCTTAAGGTTGTAGGTTCGAGCCCCACATTGGGCACAGAGGTAGCTTAAAAATAAAATCTTAAAAAAAAAAAAAGGAAAATCGGCAAAGATATAGCAGAACCTACTGACAATATCAATCAAGAGGATTTAACTGATGATCATAGAACATTTCATCCAACGATAGCAAAGTACACTTTCTTTTCAAGTGAGCAAGGAGCCTATGCCAAGTTATGCTATATATTTTGGGTCATAAAACAAACCTAAATTTGAAAAGAATTAAAATCATACAGACTGTATTCTCTGAGCACTGTGGAATAAAACTACACATCCATAACAGAAAAATAAAAGACATTTGGGACAAACCCTTGGGAATGAAATAATAGAATTAAAACAAATCATGGGTCAAAGAGGAAATCGCAAGGGGAATAAAAGGAATACACTGAACTGAGTGAAAATGACATTTTAATGTTTTAAAATGTGTGAGACAGAGCTCACAGTGCCAAGAGGGAAATTTATAGCATTAAATGCTTATGTTAGAAAAAAAGAAAAGTTGCAAATCAAAGATGTAAGCTTCTACACAAAAAAAAATTAGAAAAGAAGAATTCTCAACAAAATGAATACAAAGGGAATATACTAAACATACTAAAAGCCATATGTGACAAGCCCATAACTAACATCATACTCAGCTTTTCCTCTAAGATTGGGAACAAGACAGGGTTACCAACTTTAGTTCAACATAGTAATGGAAGTGCCAGCCAGAGCAATTAGGCAAGAAAAAGAAATAAATTCATCCAAATCGAGAAGGAAGACATAAAACTGTTATTATTTGCAAATGACGTGATATTATATGTGGAAAATCCTAAAGACTCCACCAAAAAACCATTAGAACGAATACATGTATTCATTAAAGCTACACTATACAAAACCAATATACAAACATCAGTTAGATCTCCCTATACTAAACATGAACTATCAGAAAGAGAAATTAAGAAAGTAATCCCATTCAGAATTGCATCTAAAAGAATAAAATACCAGGAAATAAATTTTTAACAAGGAGGTGAAAGATCTTATCCTGAAAACTATGAGGCATTATTGAAAGAAACTAAAGAAGATATAAATAAATGGAAAGATACTCTAGGCTCATGGATTAGAGGAATTAATACTGTGGGTTTTATTTATTTATTTTTAATGATTTTATTTAATATTTGTCAGAGAGAGAGAGAGACCACAAGCAGGCAGAGTGGAAGGCAAAGGCAGAGACAGAAGCAGGTTCCCCCCGCTGAGCTGAGAGCCCGTTGTGGAACTCAATCTTGGGACCTGAGCCGAAGGCAGATGTTCATCCGACTGAGCCCCCCAGGAGCACCTAGCCGAAGCAGTCTTAAGAAAGAAAAACAAAGCTGGAGACATCATGCTCCTTGCTTTCAAACCATATTACAAAAATTATAGTAACCAAAACAGTATGATAATGGCATAAAAACATATACAAACAGAATAGAGGGCCAAGAAGTAAAGCCTCGCTTGTATGGGCAATTAATTTACAACAAAAAAGCAAAGAATATACAATGGAGAAAGGATTACTTCTTCAATAAATAATGGTGTTGGGACTCGCCTGGGTGGCTCAGTTGGTGAAGCGACTACCTTTTGGCTTGGGTCATGATCCCGGAGTCTCAGGATAGAGTCCTGCATGGGGCTCCCAGCTCCATGGGGAGTCTGCTTCTCCCTCCGACCTTCTCCCCTCTCGTGCTCTCTCTCCCTCTCAAATAAACAAATAAAATCTTTAAAACCCAGACAGAGACATGCCAAAGGAAGAAACTGGATCACAGTCTTCTACCAGACACGAAAATAAACTCTTAAACTCTTTTAAACTCTTTTTACTCTTTTAAACTCTTAAAGACTCTTAAACTCTTTTTTTTAAAGATTTTATTTATTTATTTGTCAGAGAGAGAGAGAGCAAGAGCAAGCACAGGCAGAGGCAGGCAGAGTCAGAGGGAGAAGCAGGCTCCTTGCAGAGCAAGGAGCCCGATGTGGGACTCGATCCCAGGATGCTGGGATCATGACCTGAGCCGAAGGCAGCTGCTTAACCAACTGAGCCACCCAGGCGTCCCAAGACTCTTAAACTCTTAAAGACTTGAACATAAAGACCTGAAACTATAACACTCCTAGAAGAAAACATAGATAATAAGCTCCTTGACACCAATCTTGGTGATGAGTTTCTGGGTCTGACATCAAAGCAAAGACAGCAAAACCAAAAATAAACAATCAGGACTACATCAAACTAAAATCTTTTGCATTAACAAAAGAAACCATTAACAAAATGAGAAGGCAATCTACTCAGTGGGAGAAGATATTTGCAAATGGTATATCCTATAAGGGCTTAATAACCAAAATAAATGAAGAATTTGTACAACTTGGAGCCCTTGGCTGACTCAGTCAGTGGAGGAGACAACTCTTGATACCAGGGTCATGAGTTCGAGCCCCAACTTTGGATGGGGAGCCTACTTAAAAAGAAAAAAAAAAACTTCTGCAACTCAACACACACAAAAAATCTGATTTAAAAATGGGCAGAGGACCTGAATAGATAGTTTTCCAAACAAGATTACAGACAGTCAACAGACATGTGAAAAGATGTCCAACATCACCAATCATCAGGGAAATTCAATTCGAAACCACAATGAGATATCATCTCACACCAATCAGAATGGCCAGTATCGAAAGACAAGAAGCAATAATTGTGCGCAAGGACATGGAGAAAAGGAAACCCCGTGGTTTCCTTTCCATTGTTGGTGGAATGTGAATTCTTGCTGCCTCTATAAAAATCAGTAGGGAGTTTCTTCCAAAAACTAAATATAGAAGTACCATGTGATTCCGTAATTCCACTTCTGGGTACTCACCCAAGGAAAACAAAAAGACTAATTGGAAAAGATACAAGCATGCTTATGTTTATTGCCACATTATCTACCATAGCCAAGATATGGAAGCCACCTAAGTGTTCATTGATAGATGAATGGGTAATGATGTGTTACATATACTTAATGGAACATTACGGAGCCATAAAAAAGAAAGAAATCTTGACATTTGTATGACATGAATGGACCTGGAGGGTATAAGGCTAAATGAAATAAGTCAGATAGAGAAAGACAAATACTATACGAATTCACTTACATGTACAATCTAAAAAAATGAAATCAACCAACTCACCAACGAAACCATAAACAGAGGGGCGCCTGGGTGGCTCAGGGGATTAAAGCCTCTGCCTTCGGCTCAGGTCAAGATCCCAGGGTCCTGGGATCAAGCCCCACATCTACTTCCCTCTCTCTCTCTCTCTGCCTGCCTCTCTGCCTACTTGTGATCTCTCTCTCTGTCAAATAAATAAATAAAATCTTTAAAAATAAATAAATAGGGCACCTGGGTGGCTCAGTGGTTAAGCCACTGCCTTTGGCTCGGGTCATGATCTCAGGGTCCTGGGATCGAGTCCCGCATCGGGCTCTCTGCTCAGCGGGGAGCCTGCTTCCT
This sequence comes from Mustela nivalis, assembly GCF_964662115.1. NCBI lineage: Eukaryota > Metazoa > Chordata > Mammalia > Carnivora > Mustelidae > Mustela > Mustela nivalis. The sequence continues at coordinate 9,571,928 of NC_139038.1, read as the reverse complement.
CCTCTCTCTCTGTCTGCCTGCCTCTCTGCCTACTTGTGATTTCTCTCTGTCAAATAAATAAATAAAATCTTAAAAAATAAATAAATAAATACGATGGAATAATGAAACACTAATCACTGTACATAGCTTTACCCATTTCTTGCTTATTATTAGAGAGAAACTAAAGATATTTGGATCAATTGGTAAATATGTCTCATGTCACACTGAAACTTATACTATGAGAAATATATGTCTCTAGATATTATGAAACATATCCATAAAATTGTCAACCTAAAAAATACTGGTGTAGGGGCATCTGGGAGGCTCAGTCATTAAGCATCTGCCTTTAGCTTGGGTTGTGATCCCAAGGTCCTGGAAATGAGCCCTGCATCAGGCTCCCCACTCAGCGGGAGTCTGCTTCTCCCTCTGCCCCTCCCCCACTCGTGCTTGCATGCTTTCTCTCCAATAAATAAATAAATAATTTTTTAGACATTTTAGCAAAGCAGTCTTATAAGAGTTTATATGGTCAAATGCTATTCTTGCTACACTTAGGTAAATACCCGGGCCAAGCTGAATGCAAACAAATCCATTTCACTGTGATTATCTGGGAAAAATCATGGGGATAGTTGCAGAGAAAAATTACGTCTATACTTTTGTCGATATTAGATTCTTTTTTTTTAAAGATTTTATTTATTTATTGGACAGACAAGAGGTCACAAGTAGGCAGAGAGGCAGGCAGAGAGAGAGGAGGAAGCAGGCTCCCTGCGGAGCAGAGAGCCCGATGTGGGGCTCGATCCCAGGACCCTGAAATCATGACCTGAGCTGAAGGCAGAGGCTTTAGCCCACTGAGCCACCCAGGCGCTCCTTGATATTAGATTCTAATCCCATTAGTGTCTCTGAGGTTTTGTGATGGGCCTGTTAAATTGGACTGGACCCGAATTCTTCTAGTCTCCTTAAACATCTGGCCATGACCCTCCAAAAAATAACACTTCCAATTTTACTCCACCCTTCTGAGTTGGAATCTCGAGGACCGAAGACTGCCCTTGAACCTCCTTGGAAAAGGCCACGTGAGGTCCTCCTCACTGCAGGGACCTGAAGCTTGGGTACAGATCGCACAGCTACAGAAGACTCGCCTGACAGCTCGTCTGACATGAATGAAGGCTGGAGAGCCTCTGCATTGAATGACCAGGGAGAGAAGCAACTGACATCAATTTAGGTCGCTTGGGCCCAGGGTGCTTTGAACCTGAAATCCTTTCTTCTTCCCTTTCTTTCCTTGACTCTGGCCTTGGCCTGGAAAGATAACACCAACCTCCGAAACTCCCAGGCCATTGCTAAGGGGGATAACTCCGATTGATTGATTGATTGATTGAGGCAAGGGAGAAAGAGTGTATGCATGTGTTTATGGGGGCGGGAGAGGTAGAGCAAGGGGGAGAGAGAGAGAGAGAGAGAGTGAGCAAGAGAATCCTCCTAAGCAGGCTCTGTGCTCTTCACTCTGTCGAGGGTACTTGATCTCAGATCCGGAGTTCATGACCTGAGCTGAAATCAAGAGTCAGACACTTAACCGGCAGAGCTACCCAGGTGCCCCAACCTCTGGAATCTGGAACAGTTTTTTTTTTTTTTTTTGGCTAGAAGAAAACCTTGCCTAACTGATCCCTGGCCTTTTGATCTGTTTAGCTGGTTACTTTTAGGTTTGGGCTCCTGATTGAGGACCATTATATAAACTGGGTTTATTATTGTTATTATTTTTTTAATATTCTATTTATTTTTTTGAGTAAGAGAGAGTGAGAGCATGAGCAGGGGGAGGGGCAGAGGAAGAGGGAGTAGCAGACTCCCTGCTGGGCATGGAGCTGGACGTGGGGCTCCATCCCAGGACCCCAAGATCATGACCTGAGCTGAAGGCGGACGCTCTAATGACTGAGCCACCCAGGCACCCCTGGGTTTATTATTCTGCTCCTTGTTTGTTTTGTACCATCATTTTTAAGCCTTGCAACCATTGCCCATCAAACCTTTGCAGAAATGATGAACACAATGGGTGTTGCTGGCTCAAGGTTCAAGATGACCTCTAGCACTTACAACCTTGATAAGATAGAGACTCTAGATGGGAGATAACCCAAGAGCTCTTTCTGTTTACCCTTCCTTGTTACTGAAACACAGTCTTTAATGGCTTCCATCTGCTATACATTTTCCCTTCGACACGCAACATGACGGTTGGGAAAGGTCCTTCCCCCGAAGGACAAACCCACTAAATAGGGCAAGTCTGACTCTTGAACAGGGATGATTTCAAGAAAAGATCTTGATCAAAAGGGGGGGGAGTGTGAAAAAAAATAAAGGAAACCTCATTCATCAAAAAGGAAGCAGGGACAGGGACAGAGGGCTGGCTCAGTAGATCAAGTGTGGAACTCTTAATCTCAGGGTCGTGAGTTCAAGCCCCGCATTGGGCAAGGAGCCTATTTAAATTTTTAAAAAGGGAGTGGGAAGCCATGAAGCGGGGGACACTCACGCACCACCATTCACATAGACCCGCAAGGAGAAGGGGAGATGTCCTTTCTACCAGGCAACCACAGCCAGTAAGAAGCCACGGCCGCTTGGAGCTCATTTTCCTCTGATGAACTTTTGCTCGAAACAACCTTTCCCAGCTTCCTCCTTTCCTCTGTAGAAGGAGGTTTCTCTCGGTGCTCCCAACCTGCCCATGGTTCCCTCTAGTGTGCAGTTTCTCTATTCCAGAATAAATTCAATTGCTGTTCCCTAAGCTTCGTTGTTTACTTTTAAAGTTTGACAGCAGGTAGATAATATAGTTCTCAAAGATTTTATTTGTCTATCTTTTGGGGGGCGCGGGGCAGAGGGAGAATGAAAGAAAGACTTTCAGGGACGCCTGGGTGGCTCAGCTGGTTAAGCGGCTGCCTTCAGCTCAGGTCATGATCCCAGCGTCCTGGGATCGAGTCCCGCATCAGGCTTCTTGCTCAGCCGGGAGCCGGCTTCTCCCTCTGCCTCTGCCTACCACTCTGTCTGCTTGTGCTCACTCTCGCTCCTCTCCCCCTCTCTCTCTCTGACAAATAAATAAATAAATAAAATCTTAAAAAAAGAAAGAAAGAAAGAAAGACTTTCAAACAGATTGTCCACTGAGCTTGGACCCTGGCCGGGGGCTCAATCTCACCACCCCAAGACCATGACCCGAGCCAATACCAAGAGTCAGACGCTCAAATGACTGAGCCGCCCAGGCGCCCCAATATTTATGTTTATTGATGATTGATTGACCCCTAATGAGAAAGCACTACTAAATATGGAGACATTTTAATTACCCAGCACCAAAAGTTCAGGAGGGATTGCACAGAATTTAATTTTCTAAATAACACAAACTTACCTCTCTAAATAATATGAAAACATTTAATGGGCATTTTGCCAAAATATATCTCCCTGGCTTTTTTGGGGGGGTGGGGAGGAATACACAGAAACATAAGGCAGAATTCCACACCAGCATTGGTGCAGGGAACCAACCAAAAATATTGACTCCATTTCTCTCCTTTGGAGAAGATTCCTGTTTTACTGAATAAGAATGTTTAGGAGCAAATCGAAGCTTAACGGAAAAAAAAAATTGTTAGAATCTTTATTATAAACCTCCCTTCCTCCTCAGTCCCACAGAAACTTCTGCTGAAGAAAATCTCCAGGTTCCACCAAGGACAGCAGGGTCAAGAGCAGGGCCTAGGTGCCCTTGGGCTTAAAATCCTACAGTTTCCATCACTGCTGTTTTCTGAGTAAAGAAACGTATCTTCGCACCCATTTTTCCTTTGGCTGGGCACAGACTTTATGGCCTTTTTTGGTAGTGAATCTGTGGAAAGGAGAAGCTGACAGTCAATACAGAGAACTTTTGCTTCCTGTAGAGCTGGGAAGGGCGGGGGTCAGACCCTTGATTCACTTTCTCTCGCCCTTCTGCAGCTGTTAGAGCCTCCGTTCCCCCTTCTGGTCCTCGATTTCCCCTCTGCCCTGTTTTCCACTGGAGCCCAGGCTCCCAGGCCCACCTCCCCCAGGAAATAATTTCCAACAGCGTTAGTCCAAAGCATATAGCCTGGACCATCCCTCTTAATTCTTTTGTTTTAACATAGATGCTTTATGGAGATGTAATTCACATGCCGTGCGATTCACTCTTTTAAAGTGTATCCATGATAATTCATTGTTTTTTTTTAAAGGTTTAATTTATTTATTTGACAGACAGAGATCACACGTAGGCAGAGAGGCAGGCAGAGAGAGAGGAGGAAGCAGGCTCCCTGCAGAGCAGAGAGCCCGATGCGGGACTCGATCCCAGGACCCTGAGATCATGACCTGAGCCGAAGGCAGAGGCTTTAACCGACTGAGCCACCCAGGTGCCCCCCACCATTCATTTTAGAACATTAGCCTGACCACTCCCCTCCCACCAAAAGTCTTTATTATTTTTGATTCATAGAATCATAGCATGTCAGGTCTTCAAGCAAAAACACGTGGTCAAAGGCTGTCGTGCTGTTCCATTCTTAATCACGTTATCATGCGTTGTTGGCCACCGCGGTTTATATCGGATTCCCACATTCCTTACGGCACTGTGCACTCATGAAGAGTGAGGGTCCTGCCTGATACCCTGAGTGTCCTCCAGCCCCAGATGTGATGAAAGACTTAATCAGGGTGCTCTAGCCTAGAGCAGCTCACAGGGCCCAGCAGTATTTACGGGGTGGGGGGTGCTCTAAGGCTGGTCCCATGCTAGGGAGAAGAGCCAAAATGATACGGGGTGCCTGGGTGGTTCAGTCATTAAGCGGCTGCCTTCAGCTCAGGTCATGATCCCGGGGTCCTGGGATCGAGCCCCACATTGGGCTCCCTGCTCAGCAGGAAGCCTGCTTCTCCTTCTCCCAATCTCCCTGCTTGTGCTCCCTCTCTCTCTCTCTGTCTCTCTGTCAAATAAATAAATAAAATCTTAAAAAAAAAAAAAGATGGGAAAATGGGGGAGAAACAGGACTTTGTGAACCTTTGAGATTTCTTCGACATCATTGAACGATGGGGATTTGTGCCCCCTCCCCTCGAATTAAGGCCAACCTTAGGGACCGGTTGGCCAGTAGGTTGCGGCAGAGCTGATGCTGTGTGACCTCATAGGCTACATCACAGAAGGTTCACTGGCACACTTATACTGGAGCTTTGAACCAGCTTGTAAGGAGGGCCCCAGCTCAACCACACATTGTGGAAGCCCAAAGTGGCCCCAAAGAGAGACGCTGTTCCATCTCGTCCCCAAAGAGAGATGCCAACTCCAGCTCCATCTGTCTCTACCCCTACAACAGATGCCACGCCGGACCATCCGGCCAAGCCCTGCCGAAAGTCCTGTCCCACAGAGATGGGAAAGTGATCACTGTTGTATGAACCGCTGAGTTTTGGTGTTGGTCCGTCACACAGTGACTGATAACTGATGTTGGCCTCTCCCTTTCCCTTTACAAATGAGGAAACTTGACTTGCCAAAGGTCACATAGCTTGTAAGCGACAGAGCCACCGCTTTGAGCCCAGCTCAGGGCTCTTTGCAAAGCGTTACAAGCTGACATCTGAAAAGCCCCAGAAAGCTTTAAATCGAGACACCAAGGAGAACTCGCCTCTGAGCCCCGGAGGGTGCGTCTCCACAACTGGACACTCAGGCGTCCCTTTCCTGTTCCTATCTCAGAACAATGACATTCAGGTCTGCCACGGGAGCCCCTTCTCTCTGCTGCTGCACCATGCTCTGCTGTTCGGGGAACCCCACGCCCTTGGGAGCAGGAACCAGCCCTTCCCCGCGTGTTTGCATTTAAAGATAGCTTCCAACTGGCAATCGTCCCCTGTGGGCAGGCACAGCGCCAAAGACTTAGCCTGTGATATCTCGTTTAGTCCTGCCGAGGCCCTGGGTCCTCTCTCCCACTACTGACGAGCCCGGCATGACTTGGCTCCTGTCCTCCTGTCCATCCGTAGGCGACATGTTCCTCCGACACACCTGCGGCTCTCTGCCCGGCACATCCCTGTTCCACTTTGGAACAACACCATTCCCACTTATCCTTAGCGGGGGAGTCTCCGTGCACACGCCGCGTCCTCTGGGAGACCTTCCCCCCAACCAAATTAGGTCCTCGTGGGACTGGGATGGAGGCTCGCAGAATATACCAACCCAAAATATGCCACTTTGGCAGAAGCATTATTTTGAACTAAAGACACTTCAAAAACAAACAAACAAAAACCCCAGCAAGTGCTAGAAGGGTGTTCCGACTTCCTCTTTTCCCCCTGAAAGCAGGAAATAGAATTCCCATGTGAAAGGTATCCTTCTTGGACCAGGAGGAAAGAAATATCCCTATTGCCAGAGATAGGAAGTCAAAGCCAAGAGAATTCTTTACCAACAGACCTTGTTAAGGTAAGTCTCACTGTCCCGTACAGCCTACCTTAGAGATGTTAGCCATATTTCCACAATCCACTCTCTCTGTGCAAGCTAGCTTAAAAGCACTTGGGTTTTGCCACTCCTTTGGGTTTTCATTTTCCTATGGGGGGGTCCCGTGTCCATGTAAACATGTGTGTGCCTTTTCCTTTTTTCTGTTAATCTCTCTTGAGTCAGTCTCCTTCTCAGGCTACCCCGGAGCTCCTAAGAGGGCAGAGATCAAGTACTACCTCCCCATAAGACGATTTCCCTCCTGCTCTCTTTATCTTGGTGCTGCGTGTGTGTGTGTGTGTGTGTGTGTGTGTGTGTGTGAGTGTTGGGGGGGGGTCAGCCCTGCCCAGCACCCAGGCACTAAAATTGCTCGTGGGGACCCTGAAAGTCCAAATAAGAAATACTCACATCACAGCCTGCTGGGGGCAGCTGTTCCTGGTGAGGTGATAGGAATGCACCGACTTCCAGGGAAGGATCTTGTGGCTGTATTTGAAGCAGCAGAACTTGGCTATATCACTGCCACCTAAAAAAACAGGGAGAGGAAGGAGCTAGGAGGGGGGTACCCTTTCCTTCTCTGCACAGCCCGCCCAAGGGAAGGGAGTAGGACATCTCCATACGTGTGGCTACTCCAGAATGGACACTGAGAATGAAGATCAGGAGAAGAAAGCCAATGGGAAAGCTCTTCATGGTGCTGCAAGCCGGGCCCTCCATAGCCTTCTCCCAAATTCCTCCTGACTCCACCTGACCCCCTTTTATAGGGCTAAGTCGTCCCCTAAGAGATTTCCAGAGAAATTTGTGGTTGAGAACAAGAGCAGCTTTTTCGACCCTATAGTGGAGAAGCAACCTGATACCTTTGGAGGAAGATTGAAAGGAAAGGAAAAGCCATCTGAGGGAAGGGGAGGAGCCAGCACACCATTGGGAGTTTCTGCCCCAGGGTTTTTGTCCGAACCAATGCTTGGTTGTTTGAAAAGCAAAAGTGGAGGAAATGAAATAATGGTTCTCCAGAACTGACTCAAAATACCTTAGAACACAGTGGATTTCCTGGATTGATTTCTGGCTCTCGACCAAAACTTTATTTGCTTTTTAAGCACAGGTTATCTCTCTCTTTTGTAAAGATTTAATTTATTGATTTGAGAGAGAGAGGGAGAGAGAGCATGAGAGGGGGAGGGGTCAGAGGGGGTAGAGTTAGAGGGAGAAGCAGACTTCCTGGTGAGTAGGGGCTCAATCCTGGGACTCTGGGATCATGACCTGAGCCTACATCAGACACTCAACTGACTGAGCCCCCTTGGCGCCCCAGCATGGCTTATCTCTTGATGATGCATGGACGGTCTCAGGACATGATCGATTGTAGAGCAGCCTGGTCACAACAACAAAGGTTCAAGAACAAGGCTCTGGTACCTGTCCTATCTTCTCAGTGCCACCCATCCTGCAACCCTTGGTGCCAGAGCTTTTGGGGGCCCTTAGAGCTATCTCCTCTGGTTTAGAGGGTCCCAAACCTGGCAGAACATCACAATTGCCTGGGGCCTGGAAAAAAAAAAAAAAAGAAAGAAAACCCCCAAAGATATTCTCTGTTCCTGCTTTGTACCTCCTGGGTCAGGGTCTTTGGGAAAGACACCCAGAAATCTACATTTTAGCCAGATTTGACTAAAATGGGGAAAAAGTATTCTAGAGTGGGGCTGTGAATTTCACCAAGTCTCAGGAAGGGGTAGAGTTGGACTCTCAGATCTGTATCTACCACCAACCACCCCACCCATCCGATAATGCTCCGTTGGGGCTTTAAAAATTTGAGTTTAAGGCAAAAAAAAAAAAAAAAGAAATCCACTAACCATCTAGAACCACAGACTTTTTAAGAGCTAAAACAGCACCACCCCCTCTCCCAGCACCTCAGTCTTCCAGACTATTCTGACTTGGTTCTGAACTCACTGTTGACCTTGACTCAATCCAAGGCAGATCTGACTTTGACACAATTCTTTTAGGTTCTTTTTAAAATATCGCTGAAATCTGTATTTCCATTGCCTCTGCTCTGTTCAAAAATGCCTACTTTCTCTTCTTTTGGAAGAGGAGCAAATCGAGGTCTTGGCAGATTTGAAGACCACCGTTTTCATTTGGGTTCCCCTAAAACAGGTGCTGAGACAAGGACCCCAGCGTAAGGAATTTGTGAAGGTGGTAATTCCAGAAGACACCGGTTGGGGAGAGCAGACAGGAAGCGGGAAAGGGAGAGCACCGACATAGGGGTGGGGAGGTTAAGCAAGTTACTGCCTTGGGCCGCTGAAGCTTGGTAGCTCTGAGGGGCTCGGGGACCCATGCAGGACAAACCTGAGTCGGCCCGACTGTGGGATGAGGAAGTGGGGATATTAACCCTCCACCTCTCTTCATGTCTTTGGTTGAGGGCGGGATCCCGCATTTCTGTCTTGTCCTACAACCACACTGAGTGCTCCGTGATGAGGGTAACAGCCCTCAGGCAGGGGCAGGTGTCCTCCATAAGCAGCCTTTGACTCACAGAAGTGAGAGATAAGGGGTTATGAATGGGGCTCCAATGGCACCTGCTACCATTATTATATTTGTCCTTGAATATTCTCTCTTGCAGGTTAAGTCTCCCCACCCACGCCTTCAGTTGGCCCCACACCGTCCCTCACCACCACCACACACCAGTTCCCGCTTCAATAGCTCCCGTGTGCTGGCGATCCAAAGGTTTCATAGACGGAACACAATAGACACTAACCATGAGGGGCTGACAGAGATTTGATCAGTTGCACTATAGTTGGAATTTGGAACTTTTCTTCATTAAAAGGAACCAATAAGAGAGTGAAAAGGTGAGGGGTTGGGTAGATTTTTGCCACATGCCTATATTAGGTTGAAGAGTGTCTCCCCCAAATTCATGGTACTTTGGAACTTTGGAATGTGATCTTATTTGAAAAACAGGGTCTTTGCAGCTGTAATTAGTTAAGAGGAGGTCATACTTGGATTGGGATAGGCTCCTGTGATATTGTGGTTTATAATAAATATATATTTGGTCTATAACCCTTGGCACGCAGCTCCTAAAACCTTCATAAATTTCTTTCCTTTTTAAATTTATTTGAGAGAGAGAGAGAGAGAGAGAGCAGGGAAGGGGCAGAGGGAGAGGGAGAGACTGAAGCAGACCCCCCGCTGAGTGCAGAGACCGAGGCAGGGTTCAGTCTCACAACCCTGCGGTCACCACCTAAGTTGAAACCAAGAGTCAGAGGCCACCCAGGTGCCCCAAACCCATGTAATTTTCTAAGCCGGGAGAGCAATGGGAACATCTTTTGTTTCTAATATTTGGTCTTTTGTCCTCAGTTCTTGAAATAGCTCCAGAACAATACAGATGAAAGGGAGCATCTTATCACACATAACCTGCCCCTTCCAACCACAGTGTATTGATGTTAACGCAGTGATTTTTGAAAAGCCCCCAGATAAAACCACTGGGAGGGAACGGGTTATGTATGGCAAGGGTGGGGGCGGGGAGAGCTAAGTGGTTAGAAGACTAGAACTTTCAGCCCCACTGCCCCATCTCTGGGGAGGGGAGAGGGGCTGGAGGTTGATTTAATCCCAGTGTCCAATGACTTCATTAATTATGCCTTCATAATGGAGCCTCCCCCCAAATCCCCAAAGGGCAGGGTTCGGAGGGCTTTAGGGTTGGAGCACGTGTAGGTGTTGGCAGAGTGGCGCCCCCCCACCCCCGAGGGCTCGGAAGCTCTGCACCCTCTGCAATACCTTGCGCTCTACATCTCTTCCGTCAGGCTGTTCCCGGATAGTATCCTTATAGAATAAATTGGTAATCTAACCACCAAATCTAGTTTTCCTGAGTTCCATGAGCTGCTCTAGCCAATCATGAATCCCAAGGAGGTGGGGGGGGGGGTCACGGGAACCTCCAATCCACCACCAGGTCAGAAGCGCAGGTGACGACCTGAACTTGCCATTGGCCGCCGGCGTGGGGGAGGGGCAGTCTCGTAGGGCCAAGCCCTTAACCCATGGGCGCTGAGGCTGGTAGGGTCAGGATTGAGCCCAGCTGGTGTCTGATAATTGCCTGGGGTAAGGAAATCCCACATCTGACATCCGAAATGCAGCATTGAGAGGGAAGTATTGTAGGGAGTAGAGGTAAAGCAGAAGACTTGTTTCCCTTTCGGCTCTAAACCCAGTGACTGCTGTCCCTATAAGAAGGCCAAGGGAGGAGACACAGAGACACTCAGGGAGGGAGACGTCCATGTGAGGACAGAGGCAGAGACCAGTGTGATACCCTCACAAGTCAGAGGGAGCCTGGCCCTGCCAACACCTTGATTTCAGACACCCAGCCTCCAGAACCACGAGAGGACAGACGTCCGTTGTTTTACGCCACCCAGTTTGGGGTAATTTGTTCAGGACGCTCTAAGGCACTAAGACAACATATTTCTATAAAAGGACTGGAACTCAGAATATTAAAAAAAAAAAAAAACCTATAAATCCAAAAAAAGATGACATAATAGAGAAATGGCTGAAACTTGAACACTTTCTGAAGGAGGAAACCCCAATGATGAATGAAAGAGGCCTCATACTATTAGTTCTGAGAGAAATGCAGATTTAAACCACAATACAAATCTGCTCATGCCCCAGGAGATGGCTCACAGGAAACAGATGAAAAATATCAAGAGCCAGTGAGGACATGGCCCCTGGAAACATACCATGGTGGGAGTGGCAAAAAATGGGCGGTATTTACTAATGTTGAACGTACCTGTTCTCTATAACCCGGCAATTCTACGCCTAGGATTTGAAACATACTGATCGGAAAAGGGTGCATGTGGGTCTCAGTTGGTTAAGCAACTGCCTTCGGCTCAGATCATGATCCCGGAGTCCTGGGATCAAGTGCCGCATTGGGCTCCCAGCTCCATGGGGAGTCTGCTTCTCCCTCTGACCTTCTCCCCTCTCATGCTCTCTCTCTCTTTCTCTCTGAAAGAAATAAAATCTTAAAAAAAAAAAAAAAAGAGAGAGATGAGTACATGTGTTTGCCCAAAGACATTGTTCCTCATAATCCCAAACTGGAAGTTACGCAAGTATCTGTCAACGGTGCAGTGGAAAATTAATTGTGGTTTGTTAACACCGTCCACTGAAGAATAATGAGAATGGACTATGGTTACATGTATCATGCTGAGGAAGAGAAGCCTGATGTGAAAGACAAATGTGCTCGGATCCCATGGGCGTAGACTACCAATGAATCAGAGCCAACCCATAATCATGGCGGCCAGAAGGGTGGTTACCTTTAGGAAATAGCCAGTGGTAAGCGAGGCCCGAGGGGAGTTCTGAGGGAGACTGATACTCTCTGGGTACTGGTGCACCTTTTTATCTCGTGAAAATTGGTTGAACTGTCCCTGTATGGATTTACGTACTTTTCAGTATGTCAATACATTCGTGAAGGAGAAGAAAGCAATATGGCGGATGAATTAGTGAATCCTGACCCCTGCTCTATTCCCCACCAGCCTCTTCTCTACGTTGAAGCCCGCGCCCCACCCCCACCCTCCAGCCTGCTGGCTGGGCTCCCACCACGGGTGTATGGATCTCTCAGAACCCTCCATCCCATGTGGTTCCCAAGGTGTGGACTGTAATCCGCATTTCCCACTACTCTGGGCAGACTTCCAGAACCAGGTCTACCACTCTGTTGTCACTCTTTTGGTCTGTGCCTCTAGGCTCACCTTCCCTAGCTGAGTTGCCTCTCCTGGATTCCCCTCATTATAGACCGAATTGTGTTTCCTAATCCCCAGTGTAACTGTATTTGGATAAAAGACCCTTAAAGGGGTAGTTAAGGGGAGGGGTGGAGCCCTGATCCAATAGGACCGGCGTCCTTGTGAGAAGAGCCTGCACGCCAAGAAGAGAAGCCTCGGGAGAAACCAGCCCCGCTGACACCTCGATCTTGGCCTTCTAGCCCCAGAACTGTAAGAAATAGATGCCTGTTATCTAAAACCCCCATCTGTGGCATTCCTTGTGGGTTCTCCCAGAAGCAGATCCTGAGGCAAGGATTTGAGGGCAAACAATGTATTTTGGAGGAATCACAAGAAATACCAGCAGAGGTCTGGAGGACTCCGAGAGAAGGGAAGGCAGCCAGTGAAGGAAAGGCGCCTTGCAGAGCGGGTTACCACTGCCCGCAACCCTGGCTCCATCCCACTGGAGACTTTTAGATGTAAGTTAGAGTCGCAGCAACAGAGCAGAGGGAGCTGGGCCGTTCCACCTCCTCTTCCCAGGGCCGCTGACCTTGGGTCCTTGGACCTCACGTGGAGGACCTCGGGCACATGTGGATGGAGGACGGGGTGGGCATGGTGGGAACAGAAGGGTGAGGGCCGAGGGGATGCGGGCTGAGCACTGCACGTACCCCCTACGTGAGAACAGAAAATCCCTCCTCTGGGGGCAGAACGCCGCGTTCCGTGTCGGCAAAGACTCCACCCTCCAGGTCTGTGACTCATGTCATCTCTTCCGGGAAGCCTTCCTCCATCCTTCCTTCGGAGCCGGAGCGGGCGGCTGTCCTCCGGCTCCACACCGTACAGGGTTGAATGGCGTCTGGGACTTCCCACACACATCAGCTTACCTGGCTGCCTGCCTTCTTGGACGGTGAGTTCTTTTCATTCATTTCTTCACTGAATCATTCATTCAACAGATTTTTTTTTTAAAGATGTTATTTATGAGAGAGAGAGTGTATGTGTGTGTGTGTGTATGAGAAAGCACACAGCAGGGGAGAGGGGCAGAAGGAGAGAGGCAGAGGGAGAAGGGAGAAGCAGGCTCCCCACTGAGCAGGGAGCCTGAGGCGAGGCTCGATCCCAGGACCCTGGGATCATGACCTGAGCCAAAGGCAGAGGCTTAACCGACTGAGCCACCCAGGTGCCCCAACAGATTTTTTTTTTCTGCTCTCCGAGCTGTCCTAGATGCTGAGATCCAGAGGTAGACGAGACAGATGTGGTCCCTACTTGTATATGTTCCAGTGGAGGGAAAAGACATCAAGCAGAAAACAATTACCCAATAAATATGAATTATACCCGGGGCGTGTACTTTGAAGGAGAAGCATAGGGGGCTTTAGAAATGTACATTGAGGGAATCTGAATGAAGCCAAGGGGTCAGAAGAGCCTTCCTTTAAGGAAAGTGACTGTTGCACTTAGCCTCAAAGGACAACGTGCTGGTTATTCTCCGTTTGCCCCCGACGACTCATCATCAAGGAGTCAAGAAAGATTCTCATTTGTCTTCATAAGCTTTTGGCACAGAGTCTGGAATCCATTTATGCAACAGATGTTTGCTGGGTCCTCTCCAGGAGTCCAGGCACTGCCCAAGACTCTGCAGATACAAAGTTGAGTGAAACGGAAATGTGCCCTCTGCCTACGGTCCTGGACATCAGGGAGAGGCCGGAAGGGGACCCAGTGTGGGCGGACGGTTTCCCCAGAGCTGGGCAACTCCCTGCAGGCTGTAGGTACCCTCTTCGTTCGGGTCTGATCGAAGCAGTGTGGAGTCAAGCAAAGAAAAACACGCCTCCTGGAATCGGAGAAGACAAACCCGTTTTCTGTTCGTGGGTTACCCGTTCGTTGCTCCATTTATCGCCAGAGCCGTCCTGCGAGGGAGGTTTTATCACGCCAACTCTGTCCATCCAAGGGACCCGAGATCCCAAGAGGAGAGGGCATTTGTTCAAGGTCACACGGCCAGCAGGTGGCGGAGCCAAGTTTCAAAGCCAAGTCTGTCTCATGCCTGTGCCTTCTTCTGCCTCGAGGAGCCTTTTAGGGTTCTGACCCCTGCCCCCCTGCTCCCTCCCCGAGAAAGGGACTCAAGGTTAGCCTGCTCCAGATTCTGTCCTGGAGCCGAAACTACCCTACCACGAAGGGAGACTATCAAAGGACGAACAATGTCTGGGTAGATAAGTCAGGGCACCTGCCAAGGCTGCAAGAGTGGGCACGCTTTCAAAGAACGGGTGTGAAAAGGGAAATGAAAACAGTCTCATGATTCACAATGTCTTAAATATCAAAACAGACCTCGGCTTAGTGGGGGAAGGCAGCTCTTCCTGGTTCGGAGGCCCACGAGAAGTTTCTCCTGGTCCACAGCAGGGGTCTCTGGGCGCTCCCAGTGGCCTGGCCATATATCTGCAGCGTCTGCCCAAGGTGTCCATATTCCGCAGGGTTTTTGCTGCTCAAAGCCAGGAGAATGATGGGATTTCTAGGGAATGCCAGTTACAGGATGTCTTTTCTTGGGTCCAGAAAACGTAGAGGCCAGAAAGGCATGACCTGAGCGTGGCAAAGCAACGGCAGCCGAAGGACCGATGGGTTGCGTGGGAGCAAAGCAGAAAGGGGAGCCGGGGAGTGTAGGGGGCAGGCTGAGCCTTCAGGGGGTCCTCTCGCTGGCCTGTGTGCGCTGAGCTGGTAAGACACCCCCCTCCCCAGTTTCAGGAGGTGAAAATCTTCAAGTCAGAACGAGGGTGTTCCTGGAATCGATTAGACCTATCATTCTTGGAAGTTAGATAACTCGTCACAGAGAGGTTCAACCCAGAGAAACAAAGCCACAGAATTCTGCGGAACAAGTAGCTTTGCAAGATCTAAAAGCGGATTCTGGCAAAACATCTCTCCCTCTGCCAACCAGTCACTCCAGGCAGGTCTGTTTCCAAGAAGGAAGTAGGGATGGGGAAGATTGAGAAGCCGCCTTTCTAGAAGCACCGATCTGCTGGGGGTAGGGACTGCCGTCACCCATGCACTGTTGTCCCAACAGGTGGATGGGGTCTTCCCGAGCCCAGGAGGAAGGCTGGCTGGTTGGGGAGAGAAGAGAAATCAGTTGGGGGGAGAGGAAGGAGCTCTCTCTCCTTCCTCTAGGAGGGAAGGGGGTAGAGGGAAGAGCTGAAACTTGGAAAATTCAAAGGCTTTGAACAAATATAAGACATAATGACATCCCCACCTTAATTTTTCCACTGCAGCCAACACCTGAAAGCAGAAGCAACTGAGACCATAGAACTTCATAATAATCTCAGGTGTATATGTCTATGTATATATTGCAAAAATCGTCATTCAAGTAAGTTACTATCCGTCCCCACGCCTAGTTACAATTCTTTCCTTGCACTTTGTTTTCTCCTAGCAACTTTCAAACGGGAGACTCAGTTTCATTAACTCCAGCTCCCGTGCTGCGCCTGGGATCCCCAGGACTTACTCATCGTATAACGGGAAGTCTGTACCTTTCGACCACCCACACGCATTTTAAGCGCCCACCCCACCCCACCTGCCTCTGGCAACCACCCATCTGTTCTCGGTCTCTGTGAGTTCTTTGCTTTTTTCCTAAAGATTCCACAGTTGGGCTCTTGTGGACATTGCTGCTGTGAACATTGGGGTGCAGGTGCCCCTTCTTTTCGCTACATCTGTATCTTTGGGGGTAAATACCCAGTAGTGAAATTGCTGGGTCATAGGGCAGCTTAATTTTCAATGTCTTGAGGAACCTCCATACTGTTTTCCAAAGTGGCTGCACCGGCTTGCCTTCCACCAACAGTGCGGAAGGGTTCCCCTTTCTCCGCATCCTCACCGACACTTGTCTCCTGTCTTGTTAATTTTATCATTCTGACTGGTGACAGGTGGTATCTCCCTGTGGTTCTG